>NC_080704.1:151889902-152494909 GCF_030445035.2 Dasypus novemcinctus | reverse complement strand
TGGATCTCTTTGCATTATACTTACTTGGAGGTTTTTTTTTTTTGAGCTTCTTGAATGTGTAGACTAATGACTTTCATCAAATTTGGAAAGTTTTTTATTATTATTTCTTCAAATATTCTTTCTTCCCCTTTGTTTCTCGCCTCTCCTTCTGGGAGTCTCATTATTTGTAAAGTGATGTGCTTTATGGTATCTCACAGTTCAATTTCTGTTACTTTATTGATATTACTGATTTCATGAGGCATCATTCCAAAACTTTTCCTTAGTTCTTCAGGCCTGATTTCCTTTAGTTCTTTGAACATATTTAAAATAACTGATTTAAATTTATCTTTTTTTCTTGGTTCCTAAAAAAAATACTATACAATGGGTTCGCTGAAACAACAGGAATTTACTGGCATATGCTTTGAAGGGTAGAAGTCCAAAATCAAGGCATCAGCAAAGTGATGCTTTCTTCCTGAAGATTGTGACATTCTGGGGCTGGCCCCTGGTGATCCTTGGATCTTTGGCTATTCCATCACATCGAAATGTACATGGCAATGACTTCTCCTTCCTCTTCTCGATTTCATTGACTTTCAGTGTCTTCTTCTGTCTGGAAGCTTTCTCCAAGTGGCCTGTTCTATAAGGCCTCTAGTAATAGGTGTAAGACCCATCCTGATTCAGGTGGCCACACCTGAACTAAAACTAACACCTTCAAATGGTCCTATTTACAATGTGTTCACACCCATGGGAATGGAATAGCATTAAGAACATGTTTTTCTGGGGTGTACATAAGTTAACCTACCATAAAAGTCTATCTAGTAAGTCCAATGTTTGTGCTTCCTCTGAGAAAGTGTCAATTGATGCTTTTATTCCTGTGTTTGAGCCATACTTTCTTTTGGTCCCCTTGTAAAAGTCCCCATTTACCCAGAGGAAGTAATATGTACGATTGTGAAATTATTTGGTATTTATGGGACCATTATATTCATAATCACCACTCTCTTATGTTTTATAGTTTCCAAAATACTTATTTAGATTTATTATATTTGATCCTAAAGGCAGCCCTGTGCTTTTCCCAGGAATATATTATTTTTATTCCTGTTTTACAGATGAGAAAACTGACACTCCTATGCCAAGGCTCTTTCCATGATACTGTTTGTTTTATGTTTCTCCCTGTGTTTTACATTTGGCCTGTCACCAGTTATAATTCCTCTATTTTTTAAATATACAAAGTCTCTTTGGCCCCTTTTGGTGTTTGTACTTGATACTTTTCCAGAGGGTTACTAAAATAGGTTTAAAATTCGTTTAATGCTCTTGGACCATTTTCCTTAAATTCTTTTGGTGAAGGAAACTAAATGGAAGAATAGTTACATTCACCAAAAAAGCCATAAATATTTAGATTTACCTCTGGATCTTAAGAGAAATTGTTTGGGAGAAGCTTGTTTTAATAGTTCAAACCAACAGTTAAATTCTCAGTCAGGTTTATTTTTCAAGTTTCAGTACTTCAGTTGATTTTTTTTCTTTTAATGTTTTGATTTTTAGGGGGCAAGGTCTTTGTCTTATAATATAGGAAATTTGAATTGAAATTTGAATACAGGAAAAGTAGACCACTGCCAATTTGGAGAGAATGCTTGGACATCTAAAAATATCCCACCTACACAAAAATATCTCCTCTACCAGTGTGCCTCAGTCTCTGCAGTTTCCACTTGCCAATCCTTCCTTTGAGATGAGCCCTTATCTACAGAAGTCTCTGTTTAAATGCACAGTTTACCAAGGAGGATTCATACCGTAAACCATTATTGACCCCTATTAACAGGCAAATGAAACTGGCATTGTCTATATTTCCTCACGACCAGCCAAATAGGTAGGTAATATTATCTCTATTTGATAAATTTGGAGACTGAGGCTTGGTAAGTTTAAGGCACTGAGTGCAAAATCCTGAGTGAATTAGATGATAAGTTTTAGGAGGGTGGAAGATATGAAGCATGGGGAAGCATCCCAATTACATTAGGGAATCGGTAGGCTTTGGTTATTCAGGGGCTATTTGAGAAGACTGATCCCTCTGAGAAGAAACAGAGTAGACCAACCTTATCCAGTCGAAGGCTTTGTTATTTTCTTTGTTATTTCCCTGTCAGCTATACTTGAGTGCTAAAAATTGCAAAACGTTATAAGGAAGTAAACAATGAGATGTGAGAAATCATAGGCTTAGGTAATCCTGTAACAAAGAGCTAGAAAGTGAAATTTCATGCTATTAGAAATGAGTGTGCTTTTCTAAAAGCAAAGTAATTTTTCTAAGTATACAGATTTGACCTGTATGAAAGGACTATTGTCTTAATGATAAAAGTGAAGCAATTATTTTCCCAGTTGAATTAAGGAAAAATAATCCTCTTTTTTTCTGGCTGCTTTGCCTACACTAAGAAACAGAAGTCAGGCTATGTTGGGTGTGAGGAGGGACATGTTTGGTGCAGGAGAAGAACTTGGTTAGCAGCAACAGGAGCTGCTACCCCTGCAAACCCCTATGACCTTCCAGGTTTTGTATCATTTCTTGAGGCAGCTAATGTATTTGCTTTCCATTAACTAAGGTATCTGCCTGACTGTGAGTACCTAAGTGAGTGAATGTGCAGGGCAATCTGTTCCTGATGCTGTGGGTGTGCATTTATGGCAGAAAGTCTCTGCACCGTCAACTCACAGATGGCAATGCTGGAATTTAGTTCAAATTGTGTTATCCCTACATATAATTTCCCTGAGGATTACCTTGTATGTGTTCCTGCCTCTTTCCAGAAACATGAAAACACAAGAAGTCACCCATCTGAAATGTCAGGGTAATCCTTAAATATAGGTGTTTTTTAAAGATGTATAAATTATAACCAGCCCACCCAATTTAATCTTGGGGCAGCAACATAGTTGAATTTCCGGGTTAGTTGAAAGCCATCATGATTTAGGAATTCACCATTTGTATTAACTTAGGTGATCAAATGCTTAAGTGTGCAAAAGTAGAGAGAGGAGAAAGCAATAAAATGGAATTATGTTTAATGAATGCAACTGCAAGGATTTCAGTATGATTGAGCATCTCTCAAAGTAACTGCAGTTACTTGGGAATAGACAGGAAGAGGTGAGTAGAGAAAATAAGGAAGTGCTTAGATTTTGACAGGTTGATTTATCTACCTAATCAGGAGTGGATGTGATGAGGACTTACGAAGGCTTTGGAAGGTGATGATTTGAGTGCAGAAACCCAGACTTTTCCCTTTCCTCCACTGAGCTAGTTTTGTCCCACAACTTCTCCACACCTTCTAGAGAGGAACTCCTTGAGGACTATATATTTCTAGAGGACAGGCAGACTCCATGGTCTGTTGTTATCACTTACCCAATCCAACCTGGAAGTTGACTGTTACATGCCCTCAAGGTCCCGTTGCCCTCTCCCTAGCCTGTGATTTGTCCAAGTTTGGCCAAGGACCCAGAAAGATGAACCTCAACACACACACACACACACACACACACAGACACAGACACACACACACACACACACACAGACACACACACACACACACACCCAAAGTCATCTTATGGCTATCAAGTCCCTTTGCCTCTCTTTTTTTTTTTTTTTAAGATTTATTTTTATTTATTTAATTCCCCTCCCCTCCCCGGTTGTCTGTTTTCTGTGTCTTTTTGCTGCGTCTTGTTTCTTTGTCCGCTTCTGTTGTCGTCAGCGGCACGGGAAGTGTGGGAGGCGCCATTCCTGGGCAGGCTGCTCACTCCTTCGTGCTGGGCGGCTCTCCTTATGGGTGCACTCCTTGCGCGTGGGGCTCCCCTACGCAGGGGACACCCCTGTGTGGGGCGGCACTCCTTGCGTACATCAGCACTGCGCATGGGCCCGTTCCACGCGGGTCAAGGAGGCCCGGGGTTTGAACCGCGGGCCTCCCATGTGGTAGACGGACGCCCTAACCACTGGGCCAAAGTCCGTTTCCCTCCCTTTGCCTCTCTTACCTTACCTGCCCTCAACAGATTCTCCTGTGATATTCCCAAGGATTAGGTAGAAAGCTAACATTATTTGCAGCACTGGTGTTAGAAAACTCTATCATCTATTAGTTGTATGAGTTTGCTGTTCTCTTCTGTAAAATGGGGGGACTGGGCCTTTCTAACTCACTTGCTATTCCAAGTCTGTTCTCCGCCCCCTACTAATTTCCTTAGTAACATGCTGAATATAATGATGATCATTTCTGAGTGCTCAATACATCTAATATCTCCATTTCTCATGCTAGATTCCATCCTCCCAGTGGTCAGTACCCTGCTTCTCAACCATCTACTTTCCTGTTGTATCTAACTAAGCCATGCAAGTTGATTTCTTCTAAGGCAGAAATTACCATAGCTGTACTCAGTAGTATGTTGACTGAACATGATGTTCAGAATGTGTGTATGTTGCCTGATGTATTAAAAGAAGGTTAAAAGTTAGGGGGGAGGGAAATAGTTGTCTGTTTAACAAGATGTTAATTGAATATGACTCAAAGGAATCTCAGAGGACATTGGAAAAGAGCATTGTTAGAATAGGACAGTCTTACCTACTGAGCTCAGTGAGGAGAAAGAAACAAAGGAAGGAGGAACTATAAATGTGTGTTGGCTTCAGCCTGTTAAAAGCTGTCCTTTTCCTTTCCCACACTTACATTCTCCTATTCCTGCCACTCTGTCACCACTATCATCACCAAATAGTTTTGTGGATTAAGGAAGAGGTTCAGGTAAGAAAGCCAGCCAAGCCCTTCAGTCCCAGAAGCAAGCAAAATATGCACACCCCTTCCACAAAAGAGGGCCAGCAAAGAAAAGAATTCACCAGAATCTCTACCAATATATACCTCGCCAAGACAGCACAGGATTCAAGCTCTGCCTAACACTCAGTACAAATTAGCTAGACTTAGTTATATGATGCTCCTCCCAGACCTTGTGGTTATATTCTAACATGCCTCTTAGGAAAAACAAGGGGCCTGTCTGAGGAATGGATTCCTAGGCAGAGCCAGTAGGAAAAATGCTTGATGAGGTTTGGAGTTGAAGAATGAGAAGTAATGATGAGAGAGACCCTCATGAAAATGGCAACGATTGTGTCTGTACTGGGTTCCAACTCTATGCTTATTTCAGAGAAGCAAAATTAATCTAAAATATGCTCTCTCAAGGCAAGTATACAGATATACTAAGTAAGCTCGTGCTTTAATTAGGGGGTGAAGGGTGGTTTCAGCAGATGCTAAAAAGAAATGATTTTGTAAGTATCAACCCGGCAGAAAACTATACAACTGGGGGAAAAAAGTGTTAGTATATGATATAATTTACTGAGCCAAAACAGGGAGAATGATCGTCATTATCAATAAGTAGATGTAAAATTGAGTTGATTGCTGTGTTCAGTGATTTCCTTTAAAGCAGTGTTCTAAACAGTTACCAAAGATGGGGCTCAGATTCTTCACCTTTTGGGCAATACCAGCAGTTCCATTTCACATTCCTTCATCCACTGTTTGACCACTTCATTCAAACCACTTGATGTACAGAAAGGAAAAGTATATCATGACAAGGAAGTACTTAATCATTTGGTAACTACACTACATAACTAGGGCTGCCAAAGGCCCCCCTAATAAAGACTATGTATGGTGGCTTCAGAAAAAGCCAGTAGTTTTTAGCATCTTTAATGCTGTAGTTACCAAACAAGGCATTGTTTTAAGATAGGTCCCAATTTTTCATAATTTAAAGAATTACCTGAGCATTCCTTAAGTTTATTCTTCAATCAAGGAATGTGACCCAAAAAAGGATGCAAGAGCAGCATTCTTTTGTTTCCTCTATTTTGTCTTTTAAAAGTACGTGGTTGGATATGAATGTTGTAATAATTTTAGCCATGTTTCCTGTTTCCTATTAGAACCCATTTCTCCATTAGGGTTCTATAGCCTAAAACTTGGAAAGGGAAAAGTTTGAAGCTCTCTGACCTCCAAGGAAATAATACCTAGAAACACAGAATCTAGTTTTTTCATCAAATCCCAGTTCATTTGCTTGTACTAGCTGCCCCAGGTCCTTTATTAAACTGCAGGATAATACAATGCAGCCTTAATTACTGAATCTTATTTAAAAATTCGTAATCTTCAAATAGTACACCAGAGAAGAAAAAAACTGTATTCACTGAAAACCTATTCATCAATCCTGATCTATACCTAGTCTTTAAAGGAAGGAAACTTTGTCAGGGAAACAAGAGGCATCTCACTAATCCACAGTGGGCCAGAGGCCTTCTGGAAGAATAGTAAACCATCGTCCTCCCCCCCCCCCAACCCACCCCCGTCATTGAGGTTGACTCCTCAAGCCCAATGCTTGATGACACAGCTACTGTGGTTCATACATAGAGGGTATTTTTAGAGGCAAGAATTCTCATTTCCCAAAAGTATAACCACAAGATGTCTATTTGGAATGAATCGGATTTATATACTTGGACGATTGTAAATGTTCAGATCATGTCGGTGTAACCTCAGTTCCCTGGGGAAATATGCAATATCTTGGTACACTCACACCCTGGGACTCTTGCCTTGTGTCAGTAGCCCTAATCTAACTGAGGTGGTTCCTTTGGAAAATGAATGGGGCTGTGCAGTCTCACAGATGTCTTAGAAGCAGTTTTCTCTGACAGAAAAGTTCTATTAGGACTTTTCACGATGGCTTGAAGCGTGTATTGACAAAAATGTCACCACCCTTCAATGAAGCGTTAGGCACCTTCAGAGGGAAATTGAGCATGTACGTGGTGGCCTGCAAGGTTACCTGGCTGTGCTTGCACTTTGCTGCCACCCCTGCTGGAACTGGGCTTTGTGGGGCCTTTGGCCCCTTAAATGGACATTCCTTCTGTTTGGACCCTAAAGCGGGGGAGGCATTAGAGAGCGCAGAATTACCCATGGAGGAAGACTAATCTAGCAGAGTACTCATCTGGGGTCTGGAAGAAGCTCATTGGGTGGCCTCAGGAAACTTATTTAGCTAGTTAGTACTTTAGTTAGCCAAATCCCTTAAAATGATCTATTGTCTGCCTTCCTCTTTCAGTTTACCCTACTTTGTCAGGAGAGAAGGAGGCTCCCTTTACTAGAGGGGAATAGGGGACCTGCTTCTCAGGGTAGCCTTAGTTAAAGAGATGCTGGCACTCAGTCACTGTCTGACTGGGACACTTGTCTAGTCGTCTAGTCTCTATGTATCCAGGGCTCCCCAGAAAAAACCAGCCATTACCATTCCAGGCTGATCCAACCTTACTTGAAGAAATGGCCGTTGGGAGAAGTCAAAAGCCTGTGAAGGAGTTCCTTGTTTATCCTAATAACTCACTGATCTATCCATTCTTTCAGTTACCAAACATTTCCTGAGCACTTACCAGCTACCAGGTATTGTGCTAGCCCCAGAGCCATGGCCTTTCCAAATTAATGGTGGAGTATAGAACCACTCTTCCCCCACTCCATTCCAAATCATAGCAAACTTACAGAAGCTACCATTGAAAAGTGTTCAGGCTAATAATGTAGCCCGTTGCCTCATCTCTCAGCCCTAATTTCCTCCTTTGTAAAATTGGGCTACGAATACCTGTACTGCTGCCCCACAGGGTTTCTGGGTAAATCCACTGAGAGAACAGATACAGAAGCGTTTTTCTATAAAATGTAATGAAAGGGAAGCCAATGTGACTCAAGAAGTTGGGCACCCGTCTACCACATGGGAGATTCCAGGTTTGGAACCAGTGCCTCCTGAAGAAGGCGAGCAAGACAGCAAGCTGATGTGACAGGCTGTTGCGGTGGGCTGAAGCAACAAGTTGGTGCAACAAAATGATGCAACAAGGAGATACAATGAGGAAACACAATGAGAGATACAACAAGCAGGGAGTAGAGGTGTCTCAAGCAACTGAATGCCTCCCTCGCACATAGGAGGTCCGGGGTTCAGTTCCCGATGCCTCCTAAAAAGAAGATGAGCAGGCACAGAGAGCACACAATGAGCAGACAGAGAGAGCAGACAGCAAGCCCAAGCAACGAGGGAGTGGGAGAAATAAATAAATCTTTTTTTAAAAATAATTAATTTTTTTAAAAATAATTAAAAAATAATTAAATGCCTATAATAACAATGCAATAGCTAAGATTTTTTTGAGTGCCTACACTGCTCCACAGAATGAGCCCTACTGATGCCATAACTGAATGTGAGCCTTTACCATATATTCAGAACTCCTATTCAAAGATTATGTTTTTCTAAATGTACAATTTTAACATATAATTATTGCATGAGTACTTATGGTGAGGCAGATACTCTACTCATAGAAAGCATTCTATGGATTACTCATTTAATCCCCATAACAGTGCAATATGGGATTTAGATACAATTATTATTAACCCTTTTTATAAATAAGAAGCCAGAATCTGAGAGGGAAACAGAGGTGGCTCAAGCAGTTGGCCTCCTGCCTACCATAGGGTTCGATACTCAGGGCCTCTTGGTGAAGACAAGCTGGCGCAGGTGGCAGGGAAGCCCACGTGGAGTACTGCTCTGCTCTGCGCAGGAGTGCTGGCCCATGCAGAGAGCTGGCACAGCAAGATGATGCAACAAAAAGAGACACAGAGGAGAGACAATAAAGAAACACAGCAGACCGGGGAGCTGAGGTGGCACAGGAGAATGATCACCTCTCTCGAGATTACTCCGGAAGGTCCCAGGATCGGTTGCCAGAGCTGCCTAATGAGAAGACAAGCAGACACAGAAGTACACATAGCGAATGCACACAGAGAGCAGGCAATGGGGGGGGGGGCGGTAAATAAATAAATCTTTTTTAAAAAAAAGAATAACTTGCTTACAGTGAGAAGACTAGTAAGTAATAGAGCCTAAATTAAAACTCATGTTTGTCTGACTCCTTAGTGTGAACATTCAACCACTAAACTATGCCTCTTGGTAAACTTCCAACTCTCTACTATTTTAAGCTATTGGTATTAACATTGTAAATTTTCTACTTTGAGGCACTGGCCAGCTTCTTAGAACTGCAGAGAACTGTTTCTCCCACTATCGAGGCATTTCCCACTGGGGAGCGAGCCACAACAAAATGGTTCAGATTTCATCCTGGGTTTGCTTTGCTCACATTCTGATGTGTTTTACTACCCAGACATTTATTTCAAGCGAGGACTTATTTTCTTCAATTTCCACATTATATTAGCAGCCATAGACCAAGAATCAGGGAAAACAGAAGTGGAGGAGAGTGCCTTGTGGATAAAGAGGGGAAAGGAGAAACAAAGTCCAGCCAAGAGTGTATCTGGTTGCGGTAGCCTTGTGCAGCCTCTAGCAGAACCCTTTGCCCTTCATTATTTTTTTTTAAGATTTATTTATTTATTTATCTATTTATTTTAATTTATTTCTCTCCCCTTCCCCATGCCCCCGCCCAGTTGTCTGCTCTCTTGTGTCCATTCACTGTGTGTTCTTCTGTGTCCTCTTGGATTCTTGTCAGCAACATCGGGAATCTGTGTCTCTTTTTTGTTGTTTCATCTTGCTGTGTTAGCTCTCCGTGTGTGCGATGCCCCACGTAGACAGGCTGCACTTTTTTCACGCAGGGCGGCTCTCCTTACAGGGCACACTCCTTGTGTGCGGGGCTCCCCTACACAGGGGTCATCCCTGCATGGCATGGCACTCCTTGTACGCATCAGCACTGCACGTGGGCCAGCTCACCACATGGGTCAGGAGGCCCTGGGTTTGAACCCTGGACCTCCAATGTGGTAGGTGGACACTCTATCCATTGAGCGAAATCCACTTCCCTACCCTTCATTATTAAACACTTTTAGGGAGCTGATGTGGCACAAGCGATTGAGCACCTGCTTCCCATATGGGAGGTCCCAGGCTCGGTTCCCGATGCCTCCTACAAACATAAAACAACAACAAGCAAACAAACAATAAAACAACTCAGAGGAGCCAATGTGGTTCATTGGTTGAGTGCTGGCTTCCCACATACAAGGTCTGGGGTTCAATCCCTGGCTCCAGTACTTCAAAAAGAAAAGAAAAGAAGCACTCTTAGTGCACAGGCCCTTATCTTACTGGGACCATCCAGAAGGGTTTCTTCAGACTTTCACAAAGATTCTACCTAGCCTCTTTCTGATGCCTTGTTTTCTGGGTGTGGAGTGTTGCCTTGCTTTACATGGCATTTGTAATAAGTTCTTGTGTAGGACTCCAGCTACTCCTCCTTCATCTTCTCCCCTTCTTCCTCCTCAAGATCACCGTCATTATCCTCAGCAGTAAATTAACATGTTCCAGAACTTATTACCTTGCCAGGCAATATGCTAAGTACTTTACATGAATGATTCTATTCATTTGTTCATTCATCCATTTAATGTACCTTTCCCAAGCATTTACTTTGTACCAAGCATTGTTCTAGAAACCAATAATCAAACCAGACCAGGATCCCTTCTGTCATCTAGTTTACGGTCCAGTGGGGGTACACAAGTGAATATATAATTTCAAACTGTGGAAAGTTCTATGAAAGAAAGATATGTGGGACTCTGAAAAGTGAATGGTGCTATTTAACTTAATCCTTCAACAACCCCATGAAGTTAATGGTATTATTATCCTGGTTTTTCACGTGAGAAAACTGAAGCTCAGAGAAGTTAAGTGGCTTGCCTAAATTATGTCAGACAGCTAGGAAGCAGGCCGAGTAGAGATTCAAATCCCTTCTGGTCAGATTCCAAAGCTTATGCTCTTAACTGCTACACTTTATTGCCTTTCCAATGTGTGAGGTGCATATATAGTCATTAATTCTAGCCCTCTGCATTTGGGTTCTGGCGTCATCTCAAGTGTGTGGCATTGCAATTGTTTCCAATTAGTTGTGGCTGTGGTTTGGTGCATTTGTTCAAAGAAAGAACGCAGGCAAAGCAGAGGTCACGTGCCCTGGGCCTTGTGGATGTGCACAATATACAAATAATAATGGCATTCCCAAAAAAGCTGGGATTCATTGGAGTCACTACATTTGTTTCCCATTAGCTTACGCTACTCAAATACAAACAGAAAAGCATGTGTTTACATTACTGTGGACATGGAAAGCCAAGCCCCAAAAGCATTCCTTGCAGGTTGTATAAAGCTAAGCATCCAAATAGTTCAAAATCGGTTTTGTAAATCCTGCTTTAATAGCTTTAAAATGTAACCTGGATTCCAGATATTTTTTAAATGCCTAGAGAGAGGTATGTAAGTAGCCAAAAGAGACAAAACCAGCTAAATCCTCAAAATATGTATTCAGACCCATATTTGCAGTATCTATTTTGTTATTTAACCATTTAAATGCAAACAGATCAAAGTCACAAAAACTCTTAACTGTGCAGCAGCAGGAATGGAATTTTTCCCTCTATTCTCACCAGCTGCCTGAAGTTTTTTTAAAACAAACCTGTTTATGATGAGATAGTTTGATTATTTAAGACACTGTGGACAGTAAGACTGGGGAAAACAAGCAGGGGCATCCAATGTCATTAAATGTGCCCAGTCCTCCTGGCTCTCCTGCCCCACAGTGAAAGGCTTTCCCATCAAGGGAGAGTTAATAGCTAGTGTCTGAGAATGTGGGATTGTACTGGAAATTATCTGAGGTAAAAGCAGGGAAGGTGGCAAAAATGTGGCATGAAGGCCCCATTCGCTGATGTCTTTTATCTAAGACAGAATGTTTTCCTGAACAGTTCTGGACTCTGGGGCAGAAGACTTTCTATTTCATGGGGTCTCTATCACTTAACCCAGGGACTTGATCAAGGCACATTCCCTCTCGGAGCCTCAGTGTCCTCCCTTGATGTCTTCCCTATTGCACAAAGTGTTTCTGAGGTCGTGAGTATTATGTGAGAGAACATATGTTAAACCCTAGCCCGGTGTGTGCCTGATAAGGTTCATAGCTTTGCAATCAAGATAATTTCAAGAGACTTATTATTTATACCATGTAGTCAGATCAAGAATTGCTGTTCTCACTGGTCTAATTTCAGCATATTTGATCCCTCTAAGGACAACAAGTCTTATCCTTTGATCTTGCTTCTCCTGTCAACCAAGCACGAAAAGAGCTTTGGCCAAATCACATTGTCCCATGTTGCGGCACTGTTTGGTTATCTTGGTTATGGTTTTAAGAACATAAAAAAATTGCTATATTTCTAGAAAGACTCTTTTTTTCTTCTTATACTGTGCTTCTAATTTTCTTTACTAATTATTCCAGGCTTTCTTTTCCCTTTTATCACCCAACCCTGAGTACCTGTTCCAAGGTTAACTTTAAATGTTTCCATTCCTAATCAAATGAAGTCAGTCACCTTAACACAAGGGTATTTTCATTAACTACAAAGACAAAAAGATCATGACGTCCATGCCTAAGTGAAAAGGAAATCATCCGATTGCATTTACCTTTTTAAAAAGTGATTAAAGAATATGTGTTAAGGACGAAGACACACCTGATGCTAAGGTGACTCTTGTCCAAAGATGATTTCAGAGCACTGCAGGAAAGAGGAATAACACTGGAGAGCTTTTATTAAATTGTGGTCGGTGGTTCACTCACAGTAAGTAATGGATGGGTCAAGTTTAAAAATGCAGATCTTGGGAAGTGGATGTGGCTCAAACAATTGAGCTCCTGCCTACCACACGTGGGTTCGGTTCCCAGTGCCTCCTAGAGAGGATGAGCAAAACAGCAAGCTGGCATGATGGGCTTGTGTAGCAAGCTGGCACAACAAGGAGAGACAAATAGGAAACACAATGAGAAACTCAACAAAGCAGGGAGCAGAGGTGGCTCGGGCAATTGGGCACCTCTCTCCCACATGGGAGGTCTGGGGTTTGGTTCCTAGTGCCTGATTATCTACAATAAGCAGATTATCTACAATAAAGCAAAATGAATATTAAAACATCTTATTGAAACTGTGGGGGCGGGAAATGTTTCAAAGGTTTTTTAGTGATCAAGGCATGGTACGTGGCAATTAATGATACAGTATTCATTTTAAATGTGTATAAAATCTCACTGCTCCTCTGCTTGTTTGGTGAGGTACATTTGTTGCTTTAATATAGTAAATGTAAATATGGTAATAAGAGCTTCTGATCTTGGTGTCCTCCCAGGCTATATATATGTATATATGTATATATACACATATATATTTCTGATCATGTCTTAAGTTCCTCATCAGTGAGAGTTCTATCATGGGGGATTTCGAGAACCTAAACACCATAGTATGAGAAAGTCTGATGCTATGTATATTCCAGCTATAGGGTAGTGTAAGTGAGGTAGAGAGGTGGAGAAGTAGAGAATCACGTCAGATGCTATGGAGAGGTCCAGAAATGTGAATAGGAACAGTTTACAACTATTTAAGTTTCAACATGATTTTTAAAATCTTCACTTAATCTATTAAGCATTTGTTAAATTTTTGTTCTTTCCATTAACTTCTCTCTCTCTTTTTTTGCCATTTTAACCATCTTCATGAATACAATTCCATGTCATTCAGCATTTTTAATGCCTCCCATTAATAACAACACTGTTCTAGACCTACCTGAGGAGAAGTGAAGAGCTGCTGCATTCATGATTGTCTTCTTTCAGCTCCTGAGAACGATGTCCGTGCCTAAAGGTAGAGTTCTGGATCAAAACCTTGATGAAGAAGGGCTGGAAAGTGGAGACTGCGGCGACGATGAAGATGAGTGCATTGGAGGCTCCGGTGATGGAATGATGAAAGTAAAGAATCAGCTCCGCTTCCTTGCAGGTAACCAATTAGTGCTGCCTCAAATCTGGTCTGAACTCACTGATGCTCAGGAATTATGAAAAGCAATTGAATCTGCTCTTTCTCACTCCCTTAAAATTCCTACAACACAGTGTCATCAATTCTTCAAGGAACGACTATAATCTAGAAAAACGAAGTTTTCTGGTAGCGTTTTACTTTGGGTCCTGGGTAAATTAAAAGGGTAACTTCTTGGTTTTCATTGTCTAAAGGGAACTGACTTAAACAGTTGGTTTTCTTTCCTGCTGGAGATTTCCTTGGGTCCTTCCAGGTATAAAAAGAAAAGCAATGTGGGAATCCAGGGAAAAACCAATGATGGGATACGTTTTTGAAGGAAGAGCCATAAGCTGCCCCTCTCCTTAGAACGTCATGTTTATTTTGTTTTCTCACAAATAGCCTAACACACATAGGCTACGACACGTAACTGCAGAGCTCCATCAATAGCAATAGCAGTAGAAACAATAATAGTAACAGAGGAATGCTGGGGTCAAGAGCCCTCACATTTGTATTGCCCATCATAGTTTACAAAGTACTTTGATATAGATAGGTGTTCTTTCCAGTTTTCAGATAAGAAAACTGGGGCTCAGGGAAGAAATGAGATTCATCTGAATGGAAGAACTGGAAATCAAACTTGGCTCTTGAGACTTCTAAGGTCATGCTCTGTCCCCTGCAGTACGCGCCAGTTGCTCAAAACCCCTTTGCCCATAACCTCTAGGACCCTACAGGCTCCAATTTCTCTTTTAGCCTCTTCCCTTCACTACCTCTTCTTCTTAATTCTGCCCTGAAATTGGCAATTATCTAAGGGTCTCTTCTCTCCCCCTCTCTACACCCCCCCCCCCGGTGGCTCCCTTGTCTCTTTGCTCGTTGTTTACACTTGTTTTTGCTCGTTGTTTGGTTGTTTTTTCCTTGTCTGTTGTTGTTTTTTCTTCTTTAGGAGGCATGGAAATGGAACCCAGGATCTCACATGTGGGAGGTGGGTGCTCAACTGTTTGAGCCATATCCTCTCCCTGCTTGTTTTTTTGTTTTTGCTTGTTGTCTGCTCATTGTTGTTGTTTGTTGTTTTTTATTTCTCTTTTTTTTGCTTGATGTCTACTTGTTGTCTGCGCGTTGTTTGCTTGTCTTCTTTAGGAGGCACTAGGAACCAAACCTGGGACCTCCCATGTGGGCACTCAACTGTTTGAACCACATTCATTACCTAGGGGTCTCATCTTAAGGCCTGTTTTTTCTTCCTTTTCCAGAGAGAACACTGATCATATGCACTCTTACTCTTTCAACTATTATACCACTATGAGGATAATTTATAAAATTATTGCTGTCAGTCTTTTTTTAAATAGATCTTTTAATTTTTTTTAAAGATGCATAGATCATACAGAATGTTACCTTAAAAAATATAAGAGGCTCCCATTTACTCCTACTCCCCACCCCACCCCCACTCCTCTCACAGCACCAAGTTCTTTCATCAGTGTGGTACTTTTCATTGCATTTGATGAATACATTTTGGAGCACTGCTACCCAGCATGGAATATAGTTTACATTGTAGTTTACACTCTCCCCCAGTCCATTCAGTGGGTTATGGCAGGACATATAATGTCCTGCATCTGTCCCTGCACTATCCTTCAGGACAACTCCAAGTCCTGAAAATGCCCCCATATCATATCTCTTCCTTCCTCTCCCTGCCCTTGGCAGCTCCCGTGGCCACTGTCTCCACTTCTAATACAGTTTCTTCCATTGCTAGAGTCTGGACTGCTCTCCTGAGCTACCATCCCACATCTCTACCTGCATATTTGTCATTTCTACCCAGCTTTCCCTCTGTTATACAAATGAAGCATATTAATTGGCCATCCCAAACTGGCTCCTTCCTTAATACCCTAGTTTTTCTAACGCCACTATCTTTTTCCCACTCCTTGAGGCTTAAAACTAAAGTCATCATAGATTCTTTCTTCTCCCTCACAGGGACAGATGTAGTTGGGCCCCAAATCCTTGCCAGTTCTTTCTTTGTCATTTTTTTCTGTATCTATCTGTTACTGCTTCCTTCCTATTCCCCCCCTCCCACCCTTCTGCGGTGATATTGCAGTCTCATCCTAACTGGTCTCCAGGCTTCTAGGCTAGGGCAGGAGTATTGAGAGCCTTAGGCTAGTAGATTAGAGAAAAAAGAGTCAGGGACCCAGGCAGAAGATTCCATGAAACTCATCAACACAGCTGCCAGTTTAATCTTTCTAAAGCATTCCATGCCTCTCTGGCTGCCTTTATCCTATCTCCATTGCCTTAAGGATAAAGTTCCTTAGCAGAGTTCTTCTGACCTTCTCCCTAGCCAAAGCCAAACTTCCGGCTTCATTTCCTACCACTAGCCCCACAGGAACCCTCCCCTTTGGCAAGAGCAGCTGTACTCACGTCCCATGTGCCCCATCAACTTAACTGTTCTTGTTTCTATCTTCATACCATTGCCCATGTTTATTTCTCCATAGAAACCCCCCTTTTCTTCCTTCTTAAATTGTACTCATTCTTCAGGGCCAATTCAGGTGTGTTGGAGCAAAAAGAAAATAGGTTTAAGAGTAGAGCAAACCTGTATTTGAATTCTGGCTGTACTGCATATGAACTAGCATGACCTAGGACAAGTTTCTTAGCCTCCTAAGTCTCCCTTTCCTCATCTTTCAAATGGAGATCATAATCCCAATTTAAGGATTAAAGGGAAGGGAAGAGTGTGTAGAGCACCTAGCTGAGCATCTGGCACATATTAGGTGCTCCAAACATTAAAAAAAGAAAAGAAAAAACTGACATCTGCTTTGTATTTTGCCATCCAGAAAAGCTGATGGTCATCTCAAGATTACCCAGATGATTCACAAAATGTTAACTGGTCCCAGCACTGATCCCTGGAACACAACACTGTTCACACTTCTCCAGAAATGTACCTGCTCAGAAAGGCTCTTGCTTTCCTGCCTAAAAGCCACTTCCCTATCCATTTCCAAACACTGCTCCACAATTGCAAGGTGACTTTTTTGGTACAGTGTTTGGTGTTGGACCTTGTCAAGGACCTTTTCAAAATGCTAATCGCTTATATCCCCTGGTTTCCTTTGGTCCACATGCACATTTATTCCCTCGAATAATTCTAATCAGTTAGTTGGGCATGATTAAGCCTAAGTGCTTTGTAAACTGTAGAACACTATACAAACTGTAGTTATTTAATTTACAGGAAAAATGCTGCCTCACTCCCAATAGATTATGCTTGTCTAACGTGGCCAGTGGTTCTCCCAGGCTGAAGAAACTTGGGTCTCTTTTGAAGCATTTCTGATGCCAGGCTCATGGTACAAAAGCTATTTGGCAAGAGAGATGAAGCAGTTTGGTCAGCTGTTCCACAATTTTACTCAAAATCATCTGGGTAGATGCCATCCGTCCCGCCAGTGATTCATCAGCATCCACTTAGTCAACTAGACTTAGAACACTGTGTGCATTCCACCATTTCATTTGCTACTTCCAACTTCCCTCCTCCAAAAGACAACTTGGTAATAAAGATAGGGCTCAGAGTATGTTCAGACTCTCTTCTAGCTCTCTTTTGTTCCTGAACAGACCTTTTGCTACATGACCAGCAAGAGAATCTACTGGCTGACTTACCTGTCAGACTTGTGCCCCTTTTTTGGTGCACTAGAAGAAGTGCGTGACACCCACGCTCTATTCCTGGCTCTGCTTCTAATTAGCCAAACCCCTTCCTGTTTTGAGAAATCAGTTTCTCCATTTGTAAAATAGAGAGAATGCCCAAGACCTTTCTAGCAGGCTACTTCAGGGCCAGCAATTTGTGATTATCTTTGTTTATTGGGCTTTGGTCTCTGGCAAGGTGCTTATCAGAGTCTTTGGGGGATATCTTCTTTGGAGTTTTCATCTGATCTTGTAGGTTCCCTCTTCTCCTGAACTACGTTTCCACTTTGTAAGAGCTCTCATTTTTCCTACATTAGCCCTGTTGGCTTTTCCAGCTTGGCAAACCACGCTTCTTATCAAGGGTAGTCCACACCTGGCCTTCGGCATGTTTGTACTCTAGAATGCCAATAATATGTTTTTAGTAGTTCCAAAGATTTCCATGAGGAAGTCACATCTCCCTCAGCCTGTTTCCACACTATAAAATGGAGATAATATTTTTTAATTCATAAGGTTGTATGGTTTAACTATCTATAATAATCCATGAAAAGCATTTGACATCATGCCTAGTACTTAGTAAGCACTCAGAAATGATACCTACCATTACAGATACTGGGCTGCTGCTGCTGCTGAGCTGTGGGCGCTCAAGCAACTTGCAGGTGTAGATGAGCATGGTCTTGGGTTTCTTGTGTGTTTATGACCCATGGAAGGCAATTAAAACCAGGTAATCAACAGTGGCCACCATCCTCTTACCACTTACCTCTGAAACTGGGGCCTGTGGAACAGCAGCATCTGTATTATCTGGAAGCTTGTTAGAAATGCAAAATCTCAGGTCCCACCTCAAGAGCTACTGAATTCAGAAGGTCATGTTTACAAGATTCTCGGGTGATTTGTTTGCATCCCTAATCCACCTCCTTACCACCTTCTAACTGAGCTCTTGACACGTACCCTTAATAATTCAAAAAGCCTAAATCTAAGATGCCACTAGAATGCCCAACAGTGAGATAAGTGTTCTTGGAAGTATAAAAGTGGTCCAAGGCCCAGCTATCCATGTGATGGGTAAGGAAACTTGGGTTCCAGCACTGGCACACTTACTAATAGTGGAATCGTGAGCAAGTTACTTAGCTGCTCTGATCCTCAGTTTCCCTAGCTGTAAAATGGTGTCATCATCCTTGCCTTGCCTAACTCAATGAGTTATTTTGAAAATCAAAGGTGATAATGAGTGTGAAAGTGCTTTATAACCTGCTATGCTCTACAAAATCTTTATAACAACCAGAGGATTTTAAAAATTATTATTAGTCCAAATGTTCCAGAAGCTCTTTGGCTTTCTCAGCATCCCTAGTTGAGCAAATATTTTCTTTAGTGATTGAATTTGGTCCATGGATTTTCAGTAGCTTTTGCACTAAAAACCCATGTGCAGGTTCCCCTTCAAAGAGATCAACAATGAACCTGGTACAGTAAGCTGACTCTCTTGTTCCCAGGCTGCGACCAGCATTGTTCCTAATTAAAAGCCTTGTTGAAGCTCTTATTAGAAGCTGTTTGGGGAGTTGACTACACCAAAACTCTGCTTGGCTAGGGCTGTTCTCTGAGAATTATTGCAAGATCTGGCCAGGTGTCCTTAACTAGCAAGATGTGATGACTAAGCATCTTAGGCATCTTTCCCCTCTCTGCTAAGTCCCCATTCCCACCACCACCACCACCCCTATACACACATGTACACACCTGCTGTTGGAAACACAATTGAAGCATTAGCTCATGAAGCAACTCCCAGAAAGTAACACCAATCTCAGATATATCTTTTTTCCCTCTATTTTTTTAAAATGCTACATTCAAAAAGTATAAAAGGTCCCTACATGTCCCCCACCTCCCTCACCCCACTCCTCCCATGTCAACAACCTCTTTCATCATTTTGGCACATTCATTGCATTTGGTAAATACATTCTGGAGCAGTGCTGCACCACATGGATAATGGTTTACATTATAGTTTACACTCTCCCCCAGTCCACCCAGAGGGCCATGGCAGGACATACATTGTCCAGCATCTGTCCCTTCAGTACCACTCAAGACAACTCCAAATCCTGAAAATGCCCCTACATCATATCTCTTCTTCCCTCTCCCTACCTTTAGCAGCTACCATGGCCACTTTCAACACATCAATGCTACAATTTCAGATATATCTTAAGTACCACTCCCTTCCTGGACCTGTTCTTGCTCCAAATTGCAATACCCTATGGGCACAGCCAGAACATTCTGGTGAGCCTAATGTTTTTGTAACTGCAAGTCACAGAAAAAAGGATAATCTTGTCTCAACAAGTCCAAAGACAAGGCAAAATGATCCTGGATGCTGTGAAAGTTTACTTCTTTGGATGAAGAATGTGGAAACAAATTGTAGAAGATAGAAATATTCCTTGTTGTTACATGAAAGTAAAGGGGCTTGAACTGTTTGGTAATGAGCTGGGGAAGAGTTCATAAACATGTCATTAAGAAACTTTCTTGCCGTTAAGAAACTCTTAAGTCTCTCAGATTTCAGTGTTGGGACCAAAAAGAGAGAAACCTGCCACTCATTCCTTGGCTGGGAGTGATAGTGATGGTGAAACCCAGGCATAGGCCAGTCCCTCTTGCCATTCTTTTTGATCACCTCCAGGTGTTTTGAGGGAAAACAGTAGTCTGACCACTGGCAGGTCCCCTATTCCCAGCAGCACTGTGAGAGAAGCCATTAAGACTTCACAGCTGATTTGTCACATACAAAGGATATGCAATACAATTAAGTGCCTGTTTCTCATCAGAAACCATGGAGGCAAGAAGGCAGTAGTATGCCTTATTTAAGGTATGAATAGAGAAAAACTGCCAGTCAAAAATTCTTTATCCAGCAAAACTGACCTTCAAAAATGAGGGAATAAGACATTCATGGATAAACAAAAATTGAGAGTTTGTCACCAAGAGTCCTTCCCTACAAGAAATGCTAAAGGGAGTTCTTCAAGTTGAAAGGAAAGGACCAGGGGATCATAGCTTGGAAAAGTATGATGTGAAGATCAAAAATTTAATTACTTGTTAAATGCTAAGCCCAGTAATATGGTATCCTCAGGATGTAACTCTATTGTTTTCTCTAAGATTTTGGATATAATAGAATAATGAATAATCATATTTCCACATTATAACCATGCAAAATATAAAGAGGCAATGTATGAACTGGAGGGGTATACAAACAGAGACTTTATATGCTTTTGAAATTTGTTGGTATATTTTTGAACTAGTAGATTATAGACTTAGGTTGTTTAATACAAACCCCAGAGTAACCACAAAGAAATTACTTAAAATATATAGAGAGAAACAGATGTGGTTCAAGTAGTTGGGCTCCTGTCTACCATAGGGGAGGTCCAGGGTTTGATGTCCAGGGCCTCCTGGTGAGGGCAATCTGGCCCACACAGCGAGCCTCCCTGAGGCAGGAATGCTGCCCCGCATGGGAGTGCCATCCGACGCGGAGAGCTGGCGCAGTAGGATGACACAACAGGAGAAGTTGCAGAGGAGAGACAATAAGAGACAAAGCAGAACAGGGAGCTGAGGTAGGACAGGAGATTGATCACCTCTCTCCCACTCTGGAAGGACCCAGGATTGGTTCCCAGAGCTGCCTGATGAGAATACAAGCAGACACAGAAGAACACACAGCAAATGGACAGAGAGAGCAGAAAACGGGGGTGGAGGAGAATAAATAAATAAATCTTTTAAGAAGTAAAATAAATGAAAATAAAATATAGAGAGAAATGCAAACGAGAAAGGGATCAATCAGTTACATGACAAAAGTTCAACTATACCCAAAAACACCTTCAATAAAGGAAAGGAGGTTCAAAAAAGATATAAGATGTAAAAGAAACCAAGGATAAAATAGCTGAAGTCCTGCCTTATCAGTAATTACACTGAATATCAATTAATTAAACTCCCCAGTCAAAAAGGCTCAGATTGACAGAATGGTTTTTTGTTAAAAAGCATGATCCAACTTTATTTTGTTTACAAGAGACTCACCTTAGACCCAAAGATACAAACAAGTTGAAAGTTAAAGGATGAAAAAATATATATTCTATGCAATTAGTAGCCAAAAGAGAACCAGAGTACTTATATTACTATTAGACAAAATAGACTTTAAATAAAAAACTATTACAAGAGACAAAGGAGGTAATTATATATTAATAAAAGGGTCAATCCACCAAGAAAAAATCACTCTTATAAACATTTATGCACCTAACCACGGTGTCCCAAAATACATGAGGCAAACATTGAAAAAACTGGAGAATAGATGCCTTAACAATAATAGAGACATCAATGCACCACTTTCATCAATAGATAGAACATCTAGACAAAAGATCAATAAGGAGATCTAGAACTTGAACAGAATTACAAATTAACTAGACATATGCAGAATACTGCACCCCAAAAGAGCAGAATACACATTCTTCTCAAGGGCACATGGATCTTTCTCCATGGTAGATGACATGTTAGTCACAATACATGCCTCTATAAATTTAAAAATATTGAACTTATGCAAAGTACTATAATAATAAGGGAAAATTCAGTTGTATATAAGTTACCACACCAAAAAAAGCGTAGAACAGGACAACAGAAATAGTGAACCCTAATGTAAACAGTGTACTAATGTTTATAGCATAATTCTCATAATATTGTTTCATGAATTGCAACAAAGTTACCATACTAATGCAAGATGTTAATAGTGAACACTGCATGTGTAAGTGGGGGTGGGTGTTATGTGGGAACTTTGTACTTTCTGCATGAGTTTTTTAGAAACATACAACTGCTCTATTAAAAAAATTAAAAGACGACTTCACAGCTATGCCCATCCCCATCATCTCTGCAATAGATATTCTTTCCCTACAGTTACTCTGCAATCTAGAGGTAAAATCATGACTTCAAAAAAACACTAGTTAGAAAATATTCTCTGAAAGTCAATGATTTTTATTCACTGATTTTTTTTTTAGTGGAGCAAGTGTAACCTTACATTTCTACTCCTAACAACCCTGTGCACATAGGAGAAGTGAAGGAGCCTTCAATAGCTTAACTGTTGTCTAAATTGTCCAGTCAAACCTTCATGAACATGGGCTGTTAGTCACTTTGCACTAATAAATGCATTAATGGGTTGGTCTGGCACAAACGGTAAAATCTGTGGAGGAACTTTATAATAGGTCTTTTTATCCTGGGTGACATCTGCAAAATATTAGTGCTTTGGAACAACTTGTGTTACCTGCTGAAGAATGAGTAGAAAGCTTGTAGGGGAATGAAATGTCTTGGGGTTTTTTACAGGAACATTGATTAGTCCTGTACAGAGTTTAAAATACATGTTGATACAGTAATTGTATCTGTTTATGTTGTTGTTACCCTGTTGATAACAAGTCCAGGAATAAATTATGGCATTTTTCCCAAAATATATTCTATAGTTTGAGCAACCTAATTCTACTTCTTTGCACTCTTTGGAAACCCACCATTCAGAACTTTGACATTTATCTTGTAGGTTCCTTTTCACTAAGTAATCCAGGAGTGAGGAATCCAGGCAAGATCTTGTACCGACTCCCTTCAGTCATTTCTTGGGATATCAATCCCTCAAAGGGGACCTCATATCATCCACTAGGAGGAAGATCTCATATAATGGGAGGATAGGATACCAACCTATTTAAGATGGCCAAAGCTTGAGACATAGAAGAGCATTTCTTCTATGGAGTCAAACAGACTGGCTCCCAGTTCTGTCCATGACGCTCTCCAGTCTTGTGACCTTGGGCAAAGTCTCTCCACTTCTCTTGAGCCTAGGTGTCCTAATTTCAAAAATGATGATAAACTCTTTGGGCCTGACCCGCCCACCACATGGGGTGTTGAATGATCACATGTGAACTATAAAGCAGCATGCCCGTTGATGGTTATATTGTTACTATAGTTTCAAACCATTTGGATTATGAGCTATGTTATTAACCAGAAGCCTTTAGCTAAAATTGTAAATTAAGTCCCAAACGGTTTGGCTAACAGTTTTCATTATAATGTGCTCCCCCTTCACCACCCCCAGAGATGGCATTTTCAATTACTCATTAATGTGTTTTTAGCCCAGGGTACTTTGGAGTGAGAAGTATTTAAACAATGACAAATATGCCTGCCGAGTTGTGTGAACAGCCACAGAATCACAACAGTAGTAGTCACCTATATCTTGAAAGAATCACAGTTAGTTATGTTTTGTTTTCTTTGGTGGTAGTGAGGGGGTGGTTAGGGCAGAGGTGGACAAGTTGGAGAGGATTGGGGAAGGGCTTCTGACTCCATTTTATCTTCCTCTAGCTACAAGCAGTCTTTCATGCCTTGATCTTTTCTTTTAGCAGTCAAATGGCATAGGGAATCTGACGGAAGCAAAGCCCACTGAGCTAGCCTTTTCCACATAGATCCAGACCCAGGTGGTTCTTGCTAACAGATTGAAAGGACAGCCTGTCCCAGCTCGCCCCAGAGTTTTGTGCAAGTCCCAGGGCTCACAAAAAGGGGGTTAGACACAAACTTTAAGACCCGTTGATTGTGTAAGTATACCTCCCCCCTAAAAGGGGAGAACCCTTCCCCATGACTAAAGAGTTACTACAGGTAAGCTGGCAATAGATAAGAGTAAAAACAAGTAAAAAAGGAGAAAACGTAACATAACTTGAGATACTCTACGACATTTGTTTCTTATTATTTGGAGGGAGGTATTCTGGGTCTTACTTTTCCTGATCTGCTATCCTGTGATATTTCCGTGTCGGAGCCATTAGGCAATGGGGCTTTTATTAGGGGTCATGTCACAACAGCTACAGTTGCTGGTGGGCCTTACAAATAAGTGTAAGAGTTGTGGGAGCTTTAGGGATGGTGTGAGAGATTGGGGGGGCATTATTTACATTTATAACCAATTTTCAAATTCAGTGGAAATTGTTGGATGTATGACTGTATAAAGGTGCAGCTGATTTTCTCTGGATGGGAAACCATGTTGGCTGGGCAGCCTCAACTAAAATGTGTTGATGTATTATGGAGAAGGAGAGGTTCATGTTAAATGGGTGGAAGACTAGAGGGTGGGCCAGCAGGGAGGCGCCAGGCCTGAAACTTCTAGTGGAGCTTCCAAACAGAAATGAAGCAACCCCTGTGGGATAACATCCCGATGTGATCCAGGAAAACAGGCTTGCCATCAAATGGGACGCGCTCCCTTGTAAGAAGAAATATATCAGAAAGAGAGGAAGAAGGCAGTGTCTCGTTAAACCTGTGAAGTGGCCTTAAAGTCTCCACATGAACAGCATCACTTGGGGAGCCAGATCAGAGTTGCTGAGTGTAACAAGGAATTAGGAGACTGTGGAGCAAGCCGGAAGCAGAAAGTCTGGTGTGAGTGGTGCATAAAGTCTGCCGGTGGATAGGCGACACCAGTAGAGATAGAAAGTAAGCCAGGGCTGAGGTTCTGCTCCTTTCAGAGCCATCAGATATTTAGTCATCACTGATCTTGACATTATCAAGTCTCCCTTTCCAGTTCAGACATGGCTGTCCTTTAGCTTTGGTTAATGCGGCATAAAGAAGAGAAATACAGCCATCTTCTTTCCCTTCCTTGCCTGTGTGAGGTCCAAGGAGATTCAGATTTGCATTGGAAGAAATGAGGTTACTGGCAAGCTTTAATTTGGTTAGTATTTCTGAAAGGAAACCTTGTTAGAGAGGCTGCCTCTGTACACTCCTGGCTTAAAGGTGTTTTCTGGTGGCAAAGCAATCCATGGCATTTACGTTTCTTTTCATTTCTAAATATACTCGCTGATTTTTAATAACTGCCTTTTGATATTATTTTTTTACTTTTTATTTCTTATTTTTAAGATACATAGATCACAAAAAATGTTAAATTTAAAAATATTAGCGGTTCCCATATACCCCATACCCGACCCCACCCCCACTCCTCCCACATCAACAACCTCTGTGTAGCAGTGCTCCAAAATGTATTTACCAAAATGCAATGAATGTGCCACAATGATGAAAGAGGTTGTTGATGTTATTTTTAAACAATCCCACTATGTATGGCTGGTAGGAAAAGCCTTTAAGATCGGGAGCCCCAGGGCAGATAGCATCTCTTAATTTGTAGCTACCGGGTAGACTTCAACAGTAATAAAATTACCAAGTAAATGAAAATGGAGTAGAGGTTGTTTTACATATTATGGTGTCTGAGGATGGTCCACAGCTGAGAACTGGTGGCAATCTCATTAGCACCATGAAGCTAATGTAAAATGGCTCCCTCGACTCAAGTCTAACACTGAGCTCCTCAGCAAGTAGACTGCAAGTCTTTTCATCTCCTATATCCACTTCTCAGCACTTGGTCACCAACCTCTGCTTCCTTCCCCCTTTACCCAGTGACTCTCACTTAGTACATGTTCAACGAATATTTCAGTTATCCATATGTAGTGTGCAGTTTTCAGCATTTGCTTCCTTTTGCCTACATTTTTGGTAGGCTTGCAATATGTTTCATCCTCATTGCTTCTTAAGTTAGCCTCCTCAAAGTACCCTTCAACTTCTGCCAGCTGAAATTGTGAGCAAAGAGCTATGAGATCCCTGTGTCAGTCAACACAGGAATAGGGACTTCATTGGAGGGAGGGAGCACAGTGCGGCATGCACTGTGTGTCTGCACCCTGAAGTGCACACTGGGATCTGAGCAGGATAATGAAGAATCTGCAGACAGGACAGTGAAAAGAGATAGTACTGTTAGGGCTAGAGAAGAGAAGACAAAGAAGGACATGAATGCTGTCTTCTAATATTTAGAAGGTGTGCATGTGGGAGAGGAAGATGGATCTGGAACCAACGGGTGGAATTTCCAAGGAAACCTGTTTTAATTGACAGAATGAACTTTCTAATCCCTTGAGCCACTCCTTCGTGGCATGGGTTGCCTTAGCTTCCTGACTCTGGAGGTATTTGACTGGAGATAAGAAGACCATACATCAGAAATTTGGCTGGGCAAGAATGGGGTGGAGTGTGGTGTTAGGGAATGGATAAATACCTACATCATGGGCTCTTGACTTCCAGGGTCCTGAATAGCTCCGAGATGCTATGACTTTATGATGCCAACATGTAAATAAAGACAAACAGAACCGAGATGGTCGAGCAAAGCAATGAGGCAATTTTGCAGGCTGGGGAATGGAAAGAGGAGTGGAGAAGAGAAACTCTCTGGTTGTTTTTATTTGAGCACATGTATGACTTATGATTTTCTGGAACTGTTTTCCTAAGCCAACAGATCCTAAGGAATGGCTGAAACTTTTCCTGGCATCTTCTGTCCCTCACAGCCTCTAGATTTGTTTTGCTACCTCCTACAAGAATCCCATTCTCATTTCTCCCCAAATGTTTCCAGGCTTGTGGCCTTCCTGCTCCCATGGTAGAAAGGCAAACCTGGGATACAGTACCTCCCCCAGCTACAACAGTTAGCCCTAATGGCTGGATTGACAAGACCAAGGTTGTCTCATCCACACTCATCTCCTGTGCTACCCTCTCCCTTCTCCTTCTGGCTACATAGACTAGACCAGTGCATCTCAAGTTATCTATGGTGGAGGACCAGGATTTTTCCTTCTTCCCAAATCTGTCATGAAACAATACCTTTACAAAATACAATAAAAATGAATTACTGGAGAGTGGATGTAACTTAAGTGGTTGAGTGCCTGCTTCCCATGTACGAGGTCCTGGGTTTGATCCCTGGTACCTCCTTTTAAAAAAATTAATTACTAGTAAAAGGAAATGACAAAGCCACAATTTTCAGAATGGAGAGAGGTGATAATTCTCTTGCACCACCTCAGCTCCCTGATCTGCTGTGTCTCCCATCGTCTCTCCTCTGTGTCTCTTTTTGTTGCGTCATCTTGCTGCACCAGCTCTCCACATGAGCCAGCACTCCTGCAAGGGGCAGCACTCTGCATGGGACAGCACTCCTGCATGGGCCAGCTCACCACACAGGCCTGCTTGCCTTCACCATGGGGCGCTGAGCATTGAACCCTGGACCTCCTATAAGGTAGATGGGAGCCCAATTGCTTGAACCACATCCACTTCCCAATACTTACTTTCATTTTCTGTACCTATGACTAGCTAGGTACAGAATAGCAGAGCAGCATCTGCCTTCAGACCATGCATTGAGTAGTTAAATGTAGCCTTCTTTATGTCTTTCTGCCTTATATCCCTCCTTACCCTTGGATTTCCTGGTGAAAGAACCTCAAGAACAGTCTAGGGGAGCAGATGTGGCTCAAGCAGTTACATGCCTGCCTTCCACATGGGAAGTCCCAGGCTTGGTTCCTGGTGCCTCTTAAAGAAGACAAACAAACAAGAAACAGACATCAAGCAAAGAATGAGCAGCAATGAGGAAAAACAAGCAAGAAGGGAAGCAGATATGACTCAAGCAGTTGAGTGCCCACCTCCCACATAGGAGGTCCCAGGTTCAGTTCCTGGTGCCTCCAAAAGAAAAAAAAGAAAGACAACAACGAGTTAAAAACAGCGAGCAGACAATGAGCACAAACAATGAGCAAACAGACGAGGGAGCCATCTTAGGGAGGGTGGGAGGGGGAAGAGCAGTCTAAATGGGGTGAGTGCAGGGGTGTACTTGAACTGGCTTGTACTGGTTCACTAGAATCTACTATGACATTTTCAGAATTTTTATGAGCTGATTGTTAAACACAGCCGTTATTGAAATTAACTGTATAAACTTACAACAAAATTAATTATTTGGGAAAACAACAGTGATAAATACTCAAAACGGAGTACTTCCTAATTCTTGTACTACATTTACTTTCTATGCCATTGAAGTTAATTTGCATCTATGATATCTGTGTGGTGGAGATACTCTAATTTCTTCCCAACTCTAATTCTGTAATATCCCAATGGGAGCTTGATGTCAGCCATGGTGGGGAGTATTTACAACACAGGAATTGGCAAACACTCCAGATCAGGCCTTGATTTGTTTTATTGATTGTTTCCACTCTAGACTTTAAAGATGGAGAAAATGTTAATAACACACATTAAACTTAAAAGCATATTGCCTCCCTAACTTACCTTGTAAATAGCGCAACAAAATTAACGGAATATTCTTTCAGGATTTAAAAGCTGTTATCCAATTCAGCAAATAATTTGCTCCCACCATTGACAGAGGAGTGAAATTCTGACATACTTCTTTATTGTTTCACTTTTGTCTTATTCAATGTAAACCAATATATCAGCCCACATTCTTTTAGGAACAACACCTGTTTACCACTTGCATCCCTAGCTTGGCTACAGATGCAAGAGTCTGGCAAAAATCAATGAAAGCATTCTGTGAGAATCAATAGACTACATAGAATTCACAGTAAAGAGCAGCATATAGTTTTTTGGTGGGTTTTTTTTTTTTTAAGATTTATTTATTTATTTATTTCTCTCCCCTTCCCCACCCACCCCGGTTGTCTGTTCTCTGTGTCTATTTGCTGCATCTTCTTTGTCCGCTTCTGTTGTTGTGAGCAGCACGGGAATCTGTGTTTCTTTTTGTTGAGTCATCTTGTTGTGTCAGCTCTCCGTGTGTGTGGTACCATTCCTGGGCAGACTGCACTTTCTTTCACACTGGGTGGCTCTCCTCACGGCACACACTCCTCGCGCGTGGGGCTCCCCTATGCGGGGGACACCCCTGCGTGGCATGGCACTCCTTGTGCACATCAGAACTGCGCGTGGGCCAGCTCCACACTGGTCAAGGAGGCCTGGGGTTTGAACCGTGGGCCTTCCATATAGTAGACGGACGCCCTAACCACTGGGCCAGGTCTGCCGCCCCATATAGTTTTTATTATTTGTAAATTGTGTGCTGCACATTCTTTATTTCAGTAAAATTTAGAAGTAAATTTACATGCTTACTTTTTAACATTTTTTGAAGAACAAGTGTAGTTAACATTTACCTGCACACCACTGCCTGACAGGTATATTTTGAAGATTTATTGCCCTTTCCACAAAGTACGAGAGAAAATTCTTCTCATCCAAAGTTATGCTAGCAAATGAAACTGCCCCACATTTTCAGTGATTCTCAACCCTAGGATTCCTTTTACATTGCGAAAATATTTGCAAATTCTTGCAAATTGTTAACCAGCACCACAAGTTTTTGTTTGTTTGTTTGTTTTGCTCAAAACTCCTTATTTTCTGTTGAGGTTGATGGGTTCCCACTGAAATCCTTCTGCTACCCAATGGAAATTTCATCAGCCCCATTCCAAACCTGGATGGGAGTCTTGTAGACCAGCTTACTAGGCACCACAATGAAAACCACTTTTAAAACTTAGCCTTGAGGAAGAAGATGTGGCTCGAGCAGTTAAGTGCCAACTTAACACATGGGAGGTCCCAGGTTCAGTTCCCGGTGCCTCCTAAAGAAGATGAGCAAGACCAGCAAGCTGACATGACAGGCTGGTGCATCAAACTGGAGCAACAAGAGACACAAGGAGGAAAACATAATAAGAGACACAGCAAAGCAAGGACAGAGGTGGCGGTTAGGCACCACCCTCCCACATGGGAAGCCTGAGGTTCGGTTCCTGGTGCCTCCTAAAAGAAAGAAGAGCACACAACAAACAGACACAGCAAGTGCAAACACTGAGGGGGTAGGGAGAAATAAATAAACTAAATCTTTAAAAAAAGAAGATGAGCAAGACAGCAAGCTGATGTGATGGGCTGACACAATGAGGAAACACAGTGAGAGCCACAACAAGCAGGGAGCGGAGGTGGCTTGAGTGATTGGGCATCTCCCTCCCACATTTGAGCTTCTGAGTTCTGTTCCTGGTGCCTCCTAAAAAAAAAAGAGAAAACACAGAGAGCAGACAGTGAGTGCAAACAATGGGGGGGGGGCAAAGTAATAAATAAATCTTTTTTTAAAAATTCAGCCTTGCTGCATTAGATGGTATTATGACAAATGAATCCTGTGTGCTGGTATTAGCCCTGGTTTCACAGAGTTAGAGTGGAACTCCTAATATCAGGTTACATTTTGCTGGCTTGGTAATCATTTTTTCAACCACCAACCATATGGGCAGAGGTTGGGAGGAAAGCTAAATTTGGAACACACCCCCACTCTCCTTTTCAACATTTCTTTCTTGTTTGTTCAGGGAGACAATATATTACTCATACTCACATATAGCACCAATTGCTATAGGACTAAGGCATGCGATTCTCCTAAAATGTGGTCAGATCAGGGAACTGGATATTTTCTATACAAGTATGTAGCAAGGTATCAGAATTGTCTGCACTCAGCTTCTGCAGATTTCTGAACCTGTCTGAGACACACCACGCTGGAAGACCAAATCGATAATGACAAGGAACTTGGATTTTGTGTCTGTGAGTTCATAAGTTCTTTATCATTTTTAGTCGCTATCTTGAAATAGCACCTTTCTACAGTAATATCTTTCTGACTCAGATGTTTTGGAGCGTGAAGCTATGAATTTCTTTCTCCATTTAGTTTCTTCTCTTCTAGCTTTCCTTCTCCCCACATACCACTACATATGGAATGATAGTTGAAGCAGGAGAGATGGATTTTTTTTTTTTTTGGTACCGGGACTGGGGGTTAAACCCTGGACCTAGTATATGTGAAGCCAGGTCTCAACCACCAAGCCACATTGGCTCCCTCAAGTTAGTTGGTTTTTCTTTTCATTTGTTTGCTTGTTGTTTGTTTTTGTTTTTTTTAGGCGGCACTGGGGACTGAACCGAAGACCTCCCATGTCAGAAGCAAGCACCCAACCACTTGGGCCACAGCCACTCCCCAAAAGATGGATTTTTTTTGAAAAAATGGGAATGATTTGGGGAGTGTCTGTGGAGATTGTGTATATTTCAATTCTCAGATTTTCTAAACCTATATATTACAGGTCATTTGTTAGCCTAAAACATCACTTTTCATACTTCAAAGAAGTTTAGAGTCATGTTCAGTTTATGAAAGTTTCTCTGTCTTCCCCCAAGGAGAAGTTGCAGCATTCTCACCACTAGCCAGTTTGGAGTCAGAAAAACATTCTTGCTGTCCCTAGATTTCAGGTATGCGTGAAGAGTAATGAAGCCAAATCACTTAGCCCAGCCTTTCCCAGTCTTGCCCCAGCCTACTTCTCCAATCATATCTCCCATTACCCCTTAATCTGTCTGGTGCTCCAAATCCTTTGAAGCTCTGTTTCCAAACTATTCTGCTCTTTCAAATGTGCCTGGTACTTTGTATATGTCTGTATTTGCACAATCCATAAAACCAAATGCCTGGGCCTTGGTAGGTTCCAATACATAGTGGCTGTTCATAGTCTGCACATACTGGTCCCTTAGTGGTTTCCCCTTCTCTCCCTTTAAAACTCAGCTCAGGGGGAGCAGATGTGGCTCAGCAACTGAGCACCTGCTTTGCATGTATAAGGTCCTGGGTTCAATTTCCTAAAAAAAAAAAAAACTCAGCTCAGGTTCACCCTCCTCAGTGAAGCCTTTTCCTAGGCAGAGTGCTTTGTTAATCCCCATTCTGGCATTGATCAAGTTGAAGCCAGGTAACTCCCAGTGACCGGCACATAATGGGTACCCCGTAAGTGTTTGTTGCATGGCCCTGGCCATACAAAAATGAATAAACACAATGCCTGCTCTTATAAGCCCTTAGTCTCTTTAGGGGAAACAGAAGCCTAACTAGATAATTATAATGCAGCGTGGTTTTAAAAAACAACAATGATGGCAGTATTCATGGAGTTGTGGAAACATGAAGGAAAGCATCAAACCCAGACTAGAGTGGTCGGAAACTGAGTCCTAAACAGTGTGGAGGAGTCAGTGAAAGGGGAAGGCATTGCTGGCAGAGGGAATAGTATAAGAAAAGACATGGAAAGGAGAAAAAGGATGGTGGTTCAGGAAGTATGCGGTTTGGTGAGTCTAGAGAAGAAAGGGACGAGAAGTGAGACTGGAAGATGTGTTAGGGGTCAGATCATGAGGGCGTTGCCTTCCTTGTTAAGGAGCTTGGCCTTGATCCTGTAGCAGGATCTATAAATTCACAACATATGGGTCATCTGCCAACACCCTTCCCTCTCGATGGCAGATACTGGCAATCAATCATAGCACCCCATTCTACTAAGCCCAGGTATAACCTCAGAATCCTTCTCAACATGGCACGAGGAAACCACCACCAAGAGATTGCAAGGGGCACTCTGGTTTGTCAGTGGAAAGTTTTAAGCACATGTATATATGGGGACTGGGGTGCCTGAGAAAGTGCAAGTAATGGGAGAACTATGATATGGTCAGATTTGCTTTTTGGAGAGTTCATGCTGGATGGGTAGATAAGGATGCAGATTAAAGAAGAAACACTAGCATCTGGCCCTTTAGATATTGGGAAGGGAGGTTAGGAAGAAAGAGTAGTTAAGGTCAAGGTTTCCAACTAGGTTGAATGGGCAGGTGCCAGTGCCATTCAGAGAGATTGAGTGAAGGAGATGATAACTCTGGAATGATAATAATAGCTCACATTTTTTCATGCTTACTATGTGCCAGGCACTATTTTAAGGATTTTAATTGGATCCACTAATCTCATCCTCCCAACAATCTGTGGGGTTGACACCATTATTGTTTCTGTTTTACAGATGAAAAAACTGCACAGAGAGGTGCAGAACACTGAAGCGCTAGCAAACGCAAGATCAGTGATGGAGAACGTTTAGAGAAAAGCTAAACTCCACCACTGAGTCATTGAAGTTAATATGGATAGAGCTCACCAGGTTACCAAGCACCTGTATTAGGATTTATCAGTTTATCTTTAATGTTTTGGAAACCAAAGGATTTATTGTTCTTGAAAGAGGCCCCCTTCGATGTGCATAATTCCATCCTGCCTTCACCACACCTGTTCTGCACTCAAGGGCAAACATCAGTAGCAATATGAATTAAAACAAGCCTGTCCAAATGGATTTTCAAACAGAGCACACCTTGCACTCTTAAAATTAAAAGAGCAATGTTAGAAAGGGTATTGAACTTTAAGAGAATCTATCATGTTAAATAATGCTATTTTTCCCCAATGATTAGCTTCTCATTTCAATAATTATACTATATACATACATGTGCATGTATGTATGTGTGTATATGTATATATTTGCTTCATTTATTAATTACTTCATAATTTCCAAAGCCCTTTCTCATCCCCTGTTAATTTGAGTATAACAGGAACCCAGTTGCTTTAAGGAACAGGCTATTCCAGTGGCTAACAGACATGTTACTACTTTCATCTGAACTTCACATCTGGCTTTCTTGCCATCTGGGCTGTGACAGTGTTACAGTGGCAAGCATGTTACCAGGAGTCAGGTATCTTAGCCAGAAAGATAGCAATGCCTGTGCCCTGTGGCCTGAACATGCAGTTCAGCATTGGAGACAAGGTTAAGTGGGACTGAGCTGCCTGGGTTTTCAGACCCCAGGCCAGATTGCCTGTTGACCCTGAACTCAGACCACAAGACCGTGGGTTTGGTAAAAAGCTCATAGTGTTCTCTGGAACAGTTCTGAATGAGCTATAAATATACAGCTTTTGCCTGAACATGCTCTTCCTGTTACGACCACTTTACCTTTGCTCAGACCATTACATCTACTTGTGAGGCCCTCATTTCCCCCATCCCAAAGCCTCTCCATACTTTAAGGCCCTCCTCCTCTACCACTTATTCTTGATGGCCTCAGCCCTCCATGATATCTCTTTCTTTGCTGAAACACTTAATCTCCATCATTCTGTACATAACAACAGCAACCAACCAGTGGATTGTGATTTACAAATAACTTTGCCAATCATCATCTCATGAAATCTTCATTATGACCCTGTATGGTAGGCTTTACTATTAGCTCTTGTAGATGAGAAAACTGAGGCTCAGAGAGTTCAATAACTTGCCCAAGATCAATGGCTACTAAGAACTAGGATTGGAGCCCAGGTTGTCTGATGTCAAAGCTCGTTTTCATACTCATGCCATATGGCCCAGTACATGTAACTGATCAATATTTGTTGATAGTAGTGATGGTGACAGTACTCTTGTGCTGATAAATAGACATTGGCTTTTTCCATGGAGTTTATGCTCAGGATCAGAAAATCCTTAGCAGAAGCAGTTCAGGGCCAGAGGAAACCCTCTTAGTGTTTTGGGGGTTGGGTGGTCTAGGGAAGATCTGAGAGCACAGTGCTCAGCCTATTGAGTTTGACTATTCTAGAATCCTGGAAGACTTTTCTCCCTCTCTGTATATACATTCATCATATCTTTCCCCTGAATCATAGTTCCTCTGGGTGCCTGAGCGTGGGTCCAAAAAGGAGGGAATGAAGAGCATGTGGTACTTGATTAACTCACTGTGTATGCTTGGGAGATCTGGGCCCTCTCCTCTGGGCTTCACTTGAGAGCTATAATTATTGATCCACAGTACATTCTTGTACTCCATGACCATCTGGCCTAAGTACATCCTAGGGTATCATTTGCTGGGGTAGCAGTTGGTTTGGACGGGCTTATCCTGGAGGTAGCTTTGGAAACCTACATAATCTTGGTTCTGGGAGGCTGAGCAGACAGCCAGGCTAAAGGCCTCATGTGCTATTCTTGGGCCCAGTGCCCCAGCTAAAATAATACATTTAGAAATATTAATTATCTCTTCAGCTTGGCCCTAAATTTTAAAAAGCTTACTGGTGAGGAAGCCTTACTTTTTTTAGACTTTGGTAGTTAGAGAATTGCATGTTACAGACTCACAATGAATGTGGAAGTGAATCTCATTTTGGCTATAATAATAAATAGTAGAGCCATAAAAAGCACCTACTACTAGTTGTTATCTCCATGTTGACATTGGTCTAAGTGAGTTGCAAGTATTACCACATTTAGTCTCTACAACAACGCTAGGAAAGTTTGGCAACCTCCATTTTGCAGATGAGGAAAATGAGGCTCAGAGAGATTAAGTAAGTGGCCCGAGTCACTCAACTAATAAATAGTTGAGCCAATATTCAAACCCAATTCTGTTTGGCTCCAAAGGACATGAAACTACTTTTTTTTTTTAGTTTCTCTCCCCGCTTTGCACCCCCACCCCCCCGCCCCATTGTCTGCTCTCTGTGTCTGCTTGTGTTCTTATCAGCAGCACCGAGAATCTATGTCTCTTTCTGTTGCATCATCTTGCTGTGTCAGCTCTCCATGTGTGCAGCACCACTCCTGGGCAGGCTGCACTTTTTTCGAATGGGGCAGCTCTTCTTGCAGGACACACTCCTTGCACGTGGGGCTCCTCTATGCAGGGGACACCCCTGTGTGGCACAGCACTCCTTGTGAGCATTAGCACTGTGCATGGGCCAACTCACCACACAGGCCAGGAGGCCCTGGGTTTGAACCCTGGACCTCCCATATGTTAGGAGGACGCTGTATCAGTTGAGCCAAATCCGCTTTCCTCCATGAAACTCTTAATTCGGACCTCTGCTCTGCTGCCTCCCTTTCTGTTTCGTGGTCCTCCTGTTATGGCTTATAAGTCTTCAGTCGGCAGGTAGCTGAAACCCACAAGCAATGCTTCAGCCAATATTGAGGGCAGCAAAAGAGTAATGGCCACCACACAGCACTAAAGGCCTGAAACTGGTGGTTCTAACCAATGCTGTGCTCCAATCCCCACCCCCACCACCTCCTCTTGAGCCTCATTACACTTGGTTCTCCAGTAAAGAATAAGCATGCAGATGGAGTGTGTGGGATGTGCTATGACTAAATTAATTTGGTTGTCTTGGACTTTTGTAAAAACATAAACAGATCTGGTTGAGTTAAATAGTCTTCTTTTTCCTCAGCACAGACATGCTCACAAAATTCCCAGTCAGCTTCACAGTCAAGTCAAAGATTGGAGATGTTCCCTAAAGAGGAGACTGATTTCTTTTTAAAATCTACTACCTTAACTGGAAAGTGTAAATTTGTTCATAGAGATTTCTAGCTAGAAATGACAAGCAGGACTGAAATAACTTAGAGCTTAACCATATGATGTGACCAATGAATGTTGCTTTTATAAATATGGGTCTCTATGGAATCTCATTGTAAATATGGGTTGATGAACTGGTCCATTTTTTATTTAGTAATGACATTGTTGATATATAATTCATATACCATACCATTCACCTGTTTAAAGTATAATATAGAGTGCTTTTTAGTATCTTCTCAGAGTTGTGCAATCATCACCACAATCAATTTTATCTTTTATTTTTTCTCTCCTCTCCCCACCCCCCACCCCGGTTGTCTGTTCTCTGTGTCTGTTTACTGCGTCTTCTTCGTCCGCTTCTGTTGTTATCAGCGGCATGGGAATCTGTTTCTTTTTGTTGTGTCATCTTGCTGTGTCAGCTCTCCGTGTGGGCGGCGCCATTCTTAGGCAGGCTGCACTTTCTTTCGCGCTGGGTGGCTCTCCTTACGGGACGCACTCCTTGCGTGTGGGGCTCCCCTATACGGGGGACACCCCTGCTTGGCAGGGCACTCCTTGTGCGCATCAGCACTGCACATGGGTCAGCTGCACATGGGTGAAGGAGGCCTGGGGTTTGAACCGTGGACCTCCCATGTGGTAGATGGACGCCCTAACCACTGGGCCAAGTCTGCCGCCGCCACAGTCAATTTTAGAACACATAAGTAGCTGTCACTTTCCTTTCCCCCAAACCTCCCCAGCCCTAGGTTAGCACTAATCTACTTTCAGTCTCTATGTATTTGCCTATTCTGGACAGTTCATATAAATGGAATCATACACTATGTGGTCATTAGTGACTGCCTTTATTCACTAGGTATAACTTTTCCACAGTTTTTCCATGTAGTAGCATGTACCAGTACTTTGTTCCTTTTTACAGCTGAAGAATAATCCGTTGTAGGAATATAGCACATTTTGTTTATCCATTCATCAGTTAATGGACATTCAAGTTGTTTCCAACTTTTGACTATTATGAATAATGCTGCTATGAACCTTTGTTTACAAGGTATTGAGTGGGCATATGTCTTCAATACTTTTAGGTCATATGTTTTTAATACCTAGGAGTGAAATGGGTGGATGATATGGTAACTCTAAGTTTAATCTTTCAAAGAATTACTGGACTGTTTTCCAAAGCACCTGTACCATTTTACATTCCCATGAGCAGTATATGAGGATTCCAGGTCCTCCACATCCTCATCCCTTCTGTTATTATCTTTTTGATTATAGCCATCTTAGTGGGTGCAAAGTGATTTCTCATTGTGGTTTTGATTTTCATTTCTGTGACAGCTAATGATGTGGAGCATCTTCTTATGTGCTTATTGGTCATTTCTATATCATCTTTGAAGAAATGTCTATTAGATCCTTTACCCATTTATTAGATTATTTTTCTTTTTATTATTGAGTTTTAAGTGTTCTTTTTATACTCTGGATACAAAACAGTTATCAGATATATGATTTGCAAAAATTTTCTCCCATTCTATAGGTTGTCTTTTCACTTTCTTGATATTACCCTTTGAAGTACAAAAGTGTTTGGTGTTGTTGGGTTTTTTTTTGTTTTTGTTGGTGTCCATTTGTCCAGTTTATCAATTTTTTTCCTTTGTTGCTTGTACTTTTAGTGTCATATTTAAGAAACCATTGCCTAATGCAAAATCAGGAATATTTACACCTATGCTTTCTTCTAGGGGGTTTATAGTTTTACCTCTTGTATTTAGGTTTTGACCCACTTAGTTGTTTTTTGCATATGGTATTTCATAGAGGTCCAAATGAATTCTGCACATGGATACCCAGTAGTCCCACCACCATTTGTTAAAGACTATTCTTTTTTCATTCAATTGTCTTGGTACCCTTGTTGAAAATCAATTGACTGTAAATGTGAAGATTTATTTCTAGACTCTCAATTCTATTCCATTGATATATACTTAGGTCAGTACCACACTGACTTGATTACTGTAGTATAGCTTTGTAATAAGTTTTGAAATGGAGAATTATAAGGCCTCCAACTTTGTTCTCCTCTTTCAAGATTGTTTTGGCTATTGTGGGTCGTTGAATTTCCATATAAATTTTAGAATCTTCTTGTCAGTTTCTACAAAGAAATCACAACTGGGCTTTTGATAGGAATTGCATTGAATCTGTAGCTCAATTTGGGAAGTATTGCCTTGTTAAAAATATTAAGGGGGAACAGATGTGGCTCAAGCAGTTGAGTGCCTGCTTCCCAGATTCAGTTCCCAGTGCCTCCTAAAAACAAACAAACAACAAGCAAACAAACAAGAAAACCAACTCAGGGGAGCTGATATGGCTTAGTAGTTGAACACCGGCTTCCCACATGTAAGGTCCCAGGTTCAATCCCCAGCCCGGGTACCTTAAAAAAAAAATTAAGTCTCCCAATCCATTAACACAGGACGTCTTTCCATTTTTTTTAGGTCATCTTTAGTTTCTTTCAACAGTATTTTGTAGTATTCAGAGTATAGATTTTGTACTTCTTCTGTTAAATTTATTCCTAAATATCTCATTTTTATGCCAGTATAAATATAATGGCTTTCTTGATTTAATTTTTTATTATCCATTGTAAATGCATGGAAATAGAACTAATTTTGTATATTGATCATGACTCTTACAACCTTACTGAACTTATTTATTAGTTCTAATAATTTTTTGTGTTTTCCATGGAATGTTCTTCATGCAGATCATGTCATTTGTGAATAAAGACAATTTTACTTCTTCCTTTCCACTCTGAATATCTTTTATTTATTTTTCTCACCTGATTACACTAGCTAGGACCTTTAGCACAATGTTGAATAGAAGAGGCAAGAGCTGACATCCTTGACTTTTTCCTGGTTTTAAGGGGAAAGTTTTCTTCAGTCTTTCACCCTTAAATATGATGGTAGCTGTGGGGTTTTGGTAGATACCATTTATCAGGTTGAAGGTGATCCATTCTATTCCTAGTTTGTTCAATGTTTTTTTCTACATCTTTTGAGATGGTCATGTGGTTTTTTTCCCTCTATTCTATTAACATGGTATGTTACATTGACTGATTTTTATATTTTAAACTAACCTTTATTACTGGGATAAATCCCATTTGGTCATGGTGTGCAAATCCTTTATACATATTGCTAGATTTGATTTGCTAGTATTTTGCTGAGAATTTTTTCATTTAGAGTTATAAGGGACACTGGCCTATAGTTTTCTTTTCTTGTGTTATCTTTGTCTGGCTTTGTTATCAGGGTAATGTTGGTCTTATAGAATTAGTCGGAAGTGTTTCTTCCTCTTTAATTTTTTAAAAAAGTTAGGAAGGATTGGTGTTAATTCTTCTTTCAATGTTTGGTAGAATTCAGCAGTGAGTCTGTCCTGGGTTGGACTTTTCATTGTGGGAAGTTTAATGATTACTAATTCAATCTACTATTTGTTACAGATCTCTTTACTTTGTCTATTTCTTCTTGAGTTAGGGTTGGTACGTTGCATCTTTCCAGGAATTTGTCCATTTCATCTATGCTTTCTAATTTGTTGGCTTACATTGTTTATACTATTCTCTTATAATCCTTTTAATTTCTATAAGGTTAGTAGTAATGGTCCTACTGTCATACCTGATTTTAATTATTTGCATCTTCTCTCTTTTTTTGTCAGTCTACCTAAAGATTTGTTAATTTTGTTGATCTTTTCAAATAAACCACTTTTGGTTTCGTTTTTTCTGTTTCCTTTCTGTTCTCTATTTCATTTCTTTTTCCTCTAATCTTTATTATTGTCTTCCCTCTACTTTCTTTGTGTTTCATTTGCTCTTATTTTTCCAGTGCCTTAAAGTAGAAGATTGGTGGTTTGAAATCTTCTTTTTTAGTGTGAGCATTTATAGCTATCTAAGCTCTACTTTCCCTGCCTCCCATTATTTTTGATATGTTATATATTCATATTAAGTCATCTCAAAGTATTTTCTAATTTCCCTCCTAATTTCTTCTTTGACCCATGGTTTATTTAGGAGTATGTTGTTTAATTGCCACATATTTGTGAATTCCCCATATTTTACTCTATTGTGGTCAGGATACATACTTTGTATTATTTCTATCCTTTTAAATGTGTTGAGATTTGTTTTATTCCTGGCTATATATTCTATCCTGGAGAATGTTTCATGTGCACTTGAGAAGAAAATGTATCCTGTTGTGAACTGGTCCATTTAACCTTCAAGGTAGACATGAACCTCTAAGGCATTTTTTCAGCTTCAATTTCATATTTTCAAGCAAGATTCAGTTAAGAATCCTACCTCTGTGTCTTTCAGAGGAGGACGTATGATTCACAATTACCATCTAGATTTTAGGATTGAAAACAGACATACAGGAAGTCTTCTCCTTGCTATTTCAATTTTTCTTTTTCTTTCTTTTTTTTGCTCTGTAAAACATAATCAGCACTTAATTATCCACAAGGGGGTGTTCCATTTTGTGACTTATCTGAAGTAACTGACAGCTTTCAGTCCTTCTGCCACCCAGTCCTGGCCCACGTCACTGACATAAACCGGCACAGAGAGAAGTAGATGTGTAACTGTCTGAACATGGCAATTTGTTAGCCTGTCACTAAGGCCATATGGACTAAATAAGTAAGGAACCCCCATCCGACTGATGTTCCCAGCCTCCTTGGTCAGCTATAGGAAAGGTCAGTCATGGCACCGGAAAGAAGTAGCCAACCTAAACACACAGAGCATAATGGCTGAGGCTGAGTAGCTGGCTGAAGTCAAAAGTGATGGATAAATTGTCCATCAGTATTTTTTGTGCCATTTTTGAAAGCTGTCTGTACTTCAAAAAAATAATCTCTGGAACTAATTTCCTATTTTAAATGATGTCCAATATTGCCTCTTTTTTTCTCAGTGAAACCATTCTCACTTGCGGATTTATAAGGTAACACAAATAAACATCAAAGAAATAGAAATATTATTATCAACCAAGATGTGGATTTAAAGATAAAAAGAAAAAAATTCAATCTCTTTTTATGCTCCTAAATTCTCATGATACTTATGCCATACATGTATGTATACGTTTATAAAGCTATGCAATAATAAAATCACAGACTTTCACAGTAGGTCTGTTTTAAGATTCAAACACAGAAGAGAACCATTTCTCCTAGGAAATTTTCTGAGTTCTTATATGATTACTCTTAAATTCCAACTGCAAAATTACTGTCTCTGAGTAATAAAACTGGGTACACTAGCTAGATCAATATAAAGATAGCCAATGGCCAATGTGGAATGGTGAATCACTTTAGGCATTTGGTCATGGGGCCAAAGACCTGGATCTCAGACCAAGACTTTGTATGTAATTCTCCTTCAGTAAATCAAGTTCACGAAGGCTGTGAATTCCATGCTGAGAAAAGAAGGGAGCCCAAACACAAGGGGGCCTAACTCTGCTGGGAGCTTGGAGAAAGGATGTCTTTAAGGGAATACTTTTGCTTCGTCTTAGAATGAATCATCCACAGATGTGCCCATTTCTTATTATATTTGTTAATACCTCAGTTTAAAATTGTTCTTTTTCAATGCAAGTGTGTTAGAGCTTATGTTTCTAGCGTAATCAAAATTGTGTAACCTAAAATTAACTTCCATCTGCTAATACTCATTATGCAATATGTTTCTACAGGAACACTACATGGCTATGTGTCTATGGTCGCATGTGTCTCACATTTAACCATATCATAGATACCACCATTCACTCAGCCTGTAGTGACTTGAAATACAACAGGCAATTCCCAAATGTTGGTTTTGCTGAGAAAAGCATCCAACCTTTCTGGTTGGAGAAGAATTTACGGAATGTTGCTTTAAGGCCATTGTAATTAGAGTCGTAACTTCACTTCAGTTCAAGCTCCCATCAACAGGGCTCCAGCAGTGGACTCTCAGGTGAGGAGAGGAAGCTCTTGTCCCTCGCTCCCAGGAACTGGGTCCATGGTTTCCCATCCCCAGCAGCCCATCTTGAGTCCTGAAATCCTTCAGGTACTTGGCTGAGGCTTGTGTGGCTCCATGGTTAAAAGCTCATCTACATTGGACAACCACCCTAGGCTTGTTCATTCATTTATTCATCTGGTATTCGTTTATTCATGACCCTCTGCAATTTCATTCCAGTCCACCTTTTCAATCCCATCCCTCGTTTCTTCTCACACAGTCCAGCCCAACTGTTTTCTGAGCCTTCCCCATTTGTCTGTTACTCTGTGCCTCTCTATGTGATGATACTCTTTCTATCTGGAGTCCTTCGGTCTCTCCTTTTACTTACCTCCTCCCTTCAGTCTCCATATATTCAAATCCCACTCATCTGACTCTAGTTTAATGCTTCTTCCTCCATGAAGTCTTCCTTGGTTCTAAACACTCCTACCAATCCAGAAATGATGGCTCCCTCCTCTAAATATCCTCTATTGTCTATACCTGGTCGAGCCACTTACTAGTTACATGGCTTTGGGCAAGATTCTTATCTGAATCTCAGGTCATAAATTTGTAAAAATGGAGCTCATAAAACATGCCCTATTGGATTCTTACCAGGATTAAATGAGGTTACGTATGTTAAGTACCCGCACAGGTAGGTGCTCTATACATTGTAGATAGTTCTTGTTCAACTTTGTGTTCTCAGCATTTAACATTGTGTCTGGCCCAGAGTGGGCACTGTGTAAAGGCTTGCAGGGTGAATGTGGGGTGGATGGGCATAAAGGGATCCTGTGTAGATCTTTAAATAATGAGACCATAGTGGAGAGGGAGAAAGTGCTTTCCAGTCATCTGGAAGGTCATCAGTAGTCTCTGTCACCTGTCCTCCAATGGTTTCCTTTTTGCCCTTTGTGGATTGCCACAGTTTTCTCTGTTGCTAAATTGGGGTTGGGGTTGAGCAACTTAAGTTGGGTTCTTAGTGCTTCATTCCAGCCCTCTGGTTCTATTCTGAGGATTTTTTTTCCTGTGTAGGGCCTGGTGTTCACCCTTTGCTAAAGACTGAACCCATTCAGAATTTTTCATTGTTAAGTTTCAAACCAATTTCAACTGGTTTAGTAGTTTGTTTGCTTAGCCTAGGCTAATATGACTTATCTTTTTTCTCCAATCTCTTTGAAAGTTTCCATAAAGTTTTTGGTACATTCAAAAGATCGTTAAATGCTTTATATATTTAATAAATCAGAAATGCTGGTATTTCTCCTAAAGTGCCCTTAGGTAAAGTCAAGAGGAAAACATCTTGTAAATGGGTCTTAGTTTTTGTTTGTTGGGTTTTGGCCTCTCTGCCGTCCCTTTTTGGCAGATAATATAGCGCATATAGAATTTGAAGCTGATGTTCAATTAAACTTCATCTCTAGATTTCCTTAAGAAAAATACTCCTAGGAGAAAAGGAAGAAAAAAGAAAAAGAAAAAACAGTGCCAGAGACACTGGTCAATGGCTTTTGACAAAATTTTCAGGAGACAAAGGCAAGGATAAATCCAAACATGAATCAGGGAACTCAAATGGAAGAAAAGTAGCCAACTGAAAGTACTTCTGCCATGGACCATTGGTTTTATTGCCTAGGAAGATGTCCTTCAAAGGCAGAATGTGCAGCTCTTTACTGTGCTCTTCTAATTAGAGGGATGTGGTTTGGCCACAGATATAACTTCTAAAGGTTCAGGGTATCTAGTTTGTGTTGTTGTTACTCTTTTCTTAGAGCCACGGTACGGGGTCCAGTGAGTGAGACAGACTGGGTATGTAGCACTGTGCCAGAGTTACAGTACACATCTTCCTCACCCCTAACACTGCTAGGACAGGGGCAAGACAGGGTTTACTGTGGAAACTCAGCATTCACCCCATAGCCTGGTACACAGTAGATATTCAATTAGTATGTGTATACGTGTGTATTTTTAGGAGGTACCAGGGATTGAACCCAGGACCTCGTACATGGGAAGCAGGCACTCAACCACTTGAGCTATATCCACTCCCTTCAATTAGTGTTTAAATGAAGGAAAAGGACTTGGCCAAACAAGAATGCCTTCCCAGTGACTTCCTCTTGGCATCTGTGCAGGAGAAATGTTGGGGAAATACTCACGACCTCCCCTCTGCCCTTCTGACTCTTAAGGAAATTCCTGCTTGTCAGTCACTGAAGTTGGAAGGGGGAAGCAGGGGAAAGGAAAGATTTCCTTTGTAATTTTCTTTTCCCTGCCTCCACTTGGGAGCTGTTGACATCTGGACAGCCTTGAAGGCCTTTTGTTTTTGTTAATCCTGCATCTCTTGGAACAAATATCTTGCTCTAACATAGAAGCCAGACTGCAGCTAGATCACAGGACACAGCCCAGCAGCCTCCTTACACTCTGTGTATGAGGTGACGAGAGGTAGCGTGAAGCCAAGGAGGTGAGGCCCTCTCTGTCTTAGGAAAAAACCTGGGACCCCGTGTTTGCCTAGAGTCTCCTCTCCTTCTTCAGCATAAACCAATTGGGTAACATTTTATTTGCATAGGACACCTGCAGCTATGCACATATGTTCTGTTCGATTGGACACTCCTTGTGGCCTTAGAAAGTTGTTCAGACTTCACTGGAGGACTGATAAGGATTTTGGAAGGCCAGAATCAAGTAGTGATGCCAACACTTATTTGATTTTCATACACCACTGCCTGCATAGGGTCTTTTTTTTTTTTTCATTTAAAAATGAAAAGCCAGAACTAGTCCTCATGCCCTATGCTATGAACAGAAGTGCCAATGGGAAGCAGATGTGGCTCAAGCTCTTGCTCTCTCACCCACCACATGGGAGGTCCCTGTTCGGTTCCCAGTACCTCCTAAAGAAGACAGCGACCTGGCATGACGGGCAGTCCTGGCAAGCTGATACAACAAGACGATGCAACAAGAGACGCAAGAGGAAAAACATAACAAGAGATACGATAAATCAGGGAATGGAGGTGGCTTAAGTAATTAGGCACCTCTCTCCCACATTGGAGGTCCTGGGTTCAGTTCCCAGTGCCTCCAAAAGAAACAAAGAAGACCAACAGATATAGCAAGTGCAAACAACGAGGGGGTGGGGAGAGATAGATAAATTAGATAAATAAATAAAATACATCTTTTTTTTAAAAAAAAGTGCCTATATATAGGCATATAGGTTGGGTCATGTGTCCCCTCCATAGGATTGCCACCCTGCTGGAACATGGACGTGGGTAGTAGTTGCTGAGCTGCACATCTGAATCCCTCACTCCCTCTCCATGGCACTTGTACTCTAGGCAAAAGTTCTCTCTCTCTTGCCAGAAGACATAATGCCATCCAGACAGGTGGCCACCTGCAGAGGATTTCAACAGGCCACCAATACTTATTGGATGGTATCATGACGAAGTTTGTCAAGCTCTATGTGTAAAGCTCAGTTGTGCTTAAAGGGAAGCTCTATGGACAACCCAGTTCTAAGCCTGACTGCTTTACTTGGAAAAATCAAACAGTCACTCTTTGAACCTGACCAAGAAACATTTATCAAGATGCCACTAAATACCAGGCCTTATATAAGGAACTTTACGTAAATGAGTGTTCGATGCTCTCAACAACCTTTAGAGATGACACGACTGGGGCCTAAGGAAGTAAAGTGACTTGCCCAAGGTCTTCCTGCTGACCAGGGATAGAGCTTGAATTTGAGTTCAAGTCTGTCTGGTCCTCAAACTCTTCCTATTCTGCTTTACCACAGTCCAAGATTTCTCTTTCCTTATCTCAAATTTTTCATGGCTTAGTTGTACTTAAAAGCATAAATCATTAAGAGCCCTACAGTTATAAAAGTCCCTTGAGTGGTGGGCCATTTTGCCACTGTTAGTAGGGACCTTAGGGACCTTCAAAGTGTCCCAAGGTCCTCCCTAGTTACTTGCATGCAGATAGTGAAAGCATTGAGGCCTTATTGATATACCAGAAACTTCCCTCATTTCCTAGCCTCACTCACTTAGGAAGGCATAAGGAAAAAAGAGAAGTTACTGAAAGAGAGAGAATTCAAGTCAACCCGTTATTTCAGTTCAACTCCTAAGTGTATAGTGATGCACGGTGTTAGGCACAACGATGACAAAAAGGCTCTATGTGACAGAACCTGAACTCTAGAGGAAGGAGGAAGACACAAAGGAAGCAAAGGGGTTGGGCTTAATCCAGTGAACAGTGGTGAGACACTGGTGGCTTTTGACCAGAGATGTGACAACTGCTGCCAGGGTATGCCTTTCTTCTTTCCTGCAGCGCTACCATGGGGTGTCAGGAGACAGCAGCTGGGAGGAACATGGGGCAGGAGGTGTTGGAGAAGCTTAACTGTACTTTACTGGGGTATTAAAGATGTGACAGTTTCTGCATCTTTGCCTTGCACCTCCCATACATGTGAAACACAACAGTTTAATGGAAAGGATGTAAACCATCTGCAGTAACATATTTGTTTAAAAAGGAGACACCAGCATAAAGACTTCGCAACTTTGAACCAGTTAAAAGAAGAGCATCTGCCTGATATTTTCGTAGTGGTTGTATTGATTGTTCATCTCCCATTCTTCTTGTGGTTTGTGTTACAGGCATATTTGTCATTGCTCTGCCAGAAGAATCCTTGAGAGAAAGAATCTGTAAATTGTTACTTTAGAGGGATTAAAATTATACAAGAATTAAAGTTTCCTGGAGCTTTGGTCCACTGGCATGCACAAATGAAGCACAGGCGATTTTGAAAGGCCTTGTACATCTTGAGGGCCAAGGGAGGATCTGGACTCTCTTCCACCCCGTCCACCTTTTCATGGAATGCTTACATTTATTTGGCACCTATTCAACGCCAGATACCATGCTAAATGCTTTCACATATCCTCACAGCAACCCTTTTTTACAAGTAAGGAAACGATGGCTCAGAGGTTATATAACTCACCCAAAATCAGGGTTGGTATGTTGTGGAGGCAATATTGAAAACTATGTTTTCTGGTTCCAAGTCCAAGACTATTCCCACTGTCTAGCACATGACCTCCCTCTGTGGTTTATCTGGTACTTTTAAAGTGTGCAAAATATGAATCACTGGGAAGGGAGGAGATTCTCTTACTCATGACCACCCATAGCCACTTAAAACACGGGGCCCTTCAGAAATGGGATTGGAGACTTAACATTTCAATGAGGGAGAGGGACACATTCAGAGAATTGGATACCAACTGTGCAGTGCCAGGCCTAGTAAGGTTGCCTTGATCAGCAAGTCAACAGATCACTTCAGAGGATAAGGAAGGGCTGAAAAGGAAATGAGATTAAGAGGAAAGCAAAGATACACTGGTCCTGCATCTCACGTCTCAGTGTTGTCCCAGGTAGAAGCATAGCAATGATAGGGCTGTCAGGTTTCCTGGTGGGTGCAATCTCTTTCTCTCCTGGGATTCCTTCTCTCCAAAAAGACTGATAAGCTAGGAGCAGGGTTCAAGGCAGAGAAGTAGGCCTAAACCAGCCTAACTGGCAGGTAAGTCTAGAGTGGGCCTGAATCCCAGACTTAATCCCAGGACCCCGTTTAGCTCTTTAACTCCTCTACTAGGTTATAAATTCATAATTGGAATTTGGTCTAACCTTTCCAGCCCACTCTCCTCCAGAGTGCTCCTAGAAGTAGAAATGAAGCCTGGGGAAATGGCTGGCCAGAGGCCCCGCCCCTACCTTGTTAGAGAACTATGGCAGAGGAGCATTTCATCTTTAGGAATGGTCTAGATATGCACAATGGAATTTGGAAGTGGGACTGAGATGGGCTAAATAAAATACTCCTTGATGCCTGGGGCAGGGCTCCTGGCTCTGGAGGATTAAATCTTAGGGGAACCTTGTCAGAAAAGAAAGAGTGAGACTGAACTGCCTCAAAAGGAAAAAGCAAGTATTTGAGCTTCGTTTTTTCAAAAATGTCCAGTGCATGCTTGTTATTTTTTGTCAGTAAGATAGCTAGAAGGAGCAAAATCTATGATCTGGCATTTCAAGATAGTTGCCGGAACATAATGCAAGAAATATTTCATGTCTTTAGAGTTAATTATTACCTACAACAGTCTTTTATTTGTGTGTGTGTGTGTGTGTGTGTGTGTAACTTATAAATCTGAATATTTTTAATGTGAAGTACAACTTATTGTGTGCAGTCGAACTCAGTCTAACTATCTAGACATAAATCAGCCGAATTGACTTTCTAAAAAAATAAGTTGAATTCAACAAAACAGCTCTTTCTTTGGTCTTGTGTCCATAGAATTGGATAGCCAGCATGCTTTCCACCCTGCCCCCCCTCTCCCCGCCAAGTATTTTGTAATCTTGGGACCCAGGTTCGTTTACCATTTCCTAAACAAATTTTAAATTAACTAAACTTGGCCAAGATAGTTTTCCCCTACCCCTAATCAAGGACGACGAGATATTTCAAAGGTGCTTTTTCTTTCTCCCATTTCCCTCTCTTTGCTGTAGGAACTGAAATGTACCTGTCACTTAATTCACTCCTCAAGTCCTCTGGAGGCAGTTTGTTATATTTCCCATTTTGCTGATTAGCAAGGAAAGCTCTGAGTTGAAGGACTGTGTTCACACAGTGAGTTAGTGATGGAGCTGGGAGAGTGAGGGTTAGGAACCTAGAATACTCCACCTCTCAAGCTCCTCCTCCAGATCCTAACATTCCCATGGTGGGTCTATGCTGGTGATCCACCACCCCACCCTCTAACTAACCTCTCAGAAGCAGACTAATCAGAATGGCCCTGCCCATGGCAAATTCCGTCCAAGTCTCACTTTGCTACATTAACCACATCTTAGATGGAGAGTGAGGCACAGACATTAAATAATTTTTATTTTGTCTTGGGGGAAAAAAGTGGGAAAATCAGAACTAGAACCTATAACCTCTGAGAGGAACTGGACCAGGCTGACTCCTTAGTTTAATGCTGCTGGGAAAGAGTCTCGTGACTGATTTGCCTGTTTGACTTCACATAAATATTCCCAGATACACGCCCCACCCCACCCCCACCCCCCCCCCCCCGCAAAGTTTTGCAGGCACTGTTTTCTTTTTTTGGTTCTCGTAAAGTTAAAATGGAAAGCCTATACGTGCGTGTGTGCATGTGTATATTGTAGAGCGGCATGCTTTCTGTACTGCGGCTTGAAAGCGTTCCATGCTATTTTGATTTTATAAATGTTTTCATAATCATCCAAATGCTGCAGTTCATACCATTGCCATAAAATATAAGCTAAATTTGCTAATGGAAAATTTATTTGCACTGGAACAATGCCAAAACTAGTCCAAATAAGAAACTTTAAGTTTGTGTCCCAAAAGAGCTGTGTTGATAAATGATCAGGTGTTCAATTAAAACGACAGAACTGATTTTTAATTCCTATTGAAATTGTGGTGAGGGCCCCGCATTCTATCATTCGTGCGCTTTACATGCCCTCCTCATAATTAACATAAAGAAATTAATGTCTTACAGCCTTCAATATTTGATGCCCTATGAGTCCTGGGGATATTTAAAGGGGAAAGAAATGTAAATAGAATGAAATTCTTAAGCAAGATTACTGATAAGATGGGACTAAAGAGCTTGGGAGTGTGTGAAAAGTGCCTCTTTTCTTCCCTTTAATAAGTCCATTACTTGCACTTGGGCATATTTTAAGTCCTTTTCATGCTGAATCTAAAGTTGAGCATGCTTTGCATTTCAAGCTTTGTCTATGAATCAGTAGAAGCCAAAGTTATTTCTGCTTTAAAATAACAGGAGCCAGGAGCAGCTAATCTCTTTTCATTCTGAGTTCCTTACATTATTTTACTGGACAAAGTTTGTGTTGGCTACAAAACAGGCCATTCACAACATCTATGAGAAGGAATTTAGGTAAGAATGAAGAGAGATTGTCGGATGTATAAAGACTCCCTTTCCTGAGGTCATTAAGAAATTCCAAATTGGCACTGTTTTGAATAGTGACATTACATTAGCCTTGCTAATTTCAGCAATTCAAGCTGATAGCCTCTGTCTATCAATCTCCTGAAGGAAACCTTCCCGCCATTACAGTACCTGTGTGCTTCACAGCTAAGGTGAGTTGATATTTAACAAAAAGGATTCAAGGAAGGTGGCAAAGAAAGTTGGAGGGCGTTTTTGCCTAGCAGAGTAGAGCCTCAGTCAGAAAGCCTTCAGAATGTAGTATATGCCTTTACTTCTTGAGTAAGACATGTTCTCTACCAGTGAATTAAATTCGCTTTTCTTTCTTTAAACAGGAACAAGAATATGAGACACAGAGGATCTGTCACTCCATTATCTCTTTCATCTGACTCCTTTTTTTAAACTGTGCTCATTTCAATAATCGGGGCTGGCAAAGTAATCTATCCGATGTTTTCTTTTTCTTTTTCTTTTTTTTTTTTTTTTGATAGTGAGAATACATTTGCTCTTCTGTTCATAAAATATGCAAATAAACTGACAGATAGTTAAGGGCTTAAACTCCAGGGGAAAGAGCACTCCTTTTTAAAGGAGCCTATATTTAAAAGACATTCTCTTAAATCTCTCTTGACTAAACTGGTCACTCACATCATGCTGGAAAAATGTAGAGGAGAAATCTTCCCGGAGCCTCACACTGAGAAAGGAGAAAGATTGCCGAAGTGTTTGACAGGGTTTAGGATTTCATTTGAAGAGCAGCTGCACCCCACCGCGCCTGCACACGGGATAAACAGAATGGCAGCGAGGCCGTCTGCTGCCACGCGCCCCAAGTGCAGTCCCAGCACCCTTGGGGGTGAGAGCGCCAGGCACTGCCATCCCCGCCTTCTGCATATCCCTAGACTTGGGTTTTTCGGTTAGTGACTAAGGTCAAACCACAAGGTCCTTCCCTGAACACTTAGGATCATCAAGCAATAAAGAGGAGAGAAAGGGAGAGGGGGAAGGAGAGAGGGAGAGGGAGGGGCCAGCCAGAAGGACTGGGAAGAGAGGCAGGCAGACTGGGGTGAGGGGTTAAAGTGGACATAAAGGGGGGGGCAGACTTAATATGAAAGCCTGAGAGATTTACTTAGGTTCCAGAGCAGTATTTCTGCAAAGAAAGATCCAATGTTCATGGTTTTCTCAAATCACAAAACATATCTTTCCTCTTACGGGGCTCCTTGAGGTTTATAAATCATATTTACATATCTTATCTCACTTGAGATGTAGCCCAGCTTTGGTACTAAATAACAAAGTGTTCTCTGCTTACATGGGGAGCAATAAAGGTCTGTGGACCAGTCTTGTCTAGGTTTCTCTTCTTAGAACAGGCGCTCCCCTTGTTCAGAGTTCCCATAGCCCTCCCCATCCCCACCCCCACCAGGCCTGGCTTGTGGTACTTTCCGCATTCTAAGGTGTTTATAGTCCTCCCATCTTGTTGACAGGGTAGAGAGCTCCGTGAAGCCAAAGACTGCCTTTTCCTCATCTCTCTGTCCACCACATCCCCCGGCACAGTGAATACCACAGGTGCCCAGTTCATGTTCATTGCTGCCCTCCCTCCCGACACCTATAATCTGTGTCCATCTCCGACTAGATAGAGAGCCCCTTCAGGGTAGGCTCCATGTCTTATCCTGCATCCTCAGGACCTGGTATTCCTAGCACATCCATAAATGTTCCTGGTACTCCGCAAGTGTTTAAATAAGTAAGTAATCACACTGTGCTAACCATACTTAATGGAGAGCCATCCCGTGACTGCCACATCCACCCCTTGCCGGCTTCAAGGGGTTCTTTGTGAAAACGTGTGTGTAAACCAAAAGGTTTTCTAAGGGCTCAGGTAATGGTAAGAAGGATAGGAAACTAGAATTTGATACATTTTTGCCATTTCCCCCCCAAAAGGTACTCTAGAAATGGCAAGGGCTGGACATTTTAGGGAAGGAATTTATGGAGTCAAGAGAAAATAGTAGTGAGGTAAGGAAAGAAGGTGGGCTGAGAGAGACTGATAGGTGAAAAATGCTGCCCAGGTATGTAACTCAGGGCCCTGCACCCCCTGAAAGCTGCCTGCCTGCCTGGCTGGAGCATGAGAAAGTTGAATCCCGCCTCCCCCCCCCTCCAAAAAAAAAGAAATTGAAAAGGGGCCTCCTAAACGTGGTTTTAGGCTTAATACTGAGGAGAAAAGAGTTGGGGATTACTTACCTTGTTGTTAGTCGAAAGGGGGCTTCGGGTTTCTCCCCTGGGTGACCTAAGCTATAATCAATCTCTATAGCCCTCTGTTAAGACTTCTCCCATTTGTGAAGAAATTATAGTGACTGGAGAAGATCAACTTACTTCCTCTAATCTCTTGGCAAAGAAATTAAAAAGACAACTAGAAATTGCTGTCCAACTGGCAGGGCATAGAGAGACATGATTGGAACAAATGAATGGAAGAAAACAATCTTTATTTAGGGGGAAAGCATCTTTAATCGTGGTAATAATCCCTTTAGTAAATTGCTTTCTCTGGTGACATTGCAGACCCAATTACAGTTTGCTCATTTTGATTTTCCCTTTACATTGTTGCTTGCTGCTTATGCAGTGGTGAATTTGCAGGCTGAGCAATGAACCTATTACTGGCATTAAAACCCTCGGCCAAGAGAGTCTCAGGAACCAAAATGTCATCACTTTTGAAAGGAAAGCAAAGGTCACTAGGCAATTATATTTCTTTTAGCAGTTCCCCAAAGGGCCTATTTTCCATCCCCTTAATCATTTGAGTTCTCCTCTCTGACCAGTATTCTCAATGTTCTCTTAAAACTGTGAAAATGAAAATGAAATACAATATGGTAAAACAGGTCCAACCAAGGACCATTGTGGTAGGTTATGTATTAGGATTTGCTCCACAATCGAATGTATGTAGCCTACTGTGATGCTGGTTTATTTGATAAAAGCACTCTATTACCAAATCATATTCAGTGGTGGGGCACTCTGACTCCCAGGTCATCTTCTATAGCAGTCATGCCCAATGAGATTTACCACAGCTTGAAAATGCACGCTTTGTTTTAACTGAATATTTGTTTTTAAAACTATCTGCTGCATTAGGATGGCAGCATTACAATGATTTCTTCTCAGAAAAGATACTTCCTTGATATCATCCACATCTTCCTTTTAAGAAAATAAATTAATCTCCCATTTCTCAAAAGCTCCTCCTGCAGTCTTTCTCACCTTCTGTCCTTCTGTTCTGCAACTTGTGTTCTAAACAACCTTCATTCCTCCATGCCAGGCTTATTTCAGGAATACACTCTATACAAGGAAGAAATTGGAAACAACTTAAATGCCCATCAGTGGGGAAATGGCTAATTGTGTTATATTCATACTATGGAATTCCTTGCAGTGACTTAAAAGGAATGCAGCAGTTTACATATATTAACATGCAAAGATCTCCAACCCATTATAGTAGGAGCCCATTTATGCATATGCATAGAAAATACATTTACCATGATTATCCCTGGGGAGTTGGAGGAGAGGAGGATGAAGGAAGACTTTCTTTTTCTTTTGTCCTATTTACTTAATGTATTGTTTGACTCTTTAGCTTCCATAATGTAGTCATGTGCTGGGTTACACATTACGAAATTAACAAAATAAAAGGACTCTGTCAGCTGTGAGGGGGATGGTTTTGAGGGGAACTGGGTGGGGGGGGGGGGAGACCAGTTAGGAGGCTGTTGCTGTAGACCAGGTGGGAGAAAATAAGAATAAAATCTAAGCAGTAGCAGCTATTGAAATGGAAAGGAGGAAAAAGATTCACAAAATAGTAAGAAAACAAGTCACAGAATATGGTGATTAATTAGACCTGGTGGGATGAAGGAGGAGGTGGAATCTAGGGTGGCTTGCAGATTTCTGGCTTGGGCAGCTAACTGTCTAGTAGAACCATTCACTGAGATGAGAGAAGACAGGAAGAGGAGCGATTAAATCAGTAGAAATCATGCCTTAGGTTTGTGGCATGTTGAGTGTGAGCTGCCTGCAGGACATCCAGGTGGGGACAGCCAGTGGGCAGTTAGATCTCCAGAGAGATATCTGAACGGGAGATAGATTTAGGAACTCTCTGTGAGAGATAAAACCAGGGACAAAGATGCACGCAAATCAGGTAAGGAGTGGAGAGCATGCCAATCTTTCAGAAACAGACAGAGGAAACCGAACTTGCGAAGGAATCAGAGAATGATCAGAGCAGTAGGAGGAGGTCCCAGGTTCAGTTCCTGGTGTCTCCTAAAGATGACGAGCAAGACAGCAAACTGACTCAATGGGCTGGCATGATGAGCTGACACAACAAGACGACACAATGAAGACATACAACGAGGAAACACAGTGAGAAACACAACAAGCGGGAGTGGAGGTGGCTCAAGCCAATGGTCACCTGCCTCCCACATGGGAGGCCCTGGGTTCAGTTCCCGGTGCCTCCTAAAAAGAAGATGAGCACTCAGTGAACAACGAGCAGACACAGAGAGCAGACAGTGGGCACAAAACAATGAGGGGATGGGGGAGAAGTGCATACATAGAATGAATCTTTTAAAAAAAATGAATAAAGGAAATAAAGGGCACACCAAGTTCCAAGACAGGGAGTTGCCAACAGGATTGGTTGGTCCAGAGAGCTCAAGATAAAAACTGAATGTTACTGGGCTGGAGGAAATGTTCCAAAAATTGGATTATAGTGGTAGCTTCACCCCTCAGTACATTAATTAAAAATGATTGAATTTTTCAAGTTACTTGAAATGGGTAAATTTTTATGGTGTGTAAATTGTTCCTCAATAAAGTTGTTAAAGATATAAATGGAAAAAAAAGAATACATTTAAATTTAGCTTTGGGCAAGCCATGATTCCAAGAAGAACTTTCCAGTCTAATCTCCTCTTCCTAAGTGGTTGGAGAAAGTCCCTTGAACTAGAATGACAGTAAGCACATGAGATTACAGATGCCATGCCCCAAACCTCCCCTGCCCCCCACACTTTTGCAATATCAAAAACTAGTTTTCGTGTTTGGTTTGTTTTTCACCAAGTCATGAGCACCCTGCACTACTGTGCTCTTTTGGGTAATGGTGTGATAGTTACTGTATTTCTTTGTACTAATATTTTTTAGCATAGATTTCCAAGAGAAGTTCACAGTACCAGGTTATAAAGCCAGTTCTGATCTGCTTTTGTTATTGCTGATGACCAAATTTTTATAAGTTTAAACGTGGCTTTCCTATTGACCCTATACGGGCTTTTCTCTCTGAAATTTCTTCCTTCATTTTCTGCTAGCCCTAGGATGCTTACAGCATGATGCCTTGATTATGGCTTGCTTTTTTTTTTTTTGTCTTTCTCAGCCAGTTTCCTTCTTAACTTAAGTTGGCCAATTACAAGAAGTTTCTGTCTTCATTAAAGGTACTTTTGATGTGTTCTGTAGATGGGTAAAAACAGTGTGGAAAACTTCTGCCGCTTCTTAGTCATCAGTTATGAGGACCCGGGGTTGCCATTGGCCCTACTTGACTTACATGTTCATTTCCAACCAAGGCATTTTCTTTTTATTTTGGTTCAATATCTTCCCACTGCTATTTTGTCCTTCTTAGTGATCCAACTGCCAATCTTTGGAGTAGAATTTTCCTGTTTCCCTTTTACATACTTATAGCCCTGAGCTTAGGCCACTTGGCATCTTTTTCCCTTTCCTGGCCTTCCTTTGCACTTGACTGCTTTGTTCTAATGGGCACAGAGCTCTTTGTATGAGGAACATCAGCTTTTTCTCCTCAGTTGCCTTCCTGATGGGTCCTTTTAACTTACGTCCTAATCGTGCTCCCAAAATGCCTTTTCTCAGCCTGACTCTTCTCATTTTCTTCCTCTGGATCCCAAATGGTACCATTGCACATTTGCTTTGAGTAAGATGTCTATCACCTGCAAGTTACTGTTAATTGTTTCGTCTTAGTAGGGAAAAATCACTTGTAAATAATTCTCTGAGTTGGTTGCTCCATCTTCTGTGTAGGCACTGTCTTAATCTAACCATCCCATTCCATATGTGCATATTTCACATTGCCTGATAAATATTTACACTATTTCTGAGATGATCCCTAGCTTAGGAAGCCAGAGAGATTGTGTGGTTATTTCTTCCCATCCTAGATAGGTCAGTATTTACTCCCCGAAAAGCATGACTTGGTTGATTCTACTTGGCAAACCTAAAATCCTCTACTCTAAAATAGTCATAATCTCCAGATGCTGCCTCTCCCTTTCTTTGAGAAGTAGAAGTAGAAGTCTCTTTGGATTCCTTTCCGGACAGTGCCTGTGTCAAAGGAAGTTATGCAAAGTTCATTTGCACCCTTGTCCCTTCACCCTTCCCCTTGCCATGTGGCCTCTGAAGAATTGAATGAGACGCCAGAATCTCAGGGTTGGAAGGATGATCAGAGGCTATCCATCTTCACCCCTTCATTCTGTGTTTCAGTCCTTTCACCAACATCTCTATGTAATGGTTGTCCAAACTCGCCCTGACCTTCTCTAGAGCTAGATCTCACTGCCTAGGAGCAGCTTATACAGGTTTCAGATGGCTCCAATTATTAGAAGCTTTTCCAGATTAGAAGCTTCTCCTTGTAGGAGAAATACAAGACCATGAAATAGAAGCAACTAAAATGGCATGGTTATGGGGTAAGAAGAATCTGAGCAGTGAAAGCAGAAGGGAAATAATAAAGGTTGTGCAAGTAGGTGGAAGATCAGGACAGGGTCAGAGAAAGACATCTGTGGAACCAGAAGGCTAATGAGGGAATCTGAGGGGAAATGGTGCTGGGAGACAAAGAGTAAAGGAATAGAAACAAACACTGGTGAGAGAGTAAGAAGGGAGCTCATGAACCTCTTCTAAAGGAAATGGAGCCCAGGTTAGAGGTTTAAATCAACGTGGGGAGGAACTGAAAGACATCACTATGATTCAAAACACACTGGAGGATTCCAACCTTGCCCTTTGCCTAAGGATATAGAAGGGAACACTGGAGAGACAAGAGAGAAAGTATAGCAGAACAACGACTAGACAGAAGAGAAGCAAATAATTGGACACAGGAAATGAGTTTAAAGAGCAATGGAAAGAGAGAAAAAAAAAAGAAGTGACTAGAGAAATGGAAAAGGAGGGAATGAAAACACAGAACTTTTAGGTTAAGGAATTGCATTTATTCCTGTGCCAGCACATAATTGTATTTTCCTGGCAGTCATCCCACAGACCTCTGCAAGGGGAAAGGGGTGCCGGCATGTATTACGACAGAGATTGAAGTCTTACTGCTTTGTACTATTAGAACCAAGCAAAGGACTTCATTAACAAGGCTGTATTTTGATGTCACAGAGACAGGCTCCGAAACTTGAATCGCCACCAGCCCCTGCTCTTGGGGATCAATGGCTATAAGAGGGGCAGAGTGTGGCCCAGGGGTGGGGAGACTGGGAGGCAGTTACAGGGGTCAGAAGTATGGAAACCAAATCATCAAGTTTCTAAGTGAGAAATGAATGGAACCTGCTCACCAGAAAACCTGTTTCCTGCGCAGCGTGGCACGCAGAATGCTGGCATGTGTCAGCTGCTCACATAGCAAGGCATCAAGTTCCGGGCAGCAAAAGGGAATAAGAAAATAATCTTGGTGGAGTCCGTCCCCAGTGAGTGCAGTAAAGTGATGCTGTGGGTAATGAGAACCTTCTACAGTCAGAAGTGCATTGGAATCTAGGGGTCAGGGTTTGAGCCCATTCATTTGCTTCCTAAACTGACTCACCGTTGGCTCTGCCATTGTCTTGAGTATATCATGGATCAGTAATGGCTCCTTTCCCTAAGAAAATCTTCAGTTAATGGTGATAGTCTCCTTGGGAAGGCTGTCTCCTAAGGAGGTAGCTCTTCACCTTGTACATTCTCAGTAGGCTGGAGGTACATGCCCATTCATGCAGCCGATCAGTCATTCAGTCGATCAACAAACATGTTTTTAATGGTCTGCTGGCCAATAACTGTGTTGGAGCTACAGAAAGGAATAAGGCTCATTTCTCACTTCAACAGAGCTCATAGTCTAGTTTGAGGAGGGGAGTGTGGAGATGACTAACTTTATTATGAGGCATATCGAAATTAGTGTTTTAATAGAAATACAACAGTAATAGAAAGGCAAGTGATTGATTGGGGCTGGGGGAGAAGGGAAGGCTTCTGGAAAGAGGGATCATGTAAGCTGAAGCCTAAAAAAAGATATAATGATGGGAAGAAGACAAAGAGAGAGGTCTCATCCCAGCTTGATGTAACAGCCTGTAAAAAAAAAAAAAAGAAGAAGAAGAAGAAAAAGACATGGGAACGTCAAAGAATTTGGCATTTTCAGTGAAAGAGATGGGTGTGGATTGATTATAGTATATGATGTTTGGGGAAATATATAGGCAGTTGAAACTGGAAAGCAGATTAAGATCAGATGGGAGAGCTGTGGCATGCCATGCTGAGGAATTAGGAGTCATCAAAGGATTTCGAGGAAGGAAGACATGTGATATAACGTGTAGTTTAGGAAAAGAGCGAGTTATCTTGTTCCTGCTGCTATGGAACAGAACATTTCTTTTTCCTGGACAGTAATGGGCAGTTGGAGAGAAACAGGTGTCTTATCTAGCTGGGGTATTGAGGACTGTGTGGGAGGGAGAGAGAAAGAGAGGGGCTGAAGGAGAGGAGAAACCGCCATCAACCAAAGAAGTCATCCAAGATGGTGCCTGGGTGAATGTGAGAATGGGAGCTCAATGACTGTCCAGATCCAAATGTGGTAAGGCAGGAGGCTGGAGCTGGGACAACAGGGTGTGCTTCCAAGTGAACTGAGGGGAAAGAAGTCTCAATCCCCCAAATCCCATTGATGAGGAGGAAGGAATTTCACAATTGGAAAGTAGTTACAGAACAAATTCAGATTCAACAACTTAGGGAGGTTTTTCACCTTTCCTTTAGAGGACACCTGCCTGCTGTTGATTTCTGGCCTGAGATGTTCCCATATCCAGTCTGAATGTTTTCAGGGACTTGAGTCCTTTTGACCTCCTTGGCTGTTACATTGGTAATTGTCCTTACTGTTGCAAGCAGTTCTCAGGGACATTTTTTTGTAAGATGCATCACGGCTGATTAAAATAGGTTACTATTAAACCCTGAGCCTGATCCTTCAAATTGTAGAGGTTTATTCAAACTATTTGACTTTTTTGAGTGCAGGTTGCCATTTTGTAAGATACATATATGAGACCACACAGTGCAGAAGTGATGTATGTATCTGGGGTATGTATATAAAGGTTCCAGCACAGAATCTTTACCCTGATGGTCACTTGAAAGTAAAAATCTTAATATTGTGGTGATTGTCACTGCAAAATATTCTTCTTCTATACTTTATTGGTGTTACTCTTCAAATAACGAATAAGCTTTTTTAAATGCCCCCTTCCCCAAAATAGATGGTTACCAGATTCTGGGTTTTCCCATCCAAATTTATCAACAAGCCTGCCCCAAATGTTAAAGAACTTTTCCTTGAGCGTCTCAGAGCCTGGGCTTTGAGGAGCTGCAAGGCCACTCCCCCACTCCCCCACCCCCTCCCCAGCAACTGGATTTGGCTACAGGAAGTGACATTTTGCATTTTACTACTACATCCTCAAAGCCTATTATTGCATACCTCTGTAGCTGTGTCATGCCTGAAATTTATATTATAAACAGAGCTCTATGAACCTAAACCACTAAGTAAAAAAAAAAATGTAAGTTAGGAGCATAGAGTGTATTTGTTCATGGATTTCCTTTTTAAACATGATTTCGGTTCAGCATTCTTTGTGTGAGACCCAAAAGCAAATGCAAAAGTTTCTTGGGATTGTATAAAATGTTGTCCTAAAAATATGTATACTCAGATTAAAATCCTTGACAAAGATTGTCCTCCTCTATGCCCGCCATCAAATTGAGGAGCTATAGCTAGAATTCCAGGGTAGTGCTCAAATAGCCATTCATTTTACTTATTCTGGACAACCTGGCTGTCAAAGCACTGAAAGGAAGAATACCATTTGGGAGCGATATGCTTTGGTCTCAGGTTCATTCAGACACCACCCCTCTGAAAGCATAGCCGTGTTGTTCCCCTTAGGTACTGGGGAGTCTATATTTCCCAGATGCCATTATCTCTTTGTTTCTAGTGCAGATTTTTTTAATGCATCAAAGATAGCAAAAATATAGCATCTCCAAAGGCCATCTTCAGTTGGAACCATGAAACTAAGTTGTACAGGTTAGGTTTTGTGGCACCAATAGCAATGCCACATGCCTCAGGCACAATTAGGGTGACAATGCCTCATTTCATTCACTCTGAAATTTCTCCAAAGGCTAATTAATCAGTATTTAGTGAATCTTCATCAGTTCTTACTGTCTCCTTAACTCAGTACTACCTGGCTTTTTTTTGAGGTACTGGGGGCCAGGGATTGAATCCAGGACCTTGTACGTGGGAAGCTAGTGCTCAACCACTTGAGCCACATCTGTTCCTCTACTATCTGGCTTTATTTTTTTTAAGATTTTATTTTATGTATTTCTCCCCCCCCATCCCCCTCCCCCCGTTGTCTGCTCTCTTGTGTCCATTTGCTGTGTGTTCTTCTGTGACCTCTTCCATTCTCAGTGGCACCGGGAATCTGTTTCTCTTTTTGTTGCATCATCTTGCTGCATCAGCTCTCCATGTGTGCGGTGCCACTCCTGGGCGGGCTGCGCTTTTTTCGCATGTGGTGGCTCAATGAGAGGCGCACTCCTTGCACGTGAGGTTCACGCGGGCCACCCCCTGTATGACACAGCACTCCTTTCACGCATCGGCACATGGGCCAGCTGATCACACAGGTCAGGAGGCCCTGGGTTTGAACCCTGGACCTCCCATGTGGTAGGCAGACACTATCAGTTGAGCCACATCCACTTCCCACTATCTGGTTTTTGACTCAACCTCCCCCTACGCCTCCTGTCCCATTGCAAGTTCTCTTTCAAATAAAATCACCTGTTCACACATTCAGCAGCTCCTTCTCAGTCCTCACTTTTCTTGATTCCTTCCATAACATTCAACCATACTAACCCACCCCTCTTAAAAATGTTCTCTTCCCTTACCATCCATAAGCCTCTTCTCTTCAGCTTCTCCCCTAGCCCTAGCTGAACAAAGTCTCTGTCACCATCTCCTCCTCTTCTACTGACTCTGAAGCCCATCTCTTCCATGGGAATGATGTAATTGCTTCTGTGGGAGGGAAAGTCTTTGATGAGCTGTGGTCCCTGTAGAACTGTTAAGCAGCCTCTGGTGAGAAGGATCTGGAGACATGAGAGTAGTAGTCGTGACATTCCTGTGGAAGGTGGTGCTAATGCTGGGGCCAGCACCCACACTACCCGTCATACTGTCAGGGTTGATGGCATGGAGTTGTTCTATTTCTGGGACTGTGATTTGAGTCATGGTGTGCCTACATAAGCATAGCAGTGGCCCATATTATAAGATTGTACAGTAAAATGACTTGTTATTTTCCAAAGGATTAAATTATCCTTTCGTTTTCTCATTTCTCAATGACTGAAGGGGATAGTGAAGCGTACTTAGTGGGGGAGACCCCTGGAAACCATTTTGCATTAGGAAACTAAGCAGTCTGTGCCCTAGTTAAGGACAGTTCTTGTGGTACATCATGTCATTAATCAGGAATTTGTGGGTCAGTGTGTCCAGCTTTGGTAGTTTACAAAGCCCAGGTGAGCCAGGTCACCTAATAGTGCTTTTGAAACTTTTCCTCTTGAATACCCCATACATCCAAGAAAATAGAGTGAACACCTGCCCTGTAGGACCTGGGCCATAACCTGAAGGTCCTGTTGGAAATGGAGTATTTTAGGAAGACTCAAATGCCATTGTAAATAGGGAATTTCTACTCCATCATACAGCCTTTCATAAAATGGTGTGATTGCCCCTGCTTCAGTCCCTAGGAAGATGCACCATATTTATGCCATGGCTTCATGTGCACATAGCCCACTGCAGTAGTAACCTGAAGATAATACGGGTTTCAGGTTGAGAAGCAGAGGATTATAATAAAAGAGGCCATGCCTCAGCTGATGGGCACATCCATTGTTTTCTTTCAACATCCCTTCTTTGTAACGGAGGACCATTGCAGACTAGAATGTATCATAAGAAATGAAGTCGGCATCTCACTGCCCCAGCCATCTTCTAGGAGTGGCCATTGGATTATTCCCAGAATTTATGGTCACTTAGTGGGCACAATTGGCAGCCACATTTGTCAATAGACACATGGTAAAATGGACTCATTCTAAATGGAGATCTCATTAGACCACTTAAAAACCAGAGTCTTCAAGGGTGCTGGTTCCTCCTTGTCTGGTCTATGAAGAAGAAAATCTAGACGCTCAGAAACCCAAGGGTCATTTGCAAAGTCTCTTTCCTCTGTTTTCAGCCCAAGTAATCATTCCACACCTAAAAGTTTATGGGAGTGGGATGGGGGCGGGGAGTTGATATGGCTGAAATAGGATTGTGTTGAGGGGAGGGCAAGTAAACCAAGATCCAAGGGCTCCTGGGGGAATGGACAGTTGAGTGATCAGTATTGCAAATAAAGTGATTTCTCCAGAGATTTCCTCCAGTTTCAGCCCCTGGGGTCTGCCAAGCAATGTCCTGGAGGTTTCACATATTCATGTCTTGGGGGCCAACTGTATGCAGCAAATCCAAAACACCAGGATAACAGTGTTGCTCTGTTACTATATTAGGGTTGGGTTGAAGCCATCTGCTGGTGCAGGATTGGCAAGGAAGAAAGCCCCATGCTTGGCTTAGCAGCGGCATTCTCTCCCTTGGCGTCTTGACAGCAGCTCTTCTTTCAGTTGCCCTGTGAGGTCTGCCTCTTGGTGTGGATGAGGCCCCTGTAGCAAAGCATCGTCCTGCTTGATGTCCAGGCCCACAGAGGGCCAGCATTTTCTTCCTATCATATGCTCAGGATCCCCAAGACTTGCCTCCCTGGCTGACAGATCCTCCAGGCTGCCACTGCACGCTTGCTTGATGCTCCCTGGGTCCTGCAACTTCTCCAGCTACCTTCAGTAGGAGGTATTAGGCCAGAGTCAAAAAAAAAAAAAAAAAGGCCAGCTGGAATGTATTTATAGCTGGGGTTTTCTCATCCTGAGAGTAGAACAGCTCAAGAAGAAAGGGGATTCAGAATTTGGTAACTGATGAAAGTAACCAGGAAAACTTCTGTCCAGGGAGAAGCAACTGGATGGCAATGCTTGGTTATGGAGGCTCTGCTGCAGGTAGCCACCAAGGCTGCCCCAGGCAAATAGGAGGAAACTTAGAGGTCATCCAGTACAACACCCGGATTTAGCAGCAGGGCAACTGAGGCCCAGAGGAGAAGGAACTGATGTCCCCAAGGTTGAAATATTAATAGTAAATTAGTTCCTGAGCCAGGCCTGCAACCCAGGGCTCCAGATTCCCAGGATGGGGCAATCTCTACTTCACCAGCTTTCTCAGGGACTCCATTAGGAGACTCCGAATAACTAAAGGTGGAGGGCTTCCCACTGTGTTCTCTGCCTGATGGAGAAAAATTTTTCAGCACAAACAAGGGCAGATTTTAATGACTGACTATTATTTTAAAGGGATTATCTAATCTGCAGCACAAAGGGCATGAGGGCAAAACAAGAGTCAGGACTGAGTGTGTAATTAGTACAGATTGTTGGGTTTACCCTCTGGACATAGTTAAACTGATTACAAATAGAAACAGATTTTTGGATTTAGCCTGAAAATCTCCTGGCTGGCCCAAAAGGTCCTCATCCACAATCAACTTCAAGGCAGAAAAAAAAAATTACACAGATTTTACAATATGCTCTTAATACAACAGAGATTTGTTCTGGAAAATCACTGATAAACATAAAAATAATGAATGATTTAAAAGAGAATGGTTTATAGTGGTTCCTCTAGTACATCTGGTTTGTAGCAAACAAACTTTGAGTTTGGTATAGATTTAGCTTCTTTGTAGATTTAAGTTTATAAATATATATGTATATATGCTATGTGCTACAGGCTGATACTCAGATACTGTTCCCACAGGCATCTTGTTTATTTCCGTGGCAAGATGCATGACAAGTTCGCCTACTTTGGGCAGCCTAAAAAACACAAATTAGATCATGTGATTCCCTTACTACAAAATCTTCAATGGCCTCCTATTGCTGACAGAATAAAATCTTGGCATTCCTATCCACCATGATTTGGCCTTATTTGTTCTTCCTGTCTTACCTCTAATCATCCACCACCTAGCAAACACATGCGCGCACACTTACCACACACACGCTCGCTCACAATAATGTGCATTCTATGTCCCTTCCCACCATGGAGGTTACTTGTTCCTACTCAATATACCCTACCCCTCTTCTCCTATCTTGATGATTTTGCTCAAGCTGAACCTTTCCATTCAGCCTCACCGCAGTTCCACCCATCCCTCATGGAACAGATTATATCCCAATTGTTCCAAGTCTTTTCAGTTCCTTCTATTGCAATTTTTATCACCCTCTTTTCTACATCCTCAGGGTGATTTGTACAAGCCCTTTCTATCTCCGGTCAAGTGTCTGGTTGGTTTGTCTATTAGTTTGTTTTCCTTGCCAGAGTGGGGTCTCCCTGAAGGCAGATCCTTCTAGTTCAGTGCTTGGGATAGAGTAGACTAGCAGTTAAGTTTGTTGAATTAAGTTGGTTTATATATTCCCCTGTTCAGGAATGTTCATGTTTATCTTTGATCAAAGCCCTGTTTCCTCTATCTCCCATAATGCTTCCCTGTTGTGCTAAGCTGAATCAAACCATATGTCCTCTTCATCTCTAATCTCCAAGAAGGCCAGGAGTGACTTTGCTGGGATTCCCCGTCAGTATAAACCACAGGAGCCTGGCTATGGGGTTGGGTGATAAATGTTTGCTAATACTGAATGGGGAGCCTCAGAAAACTTGTAGCCATAGCCTAAGAAGCAAAGGGAGGTATAATTCTGAATATTCTTGGTCCTGCCTTGTGTCTGAGGAATCTGATGGGCTCTGGCCATCACTGTTGATTTCTTCAGGGAAATAACAATGATATGATCATTCCCATTCTAGGTCTAACCCAGAGTTCTTTCCAGTATTTCACAAAGCTACTTGGTCAAGTACACTGTTGTTGGTTTGATATGGAAACACTGACTTTTCTTATGCTTTTTGAGAAGTTCTCTTTGGCAGTGTGTATTTCACTATTCAAATATTTTTCAAGAAAGACTCCTTTACTTCTTAATCACTACAGTCTGTTTGGTGTCCAAAAATTTTAAAGAGGTTTTGGGGTCAGATATGGGGTCAAATAGCACCTCTGCCCCTTACCATCTGTGTAAACATAGGCAAAATGTTAACCTTGAGTTTTTAGTTTCCTCATCAATAAAATGGAATTTATAATACCTACCTCATAATAGTGTTGAGAATGTTAAATTAAATGAGATAATGTATATAAATAATTTATCACAATGTCTGGTACACTATGAGGACTCGATAAATGGTGATTCTTGTTATGATTTCCAAACATAGGGTCCAAGAGGTAGAAATAACACAAGAAACTTTGGTGGCAGAAAAAAATTATTAGAGACTACTGGATGTAACATAGCTACTGGGTTATCATAACTGCTACAGTGGGCAAAACTACTTAGTAGTGGTAGATTATTTGAAGAGCAAAATAAATAGTGTAGGAGCTGAGCGATAACATTAATAGATGTCATCTCATCTTGATGTTGGGCAAGGGGCATTATCCAGAAAAGGATTCTGAAAGCCATGCTGAGAGTGCTCTCATTCAGGTCAACTCTAAAAATAATCCTCTTCCTTTCAATTAAGAAGTTGCTGTGAGACTTAAGGCAGGGCTTTCAACAGCTACAACCATATGTGTTCTCGACTTCGGTGAAATCCGATCATGACCTAAGCCTGTGCTATCCTTGCCGACTGACAGCTGACCTCGGCCTTCTCTGTGCAGCCTGTCTGGTTCACCTTTCTGAGAAAGAGGTCTGATCTTCAAGGAGAGCATTGTGCTTTGTTTTTGTTTTTGTTCTTTCTCTTCTAATTTTGTGCGTCTGCATTTATTTCTTAGGGAGGCAGAATTTAGATTATAGTCTGCTAAATTGCTTTTCCGTTGGTAAGAGCATTCCCCAGAAAATTTGTTTTGAATTCTTATTGGCACCTGAGAGAAGAATAACTCTCTCAGCTTTGAGAGAAGAAATTCTAAAGCAAAACATGGTCAGATTCATCCATTTCTTTATATAGCACTGACAAATAATTAAAATTATAGTTAATAACAAAATACAAGAATTATTTGGATCAAACATGATAGGTAAAGGATTCAAGGAAACAAATAGATTATAAAAATCGATTGGAAAAATAGCAGTATCCATTAGATTAAAAGGCAAAGGCTGTGAACAGTTGTGCATTGAGAAATATAATTACTAAACTAAATCACAGGGGGGAATTGATCTGTACTAGTAATTAACTATATGCAAATTAAAGAAACCTTGAGCTATCATCTTAAACTGATGAAGATACCTTTTTCGATCGAGTCATGGTGAAATTGCTGGTGGTATTATAAATTGCAATACCCCTCTGGAAAGTGGTATTGCAATCTGTGTAATCAGACACTTGGCTTTGATCACCTTGACCTTGCTGCCTGTCCTACCAATTCCCAGCCTCAGAGCAGCTCTGGTCCTGGACCAGTGGAATCCTGATGCTTTCTTCCTCTGACTTACTGAGCATTTCATCCCCTGTAAGAGGAGCTCTTCCTTCCTCTTCCTTCCTCCCCTCTGTAGAATCCCAGTCACTTCCTCTGTGCTTGCTGAAGCTTGTCTCAGTGTCCCAAAGGAATCTCGCCACCTCTCTTGGTCCAGGACAGTTGGCTTGCGTGTTTGCTCCATCTCATCACCTTACCAAGCTATCGAAATAGAAACCTTGGAGCCCAAGGCTAGAAAAACCAAGGGAGTAGATTTGAGCTCTCTATCTGGAAAATCAAACTTGAAAGGAACTGAGCCCTGGGCCAGATTCCAACCATCTTGAATTGCCCAATTATCTACTGTCTTCTTAGATTTGCCTTCTGTGAGACTTTTGCATTCCGCCCACCCCAACATCCTGATTTCTTTTCAGAATCATGAATATATCTGATATAAATACTAGGTAATCAAAGAATGGTAAACAGGGTTCATCGCCCACTAACATCTCCTTACTCTTAATTTTTATCATTTTAAATGTTATGCTGTAAATCAAGTTTGCTTTTTTGTTTGTTTGATTTTTTTATTTTGAAATTTTTATAAGGAAATACTTTCAAACTTACTGGACAGTTATAAAAATTATACACACTCCATAAAGAAAATGGCAACATACCCTTGTCTTCGCAGATAACCAGACCCGCCCATTTTAAATTCTGTCACATTTGCCATATCATACTATCTGTCCATTAATCTCTCAATCCATCTATCTATCTGTCTATATCAATATATTTTCTGAACACTTGCATGTAGGGTGTATACATCATGCTCCTTGAAAACTTAATACTGCTATGTACATTTCCTAAGAACAAGGATTTCACTTATATAGTCAGCTTAAGTGCACTTATCAGTTCAAGATATTTAACATTGATATGAAGCTTACAATCTACATTCCAAGTTTTTCATGTCCCAGTAATGTCCTTTAGAGCTTTCTCCTCTCTTACTAGATCCTGCCCAGGATCATGTATTACTTTTATTTGTCATTCCCTCTTTAGATTATTTGAAGTGCAAAATTTAAAAGTTTAGGAACTGAGTCGTAACATTCTTTCTTTCTTTTTCTTTTTTTTTTATTGTGGGAACATATATACAACATAAACTTTTCCAACTCAGGTACTCACAAGTATACCATTCAATGTGATTAATCACATGCTCCATGTTACAATGCCTGCACCACCTTCCTTTACTAAAACTTTTCCATCTCCCCACATACAAACCCTATACCCATTTTACATTAACTTCCTACTCCCCTTGCCCCCCAACTCTAGCAACCTGTATTCTAATTTCTTTTACTATCAGCCTGAATATTCTCCAGTATTTTTTTGTAGTTATCATAGAGCTTCAGTTTATTGTCTTAAATCTATAACAAACTCATATGCTTTGATACCAACTTACCTTCAATAATATACACAAACTATGTTCCTATACCTCTCCACCTCCCCTACCTTGATGTAGTTCTCATCACAAATTACATGTTTATACATTATGAGTCCTGAACCATTGCTTTATCATGACATATTATGCATTTGCCTTTTAGATACTGGAGGAAATAAAAAGTGGAGCTCCAGACCAAAAATGCAGCAGCACTCATATTTATATTTATCCCCTCATTACTCTTATCAGAGATCTTTATTTCATCATGCAGCTTTGATCTATTATCTAGTGTCCTTTTCTTTCTTTCAACCTGCAGAACTCTTTTTTAGCATCTCGTGTAGGGCAGGACTAGTGGTAAAAAACTCTCCCCCCTCAGTTCTTGTTTATCTGGGAATGTCTTAATCTCTCCCTCATTTTTGAAAGGCAGTTTCCCCAGATATAGAATTCTTGGTTGGCAGTTTGTTTATTGTTGTTTTTGTTTTGTTTTGTTTTGCCTTTTTGCTTTCCAGACTTTGAATATGTCTCCCCACTGCTTTCTTGCCTCCATGGATTTCTGATGAGAAATTGGCATTTGATGTTATTGCAGCTCCTTTGTATACGACATGTTGCTGCTTCTCTCTGGCAGCTTTCAAAATTCTCTCTTTATCTTTGGTTTTTGACAGTTTCATTATAATGTGCTACAGTGTGGGTCTATTTGGGTTTATGCTGTTTGGATTTCATTGAGCCTGTTGGATGTGTATATTCATGTCTTTCATTTAATTTGGGAAGTTTAGAGCCATTATTTCTTTGAATATTCTCTTTGCCCTTTCTTTCTGTTTCTGGAACTCCTATGATGTATATACTGGTATACAGGTTCCTCAGGCTCTATTCACTTTTTTTCATTCTTTTTTCCTCCTGTTCTTCAGATGGGATGATTTCAATAGTCTTAACAACAGTTTCACGGATTCTTCTCGTGGCTCCAATCTGCCGTTGAACCCCTCTAGAGAACTCTCAATTTCTATTAATGTGGCTTCAGCTCTCTTGAATTCCTTTTCCTAATTTCTCTGTATTGATATTCCCTTTGTGCTCATCTATCATTTTCCCGGTTTTCTTTAGTTCTTTTTTTTTCTTCTTCAAAGCTGAAACATACTCCATTTAGTTCCATCTTGAGTACTAAGTGGACAATTAGATTTTTTCAAAACCATTTTCCGTAATGCTTTTTTAAAAAAGATTTATTTTTTATTTATTTCTCTCCCCATCCCCCCCTCCCATTTTTCTGCTCTCTGTGTCCATTCACTGGGTGTTCTTCTGTGACCGCTTCTATCCTTATCAGCGGCACCGGGAATCTGTGCTTCTTTTTGGTGTGTCATCTTGTATCAGCTCTCTGTGTGTGCAGTGCCATTCTTGGGCAGGCTGCACTTTCTTTCACGCTGGGCGGCTCTCCTTACGGGGCACACACCTTGTGCATGGGACTCCTCGCGGGGACACCCCTGCATGGCACGGCACTCCTTGCGCACATCAGCACTGTGCATGGGACAGCTCCACACAGGTCAAGGAGGCCTGGGGTTTGAACCACAGACCTCCCATGTGGTAGACGGACGCCCTATCCATTGGGCCAAGTCCGCTTCCCTTTCCATAACGCTTTATATTTTATATTTCCCAACCTTATCCAACAGTATGCAATGACTTCAACTCAGGACAATCCATTAAATCAATATTTTAACCAATCCAGGAGTTTAAATATTTGTTTTTCCAGCATCCTTACTATATCTTTAGTTCCTTGTCCATGTTTTCCTTTAGCTCTTTGAGCATATTTAGCATCTTTTTTTCTTAAAGTCTTTGTCTAGCACGTCCCAGGTCTGATCTCCTCACTGATGGTTTCTTCAATGCTTTAATTTTTCCTGCTTTCCTGGGCCATCACTTCCTGTTTCTTTATTGTTTTGCTATCTTTTGTTGAAACCTGGACATTTTTATGTTTTAACATGTTATTTCTGGAATTTAGGCTCTATAACGTCTGTTCCTTAACAGCTAGCATACTAGTGTTATCCAGCTAGCATACTAGTGTTATGGCAAAGCTTTCCTTGATTGCCAGATGCTAATCAAAAATAAAGGGGAGTAAAAACTGAAAACACTTTCCCCAGTCTTTGCAGATTGACCTGCCTAAAAGCTCTCCTTGGGGCTGATCCATACAATGAGTTTAGAGAATAGTTCCAGACCAAAGCAAAGGGACCTTCCTGGTCCTTTTTGCATTCCTCTTGTTTTAGGCACGTATGCATGTGTGGCCCTAGGAAGTCTTCCATTTACAAAGTTCCAAATGTCCCCTCTTTCCTAGGAAACAGGTTCCTCACAGTCCCAGGCACTGCACTGTGTGTCCTACAGCCAGTGATCCCTTGCCCCAGGCAGCACAACTTGACTGAACTCCCACATCACTCTGTAGGAGAGCTCATTGAGCTGCCTTCAACACACAGGGCAGGTTCTAGCAGGGCAAGTCCCTCAGGCCACCACCAGACAGATAAGGTCAAATATGCATGCTCCCAGTATGTGCACAAGGGTTACTCTGCTCCCTTGCAAATTGGGCCTAGGGATATGCACTGGGAGCCCAAGCAGGTCCAGCACCAAGCCAGTGAGGGGTGGGGGAGGGGCCAGGCAGGCCCTGCTATGAAACAGTTAAGTTGCCTTTTCTCCTAATCCTGCACTTGCCCTGTTACTGTAGTCCTTTAACTGTTTTCTGGAACGTTGAGAAAGATGTTTTTGCCAGTTCTTGCTGGTTATTCAAAGTTGTACAGGGGGGATGGAGCCCTGAAATGTCTCTCTCTCATCTTCGATTTGACTGGGGGGGGGAGGGTCACGATAAGCCCTTATAAATAAATGAAGGACTATTTGGGAAAAATAAAACAACTTTCAATAATCAACTACCCTATCCTCAACTCTATTTAAAGCAAGGGGCCCAGGACAAAGAAATCTGCATGGGATGCAGGACCCAGAAAAAGTACCCTAGGTGCCCACAAAAACCCCCCACCCTATACACACAAGCAAAGATATGTAGTCAACTATGCAGCACCTTAAAATTCGATACCAGTGAGATCTGGTGAAAATGACCTTCAAGCTCAGCCCTGCCTGGGAGGAAATGTTTCAAAGAGACGACAGGCACCCCTGAAGCATGGGTGGAGCCAAAAGAGAGAGGAGAGCAGCCTACCAGGTCCCATTCCCTCCACCTTGGTGTGGCCTCTGGAAGGAACACCGCTTGCCATCTCCTTCCATGCACGTCCCTTCTCTCCCACCTCGCCAGTCCTCCAATCTCCTTCCCATCTCTTGGCAGCCTTCCTTTCAGAGAAAGAAATCAGAGCTGGGACATCCCAGGAGTCCAGAAAAGTTCTTAAATCACAAATAGCATAGGCCTGGCATTGTTGGCAATCCTGTACTTAAACTCCTTCTTTTCTTTGGGCAGAACTTGCTTACGATCTGGACGTGGATGATGCTCCTGGAAGCAAGCAACATGTGAATCACAAGGACAATGAGATTGCCGCCTCTCACAACCTCGGGAACGGCCATTCCCCACTGAAGGTTCTAACGAGCATGGCGCTCTATGTGGTGTGCTTTTTCTTCTTGGTGCGCTGACTTCCTAGTGCACGGCACACGTGCTGCCCTTTGGCACCCTGTGGTCCTGCGCTATTAAGGGAACCACCTTCTTATTTTTTTCTATTTTTTTATCTTATATACCTCTTCCAGCCATTAAGTAGAGGACTAACCATGAGTTATGTTTTCGAAAATCAAATGGCAGCTTTATGAGGAAGGTCAACTTTAGTGGTAGTTTAGATTGTCCTTTTGCAAAGAAAAAAAAAAAGTTGTGCCAAATTATTTTCCTATGTTTGGCTGCTAGTACATAGTTACCATGTCTCTCTCTCTTTCTCTTTGCATGGATTTCTTTGAAAAAAAAAAAAAAACAATAAATGATCAAATAAAAGTGCATTGTCTTTTGTGCAAACCATCATATGTAGTGGCCACCCAACACTTTCTTCCTTCTCACTCAGCTTTCTATTCAGTATTTTAAAAAATCACTCCAGGTCCCAACTAGGGTTTTTGAAACCAACCCCTTGTCCAAGGACAGGGGGCAGAAATCAATCCTGGTCCTGAGCCCCAGTCAAAAATCCGCTCACCCCCAATACCCACCTAACTCACAGTCTCCATTTAGAAACCGTGGATTGCAATGTCTTGCCTATGAAACCCGAGGTATCACCAGAGTTCCCAGTTCTCTCTTTAAAAATGCTGTACCCAACTAGACATCATCTGAGTGGGTAACATACAAGTGCATGATTATATTCTTCCTTTCTGATTCCATGTTCACATACTGCGTCTACCTCTCCCAATCCCAGCAAGGTGAGCCCAAACAGTGGAAGAAATAAAGCAGAAGCAGCCTCTTTGCTGCTCTCGGGCTTGCTTTCAGGCACCATTCTCCAAGGGTTTTGTCATGTCGCATGGGTGCCAGTTACCCTGGGTCAGGTTGCAAAGGTTGTCATCAGGAAGCTCATGATTTATAGGAAGCCATGCTCACTCTTGGCCGCAGGTGAGTTTCTGCAACATTCATTCATTTCACAACTCAGTTTTGAGTATCTATTCAGCCCCAGGTTACTTTACCCAATCCCAGAGACAGTGGAAAACAAAACTGATTCCACCCCTACTTGCAAGGAGCTAAAGGTCTGGGACCAATACTAGTTCCAACAGGGACTTTTGTCTACGGTGGGCTTAGTATTATTATTTAAATCTGGTTTTTCACACCTATAACACCACAAACAATAGCGGGGCTTATGCAGATTCTCGAACATTCTGCTGCAAAAGAGCCCCAGGAGTATCCAATTTGCCCTTGTTTATAATGCACAGCACATTGCCCTTTTGCCAGGTCAGCGCAATTGAAACACTGTTGATTCTTTCTAAAGGGTGGGAACCTAATTCCCATTTGAAGGCAAGGGCGGAAGGAGCTGGCCATGGGAGAAGCTGAGTAAGTTGGAGAATGAGAGGGTGAGATGCAAGGAAGGCGTAGCAGCAAAGGTTAAGGAATGGGCTGGGAAGCCCTCTTTGATAGTATGAGGTGGTCCCAGTTAGGTTCTCTGATTTTTGTCAGGTGCCTGGAGGTCACCACTTGGGAAACAGAAGGTGCAATTTCTCACAATTTACCCTCCCCTCCCCCTATCCTGCCATCACCAGCGCACTTTTGTCAAGGTCTTCTGTGGTGCACAGGTTTCCAATATCCAGTTTTGTCCTCTGCAGAAATTCTCACAAACACAAATTGGAAATCTTCCATTTGGTGTTTCCTTCCATTGGTGTGATTGAAGTTAAGACTGCAGTCAGTTGTATTTGTTAACATGATTTCAACAATTTGTAGTGGTTGGTAAGACTTGAGAAGGAAAGTCTGTGTTTTTAGAACCATTATTAATGGTATAGGTGTGAGGTTTAGAAGAACCTTCGGGCTTTGATTCATGAGACCTAAACACTAGAAAGGTTTGCTCCTTGGACTCAGAGTGTGATAGTCTAACACCAGCCTTAAAGAATGATTTAAAGCCCAGTTACCATCTAATAACCGTCCCTGTCATTCCACAGAAAGGTTTTTATTTAATGTGGCAAAAATAATTTGTGGCTCTAAAGCTAAGTTTTGTGTCTGCAAGCAGGAGACAGTTTCCTCTCTGGGAAGTGGAGGAGACTGTCAGTTTTCACACTCCCTTCTCATGCATTCCCTCTACCCCCCAATCTCAGTTTCCCTATTGTAAAGTGGAGAATCAGGAAACTATTTCTAGCCTCTCTCTTTTTATTTTTTTACATTTTTTTAAAGATATATAAAACACACAAAATGTTACATTAAAAAATATAAGAGGCTCCTATATACCCTACCCCTGCCACCCCTGTCCCACAACCTCTTTCATTAATGTGGCACACTCATTGCATTTGGTGAGTACATTTTGGAGCACTGCTGCACCACATGGATTATAGTTTACATGGTAGTTGACACTCTCCCCCAGTCCATTCAGTGGGTTATGGCAGGCTATATGATGTCCAGCATCTGTCCCTGCAATATCATTCAGGACAACTCCAAGTCCCAAAAATGCCCCCATCTCACACCTCTTCTTCCCTCTCCCTGCCCTCAGCAACTCCTGTGGCCTCTGTCTCCACATCAATGATACAATTTCTTCCTTTGCTAGAGTCACATAATTCTATAGTAGAATACCAGTAAGTCCACTTTAATCCATATTTTATTCCTCCAACCTGAAGACCCTGGGATGGCGATGTCCACTCTACCTCTAAACTGAGAGGGAACTTAGATCCCACATTCTAGCCTCTCCCTTGCTTTGATGTTGTGGACCTGTTGGTCCCTCTGCTCAACACTGGTGTCATGAATGTGCCTTTCCCTCGATGCCTCTCAGGAGTTTTCCAGCCCAAGATCACATTTGGCTTGTTTCAGTTCCCAGACCATGACCCAAGCCAGGCACGGTGTCTCCTGTCTTGGTACACTCTCTGCAGGCTGAGTGTTGAGGGGCAATTCCAATGCCACCAGCTTGCTGCCTTCAGCTAACCGGATGGGATCAGTAGCCATAGGCAGTCATGAAACCTGGAAAATCCATCATCTCCTATTGACATTTACTTTGCCTCAACAGCCTGCCTGTGCCTGCATTTGGTGCATGCCTTTTCCTATCCCCCCCTTTTTTTTTATTCCCCTAGTCCCGTTTCACCACGAGCTAGTGATTTTTCAACTTTGCAGAATTTCTTCTACCCTTTGATTTAAATGCCCTACATCTGAATTACATTAAGATGACATGTTTGTCCTTAAAATAGGCCCAGCAGCTGGGAAGTTACCCCATTTTGTTGGAAGTTTCCTGGCCTCGTTCTCATTGGGTGCACCTATGACCTTCCACTGGCTCAAATGTTAATTTCATAGAATCCTTGACTCCTTTGGCTGAAAGGGACCCCAATGGTAATCCCGTACTTGGACTTTGCTTGATTTATCTCCTAAAGCAGGATCCCACTAGATCACAAAGCACCCTATTTGGTTGCTAGACACCTCTAATTTTTAGCCAATGTATTTTTTCTCAAGAGAAAAAGTTATTACAAAATCAATATATTGGTAATAAAAATTCTAACAATACAGAATTATATTAAGTCAAAAAATGATTTTGCCCCATCATTTCCTACCTTATATGGATCCACTATTAAGTATTTGATTTACATCCTTCCAGTCTTTTTTCCCCCTCTTTCTATGCATGTATATTCACATACATGAGACTATACTGAACATACAATTCTGTAATATGAACCAATCCGTACTAGGTGAGCCTAAATTTGCCTTCCTATAGTTTCCACCCATTGGTCCTGGCTCTTGCATAAAGAGCAACACAGGATTAAAGTGATACGACTTTTCACACAGCTGACCTTCAACAATATTTTTGCTCCCGCGACCAAGCCCGCTGCGAGAATGAAGCTGACTGGCTCGGCCCGGCTGGCAGAGCCTGGGACTCTGCGGTGGGCTAGCCTGTGCCAGCTCAGCATGGGGAAGGGGCAGGCTGCCGCCCCCTAGCGCGTCGACTTCTCTCAGGGTCCCTCCCTCTTCTGACCAAACCATGCCTTAGGGGTGGCCCCAGACGCCTTCGGAATGGCAGACAGGGCCAGAAAGCAGCCCACCGTTTTTTTTTTTTTTCTGTCTGTAAGACCTGAGGCCAGTTCTTTTACTGAGAGCCTCCCCGCCTGAACCGCCCCCTGTGGCTGGGTTGTCTGGGTCAAATCTGGTGGCAGCTTTAGTCTCAGATTCTTTGGAAAGAGGCAGGACTGGGGCCCTTGGCCGGTTTTGCAGTCTCCACATTTTATGCCGTGAGGCCCACCTGTCTAAGGCATTGAGGTCTAACTGGGAGGAGGCCCTGCTGGCCGCAGGTCCTCTGTCCACTGACTTCCTCCCAGGAGATGCCAGCCTCCAGCCTTTCCCAGGGTGCTTGTGGAGAGTGGGGCAGCAGCCCATCACTGCCCCCTGTCAACTCCAAATTAGGACAGCCAGGTGGACTGAGAAGTTTGCAATGGGAATCATTGTTCTGACACTCTCACACACTTAAAAAACAGTCATTTTTAATCACCAACTCTTGAGTCTTCTGGGTTGTTTTCTATGCCAGCACATCCAGCTCCTTCAGTCCCACTCTGCTTCAATGGGTATGTGGTCCTTTCATGCCCACAGTTGAGCCCACGGTTGAGGTAGAGCCTGAGCACAGCAGAAAATGGGTTGTTATGTTCCCATAGGGGCCCAGGGCCATTACCAGAACAGCCCTAGACGCAGATTCTTGCTTAGCAGCCATGTCACCCTCTTGATACATGATGCGCTTGTGGCCAGCTGAAATGCCCAGATGTTTTTCAGGAATGACCACTCACTCAAGTCTCTTCCATCCCATACCTGTGCAGTTGATTTTTAAAAACTAAATTCCAGCAAGTGGATGTGGCCAAATCAATTGGGCCCCCGTCTACCATATGGGAGGTCCTGGGTTCAATTCCCAGGGCCTCCTGGTGAAGTCGAGCCAGCCCACACCGCAGAGGTGGCCTGTGCAGAGAACTGACACAAGGTGATGCAAAAAAAGAGGGACACAGAGGAAAAGACAATGAGAGACAACAAACCAGGGAGCTGAGGTAGCTCAAGCGATTGAGTGTCTCTCTCCCAAATCAGAAGGTCCCCGGATCGTTTCCCAGTGCCTCTGAAAGAGAAGACGAGAAGAGAAGACAAGCAGACACAGAAGAACATTCAGCAAATGGATACAGAGAGCAGACAGTGAGCTCAAGTGGCAGGAGGAGGTGGGAAGGGGGCAATAAATGAAAATAAAATGAATCTTAAAAAAAAGAACAACTAAATTCCGAGGGCGTTTGATTTTACTTGTTTCTATTGTGCCAGACACTGTATGTGCATGTGTGTCTGTGTGTACACTGGGATAGAGAAATTTTATTCCTTGTCAAGGCCACAACATTTTTGGAAGTCCTTTTTAAAATTGCTATTGAGCCAGTTTACTTGCCATTCAGGAAAACCAGCCTCATTTCTTTATAGTTACACCTTATTTGGGACCAAAAATAATATTTCTCAGCTTGATCACTCCTTCCCTAGATTTGCAGCCAAGTAACTTTTAGCTGTTTTTGAAAACCAAATCTGCCTTCAAGAAACAAAGTCCCCCATGAGAAGATTTCAAAGTATGTGCTATGGGATGTGAAGGTTTTTTTCCCAGAGAAAAGTTCCAGAAAATTTGAGGGCAATGTCCCTGGTGTAGTGATTCCTTTCCAAGGGGACATCTTAGAAGGACACAACACTAGTTTGGATGTAGAAAGTCTGTTATGTTTGCCAAGAAACCAACAAAATAAGCTCATTGTTTCTTATTCTCATATCTATTTAGAAATAAATATTTTGACTTTGAAGGATTCGTATTTAAAATAGAGTACAGGGTTAGCATGTAGTAGGTACTTGATAAGTGTTTAATGAATCCAGTATTGATTTTACAAGTATTTACTGAGGACCACTTTGGGCCGGGCCATGTGCTGTGTACTAGATAAGCAACATATAATACAGACACAGTCCCTGCCTTCATGAGGTTTCAAGTCTATTGGAGAAGATAGGTTGCCCATCCCTGGAAGAGGGGAGATATATAATATGTGTGGCACACACTGCAGAGCATTATGCGGTAATTAGAAGCAATGAACCATATATACACCCATAAGCACTGATGGATCTTAAAACCATAGTGTCAGGGAGTGGGTGTGACTCAAGCAGTTGAGTGCCTGCTTCCCACATGGGAAGTCCCCGGTTCCATTCCCAATGACTCCTAGAAACAAACAAAAAAACAAGCAAACAAACAAACAAAAGAACAGCCGATCTCTGCCAAGGTCTCTGCCTTCCCTTCCAGAATTTGCTGTCTCCTGGAGCTCAGCTGTGGGCAAGCAAGCATATAGCTCATCTCTTCAGCCTTGAGCTGCTCTGTGGGCCAAGCCTCTTGGGGGTTTTGTGCCTCAGTTTTGGCTACTAGTGATCCTTGAGTCATCTCTCTCTTATGGCCAGGTCACAATGGCAAAGTTCCCTTTTCTGTGTGTCTTCTTTCTCTCTGTGTCCCCATTTATATAAGGCACCAGAAAGAGGGCAGAATCACAACATGAGTCATGCTTCACTGATGTAGTTAATCAAAAGCAATCTAATCAAGTGATATAATCAAGGTGCCTTAACTAAATCTAATGCAATCAAAGGGTCTCACATCCACAGGAGTGGATTAGTTAAAAAATCATAATCTTTTGGGGGCAGGGAGGATTCACCAAATTCAAACAGACACACATAGTGTGGGTAAAAAAGGCAAAGAAAAAGAGAGCTAAATGACATTGCACCTATAACTCCACAAAACAACAAAAACAACCCAATTGAAAAATGTGCAAAACATTTGTATAGACATTTCTCTAAAGAAGATATACAAATGGCTAAAAGCACATGAAAAATGCTCAACATTATTAGCCACTAGGGAGAAGCAAATCAAAACCCACAATGAGATACTAGTTCACACCCACTATTAAGAAAATGGAAAATTACAAGTGTTATAGAAGATGTGGAGAGAGATGAACCCTCATTTTTGGTGGAAATGTAAAATCATGCAGCACTGTAGGGAACACAATTTGGCAGTTCCTCAGAAAGTTAAGCATAGAATCACCATATGATCTAATAATTCCTCTTGTAAGTATATACCTAAATAACTGAAGGCAGGGACTGGAACAGATATTTGCACACTGATGTTCATGAGAGCATTATTCACAATTGTCAGAATACGTAAGCAGCTTAAGTGTCCATCAACTGATGAATGGATAAATTAAATATGGTATATACACACAGTGGAATATTATCCAGTCATAAAAATGAATCAAGTTTAGATACATGCAACAACATGAATGAACCTCGAGAACATCATGTTGAATGAAATAAGCCAGACACAAAAGGACAGATAATGTGTAATCTAATTATTTCATATCAGTGAGATCATAGAGTCAGAATCTACAATGTAGGTTACCAGGTGTCAGGGTAAGGATAGGGGTAGTGAATGTGGAGTTAATGATTAAATTGTACGAACTTTCTATTCGGGATGATGGAAATGTTTTGGCAATGGATGGTGGTGATGGTAGCACAGAATTGTGAATGTAACTAACAGCACTGAGATATATATGTATATTTTTCTGTCTGGTTGTGTCATTAGACTTTTTGGTGCGTTGCTTCACTGCACAGGGGCCTCTGCCTCCCTGCCCTGCACGGGGGCCTGTGTCTCACTGCACAGGTCTGGAACACCTTTTTTCTATCTTTCTTTTTTTTACCAGGAGGTCCCAGGGACTGAACCTGGGTCCTCCTATAGTAAATGGGAGCTCAATTTCTTGATCCACAGCCACTTCCCATGAAATATATATTTGATTGTAGTTAATAGGGGAAATTTTAGGTTGTATATATGTTACTAGAATAAAAGTTTTAAAGAAATCCATGGGGTTGCCCAACAGAGTGAACCCTAATTTAAACCACACAATATAGTTAAGAGTATAGTTATAAAAATGTGCTTTCATCAGTTTTACCAAACATACCACACTGATGCAAGGTATTAACATGAGGGTAGTATATGGGAAAACCTGTGTTTTGTGCATGATTGTTCTGTTAAACCCAAAATTTCTCTAATAAAAAACACATGTGCACACCAAAAGATATAAATTGACCTCATTAGAATGGTTGCCTTTGCAGGGAGGGGACCTTGGATAAAGAAGGCTAAATCAGACAAAGCAAAACAGGGCATTGCCTGGACCAACTATGATGGTGTACCATTCTTAGCAACTAAGATACAAAACCAAAGTTAGTCCAAGAAGAAAGGGAGGGAAAGAGGGAGGAAAGAGGAAAGCCTAACGATTTCAGGAGAAACATCTTTTCTCAACAAATACCTTGATTTATAGCACTTCACTCTTGACTATACTTTGCAGATATTGCCTTTTACAAATTGAAGGTTTGTGGCAACCCTGCTTCGAACAAGTCTATCAGCACCATTTTTCCAACAGCATGTGCTCACTTCTTGTCTCTGTGTGACATTTTCGTAATTCTCTCAATATTTCAAACTTTTTTGTTATTAGCATATCTGTTATGGTGATCTGTCACTGTTTTAACTGTTTTGGGACACCATGAATGGCATCCATAAGACAACAAATTCAATCAATAAATGTGTGGTCTTTTTTTTCCCCAAGGTTTATTTATTTATCCCCTGCCCCCCATTGTTTATGCCCACTGTCTGCTCTCTGTGTCCATTTGCTGTGTTCTCTTTGTGCCTGCTAGTCTTCTCTTTTGGAGTCATCAGGAACCAAACCTGGGACCTCCCATATGTTAGGCGGGAGCTCAATCACTTGAGCTATAGCCGTTTCCCCATTTTGTGTGTTCTGACTCCTCCACCAACCAGCTGTTCCCCATCTCTCAGACTTTCCTCTGGCCTCCCTGTTCTCTGAGACACAACAATACTGAAATTAGGACAATTAACAGCCCTACAGTGGCCACTTGAAAGGAAGAGTCCCACATCTCTCATTTCAAATCAAAAGCTAGCTATTATTAAGCATAGTGAGGAAGGATGTCAAAAGTCAAGATGGGCTGAAAGCTAGGCTTCTTGCACCAAATAGTTAGCCAAATCGTGAATACAAAGGAAAAGTTCTTGAAGGAAATAAAAGTGCTACACCAGTGAACACACAAAGCAAAACAGCCTTATTGCTGATGTGGAGAAAGTTTTGGTGGTCTTGACAGAAGACCAAAACAGCCACATCATTCCCTTAAACCAAAGCCTAATCCAGAGGAAACCCCTAATTCTTCTATTCTGTGAAGGCTGAGAGAGGTGCAGGGGTTGGTTCATGAGGTTTAAGGAAAGAAGCTGTCTCTCGAACATAAAAGTGCAAGGTGAAGCAACCAGTGCTGATGGAGAAGCTGCAGCAAGTTATCCAGATGATCTAGCCAAGATTGTTGATGAAGGTGGCTACACTAAACAACAGATTTTCAGTGTAGATGAAATAGCCTTCTTTTCGAAGGAGATGCCATCTAGGACTTTGGTAGCTAGAGAGGAGAAGTTAATGCCTGGCTTCAAAGCTTCAAAGGACAGGCTAACATTCTTGTTAGGGGCTAATACAGCTGGTGACTTGAAGTTGAAGGCAATGCTCATTTACCATTCTGAAAATCCTAGAGCCCTTAAGAATTATGCTAAATCTGCTCTGCCTGTGCTCTATAAATGGAAAAACAAAGCCTGGATGACTGCACATCTGTTTACAACATGGTTTACTGAATATTTTAAGCCCACTGTTGAGATATCCTGCTCAGAATGCTTCCTTTTAAAATGACTACTTATTGACAATGCACTAGTTCACCCAAGTGCTCTGATGGAGATGTATAATGAAATTAATGCTGTTTTTCTGTGATGAAAATGAGAGCCACTGAGTATACACTTTGAATGGATTGTACAGAGCATGGGACTGTATAACACAGTGAATCTTGTGATGGAAAATGGACTGTGGTTAGCAGGACAAAGATGAGAACATTCTCTCTTCAACTATAATAAGTATATAATGCTAATACATCATGTCAATAACTGGGTGGGTTGTGGGAAAATACATCAAATGTAAGATATTGGCTATAGTTAGTAGTAATTCTTTTTTTTTTTCAGTAATAATTTTTTTTATTTTTTTTAAAAATATTACATTAAAAAAATATGAGGTCCCATTCAACCCCACCGCCCCCACCCCCCACTCCCCCCACAGAAACACTCTCTCCCATCATCATGACACATCCATTGCACCTGGTAAGTACATCTCTGAGCATCGCTGCACCCCATAGTCAATGGTCCACATCATAGCCCACACTCTCCCACGTTCCATCCAGTGGGCCCTGGGGGGATCTACAATGTCCCGTAGTTGTCCGTGAAGCACCACCCAGGACAACTCCACGTCCCGAAAACGCCTCACCATCTCATCTCTTCCTCCCATTCCCCACACCCAGCAGCCACCATGGCCACCCTTCCCACACCAATGCCACATTTTCTCTGTGGACATTGGATTGGTTGTGTCCATTGCACATCTATGTCAAGTGGGGGCTTAGATTCCACATGGATACTGGATGCACTCCTCCTGCTTTCAGTTGTAGGCACTCTAGGCTCCATGGTGTGGTGGTTGACCTTCTTCAATTCCATGTTAGCTGCGTGGGGTAAGTCCAATAAATCAGAGTGTAGGAGCTGAAGTCTGTTGAGACTCAGGGCCTGGCTATCATATTGTCAGTCCAGAGATTCAAATCCCCTAGATATATCTTAAACCCCAGCACCAACTACAATTCCAGTAAAGTAGCATGAAAGTCTTGTGAAAAGAGATCCCATCTGAGTCCAGTTCCATCACGCAGAAACACCAGCTCCGAAGAAGGCCATCTGACATGGCAGTGAACCCCATCTGCCATGACCATAGAACTGTGGGTCTCTTTATCCCTCAATAGAACCAATACCTGGGGTTGTATCTACTTTATCTGTCTCTTAGACTCTGCTCAGTTGTGCATAAGGGCATTCCTTCTGACAACCTCCAGACTCTTTTTTAGAGACTCATAGCAATATAAACTCATTTCTCCTTTCCATTTCCCCCTTACATTAGGTCAAACAGCATTTTGAAGTCATGTTATTATATGTAGACAGGGATATTCTGCTGATCCATATTGAACCTTTAATTCAAGGTCATTTTCTAGTTGCATCTTCAGCTGGTATTTGGTAGTGATCCCTCGGTGCCAGGGAGGCTCATACCGGGGTGTCATGTCCCTTGCTTGGGGGAATGTACTGCATCTACATGCTGAGTTTGGCTTCGAGAGTGGCCACATTTGAGTAAAATGAAGGCTGTCAGGAGGAAACTCCCAAGCACAATGCTACTCTAGGCCTTGTTCTTATTTCACAAGCATAGCCATTAGTATCAGGAGCCCACTGTTGGACCCTCATTCCTTCCTGGTTCTTACCGTTGCACCTGGGGGACTGCTGCTGCTCCCCCAGGGACCACGACAGAGCCCCCCTGGCCAGGAACCCAGTACCCCCCCAGCTGTTGTTTTTAATTGTTTCCACTATGAGTATATCCAAACATTTCCATGCACCCTGGACACATGCCCTGTATAACTCCCTGTCAACCATATATCGCCTGTCAATAACATCCCATATCAGTATTCCTCCGCCGCCATTGTTGAACCACTCTGTGGGGGCAAGAGAGGAGTTTTGCGAGAGTACACGAGGATGAATATAAAACATGTAATATTACACCAAAAACATATGGGGGACGACAGACTAATAATGTAAACCATAATGTAAAACATAGGATAACTAAAAAATTTAGAAAACTGTACATCCTAAAGTATGGACCACATTGTAAGCACAGATGTCACCTTGTTTGAAAGCTATTGTTTCGGAATCTGTACACCAGTTTCAGGAAATATGATATGAATAAGCTAAAAGATTATCGCTGTGGAAGGGAAAAGGTTTTATGGTGGATGTGTGGGAGTACTGTATATTGTATATATGAATTACTGTGATCTAAGACTCTTGTGAAGAGAAGATCAATAATTAGAAAAAAAAGAAAAGAAAAAGGTAGGATGTAGAAATTTTTCCAAATCAATATGTACTCTAGATCTAACCTTTAAACTCATCGCTATATTCCATTTTACTAGTAAGGGAAACTGACTTTATGTTAGTAAAATATTTTAACGATGCTCTTCCATAGTTTGTAACAAATGTTTCACAACAATGCAAGGTGTTGGTGGTGAGGTGATGTACGGGAGCCCTGTATGATGATATGCATGTTTGTTTTGTAAGTTCACAGCTTTTACTGTATACATTTTGTTTATGTATGTTCATGTATGAATGATATACTTCAAAAAATTTTTAAAAATGAAACACACACACTAATTAATGTTTTTATGTCTGCTAACACAACATCCATTCGGCAACTCATGGATCAAGGAGTGATTTTGACTTTCAAGTCTTACTATTTAAGAAATATATTTCATAAACCTAATGCTGCAGTAGATTGTAATTCCTCTGTTGGATCTGGGCAAAGCAAACTGAAACATTTCTGGAAAGGATTCACTATCCTAGATGCGGTGAAGAATATTCATGATTCATGAAAGAGAGGCAAAATACCAACATTCCCAGGGGGTTGGGAGAAGTTGATTCCAACCCACGTGAATGACTTTGAGGGGTTCAAGACTTCAGTGAAGGAAGTGACTGCAGACCTGGTAGAAATACCGAGAGAACTAGAATAAGATGTGGAGTCTGAAGATGTGACTCAAGTGCTACAATCTCATGATAAAATTTTAACAGATGAGGAGTTGCTTCTTATGGATGAGCAAATAAATTGGATTCTTGAGATGGAACGTACTCCTGGTGAAGAGCATTGTTGAAATGACAGCAAAGTTTTGAGAATATTCCGCAAGCTTGGTTAATAAAGCAGCGGCAGGGTTTGAGAGGACTGACTCCTATTTTGAGAGTTCCACTGTGGATAAAATGCTGTCAAACAGCACTGCATACCACGAGAAGTCTTTCATTAAAAGTAGAGTCAATCAAGGCAGCAAACTTCATTGTTGTCTCATTTCAAGAAATTGCCACAGCCACCTCAACCTTTAACGACCACCATGCTGGTCAGTCAGTAGACATCAACCTCGAGGCAATGCCCTTCACAGCAAAAAGATTATGACTCGCCAAAGGCTCAGATGATGGTTAGCATTTTTAGCAGTTTTAATTAAGGTATGTACATTGTTTTTTTAGACATAATTCTATGACACACTTAATAGGCTACAGTATAGTATAAACATAACTTTTATATGCACTGGAAAGCCAAAAAATTCATGTGACTCACTTTCTTGCAATACTCACTTTATTGCAGTGGTCTGGAACAGAATCCACAATACCTCTGAGCTATGCCTGTACTTGTTAAGGGAATGGTCAAAGTGATCTACCTCAGGCCACTTGAAATTATTGGCTAAATAAATGTGCCTTCAAGATGTGTGATATAATTGCAACTTAGCTCTATGTCAACTTAGAGTTTTGGATGTGAAGCTGAAGCAACCCATCACTCATCTGCAGCTTCAGTTTGGGACAACACGTTTAAGAGCTACTTAGACAGATGGTAATTATAGCTTTCTTGTTGCATGAAAACCCCCAATTTTCAGTACCATTAGGCAACAGAATGATTATATTTATTTATCCCTCCCCCCCCCCCGCTGAGATGGCTCCCTCATCTGTCCGCTCACTGTGTCTGCTCTTTGTCTGCTCGTTGTGTCTGCTCGTCTTCTTTAGGAGGCACCAACCACTTGACCCACATCCACTCCCGTTATATATATTTTGCTTTGTTGGAGTCTTCAACTCATAGCTGGATTATCAACTGAACCCCCTCATTTTACAGATCTAGAATCTGAGGCTCAGAGAGATTAAGAGATTGGCCAAAGATCACACAGCAAGGTAAGGGCAAAGTCAGGACTGACTCAACTGGAGCCTTCCCATCACATTATATATATACCTTGTCTCTTTGAAAGTGCAAAATTAATAAATGGTTACATCGGGAAGCTAGAGTAAGGGCCGTTTACCGAAATCTGTGCACATGCAGATGGAGTTCGTTCCTTACACTGATCTTCATTTTGATCCTAGCGGCAGTTTAAAAATTCCCTTATCTACCAACACACATTGCCTTTCCAAATTAATGCATTCATGCCGGGGCCTGCTGTGAGACGTTTAATGTTGCTTTTACAAATTAGAACCTGGGGTGCGGGAATTCCATCATGCTCAGGAAGACTCCCTGTCACAAGAGAGGCATTGTTCTCCTCACACATACTGTTTGGTTTCGTGCCTTTTCTGTAAGATGTTAGGTATTTATTTTGTTTTGTTGGAGCTTTTGTAATCAGTCTAGACATGGGCCTACACTGAACCATCCAGGAGGCAGATAAAATCCCACAGTGGAATTAGGTAACCCCCTTCATGCTGTTCTGACAGGGAAGGCAGGGAGGCAGCTCCCCCTCTCCTGGCCCCTAAGCCAAAATGTTCATGAAAACGGCCACAGAACAGACTGTATCCACTAATGGAGAAGGCAGGAAATGCCCTGTCTCTGAAAAATACTCCCAGTCCCATAGGAATCTTCGTTTGGTACTTGGGATGAATTTGCTGCCCATGTTTTTGGCCTTGCCAGGGCTAAATGCTGTCTCTTTGGAAATGAAAAGTCTTTCTTTGCATTGATCATTAAAAAGTTGGCTTGCTTATGTGCTTCCACAATTGAGGATCTGTAGATTTAGCTTGCAAGTACAGCAAGGCAAACACATGGGCGGGGGTGGGCAGGGCACAGATGACATGGATTTCATTGCGGTGGGGTTTGTTTGCTATCTCGATGCAAATTGTTTTTTTGAATTTTTACTCAAAACTATCACGCGGTGAATAGAAGCATGACTTGTGCCTCACAATTTACATGGCTGCTTACATTTACATTTGCCATCATGAGGCGCTGTTGATAGCAACAATGTTTTGCACCTCTGGAAAGACTGAAGCAGTATGTCCTGCCCCCAGAGCTTTCCCCAACACTGTGCCTGTAACCGGAGAAACTTCCCAGAGTACAGGGAATTCCAAGTAAGAATGTGTATCTTACTTAGGCCTGCCATCAATGAGTCCATTCAGCTTAGAGCACTTGGCTGTACCTCTTACACCTCTTTCACAGAAGATCTTTATTGAACGTATGTCAATTTGAGTGGCCACAGCTCTGGCATATGAGGTGAACACTTAGTCACTTTCTCTGAGACAACTCGTACTCCAGGCCCTCATGTCTACAGAGCAATGAAGCCACCAATCACCAGGCAATTGTGAAGCCCAATCCTATTCCTCAAATCTCAATTGCTACCAATGGACTATTCATTAGTAACCTAGACCTCCCTTCACTGAGACTAGTATAATATGGTCATCTGTTATTTTACCAAGAGAAAAATTTTCCCCTCACAATTTTCTAGAACATCTTTATGGCTACAGTTGCAGAAATACAACAGAAAAAAATGGTGGCTAGAAAGAACAGAAAAACAATGGGTTGTTTCCAAATAGCTGCAGACTGTAAACTTCTAAATGAATTTCCTTCTTTTTTTTAGATTTATTTATTTCTCTCCCCTCCCCCCCTCACCCCGGTTGTCTGTTCTCTGTGTCTATTTGCTGTGTCTTCTTTGTCCGCGTCTGTTCTTGTCAGTGGCCTGGGAATCTGTGTTTCTTTTTGTTGCGTCATCTTTGTTGTGTCAGCTCTTTGTGTGTGTGGTGCCATTCCTGGGCAGGCTGCACTTTCTTCCGTGCTGGACGGCTCCCCTTACAGGGTGCACTCCTTGCGCATGGGGCTCCCCTATGCGGGGGACACCCCTGCATGGCAGGGCACTCCTTGCGCACATCAGCACTGTGCATGGGCCAGCTCCACACGGGTCAAGGAGGCCCGGGGTTTGAACCACCGACCTCCCATGTGGTAGACGGACGCCCTAACCACTAGGCCAAGTCTGCCACCTATCACGTTCTTCTTGACACTTTGGCTAATCTACTAGTCAGTGAGAGGATGCTGAGTAAGACTTCTCTGGTTTTCTAGGGATTTCTCAAAACTCATGTGAGGGGCCAATGCCGGGGAACCATAGAATTTATGTTACCAGGGAGCATAGGACTAAATGAGTGTCCAAAATCACAGGAAGGAAGTGGATGTGGCTCAAGCAATTGGGTTCCCATCTACAACATAGGAGGTCCTGGGTTCGATACCTGGGGCCTCCTGGTGAAGGAATACTGGCCCGTGTGGAGTGCTGGCCCATGTGAAGAGCTGGAGCAGCAAGATGAAGCAACAAAAAGAGACACCGAGGAGAACAGTAAGAGACATAGCAGACCAAGGAGCTGAGGTGGCGCAAGATAAAGATCACCTCTCTCCCACTCCAGAAGGTCTCAGGATCAGTTCCTGGAGCCACCTAATGAGACACAGAAGAACACACAACGAATGGACACAGAGAGCAGACAATGGGGAGTGGGGGAATAAATAAATAAATCTTTAAAAAAATAAAATAAAATCACAGGGAACGATGCCACCAACATTAGATAAGACCATTTTGTTGCAAGAGAAAATACCAAAGTTTATCAGTCCTTGAAGGAACTAATGAGATGGAAATCTAGGCCTGAAAAAGAGAGTTTATGACAATCCATTTAGGATGGATTCTAATTCATTGGGAGCTTAAAACTGCATCTTCAATATTCATGATATTAGAAAGACACCCTTTAACTGGCAGTGTCTGGATTGAAGAAATTAAAATATCGGTAACTTCATAATCTCAGAGAGTTGGATTAATAAAATGCCACTTTCCTTTTGTGCATACACAGCTTACTGATCTCTGTAGAATTAAAGTGGAGTAAAATACATGTGCTGTGGAGGCAGAGAGATTCAATGATTGCGTATGGAAGGCCAGGACTCAATAATATCCTTGGGAAGGAAAATTTATTTACAACCAACTGGGCTCAGGGACTCCTGTTAAAAAACCCGAGCCCTGAATAGGATCCTTGGGTTTCTTTTATAGAGAGGATGAAGGAGTGTGGAATCAAACGGTGCTTATATGCAAAAGATTTTATGTTAGTTTCTTAGAGTTTCAAGTGTTTTATCTATCAGATAGGTCTTGAATTAACACATAGGTAAGCTTGAATTAACACATAGCCCCCACATTCCAGGTAAGCTTGAATAAACACATATCTTCCACATTCCAGGTAAGCTTGAATTAACACATTTAGCTTACACACACAGCCCAAGTTATTTATGAAGAAGCACACAGGCCCCCCACGCAGCCCATATCACATTGAACAAAAACATAATAGGAAAGCATTTTTTTTTTCTGATACAGGACTCTCTGATGGCTTTAAGTAGTGAGTTAAGAAGCAAATTCAGGCGGTGGACTTGGCCCAGTGGTTAGGGCATCTGTCTACTACATGGGAGGTTGGGGTTCAAACCCCGGGCCTCCTTGACCCGTGTGGAGCTGGCCCACGCGCAGTGCTGATGCGCGCAAGGAGTGCCCTGCCATGCAGGGGTGTCGCCCGCGTAGGGGAGCCCCACGCACAAGGAGTGCACCCTGTGGGGTGCTCAGCCTGCCCAGGAATGGCACCGCACACACGGAGAGCTGACACAACAAGATGACACAACCAGAAGAAACACAGATTCCCGTGCTTCTGGCAGCAACAGAAGCGGACAAAAGAAGACGCAGCAAATAGACACAGAAAACAGACAACTGGGGTGGGGGGGGCGAGAAAAATAAATAAATAAATCTTTAAAAAAAAAAGAACGTGATATATTATTATGTACATTAATTCCTGTACTGCCTACTTCCAGGCTTGTTCTGAGCCTCCCATGAGGAAATGGACAGAAAGTGTTTTGAACAGCTTGATACGTCTCTTACCGGTTTTGTTTTTTTTTTTCCAGAACCCAGGACCTCGTATGTGGGAGAGGCACTCAACCATTGAGCTATATCCACTTCCCTTAGTGTTTCTTTTTGGGTTTTTTTAAGATTTATTATTTATTTATTTCTCTCCCCTTCTCTGCCCCCCAGTTGTCTGCTCTCTGTGTCCATTTGCTGTGTGTTCTTCCGTGTCCGCTTGTATTCTTGTCAGTGGCACCCAGAATCTGTGTCTCTTTTTCTGTTGTTATTGCGTCATCTTGCTGCATCAATTCTCCATGTGTGTGGAGTCATTTCTGGGCAGGCTGCACTTTTTTCATGCTGGGCGGCTTGTGGGGCACACTCCTTGCACAAGGGGCTCCCCCACACAGGGGACACCCCTGCGTGGTGGGGGACACCCCTGCATGGCAGGGCACTCCTTGCACACATAGCACTGTGCATGAGCCAGCTGCACACGGGTCAAGGAGACCCGGGGTTTGAACCGTGGACCTCCCATGTGGTAGGCAGACACCCTATCTGTTGGGCAAAATCTGCTTCCCTTAGTGTTTTCTTAGTGAGATAGAAAACAACTATCTCATTTTAGATAACAGAAAAGGGAGGCATGGAGACCTTGCCTTACCCCCAGGTGAGTGGGAGGTCATCAGCTGCTTGTACAGGAGACTTCCCGTGGGGATTAGAATTCTTGCCAGCCTCAAATGGGCAGTGGCTCCCATGGATAAAGAACCTCCTCCTCAGCAGCTTTACAGGAAAAGGCTTAAGACTTCCAAACCTCTCCTTCCTCACCCTCTTGCAAGCATTTCCCACTTGAAGATGGGAAGTCAATTCCAGAAGGAAGAGAGTAAGGTAGATGCCAAAAATTGAACACTCTGGCGTCATTTGATGCCGAGAATAAAGTCTCCTTTTGAAGGCAACCTTATCGAAAAGCCACCAATGGCGAAGATCCAAACTGTAGAAATGTTTTATTAGTCTATCTTGCCTCATCTCTTTTTTTAAAAAAGATTTATTTATTTATTTATTTCTCTCCTCCCCCCACTGCCCCAGTTGTCTCTTATTTGTGTCTATTTGCTGCGTGTTCTTCTTTGTCTGCTTCTGTCGTTGTCAGTGGCACAGGAATCTGTGTTTCTTTTTGTTGTGTCATCTTGTTGTGTCAGCTCTCCATGTGTACAGCACCATTCCTGGGCAGGCTGCACTTTCTTTCGCGCTGGGTGGCTCTCCTTACGGGGCACACCCCTTGTGCGTGGGGCTCCCCTATGCGGTGGACACCCCTGCGTGGCACAGCACTCCTTGAGCGCATCAGCACTGTGCATGGGCCAGCTCCACACGGGTCAAGGAGGCCCGGGGTTTGAACCGCGGACCTCCCATGTGGTAGATGGACGCCCTAACCACTGGGCCAAAGTCCACTTCCCATTGCCTCATCTCTTAATGACGTATCCTGAAACAGTCTTTATAAACCATTGCCAATGGTCCCATTCTGCCTGACAGTGTTGTAGGATTCCTGACCTCTCCCTGACTTTTGCATTTGGCAGCTAAAGACTTTGTCTCAGATATCTTCTGACATCTCTTTCTCTCTTTTTTTAAGATTTATTTATGTATTTATCATTTCTCCCTCCTCCACTTATTGTCTACTCTCTGTGTCCACTCACTGTGTGTTCTTCTGTGTCTGCTGTCTTCACTTTAGGTGGCACCAAGAACCAATCCTGGGACCTTCTGGAGTGGGCAAGAGGTGCTCAATCTCTTGTGTCACCTCAGTTCCCTGGTCTACTGTGTCTCTTATTGCCTCTGTGTCTCTTTTTATTGTGTCATGTTGCTGCACCAGCTCTCTGCTTAAGCCAGCTTGCCATATGGGCCAGCACTCCTGCACGGGCTAGCACTCCACTTGGGCCACCTTACCACGCAGGCCAGCACTCTGCGTGGGCCAACTCTCCGCTCGGGCCAGCTTGCCTTCACCAGGAGGCCCCAGGAATCAAGCTCTGGACCTCCCATATTGCAGACAGGAGCCCATTCGCTTGAGCCACATCCGCTTCCCCCCACATTTCTCTTGTTGATCATTTTTGCTTCATCCCTTAGGTAGGGCAGAAGGTAAAAGGCAAACCTTGGAAGTCCCAGCGGATGGCCATCTGTTACAGTCACACCCCTAGTTCAAATCCACCTGAAGTCACCAGTGAACTCTTGGTCATAATCGAGGCGAGGTTTTCCTGAGCATGTGTGCTCCTTGCAAAGCCACCAATGATTTCGTGATGAGTATCGGTTACTGCTCAGCAGGACTTTGGGAATGGAATGAGAAATGTATAAAGGTCAGGTTATATATAGCCAAACTGTGAGGAGAATTTAGGCCCCCCAAGGGCTGACTAGAACAGCTGAAGTCTGTGCTCAGAGCCAACCACGGACCTAAGGAAAAAGGCATTCATGTACAGCACAGGCCCGGCAGTCCTGTCCCCTCAGCTAATCCTAAGGAGAGCTTCAGTTACTGAGTGACTTTGCCTAGCAGCGAGGTATGAAGTCCATGGGTTCATTGCCACAGCCAACACTCCTTTGCCAACAGGAGCCCACAGCTTACACAGAGAGGCTCTGCAGGGATGGCTTTCTGCCTGCAGTTGTGTTTGGCCATGTTTACCCGGCCGCCCCCCACCCCACCCCACCCCTGCTTAGTTTGGGAACCACAGGCCTTGTTCCTGTCAATTGAGAAAACACCTCATAGTCTGCTCTGTACTCTGAAGCACAGTGAGCCACAGGCCTTCTCCCAGGATCTAGCCTGGGTCCTTCTAGAAGTCCACATCCCAGGTAGGGTAGAAGCCAGCAGGTAGACCTGGCTCTGCCTGAGGGTTTTCAGAGGGCCCCATTTGATTTGGCCTTAGGCTTTGAAAGGCGTGTCAGAGCAGCTGAACTCAACTTCCTTAGTGGCTGAGCAACTCAGGGGTGCCATCTCCAACATTCCCGCGAGTCCAGATGAAACTGTAGGCTTCAGAGCAGGCAGCCGGCCAGGACTGGTTTCAAGTGCCTTCACATTCTTCCTCTCAAAGAGTTCTCCGGAAGCTGCAGAGCTTAGTATATTTCTTATCCAAAAATCTCCTGGCATTTTTTTATCTTGTAATAATTCCAAACCCGCTGAACATTTTTTAAAACAACTGAGATTTGGGAGAGAGAATGGAAAAAAGGGATCAGTTAGACGATTACGGGCATATTCACTCTTAGGTGCTGATTTTCAAGGGGGAAACGCGTTTGCTGGCCCACTTTGAGCTGTTGGGGAGTGTGGATTTCCTGCGTAAGCCCCCACGCAGTCTTTCTATTGTTAATCAGGGCGGTTGCTTTGGACGGTGGAGGTGTAATTTGGGGTTGCCAGGGACTGGGACGGGAAGGTGCTTGAAGTCCGGTTCCAGGACTGGGATCCAGGGAGAGATTTCCAGGGCCTGGAACTAGCTGAGCTTCTGCTTCTCAAACACGGACACTAGCAGTGCTCCTCTCTGAAGCCAGCCCAAGGCCCAGAGGGTGATTTTCCTCATCTCGGCACGTCCTACTCTGTGTGCTGCTTCCAGAGAGAGAGATGGAAATCACCCAGGGACAGAGCAGGCAGACCCTGGAGGTCAACTAGTCTACCCCGTTTGGGAAAGGATGAAGAAAGTAAGGCCCTGAGGTAAATGAGGGACATTGGACCTGGGGTCTCCTGGCTCCGGGCCAAGGACTCTCTTGGTCCCAGCTCACGAGTGGGATGAGACACATAAAAGCTTCTTTCAGGCCAGAATCTGGAGCAATCACCATCTCACAGCTCCCCTGGGTTCTCAACTCTAACCGTCCCTGCTGCCAGTTCTGGTGGCAAGAACGAGACCAACAAATACCTCATAGAAGCTAAAAATTACAGAGCCTGAGAGACAGGTGTTAGAGCCATTTATGGAGAGTTTATTACAATAGACTAAAAGACATGAATTTTCCTTGGAGAGACAGATGGGGACTCATTTCAGGGCCACAGAGAAGCTAAAAAACACATTTGCTCAAAAAGGCAGAGTCTCTTTCTTCTTCAGTGACTCTCAAGCAAGCTCCCGCCTCTCCCCTTGGGAGCTTAATATGCACATATGTGGAGACCTGCCTCTCACAGTTCTGCTCAGCCCTTCATTTCTGGGAGGGAGAATTCAACCTCTGATTCCAGACACCGTTTTCCAAGAACAACAGCGTATTTGGCCCAATGTAGTCCTTTTGACGTCCACTTGCTGGCAGAATAAGGTAGTTGGGCATTCCCATTCCCTTTTCTCCCGCCCCCATCACTGAGGCCTGGCAAAGGCCCTTCTCTGGAAGCCTCTGGTCTAGGAGAGGTTCACACACTAGGTTCTGGGAACCAAAGGGGAAGGTTGCAAGGAAGCCTAAGCCATGCGAAACCAATCCCTTGCCTATTGGAGGAGCTAATTAGATCTGAACCAGCAATTCAGCAATGCTAAGTGATGGAGCCACAAGGTCATGGTGCATCCTGAGCCTCAGTGTACTTTCTCCAGAGGCCCTGGTGGCCCCTCAAGCACAGGGAAACCTGCCTGAGAGACTACGGAAAGAAACTGAGCTCCTCCAGAGAAGGCCGCAGGCCCTCTGAACCATCTGGCCTAGAGCAACCTACATCTCCCTCCCAAATCTGCTGTCACAGAAGACTATGGGGCTGAACACTCATGGTGGGAAACACAGAACTTTATCAACTCAGGAAATTGAATGGGCCTGGCGAAAAACTATAGAAATTGCGAGAAAATGGAATTTATGATCATTATACTTAAGCATACACTGAGGGTTTATCTTTTTTTAAAAATTATTTATTTATTATTATTTTTTAATTACATTAAAAAAAAATATGAGGTCCCATTCAACCCCACCGCCCCCGCCCCCCACTCCCCCCACAGCAACACTCTCTCCCATCATCATGACACATCCATTGCACCTGGTAAGTTCATCTCTGAGCATCACTGCACCCCATAGTCAATGGTCCACATCATAGCCCAGACTCTCTCACGTTCCATCCAGTGGGCCCTAATCTTATATGGGTACTTTGCTGCTTTTTCAGTCACTTGAAAAGTGATTAGATCTTGTAATTAGTGTGGAAATTTTGGAAGAAAATATCTCTTTTTTTTTTTTTTTTTTTGAGGTACCAGGGCCGGAGATTGAAGCCAGGGCATTGTATGTGGGAAGCCAGGGCTCAACCACTGAGACATATCCTCTCCCCTCAGTTGGTTTGTCTGTTTGCTTGCTGTCCATTATTTGTTGTTGTTGTTTTTAGGAGTCATCAGGAACTGAACCTGGGACCTCCCATGTGGGAAGCAAGCGCTCAACCACTGGAGCTACTTGTGCCCCCCTAGAAAATCGTTTTAGGCAAAACCTCCATTTTTGTTCCCTCCAAATCAGTTCTTAATTTTTTTGGTTGACGAGTGGTCAGAAATTTCTTTAACAATCAGGTGAAATTTTAGGTCTGTCTTTAAAAAAAAACTAAAACTGTACAAATGCACTGTGCTGGGCAACCTCTACAGTGACCCCCAATGATTCCTTGGTGTTTATGCCCTTCTGTAATCCCTCTCCTCAAATGTGGACTGGACCTAATGGTTTCCTTCTCAGGAATAGGAAAAGACAAAAGTGATGGGATAGACTAAAACCTGTGGCTTCCATCTTCCTCGCTTTCTGTCTCTCGCTCACTTACTGTGAGGGAAGCCAGCCGCCATAAGGAGCACTACCACATAGAGAGGTCCATGTGGCCAAAAACATACATCTCTGGCTAATAGCCAGCAAGGAACTGAGACCCGCTAATGGCCATGTGAACAAGCTTGGAAGCAAATCCTCCTCGAGTCGAGCCCTGACATGACTGCAGCCCTGGCCAACCTTAAATCGCAACCTGTGAGAGACCCTGAGACTGAGGCTCCAGGTAAGAGGCACCTGGCTTCCTGACCCACAGAAACTGTCAGATAAAAAACACTTGTTGTTGTAAGCAACAAAGTTTTGGGGCACTTTGTTACACTGCGATAGATAATTAACACACACGCATGTACACAGAGACTTTGCACAGATGTTTAGGACATTCCAGGACATCTTAAATCTCATCCATGGACCATCTAGGTTAATGCCACATTAAGAATCCACAAAACAATGATGACCAATAGAAATATAACACAAGCCACATATTACTTTACATTTTCTAGTAGCCACATCAAAAAAATTGAACATAAATTTAGTAATGTATTTTATTTAAACCGATATATCCAAAATATTATTTTAACATGTAGTCAATCTTAATATTATCGGCAGAGCTCATGTCTGCCACTCTAGATGAATGGCTTTGGCAGAAAAGCTGGCAGGAGCAATTGCTATTGAAAAGCCCTAGAGGGTAAAGATAGCAATATTCCTCCAAATTGATCTACAGATTAAATATAAACCCTATCGAAATCCAAGCTCAATTTTCTTTTTTCCTTTTTTTTTAGTAATTGACAAGGTGATTCTAAAATTCATATGGAAACACAAGGGACCCATAGATAGCTAAAACAATCTTGAAAACAAGAACAAAGCTGGAGGGATCACGTTTCCCTATTTCAAAAATTACTGCAGAGCTACAGTAATCAAGACAATGTGGAGCTGACATAAAAATAGATAGAGACATCAATGGAACAAAATTAAGAATCCAAAAATAAACCCCTACATCTATGGTCAACTGAGTTTTTACAAGGGTGTCAAGTCTACTCAATGGGGAAAGAATAGTCAGTCTAATCAACAAAAGGTACCAGGACAAATAGATATCCACATGCAAAAGAATGACATTGAACCCCTATCTCATCCCATATCCAAACATTTACTCAAAACTAATTAAAAACTTAAATATAAGAGCTAGATATATAAAACTCTTAATAAAACATAGAAGTACATCTTTGTAACCTTGGGTTAGGCTATGGGTTCTTAGCTACGACACCAAAAGTACAAGTAACAACTTAAAAATATAGATAAATTGGACTTTATCAAAATTTTAAAAGTTTGTGCTTCAAAGGATAACATTAAGAAAATGAAATGACAACCCAAAAAATGGGAAAAATATTTGAAATTTTATATCATATATCTGATAAGAGACTTGTATATCTATCTATCTATCTATCTATCTATCTATCTATCTATCTATATATCTTGCAACCCAATAATAACAACTCAAGTAACCCAATTGAAAAATAGGCTAAGGATTTGAATTGACATTTCTCCAAAGAAAATATACAAATGGTCAATAAGCACATGAAAAGATAGCCAACATCATTAGTCATCAGGCAAATGCAAATGAAAACCTCAAGAAGATACCACTTTTCGCCTAGTAGGATGGCTATAATCAAACCCGCAGGCAATAACATGTATTGGCAAGGATATGGAGAAATTGGAACCCCACACACTGATGGTGGGAATATAAAATGGTACAGCTGCTTTGGAAAATAGCCTGGCAGGTCCTCAAAAGGTTAAACATAGAGTGACCTTATGATCCAGCAATTCAACTCCTAGGTATCTATTTAAGGGGGCCGAAAACATATGTCTATCCAAATACTTGCATGCAAATGTTCACAGCAGTATTTTTCATAAAAGTCAAAAAAATTCACATAACCTAAATGTCCATCAACTGATAAATGGCTAAACTAAATGTGGTATATCCATACAGTGGAATATTATTCAACCATAAAAAGGAATGTAGTACCGATTGGTGCTACAACATTGATGAACCTTTAAAACATTATGCTTGGCAGAGTTGCAGCACCTACTCTCCAGTTCGTTGGATTTACCCAGGTTAGCCAATAAGGAGGTGAGGATGGTCAACCACCACACCAAGGAACTGAGAGTCTACAACTGCAAGCAGGAGAATCCCATCCATTAGCCATATGGGATCTAAGCCCCCTCTCAATTTAGAAGTGGAGTGGGCATCACCATCCCAGGGGCCTCAGGATGGAGGAATAAAACATGGATGAGAGCGGACTTACTGGTATTCTACTATAGAATTATTATGACTCTAGCAATGGGAGAAATTATTTCATTGATATGGAGACAATGGCCATGGAAGTTGCTGAAGGCAGGGAGAGGGAAAAAGAGGTGTGATATGGGGGCATTTTCAGGACTTGGAGTTGTCCTGAATGATAGTGCAGGGACAGATGCAGGACATTATATATCCTGCCATAACCCACTGAATGGACTGGGGGAGAGTGTTAACTGCAATGTAAACTATAATCCATGTAGTGCAACGGTGTTCTAAAATGTATTCATCAAATGCAATCAATGGGGAAGCAGATTTGGCTCAACTGATGGAGCGTCCGCCTGCCACATGGGAGGTCCAGGGTTCAAACCCAGGGCCTCCTTACCCATGTGGTGTGCTGGCCCACATGCAGTGCTGACACACGCAAGAAGTACCCTGCCATGCAGGGGTGTCCCCCGCATAGGGGAGCCCCACACGCAAGGAGTGCGCCCTGTAAGGAGAAACGCCCCACGCGAAAAAAGTACAGCCCACCCAGGAGTGGCACTGCACACACGGACAACTGAAGCAGCAAGATGACGCAACAAAAAAGAGACGAAGTTTCCCAGTGCCGCTGACAAGAATACAAGTGGACACAGAAGAACACCAGCAAATGGACACACGGAGCAGACAAGCAGACAAGTGGGGGGGGGTGAAGGGGAGAGAAATAAAAATAAATAAATAAATAAATAAATCTTTTTTAAATAAATGCAATGAATATACCACATTAATGAAAAAAGTCAATGTGGGAGGAGTATGGGGTATGTTGAGTGGGGTATATGGGAACCTCTTATTTTTTTAAATGTAATATTTTGTGTGATCTATGTATCTTTAAAAAAAAGATAATAAAAAATGAAAAAAAATCATGCTTCGGAAGTGAATGTGACTCCAGTGGTTGAGCTCCTGCCTACCACATAGGAGGTCCCGGGTTCGGTTCCTGGTGCCTCCTAAAGATGAGCAAGACAGCGAGCTGACTCAATGGGCTGGCACCGTCAGCTGATGCAACAAGATGACACAACAAAGAGGCACAAGGAAGGAAACACAATGAGAGACAAAACAAGCAGGGATTGGAGGTGGCTCAAGCAATTAGGCACCTTCCGAGTCCCACATCAAAGGTCCTGGGTTTGGTTCTGATGCCTCCTAAAAAGAAGACAAGCACTCAACAAACAGACACAGAGAGCAGATAGCAAATGCAAACAACAGGGGGAAGGAGGGGGGAAATAAATAAATTAAATTAAATCTTAAAAAAATAAATTAGGCTAAATGAAAGAAGCCAGACACAAAAGGTCAACTGGTGTATGATTCTATTTATATAAAATTTCCAAGATAGGCAAATCCATAGACATTTAAAATCAATCAGTGTTGCCTAGAGCTGAGGGGTGGGAGAAGAATGGGGAGTGACAGCTGATGGATATAGGTTTCCTTTTTGGAGTGTTGAAAATTTTGCAAAATTAGATTGTGGTGATGGTTGCGCCACACTTTGAATATACAGAAAAGTACTGAACTATATACTTCAAATGAATGAGTTGTGTGGTATGTGTTAAGGATTGAATCACATCTCCCACAAAGACATATTCAACTTGTAACATTTGGTCCTGTGGATGGGAACTCACTTGTAAATAGGATTTTGGAAGATCCTGTTAAGATGAGGCTTAATACCCCCTAACTTGAGTCCTTAGAAACAGAAAATTTGGACACAGTAGGAGTATGTAAGAGACACAAGGAGACAGGCAGAAGGAGATACAGACAGAGATTGTGTTATGGATTGCTGGCAAACCAACACCAGAACTCTACAGAGTTTGGAGAAAGCATGGCCATACTGACACCTTGATTTTGGACTTCTAGTCTCCAAAATTGTGAGACAATAAATTCCTGCTGGGAAGTGGATATGGCTTAGGCGACTGGGCTCCCACCTATCACATGAGAGGTCACTGGTTCAGACACTGGTGCCTCCTAAAGAAGACAGTGAGCTGACGTGATGGGCAGGTGTGGTGAGCTGACACAACAAGAGACACAAGAAGAAAAAACATAATGAGGGATGCAACAAAGCAGGGAGAAGAGATTCCTGGTGCCTCCCAAAAAAGATAGCAAGCTGATGTGACGGGCAGGCATAGTGACCTGATGCAAGAAGAGACACAGGGAGGAAAAACACAATGAGAGGCACAAAAAAAGCAGGGAGCAAAGGCGGCTTAAGAGATTAGGCACCTCCCTCCCACATCAGAGATCCTGGGTTTGGCTCCTGGTGCCCCATAAAGAAACAAGGAAGACAAAGAGACACAGCAAGTGAAAAACAACAAGGGGATGGGGAGAAATAAATAAATAAAATAAATCTTAAAAAAAAAATTCCTGTTGTCCAAACCAACCAGTCTCTGCTATTTGATACGGCAGCCCTGGTAAACTAAAATAGTATGTGAAATATATCTCAATAAAGTTGAAAAAAAAGACATGCCCTCGGGTCCGTTTAGGGCAACCTCACCAGTAGACACATCATATCCATTCCCTTTCAGGGACATCAAGAGAGGCAGCATGGTGCAATGGGAAGAGGGAGAGATGTATGCGATGGGAGTGATTGAGCACCCACTGTATGACTGTCTGGTGCCAAGTGCCACCATACACTGCATCCCATTTAATCTGTGCACTCTTTATGCCCATTTTACCCTGAAGGTTATTCACTTGGTTGAAGCTACACAACTCGGTAAGCCACACTTCCCACTAGGTAAGTGTGAAACCACTATTTAGACAGAAGTCGTCATACTCTACTCGACCATGCTACTCTAGCATTTCATTATCACCAATAACAACAGATTGCCTTTGTAAATATCCTTTGTGCTGTGAGTCTCAGCTCCTTTCTCTTGTCAGGTGGAGGTTTGAACTAAGGCAGGGGTTGCAAACTCAAATGTCCATGGGGGCCCAGAAGGCAATATGAGTGTGTGAAGGGCCCCAGGCCCCAGAGTGGCTATGGGGAGATTGGAGAATGTGTGGCCCATGGAAAAGATACTGGCTCCAACTCATTGTTGTCATGAAGTAACAATCGCTTGCAGCTGCCAGATCCTGACTCCTTGCAAGACGCCAGAAATGTGGACTTTAAATGTTGGCAGTGAATTCAAAGTTACAGCAAACAACAACAACACCAACACACACACAAAAACATGTTTGGGCCAAACAAAACATTTGCATGGTGATTCCACTTAAGCGGCCACCGGTTTGCGCATTTGAACTAGATATTCTCTCACGTTCCTTCTGGTTTCCACATTCCCTATATGTCTCTGCTGCTAAGACCCGGCACTGTCTGTCTTAGAGAGGCATGGTTCAAGCGCTGATTGTCCAGATGCCCTCTGCAGTATCCCCAAGGGAAATCAGACTGCAGAGAGCAGCCTAGGTAGGCCAGAGCCCCAAGCCTGCGAATACAACTTCCAAACGTGGAACGCTCTTTTCCTTCCCAGAGGAGGCGTTCCTTTTTGTCCTGCTCTGCCCAGGCAAATAGTGTGGTTGGGTAAATATGTGAGCGAGCTGCCAACTGCATGTCTGGCAAATAGTGCCTGTAACTCAAAATTTGCAAAATAAGAGGCTTTGGTGGAATTGCTCTAACAAGGCCCCACCCAGGTCCGTAAGATGGTAGCATTCTGAACCACCTCCTCTTTCTTTCATCCAGAGACAAGACCAGAGCTAAGAATGTGGAAAATAGCTCTTTGGGTTGGTAAGTTTTTGGCATGGATGTTACCATGAATTTTGTGATTTAGCTGAGGCATAGGTGCTACTTTGTCTTTCTGATAGTTTGGAAATAATGTCAAATGAAATGTGATATTAATGTTTGACTTTTAAAAACATACATGCATGGCTACAAGAGAGCCACAATTAAGAAACAAATAACTTTGGCCAACAATTACCCAGGTCATTATAATAGTTACTGAAAGCATCATAAAGTAAAAAAAAAAATGTGAACGTTCCCCCAGAATGTTTGACACTAATTTCATCTTCTTTGTTGCAAAGAGAGGAGACTTCCGGTAAAAAATATAAGATTGTTGGCCCATGGGACCCTTGAATTTTAACCCCCAAAGTCTTGCCTTTGTCACTGTCATTGAGTGACTTTGAGAGGCTGAGTTAGAGATGTAGGCATGCTTGGTGAGAGTGACCACGGGAGCATTAGAAGGAATGGGCAGGGACAAATAAAGATATCACCAAAAAAAGAAAATTACAGACCAATTACTTTAATGAATATGGATGCAAAAATCTTCAACAAAATCCTTGCTAACCAAATCCAAAAATACGTAAAAAAATTATACATCATGATCAAGTGGTATGCAAGGGTGGTTCAACACAAGAAAATAAATATACTGCACCACATTGATAAATTGAAGAAGAAAAATCACATGATCATTTCAATTGATGCAGAAAAGGCATTTGACTAAATAAACACCATTTCTTGACAAAAACGCTCCAAAAGATGGGAATAGAAGTAAACTTTCTCAATATGATAAAGTGTGTCTATGAAAAACCCATAGCTAACGTTGTACTTAATGGGGAAAGTTTGAAGGCTTTTCCACTAAGATTTGGAACAAGACAAGGATGCCCACTTTCCCACTGTTATTCAATATTGTGCTAAAAGTTCTAGCTAGAGCACTTAAGCAAGAAAAAGAAATAAAAGACACCCAAATAGGAAAACGGGAAGTAAAACTTCCATTATTTGCTGATGATACAATCCTATACTTAGAAAATCCCCCAAAAATTCACAACAAAACTATCAGAACTTATAGACAATTTCAGCAAGTTGGTGGGGTACAAGATAATTATGCAAAAGTCAATAGCATTTCTGTATACTGATAATCTGAAGTGGAAGTCAGAAAAAAAATTCCACTTACCATAGCAATTAAAATAATAAACCAAGGCATAAAAGGCCTGTATTCAGAAATCTGTAAAACATAGTTAAAGAAACCAATGATGATCTAAATAAATGGAAGGATATTCCATGTTCATGGGTTGGAAAATGAAATATCATTAAGATGTCAATGCTACCCATACTGACCTACAGATTTACTGCAATTCCAGTAAAAATTCCAATATCCTTCTTTGTAGAATTGGAAAAGCCAATTCTCAAATTTATCTGGAAGGGTAAGGGTCCCTGAATATCCAAATATCTTTAAAAAGAAGAACAAAGATGGAGGACTCTCACTTCCAGACTTTAAAGCATATTATCTAGCTACAGTTTTGAAAACAGCATGGTACTGGCATAAAGATAGACAGATTGGCCAATGGAGTTCGGAAATAGACCCTCACATCTATCATCAAGTGATGTTTGACAAGCCTGTCAAATCCACCCAGCTGGGTCAGAATGGCCTATTCAACAAATGGTGCTGGGAAAACTGGATATCCATATCTAAAAGAAAGAAAGAGGACCCTTATCTCACACCTTCTACAAAAAGTAATTCAGAATGGATCAAGGACTTAAGTATAAAATTAGAACCGTAAAACTCCTAGAAGAAAATGTAGGGAAATGTCTTCAAGATCTTGTGGTTGGTGGTGGTTTCTTGGAACTTACAAGCATGAGCGAAAAAGGAAAAAAAAAAATAGATAAATGGAACTGCCTCAAAATTAAACACTTTAATTCTTCAAAATACTTTATTAAGAAAGTAAAAAGGCAGCCTGCTCAATGGAAAACATCTTCGGAAACCATATATCTGATAAGAGATTGATATCCATTGTATATTAAGATTTCACACAACTTAACAAAATGACAAGCAACCCCATTTTAAAAATAGGCAAAAGAATTGAACATTTTTCCAAAGTAGAAATACAAATGGCAAAAAGACACATGAAAAGATGTTCAACATAACTAGATATTAGGGAAATGCAGATCAAAACTACAATGAGGGGCGGCGGACTTGGCCCAGTGGTTAAGGCGTCCATCTACCACATGGGAGGTCCGCGGTTCAAATCCCGGGCCTCCTTGACCTGTGTGGAGCTGGCCCATGCACAGTGGTGATGCGTGCAAGGAGTGCCATGCCACGCAGGGGTGTCCCCCGCCTAGGGGAGCCCCATGCGCAAGGAGTGCACCCCGTAAGGAGAGCTGCCCAGCGCGAAGGAAGGTGCAGCCTGCCCAGGAATGGTGCTGCACACACAGAGAGCTGACACAACAAGGTGATGCAACAAAAAGAAACACAGATTCTTGTGCCGCTGACAAGAACAGAAGCGGACAAAGAAGACGCAGCAAAAATAGACACAGAGAACAGACAACTGGGGTGGAGGGTGGAGGGGAGAGTAGTAAGTAAATAAATAAATAAATCTTTTTAAAAAAACTAATCTGTGTTCATCTGTATATCTTTCTGCGCACTAGAGGAACAACTAAGTTAGCAGTTGGAATTAGATGAGATAAAATTGCCCAAAAAAGAAATTTAAAAAGAAAAGTTTATTTTATTTATCCCCACCCCTTGTCAATTTTGCTTGCTGTCTGCTCTCTGTGTCTGTTCGTTGTGTGCTCTCTGTGTCTGCTCATCTTCTTTTTAGGAGGCACCAGAACCAAACCACTGGCAGTACTGGCCCTCCTCTCACAAGGACACCCATGACCCCCTCTGAAGATCACTAGACGGGAAGCCCAGGAGGACCTGATTGTTCCAGAAATACCTATTAAGAAAATGACTGGTCCTCAAGGATCAGAAGAGACCCTGCAGTCCTGGGACTGCTTGGCTTAAGGTGACACAGGCCCTAGCTCAGACATGGGTATCCCTAGCCACAGTTCTCCTGATGGAAAGCTGGTATGGGATGTCATTAGGGTTCCTCCAGCAGAAAAGGGCTAGGGACAACAAACTTTCCTTCCTCTTCCCCTTCTAGAATTTTTTTCCAAGAATAACTGCATTGGCTGTATAGAAATATGACACCACCACTATTTCCATGAACTACCATTTATGCTTGATTATTATGTCCTTTAGAACCAAATGTTTACCTGAGTCCAATGAGCTGTACTGTGAGGTTTTATTTCAACACTAGACTGTGTTTAGCAGCCTTCATAGCTGTTCACTTCTGTGGCACTACCATAGGCCCATGATCTTCAAACAGTAACAGAGGAGTGCTTCCTAGTTTTTGGCTCTCCTGAATAATGGGTGCCATCTGTTAAGTAACCAACACTCAAAACAGAGTTCTGTGTCTGAGAAATCCGCAATCTTGATGAATACCAGTCAGGCCTCAGAAGGACGGCAAATGAGCCTCTGAGTGGACCTATCTGAGTAAAACATGACCAAATTTGCACCTTCCTCATCTGTTTTTACAGCTACCTAATTCACAGCACCAGTGGTGCTGGTTTATTGTGGAAAGTGTAACTGCAGCAGAGCAGCTGGGGGCCCATAAAATGAGAAGGTGTATTTGGGTTTTCTATGGCCAGCCAAGAATAACGGAGCTGAAGCAGTCCTCTTAGAGAAACGAGGCTTGGCCGGGAATGTGTGGGAAAACAAAACTACCCTGGGCCTCTCCAGTACAACTTGGGAGAAGAGAAAGTGCCAGGAAGGACTTTTAAGACTCTCCCCGGGAGCTCAATGCAGGCAAACAGATCAATAATGTTGGCTCGAAGGCATCATCCAAGTAGGAATTCAGGGCTTTGAAAATGAAGAGGAAGTAATAGGAGCTGGCCTGGCTCCATCCAAAATCTGACTAGGATATTGGCAAGGGGAGCCCCCTCAGGCCAGCGCTGCAGCCAGAGAGAGATGGATGTAGGGGACAAGGGGAAGCAGGCAAGGAAGGCGAGTCTAAGAAGCAATCTGATGTTTTGGGGCTAGAACTTAATGACATTCCCCTCAGCTGAAGTAAGTGGTTCCTGTTAGACGCAGATGAACAGCTCCTGGCATGTTTACACAGCTAGTAATTTTGTTGTCTGAGAAAGTTTCTGTTAATCAAATCGAGTATATTTTGTACATCGTCATATCCTTTTGAAAATAAACATCAGATCACATTTCACTAGAAATCCACTGTTTATAGGGAATCTATTGGTGTTTTTATCTCTTAAAATGCCACATCAAATAGATTTCACTGGGTGATTTTTTTTTTCTTTTTCTTTTTTTTTTTTGTTTATTTTTAAAATTTTCTTTTTGGGTGATTTTTTTTAACCCCAAAAGCGTTTCACTAAAATTTCCAAACCACAGGCCCAGACCCATCATGTTGAAAATCGTGGCCCTTTGTGTCTCTGGCAGGGGCTGGAGGAGCTCACGTAAGCTTTGGGGATGTATTATGTCTGGTCACCATTGTTTCCCCTCCTGAAACTCGTGGTTTGGGGAGCTTGTACTGCCAGATTTCCTGTGAAATTCAAGGGTATACAGATTAACAATAAATCCTTCCTCTTGGACATAAGCAATTCTAACTGATTTTCTTCTGTTCTAAAGAAAGAGAAATCAGCCAAAAGTTCCCAGAGCCTAAATAGAGAAAAGTTGAGTTTGTACATATATCTTTTTCAAATGTTTTGAATGTTTTGACTACTATGGAAATATCCATGATACATTTCAACTTATCACTGAAGAGGAAGAGTACACTCTGAATATGGCGTTTAACTAATGGTGTTTTAACTAATGGTGCCCAAATGTCACCCAAGAAAAACATTAAAATGAAGTTGTTAAAGAATTAATCATGTTCACTAATTAGTAATTAAAAAAGCTCTCACAATATGATGCCTGATATTTAGTTCCATGATTTTTTTCTGGATCCAGGTGTTTTGTTTTATTTTAATTCTAAAAAGAGCATCAGCCCCATAAATGTTGCTTCTGTTTCTTTTGGATAGTCATTGTTGATCTGTGGGCATTTTTTTCCCATTCTGTGACTCATAGCAAAAGTCATTTTTCTTATTCCTTTCATGTGTTTCATATATGTTTACTTTCGAACAAATCCACCAAATTCCAGGAATGGCTACAGGAAGAGACACTTCTTTGGAGATATATTTCAGATGGCAATGTTTTAGAATACGCTAATATACAAGTAAGTCCAGCCCAAGATGGAGGTTTGTTCAGCCTCATCGCCAGTCTCAGACATAAACACCAGGCTAACAAAAGGCCTGGCCCGACCGAAGCCATCAGAGCTCCAATACACAACAAATTAGTTTCACACCAAGGGAAAGGTCATTTCTTTAATCCATGTCTTTGGGGGAATATACACAAATGTCATTCTTCCCAAACTACGTAATAAATTAAACAATTTAACTGGTGTGGCCAGTCACTGTTTATTTTCCCATTGGTAATGGGGAGATGCTAGCGTCGGATGACAAGGAGAGAAGACAGGCAGTTGCAAATGCGTTGGTGATTCTTGATGAGTGCGTCTGTCTCTGTCTCTCTCCCTTCTCTTTCCTCTAAGGGATGCCAGAAAGGCTGGGCTCAGATGCCAGGGCAAGAACCAGCCTCAGTAGAGCCTCTTTGCCAGTGGGTACTCCAGTATTAACATTTCCCTGCAGGTGTGGCCACTGGATTTGGTTCTATGCCAACCACTAATCCTGTAAATGGAGGCAGGCCAGTAGGCAGCTGCCCACATGGGGCATACATTCAGGCACATCAGGGTTAGACACCTCAGGGGTAAAGTTAGACACATCAGGATCACGGTCCTGGCGCCAATACCGTGTGACCCTTGGACAAATTTCCACACCTTTTGGAAGTTCAATTTCTGCATCTCTACAGTCGGAGTAATAACAGAACTTAATTCATAGGGTTGGAGAGAGGATTCATGAGATCACACATATGAAGCATACTTAACAATCCGGATACAAAGTGCTCAATAAATGGGAATTCTGTCTCTGCCAATAGAAAAAGAAAGATTCTGGTGGTTACATTTAGGGGAAGGAATGGGGCTGTGACTGGTGCATGAAGGGACTTCTGGGGTGGCTGGCAAAGTTCTATTTCCTGTCCTGGGTGGCAAGGGTGGTCACCTGGTAGCAATTCATGAAGCCATGCATTTGCTAAGTATTTTTTTGGTATCTGTTCCATTTTTAATTTTAAATAATTAATTGTTTGGAAATTTTATCATGGTAACATATATATATGTGTGTGTGTGTGTGTGTGTGTGTATATATATATAACATAAACTTTACTATTTAAACCATTTTCCTTGTACAGCTCAGTGGCATGATTTACATTTGCAGTGTTGTTTTATTTTGTGATAGAAAGATTATGGTAATTATGCACACAGCCAAAAGGGGGAAACTGCCCAAATGTCGATCAACAGATAAAGGGATAAACAAAATGTGGTCTATCCATACAATGGAATCCTATTTACCCATTAAAAGAAATGAAGTTCCAATGCATGTGACAACATGGGTGAAGCCTGATAACATTATGCTAAATAGAAGCCAATCACAAAGGACCACATTATATGATTGCCAGAATCTGGGAGGAAGGGCAAATGGGGAGTAACAGGTTAGTGGTATGGAGTTTTCTTGTGGGTGATGGAAATGTTTTGGAACTACACAGAGGTGATAGTGTTGCCCAACATTGTGAATGTACTAAATGCCACTGAATTGTATACTTTAAAATGGTGAATTTTCTAGGCGAGCAGTGGCAGTCCCCCAGGTGCAATGGTAAGGACCAGGAAGGAATGAGGGTCCAACAGTGAAAGCATGACACTAATGACTATACTTGTGAGCCTATATGCCTGAAATAAGAACAAGGCCTAGAGCAGCACTGTGCCTGGGAATTTCCTCCTGACAGCCTTTATGCTACTCAAATGTGGCCAGTCTCGAAGCCAAAATCAACATGTAAATGCAATGCCTTCCCCCCAGCATGGGACATGACACCCAAGGATGAGCCTCCCTGGCACCAAGGGATCACTATCAAGTACCAACTGATGATGCAACTGGAAAATTACCTTGAATTGAAGGTTCAATGCGGATCTAGCAGAATATCCCTGTCTACGTATAATGACATGACTTTAAAATGCTGTTTGACCTAATGTAAGGGGGAAATGGAAAGGAGAAATGAGTTTATATGGCTACGAGTCTCTAAAAAAGAGTCTGGAGGCTGTCAGAAGGATTACCCTTATGCACAACTGAGCAGAATCTAAGAGACAGATGAAGTAGATACAACCCCAGGTATTGGTTCTATTGAGGGATAAAGAGACCCACGGACTCTATGGTCATGGCAGATGGGGTTCACTGCCATGTCAGATGGCCCTTCTTTGGAGCTGGTGTTTCTGCGTGATGAAACTGGATTCAGATGGAATCTCTTTTCATTAGACTTTCATGCTACTTTACTGGAATTGTAGTTGGTGTTGGGGTTTAAGATATATTTAGGGGATTTGAATCTCTGGACTGACAATATGATAGCCAGGCCCTGAGCCTCAACAGACTTCAGCTCCTACAATCTGATTTATTGGACTCACCTCACTCAGCTAAGATGGAGTTGAAGAAGGACAACCACCACACCATGGAGCCTAGAGTGCCTACAACTGAAAGCAGGAGGATTGCATCCAGTATCCATGTGGAATCTGAGCCTCCTCTTGACATAGAGATGCCATGGACATAACCAATCCAAGGTCCACAGAGAAAAGGTGGCACTGGAGTGGAGTGGGAAAAGTGGACATGGTGGCTGATATGGGTATGGGGAGTGTCAGGAAGAGATGAGATGTGGAGGCGCCTTTGGGATTTAGAGTTGCCCTGGATGGTGCTTTAGGGGCAATCACCGGACATTGTAAATCCTCCCAGGGCCCACTGGATGGAATGTGGGAGAGTATGGGCCATGATGTGGACCATTGACCATGAGGTGCAGAGATGCCCAGAGATGTACTTAGCAAATGCAATGGATGTATCATGATGATGGGAGTGAGTGTTACTGGGCGGGGAGTGGGGGGGTGGGGGGGGTGGGGTTGAATGGGACCTCGTATTGTTTTTTTAATGTAATATTTTTACAAAATCAATTAAAAAAAATAAAAAAATAAAAAAAATAAAATAGTGAATTTTGGGAAGTGGATGTGGCTCAAGCAATTGGGCTGCTGCCTACCATATGGGAGGTTGCAGTTTCAGTTCCTGTTGCCTCCTGGAGAAGGTGAGCTGGTATGATGGGCAGGTGTGGCAGGTAGATGTAACAAAGAGACACAAAGAGGAAAGACCATGAGAGACACAACAAAGCAGGGAGTTGAGGTGGCTCAAGCGTTTGAGTGCCTTTCTCCCACATGGGAGATCCCGGGTTTGGTTCCCGGTGCCTCCTAAAGAGAAGATGAGCAGACACAGAGAGCACACAGCAAATGCACACAGAGAACAGATAATGAGCACAAACAATGGGGTGGGTGGGGGAATAAATAAAATCTTTTTAAAAAATGGTTAATTTTGTGTTTTGTGACTTTCACCCCAATAAATAATGACAACAAATAAGCAAGCGTATAAACATTTGTTCTAGAAAAAAAGGAGGAGGGGAAAGAAGGGAGGAAGGAAGAAAGAAACCAGCATGGGGCAGACCTGGGGCAGGGAGTCCCACCAGGCCCAGCAGGTCAAAGGGATATGTCATGGCTTCCACTCTATGCCCAGGCAGGACGCTGGCATCAGAACTAGCTGTGAGCAAACATGGCACTGGGGAGTCTGAAGGTCAGTGACACATTGAACCCCAGCCAACAGTGGACCAAAGCCCAGAATGGCAGGTAAATTAGTGGCTGAAGCCAGGTGTGAGATGTTTTTGTCACAAGAATGATGTATCAGGGCCCGAGGACAACAAAGCCTTGGACATGAGGTACCCTGAGTTACCTGAGTTATAGCTTCTTCAATGCCCCTTGAACAAGAAGAGGAAGCAGCCTCCCTCCCTGTCTGCCCTCTGACCCAAGGGGACAGATGACTTCTTTTTCCAGTTGAAGGGCCTCTTTTCACACATCCTACCAATTAACCTCAGTGTTGACTATTCCATCTGCGCTCCTCTTGCCACTAGGCCACTCTCTTTCAGTCCACTGTTCGTGCTCCTCTTTCTCTGCCAGCCCTTATATATTGGTCCTTCCCAGGATTTGGTTCTAGACCTTCTTATCTTCTGCTCTGCTGCCCTCCTGGTGAGCTCATCCACTCCCATGGCTTTCATTACCACCTTTATGCCAGTTTTTGCCAGCTCTCCACCTCCAGTCCTGGCCTCTACTTCAAGCCTCAGACTCTGCTTCTAACCAGCTTTATTTGGCCTTCTCTGCCTGGATAGCCACTGATGCAAAGACTCAACCTGTCCTCGTGCTTTCTAGTTCTCATTTCATGAGCCATGTCTAAGGCCTCTGTCACCACCTGCTTCCTGCCTCATCTGACTGTGAACCTTTAAGCATGCCAGCAAGACCCTTCTCAGTTGATACTAATGTGAGTGAGCCCTGGGCCCTCTGCCACTGTGCCCAGCCCTAAGCTTGAACTCTACCACTTCATCCTGCTGCCACTCCATTTCCAAAACTGTCCCTATCTTGCTGGACCCTTGCCTCTCATCTTGACTTAGACCTCACACTCACCCTGTAGAGTTTGGGGCAGGTGTTGCTCTTCCAGTATTGGCTCCTGGATTTCATTGGTCCCATCCAACCCAAGTTCACACACCAATTGATACACTTGGTTTTCCTTTTCCATTTGCCCCAGTCCTGCACTTAGGACCTGGACATTCAGATCAGAAATCCAGTCCAATAGAGGGTCTCCCACTGCAGCCCTAGGCGCTACTGAGATGGGCCACAACTGCTGACTTCCCAGAAAGGTTATGGGGATCCATTCATTGAATACCTCTTAATTGGCAAAATAATAGACCTAGACTCCAGTCTGGGTTATGTAGAAGGAAGAAAGAAGGCTGCTGTGGCGGGGACACACTCCCTACAAGTATTAGCTTCAAGGATGTTCACTCAGGAGATGCTATTGGGCATATATGAAGGAAGACTCTGCATCCATTACTGAGAAATGCCATCATTCATTGCTGATGGGTAAAGAGAAAACCAACAGGTCCTAGCCCCAGTTCTCCCCATCTGGCATTTTCTGAGGTATCCAAGAATCCAGAAACCCTTGGAATGACCAGAGGCCCAAACCAACCTGCCTACAGACTGCTGTGACTGTGAACTCTGGTATGAGGGGTTCAGGAAAAGATTCATTCCCTAAACTTCGTAAGTATGCAGCTGAACTCATGCCCTCCTATCCACTTCTGCCTTCAGCTGCTCCAAACAAATAAACCCCAGCCTAATCAGCTCTTCCAGCCCTGACTAAGAAGTCAGGGTCCCTACCAAGTTTACCCTAGCACCCCAGAAAACAGAACTTGGAGTTCTTTCTTTTTATACCCATGGACATCTCCACTTAAAAGTCTAACAACAACAACAGCAACAAATAAAGTCTAATAACAGGCACCAAACCTGTTGAATGTATCTATTTCTACTTACCTGCCCTCCAGCTGTTCTTCCGAAGTAAATGTCATCACTAACTACCTATCATGTAAGCCAAGCAAGGTGCCATTCTTTTTTTTTTTTTGGTAACAGCTGTACTGAGAAACATATTACACAATTCACCCCTTTCTGAGAAAGGAGAGGAAACTATGGTTTATTGTGATTTTGTGAACAAGCATGATGCTAATATTTTCACACTCGTTACCTTACTTCTTCTTCACTTTACAAATGCAAGATAAATATATTCTTCCCATTTTAAAGATGAAGAAACTGAGACACGGAGAGGTGAAAGGAAGTGTATACAGCATTGCTGGCAAAGCTGAGATTCAGCTTTATTGAGAAATATATCACACATTTCACCCTTTTTAAAAATGTTTAATTTTGTGGTTTGTAGTATATTCGCAAGGTGGTGGAATCATCATCACAATCAATTTTAGAACATTTTCACCACCCCAGAAAGAAACCCTGAACTTTGAGCAGTCTTTTCCAATTCTCCCCTCCCACCAGGCCCTGGCAACCATTAATCTACTTTCTGTCTATGGATTTACCTATATTGCACATTTCGTATAAATGGAATCATAATATATGGCCTTTTGCATCTGGCTTCTTTCACCAAGCATGTTTTCAAAGATCATCCATGTTGCAGCATGTATCAGAACTTAATTCCTTTTTCATGACTAAATAATATTCCATTGTATGGGCATACCACATTTCATTTATCAGTAGTCCATTGATAGACATTTGGGTTGTTTCTACTTTTTGGCTATTATGAATAATGCTGCTGTGAACCTTTATGGCAAGTTGTTTGAACTTCTGTTACCATTTATCTTGGGTATATAGCTAGGAGTGGAATTGCTGAATTGTATGGTAGCACTATGTTTAACATTTTTGAGGAAATGCCAGGCCATTTTCAAAAGTGGCTGCACTATTTTACATTCTCACAAGCAATATATGAGAATTCCAGGTTATCCACATCCTTGTCAAAACCTGTTATTGTTCACCTTTTTGTCATAGCCATCCTAGTGAGTCTGAAATGGTGGCTGTGATTGCATTTTCCCTGATGACTAATGATGTTGAGCATGTTCTCATATGCTTATTGACCATTTGTATATCTTCTTTGGAATAGCCTTATTTTGTTTTCTGGTTTTTCTCCTACTACTCTCTTGCCCCCTCCTTTTTCTCCCCTATTTGTTAGACTCCCTCATGGACTTCTCCTGTTTGGCCCACCCTTCAAATTTGACCTTCCCCAGGGCTCTATCCTGAGAGCTTTTGTGTTCTCACTTCACACTCTCCCTTTGGGGAAGCTCATAAACCCCTGTGACTTCACCATCTGTCTCTAAATTGGCAATTCCCAGATCTTCACCCTCAGCCCAGATTTTTCCCTGGGCTCCAGGTCCTTATATCCAGCTGCTTTCTGGGTGGTTCAACTTGGGTGTCTCACAACGCCTCACATACAGCATGCCCAGACAGCACTCATCCCACTCCCGCCATTCCAGACCTACTCCTCTTCCACTCTGTCACTCTAGCCCAAATGCTCGGAGTGTTCTTTTGACTCCTCATTCCATATTTGTAATCAACCACAGCAGCCTAGAGATTCTTCTTCATGACTATCTCCAAATAGACTATAAGCCTAATAAAAACTTAAATCATTGAATTATTTTTGGACCTACCACCTAGGTCATACTCAAACAGGGAATGCTCAAACAGTATTTTCAACTTGACTACTTGACCTACTTGAAATCTTCTTCCTACATTGAAGACTAAACTAGTTTCCTCAGATTGCCATAACAAATTACTACAAACTAGGTGACTTAAATTTTATCTATCTATCTATCTATCTATCTATCTATCTATCTATCTATCTATCTATCTATCTATCTATTATTGCAGAGTTCTGTAGGCTAGAAGTCCAAATCAAGGTGTCAGCAGGGCCATGCTGCCTCCAAAGGCTCTAGGGAAGGATCTGTCCTTGCCTCTTGCCAGCTTCTGATGATGACTGGCAGTCCTTGGAATTTCTTGGCTTGTAGTTGCAACACTGCCATCTCTGCCTCTGTTGTCACATGGTCTTCTTCCCTGTGCATGTCTCTCTGTGTCCAAATCTCCCTCTTCTTATAAAAACACCAGTCACTGGATTTAGGGCCCAGCCTAATCCAGTGTGATCCCATCTTAACTGGCTTATATCTGCCAAGGTCCTATTTCCAAATAAGGTCCCATTCACAGGTATCTAGGATTGGGGGTTCAGCATATCTTTTGGGGGGACACAGTTCAACCCACAACAAAGACCCTTCATGATCTGCCCACACCTACTCTTCCAGATCCATTTCTCTTCCCACCAACTGCACTGAACCACCCGCCACGCTGTTCTTCATCACCCTCTGCCCCGTTGCCTGTGCTCTCGTTCTGTGTTCTGTCTACTTAGGGTGAGTCCTCCTGTCTTCCCTTCTGATCCCACTCCCCCAACAACTGGCAAACTGTTATTCTGCGAGATCCATTATAAACGTAATCTCCTCTATGAAGCTTTATTGAATTCTCCCAGACAGAGTTAGTCACTCCACTCCATTTTGTTCATCTAGCAGGTATTCAGCTCCTGACACATGCCACGCAGTGAGGTAGAAGGTGCAGAAGGAGAGAGCTTGAGAAAGAAAACGCCAACTTTAATTTGGGACACGTTGCATTTGAAGGACATGCAGACTATCCAGGGGGAGAGACTGAGCAGGCAATTGCACAAACTGAGATCTGGAGCTCAGGAGACAGTTGTGAGTTGTCGATGTAGATTTGGGAGATGTCAGCCCATAGGTGAAAGTGGATGGCCCAGGAGTGGGTGGGAGGTAAGCCTAGGGCAGAGAGGCTTCCTTTACCATGTGATGTCACAACCTTATCTCTCACCCACTCTGAGCAGCTCAGCTACTAGGCTGAGTGCAACTCAAGGGCAAAGGTCAATGGTTGCTTATTTCTCCATCTCCTGGCAGCTTATCTACTGCCCGGCATGTAGTAGGTGCACAAAGTGCATTTGCTGAATGATTCAACAAATAGTCCCTGGGGTGGTGCTGAACTAGGAGCAGGGGAGGGGAATGTAAAGTGACTACAGCTGTGGGCGAGGAGGGCAGGGGGACTGGGAATCTAACAAGCCAATGACATTATTGGTTGTTTCCGGTGATGCTATTAAGGATCTCTGAACCCTTGAGACAAGACACCAAATGGGTTTGAAGGAAAGGGTTAAAGGAAGAGGCAAGGACAACAAGAAACAGAGGTTGAAGTTTCCCCACAAAAAATCCTTCACACCTTGTCACCAATCTCATATCGGAATCAGTTCTGGCGTGAATCAGATCAGGACTAGAGTAGAGCATGTTTCCGGAAAAGTGTGATAAAATAGGGTTGGGGAAAGCACATCCTTATTTCACTCCTAGCCATGAGTGTGCAAAAGTCAGGCAGGCAGGTTGCGGGGAGTGAGATCCAGAGGAGCCAGGCCTCCAAACTTCTGTTGTTGACATCTGGTGATTTGGTCAGGAGAACACTATGGAGAAAATGTACCTGACCTTGCACAAGATCTCCCATCTTGTGTCCAACCCACTGGACCACCAGCATTCATAAATGCAGACTCTGGGAAGCAAAGGAGTGCTTTGCCACCTGGGTGAGGGCCACTGAGGACCAAGCATCTCATCAGTTGGTTTGGAGAACTCATCACACAGTGCCAGAGTGGAACAGTGAAGAGGATGAGAAAAGACGGTGCCTTGGTATTGTGTCTTTGACCCACCCAGGGGACAGGTATTTCTTCAAATAGCATTTTACCATATTTGCTTTATATTGCATTTTACCCATTTATCCCTGTCTTCACACAGCCCCCAAGCCATCTTATTTTTCTGATGCATTTCAAATTAAGTTGCAGGCATTGTATACTTTATTCCTAACCACTTCAGCATGCACTTCCACAACTAGAGTGTGATATTCTTGTACGGCTCTTTGCAGTTAAATTTACATACAGGAAAATGCAAAACTCTTCAGCGTACCATTTGGTGTTTTGACAAATGCGTACACCTGTGTAACACAAACTCCTGTCACGGTGAGAAACTTGAGTTGAGTGACTTATGCTCCTCCTGGTGGATTTCATCTGCTGACTTCCTTCTTAGGTCACCTGATTGAAGAGCTAATCCATTTCCGGTGGATGTAGAGTTGACATTTGTAAATGTAGCAGAAACTAGAGTGGAAAGAGCTAGTGTGCTTTACTGAGTACAATAGAATGTGATATGTTAAAAAGTGCACAATTTCCTTTGGGGTAGAAGGAACGCCCAGCTGTGGGAAACATCAGAGAGTGCTGGTTGGGGAACGGGAGGAGAGAAAGAGGTCTGGGAGTAATTAGGGTGGAATTCAGGCAGACACAGTCAAGCTTCATTTATTCCCACTCCACCAACTCTGGAATTGCAAGAGTTTTAACGGGGCTGGGTAAAGGGTGACCTTTGGACTCTATGCGAAAAATGGTGACAGACCAGGAAGGGAATGGCCAGGCATGTGGAGGGTCACCAGAAAGCACATCGCCAGCCTGGGGACACACAGGATTTCGTGAAGTCCTTAGTACCACCCTCCCACTGCTACTTACCCAGGATGTGCTCACAGCTCAAAGACTGACCACTTCGGTAATGCCCTTCCTGAGGGGGGTCTTTAAACATCCATATCTGAAATTTGGGTTTTGCACAAAGTCCAAGGACCCTTCCTGCCCGGTGTCCATTATTCAGGGAGACCTAACACCTGGAGCATTACAGAAGGGGTTCTGGCTCAGAGAAAACTGAAGGCCGAAATGTGTTTAAGGTCCATTCTTTATATAGAAAGCAAGGCACTACCTTCTCCCTCTCCACGGGATTATCAAGGCACAGGCTACACATAAGATGCCCCCATCCAGGGCCAACTATCATTGGCAATGCCCACTTATATGCTGAGCTAATCAAGTGAATCAGATGCCACAGCCCAGGGCAGGAAGCCTCTTCTCTACGGTGGCCACTAACCCCCAAAACAAATGTCAAGTGTAGGTCACTCACAAGAATCAAAAGTGACTTCTAGGGGAACCAGTGTGGCTCAAGCAGTTGAGCGCCTGCTTCCCACATGGGGGTTCCTGGGTTTGGTTTCCGGTGCCTCCTAAAAACAAAACAAAGCAAAACAAAACAGAAAAGCAACAAGCAGACACATGAAAAAAACAACTCAGGGGTCCCGATGTGGCTCAGTGGTTGAACGCCAGCTTCCCCCATACAAGGTCCCAGTTTCAATCCCCAACCCCTAGTAGCTAAAAAAAAAGAAAAAGAAAAGGTGACTTCTATTTGCAGTGACTGCTTCTTAAGGAAAAGTGAAGTATTGGGAATCTGTTTTCTTAATTATCAAGCAACCCACACTAGAAAATTAATAAAACGGACCATAAAATTTGATTCAACAATGCATCTTATTTTACAAATACACTTTATTCCCCATGGGGACTATTTTAGAGGGAGGGAGAGCTTATAAGAGAAAATGAGAATAGGGATACAGAAGGGAAGACAGCTGGGAGACAGAAAGGAAGACAGAATGCAATTGAAAGGGATAAAGGGGGAAGAGAATGAGGGTTAGGCAGCAGGGAGGACTGAGAAATAGAGAAAGTAAACAAAATGAAAGATAGAATGATAAAAATGATGTAGTACAGAAAGGGCAGATAGAAAGATTTAAAAGAGGAGAGAGCAGGGTGCCAGGCAATTGGAGGGGGGCAGGCAGAACTGGGAGTTAATGCATAATGGGTTCCTGTTTGGGGAGATGGGAAAGTTTTAGTAAAGGAAGGTGGTAAGGGTACTGCAACAGTGTAAATATCAGTAATCCCACTGAATGCTTCAGTGTGGTTGAGATGGGAAAACTTAGGTTCTATATATGTTCCCACATGGGGTGCAGAGGTGCCCAAAGATGTACTTACCAAATCCAGTGGATGTGTCGTGATGATGGGGGCGAGTGTTGTTGGGGGGGGGGGGAGAGGGGGGGTGGGGGGGTGGGGTTGAATGGGACCTCACATATATATTTTTAATGTAATATTATTACAAAGTCAATAAAAAATAAAAAAATTAAAAAAAAAAAAAAAAAAAAAAGAGCAACTAAAGAGACAAGCACAATTAAATGCAATATGTGCGCCTGGATAGGATCTGATAATGCAGGAGAAAAGACTCAAAGGAATATTTTTGGGACATATAAAAAAAATTGGAATATGGACTGTAAGCTTTATATCAATGTTAAATTTCTTGAAGTTGATTACATAATCAAGTTACACTTATGGTTATATAAGTGAGTATCCTTGTTCTTAGGAAATGTGCATGTAAATATTAAGTGTTCAAGGATCATGATGTATACAATCTCCACTAAAGTGTTCAGAAAATTTATTGATAAATAGATGCACAGATAGATAGACCGATGGGTGGATAGATGTTTAGAATAATACAGAAAATGTTAAAATTGGTGGTTCCAGTACCTGGGAGGATAGGAGTATGTTGGAGTGCTATGTATGGGGTTTGTGTTATTTTTGTTACTGTCTTATAACTTCAAAAATATTCCAAAATTTAAAAAGGGGGAAGACAGAATGAAAGAGAGAAAATCAGAGTATCAACAAGGCCAACACCCTAATGTTATTGAGGGGGAAACTGAGACCAAGAGAGGGTAAGTGACTTGGCCAAAGTTTTGTTACTGGTAAATGCTTAAGCTGAGGGTAGAAGTCAGGTCTCCAGGCTCCCAGGAGAGGACTATGTCAACCAGAGCCATGGGCACCTTATGTCCCAGACTTTCTGGGAGAGTCCTGACATCATTTAGTCAGGCTTGTTGTTACATGATGAATCTGAATTTGGGGAGGAAAACAGAAAGCCCCAGACCACACTAGGCCAAGTCCAGGCAACTAAGAAACAAGGTACCGAAGAACGATGGGGCACTGAGGATGGGGTTGTTGGAGTCACTGGATTGACCAAGGCAGGATGAACACAGGCACCCGAAGTTGCCCATGGATTCCCTTCTCAAGAAGACGGAACCTAAACCACAGGCCAGATATCTGTCCCTCCTCAGAGCAGGTCTGCACATCCTCTACCATGCCAAGCACAGAGGTAGAAATCAGAAAACCTCACAGGTTCCTGGGAAGTTGGAGGCAGGATGGGTTAAGACTCCCCTATGCAAGTTAACCCTTGGTTTGCCCTGGGCTGGCTCTCTGCTCTGCCCAGGCTGAAATAAGAGAGACTCAGGAGGCCCTCAGATTTGTCTTCCTGTCAGGGCCCCTCAAGCCTGAGTGCTCCAAAACATACTTCCTGGTTGCCCCAAAGTACTTGGCAATTCATTAGGAAGCCCAGCCTAACTTGTCCCCCTCCCGCAGATACAGAAACTTTTGACTGAACTTTGCCAGGGCTGGATATAATTAGGCACGGAACCAGAGTTTCGTGAAGCCAGCCACATGCCTACATACATATCCATACGCGTGTGTAGAAAGAAAATGCTTTTGATCCACAAATCTTATATAGAAAAGCTGCTTACAGTAAAGTTTCTTTAAAAGCCCTCTTCTGAGGAACATTTATCTTCTTTAGGGGTAAATCTGGATTTAATTCCCCTGCTCAGCCTCTTCAAACCATATAAGTAAAGTTTCATCAGTCTCCTATTGTTTGGGCCTGAGAAATTTACGGGTCTTCCTTAGTTCAATCTCAGTGCCTCTGAGTTTAGAGTGGGATTACAGGGGAGGCCATCATGACAGTGTTCTAAGGGCCACCTGACAAAGAGAAAGTGCTATGAGCAAGAAATGAAACGTCCTGGGTGACAGAAATATCTGAGTTCAAGTCTAGGATAGTGGCTAGCACATAGTAGAGGCTCAATAAATATTTGCTAAGTGATCTCAATCAGCCCAATGTCAATTTACTAAAGCCCAGAAAGGAGAAGTGACTTGTCCAGGATCATAGAAGTGACAGAGCCTCCACTGGGTCATTTGTTGTTCATATGAATTAGGAGTTTAGAGGCGGTGGACTTGGCCCAATAGGGCGTCCGTCTACCACATGGGAGGTCTGCGGTTCAAACCTTGGGCCTCCTGGCCCCGTATGGAGCTGGCCCATGTGCAGTGCTGATGTGCGCAAGCAGTGCCCTGCCACCCAGGGGTGTCCCCGTGTAAGGGAGCCCCATGCGCAAGGAGTGCGCCCCGTAAGGAGAGCCGCCCAGGGCAAAAGAAAGTGCAGGCTGCCTAAGAATGGTGCCGCCCACACGGAGAAATGACACAAGATGACGCAGCAAAAAGAAACACAGATTCCTGTGCCGCTGACAACAACAGAAGCTGACAAAGAGGACACAGCAAATGGACACACAGAACAGACAACCGGGGTGGGGGGGAAGGGGAGAGAAATAAATAATAAATAAATCTTAAAAAAAAAAAAAGGAGTTTAGAAGAACAGGATACTTTTAGAATAAAGTGATCTCCTTGGACCCAACACCCAATCATAAGCTGAAATGGACCTACTCATAACTACTATGCCCTAGTTTTAGTCCTGATCTCCAGGACAACACAGAAGAAGAAGACAAATCCTTCTCTTTGAGAAGTATTGACAGTCAAGGTAGCTTCTCCAAATCCCTGTTCCATCAACCATTCTCCATGGTACATAATTTCCACTTGCAGTCATGGTCACTCTCCTTTGGATTAACCACAGTCCCTCTCTCAGACAGTGGTGCCTGGAAGTGGGCATCACCTTCTGGAGGTGAATGCTTGGACCAGTGCAGGACATGCTTAGACCCTTTTTCCCTTACTCTGGATATTATTAAAACGCATTGGCCAGGTTAGCAGTCACACAGCATGGTCTGCCCATATTTAACTTGCGGTCAGTTCACACCCCCAAGGTCTGTTGTCAAACCATGCCTCCCTCATTGGATATTTGTAGACTGAGTATTTGTAAATATTTGTAAGCTACACACAACACTCTGTATTTTCCATTTTCCAAGTTTTGAACACTGAAGGAAGATGCCATGAAATTCTTATAGGCCAGAAAACCTAATGCTAAATGTTGAACCATTGAGCTAAATGTCATTTCACATTACCTTTTTCCTTCGTTAGTGTTTAGATTCATATGTGAAATTTTTGGGAGGTACCAGGGATTGAACCCAGGACCACATACATGGGAAGCAGATGTTTAACCACTGTGCTGCATCCACTCCCTAATAAGAGTTTTTTTTTCATTTGTTTCTTTGTTTTATTGTTAGGAGGTACTGGGATCAAACCCAGGACCTCACACATGGGAAGCAGGAGCTCAACCATTTGAGCTACATTCGCTCCCCATATGAGAATTTAAATCGGGATCATTTCTACAAACCCCTGTAGCTTAATGACTTTGAAGATAGCACATGTGTGTAGGTGGGAGAGGGGAGGGGAATTGACATTTATTAAGTGACTACTATGTGCCAGGCATTGTGTTAAGTGATTTGTATGCATTAGCTCATTCCCTCTGATAGAGGTGATACTAGAAATCCTCTTTTGGGAAGTGGATGTGGATCAAGTGGTAGAGTTTCTGTCTACCATATGGGAGGACCTGGGTTTGATCCCTGGGGCCTCCAGGTGAAAAAGAAGAGGAAGCATGCCTGCCCCGCAAGCTAGTGCCCACGTAAGTGCCTGCGTGGTGAGCCAGTGCCACATGAGTGCCTGCACTAGTGCCCACATGGTGAGCCAGTGCCCCACACAAGTGAGTCACGCAGTAAGAGGATGATGCATCAGAAGAGAGACAAGGGGAGAGTCAAGGTGAAGCACAGCAGAAACCAGGAACTGAAGTGGTGCAATTGACAGGGAACCTCTCTCCCAGTCAGAGGTCTCCAGGATCGGATCCTTGTGAATCCTAGAGGAGAGAAAATGAGAAGAGAAGACAATACAGACAGCAAAAACAGCAGGACAGGAGGAGGGGAGGGGGGGGGAAATAAATAAATGAATAAATCTTTTTTTAAAAAAAGACAGAGGAAGTGGACTTGGCCCAATGGATAGGGCATCCGCCTACCACATGGGAGGTACACGGTTCAAACCCTGGGCCTCCTTGACCTGTGTGCAGCTGGCCCATGCGCTGTGCTGATGCGCGCAAGGAGTGCCATGCCATGCAGGGGTGTCCCCCGTGTAGGGGAGCCCCACACACAAGGAGTGTGCCCCATAAGGAGAGCCGCCCAGCATGAAAGAAAGTGCAGCCTGCCCAGGAATGGCGCCGCACGCACGGAGAGCTGACACAAGACGCAACAAAAAGAGACACAGATTCCTGGTGCCGCTGATAAGGATAGAAGCAGTCACAGAAGAACACACAGCGAATGGACACAGAGAGCAGACAACTGGGGGAGAAGGGGAAAGGGGAGAGAAATAAATAAATAAATCTCAAAAAAAAAGAAAAAGAAATCCTGTCTTATAGGCAAGGAAACTGAGGCTCAAGAGCTTCCATTGTGTTTAAGAGCAGAGCCAGGATTTGAACTTACTTTTTTTCTAAAGATTTATTTTATTTATTATTTTTATGCTCACTGTCTGCTTTGTTTGTCTTCTTTTTAGAAGGCACTGAGAACCAAACCTGGGAACTCCTCTCTGAAAGGGAGGCACCCAATCACTTGAGCCATCTCTACTCCCTGCTTATTGAGTCTCTCAGTGTGTTTGCTTGCGGTGTCTCTTCATAGAATCATCTCGCTGCATCATCCTGTTCATCAGTGCAATGGGCTGTCTTGCTTGTCTTTCTTTAGGAAGCTCCAGGTACAGAACCCAGGACCTCCCGTGCAGTAGGCAAGTGCCCAGCTGCTTGAGCCACATCTGCTTCCCTGAACTTTAAAACATTTGTTTCGTTTTGTTTTATTTATATATATATATATATATATATAGTCTTTATTTTTTAAAATATTACATTAAAAAAATATGAGGTCCCCATATACCCCCTACCCCTCTCACCCCACTCCTCCCATGTCAACAATCATGGGAAATTCATTGCATTTGGTGATTACATTTTTTTTAAGATATATTTTTAAATTTATTTCTCTCCCCTCCCCCCCCCCCAGTTGTCTGCTCTCTGTGTCCATTTGCTGTGTGTGTTCTTCTGTGACTGCTTCTATCCTTATCAGCAGCACTGGAATCTGTCATCTTATTGTGTCAACTCTCTGTGTGTGCGGCGCCATTCTTGGGCAGGCTACACTTTTTTTTGCGCTGGGTGGCTCATCTTATGGGGCGCACTACTTGCGCATGGGGCTCCCCTATGCAGGGAACACTACTGCGTGGCAGGGCACTCCTTGCATGTGCATCAGCACTGCACATGGGCCAGCTCCACACAGGTCAAGGAGGCCCAGGGTTTGAACCACGGACCTCCTATATGGTAGGTAGACGCCCTATCCATTGGGCGAAGTCCGCTTCTCTGGTGAGTACATTTTTGAGCACTGCTGCAACACATGGATAATGGTTTATGTTATAGTTTACACTTTCCCCCAGTCCACCCAGTGGGCCATGGCAGAACATACAAGACCCAGCATCTGTCCCTGCAGTACCACTCAGGATAATTCCAAGTCCTGAAAATACCCCCACGTCATATCTCTTCTTCCCTCTCCCTACTCTCAGCAGCTACTGTGGCCACTTTCTCCACATCAATGCTACATTTTCTTCCATTACTGATCACAATAGTTCCAGAACAGAATACCAGTAAGTCCACTCTAATCCATACTCTATTCCTCCATCCTGTGCACCCTGGGATGGTTGTGTCCAGTCTACATCTATATTGAGAGGGGGCTTAGATTCCACACGGATGATGGATGCAATTCTCCTACTTGCAGTTGTAGGCTCTCTTGGCTCCCTGGTGTGACCTTCTGCACCTCCCTGTTAGCTGGCTGGGGTAATGCCAATAAACCAGAGGGTAGGAATTGCAAGACTGTTGAGGCTCAGGGCCTGGCTATCACATGGACAGTCCAGAGATTCAGGTCCCCTGAGTATACACCAAACTCCAGCTCCAACCATAGGTCCGGTAAAAGTAACAGGAGAGGTTTGTGAACAAAGATCATATCTGAGTCCAACTCCATCACACACAGGAAAACAAACTCCAAAGTAGGGCCAACTGACATGACACTGAGCTCCATCTTCCATGACCATAGAACCTGTGGGTCTCCGTAGCCCTCAGTAGAACCAATACCTGGGCTTGTAACTACTTTGGCTGTCTCTGGGACCCTGCTGAGGTGTGCATAAGGGCCACCCCTCCGATGACCTCCCGACTCTTTTTAGAGACTCATAGCCTTATAAACTCATTTGTCCTTTCCATTTCCTCCTTTTATTCAAGGTAAAAAAGCATTTTTAACACTTGCCATTACATGTAGGCTGAGATATTCTGCTGGTCTGAGTTGACCCTTTTATTCAAGGACTTTTTTTAGTTACATCGTCAGCTGGTGCTTGGTAGTGATCCCTTGATGCCAGGGAGGCTCATCCCTGGGAGTCATGTCCCATGCTAGGGGGAAGGTAATGCATTTACATGCTGAGTTTGTCTTGGACAGTGGCCACATTTGAGCAACATGGAGGCTCTCAGGAGGTAACTCTTAGGCACCCTGCGGCTCTAGGCCTAGTTCTTATTTCAGGCATATAGGCTCTCAAGCATAGTCATTAGTATCAAGGGCTCATTATTGGACCATCCTTCTTTATTGGTCTTAGCCATTGTACTTGGGGGATTGTTGCCCTTCCATTGGAGAATGTGATAGAGCTCCCCTGGCTAGGAACTCAGCACTCCCTCAGTTGTTTTTAACTATAACCACTATGAAAATATCCAAACATTTTTATGTACCCTATATACATGTCCTGGAGCACTCCCTCCCAACCATGTGCCTCCCATCAATAACACCCCACACCAGTATTCCTCCCCTGCCATAGTTGAACCTCTCTGTGGTCCAAAACTTCTTTGAAAATGAAGCCTAATATATTGCCAGGTACCATTAATAATAAAATGGAATATAGTGATGGGTTTAAAGGTTAGATATGGAATACATACTAATTTAGAAAAATTAAAGCAAAAATAAATTGGTGTATCAAAAAATTGAAAAATGGAAAATCTTTGTTTTTGATTGAACTTACTTTTGAATCACTTTAAAGGTTTTTTTTTCCTTTGCTGTAGTGGTTCTTAACCTTAGCTGCACAAGTAAATCACCTGGGGCGCATTTAAAAAATCCCAATGCCCAGGTCCCACCCCATGCCAATTAAAGCAGAGTCTCTGGGGGTGGGGTTTGGGCATGAGTATTTTTTTAAAGCTCTCCAGGTGATTTTAATAGACAACAGTAATACCACTGTTTATTCCCACGCTATTTCCTAGGTACATTAGTTGGCATAGATGTAAATGCAAGTACTAGGCTCTCTGTATTTTCAGTATTGGTTGTTTCAAATAGGGTATGATTAGAGTGGACTTACTGTTGTTCTGCTGGGGAACTATTGTGATTAGTAATGGAAGAAATTGTAGTAGTGATGTGGAGAAAGTGGCCACAGTAGCTGCTGATGGCAGGGAGAGGGAAGAAGAGATATGATGTGGGGGCATTTTCAGGACTTGGAGTTGTCCTGGGTAGTACTACAGGGACAGATGCTGAACATTGTCTGTCCTTTCATGGTCCACTGGGTGGACTGGGGGAGAGTGTAGACTGCAATGTAAACCACTATCCATGTGGTGCAGCAGTGCTCCAATATGTATTCACCAAATGCAATGAATGTACCACAATGATGAAAGAGGTTGTTGATGTGGGAGAGGAGTGGGGCGAGGGGGATGGGGGGTATATGGGGACCTCATATTTTTTTGAATGTAACATTTTTTAAAAAATAAAGAAGGAAAAAAATTAAATATAGAATTTATAAAAAAAGCAAAGCTCAAGTTATTTAAGACACGAGCATCAAAACAAATGGTGGGAAGCAGATGTGGCTCAAGCGATTGGGCTCCTGTCTACCATATAGGAGGTCCAGGGTTTGAAGTCCAAGGCCTCCTGATGAAGGCAAGCTGGCCCACATGGCAAGCTGGCGCATGTGGAGTGCCACCCCACACAGGAATGCTGGCCAACGTGGAGAGCTGGCATGGCAAGATGATGCAACAAAATGAGACACAGAAACTCCAAGCAGGAAAATCACATCCATCAACCATGTGGGATCTAAGCCCCTCTCGATATAGAGGTGGAGTGGACATCACCATCCCAGGATCCACAGGATTGGAGGAATAAAATATGGACTAGATTGAACTTACAGGTATTCTACTATATAAATATTGTCATTAGTAAGGGAAGAAACTATAGCATTGATCTGGAGAATGTGGCCATGGTAGTTGCTGAGGGCAGGGAGAGGGAAGAAGAGATGTGATGTGGGGGCATTTTTGGGACTTGGAGTTGTCCTAAATGATATTGCAGGGACAGATGCTGGACATTATACATCCTGCCATAACCCACTGAATGAACTGGGAGAGAGTGTGAACTACAATGTAAACTATTATCCATGCAGTGCAGCAGTGCTCCAAAATGTACTCACCAAATGCAATGAATGTGCCACAGTGACGAAAGATGTTGTTGATGTGGGAGGAGTGGGGGGGGGGTGCGGAATATGGGGGAACCTCATATTTTTTAATGTAACATTTTTTGTGATCTATATATCTTTTATAAAAATGACAATTTATTTTAAAAAATGATAATAATAAAAAAGAGAGACAGAGGAGACACAATAAGAGACATAGCACAACAGGGAGCTGAGGTGGTGCAAGATCTGGAAGGTCCCAGGATCGGTTCCTGGAGCCGCCTAATGAGAATACAAGCAGACACAGAAGAACACACAGTGAATGGACACAGAGAGCAAACAATGGAGGGAGGGGAGAGAAATAAATAAATCTTAAAACAAAACAAAACAACCAACTCAGGGGAGCCAATGTGACTCAGTGGTTGAGCACCAGCTTCCCACATGCAAGATCTCAGGTTCAATCCCCTGTCCCAGTTCCTCAAAAAAAAATAAAAAATAAAAAGGTAATGGAGAGACGGAACCTGCTGCTCGCTGTTCTGGTGGAGGAGGTGAGAGCAGCCACCCAAACTGCATGCTGACCTCCGCCCCCTTGAAGCTTCCAGAATTCGTTTCTCTGAACTTTTGCTTTTCCTCTGACTATCTTGAGTTGCAAAAGATGGACCTGGCCTAACTACTGGGTGAACGGACTACAGGTAGGCCCTAAACTTTCTTTACGAAAACAGGGCATTTCTGTGTTCCTTTCACTTAATGGTGACAGAAGCCTGGCATTTTTTTTTCCTTCAGTGCCAGCTGGCAGGCTGGGCAAGATGGTGTCTACGAGGTTTGCCTGGGGGAATTGAGACTATTTGTAGATTCCTTCCTGTATTCCTGTGCTCCTCTGGTCCTTATATGGGAAAGCTCCTTATAAAATGCTTTAAAAATTAGGGACAGAGATGATGCAAACTGAGAAAATAATTTGTGATATTACCAGGAGGTACAAATCCCCAAAGAGCTCATTGAAAAAAAAATAAGAAATTCTGAGTCAAAGGGAAGTTGTAAAATCTAGCACTGGGAGAACAAAGAGACCCAAACATATGGAATAGCTTTTCAGAGGCAGGGCAACGGAGCCTGCGTGAGAACAGCTCAGGCTCCGGAGAGAGACACCTAGATGCGTTCAAGTACAAGTCAGGAAGTGTTGGAGATGGTGAAAGTTCTGAAAGATGTGATTAAAGTAAATTCCCCGAAGATGGGGAAGTTAGGCTAAATGGCTTCTTCCTGTTCTTATTGTGCTTTCTATTTTTCCTGGGGGCAGGCTGGGGGAGGCGCTGGGTGGGCACTCGGGGTAATTTGCTTATTGCCCCCTGGCTCCCAGTCTCCATTCAACACTGCAATGGATTCTTTTGTTTGTAAATCCTGGATGTGTGCTTCCCCTTTCACAAGAGATAAGGGCTATGTGAATAAAATGTATATCTCTTAGAAACCACAAAATGACCCAGGAGTCAGAAAGAACTTTCCCCGACACTGGGCTGTAATAACTGCGACGTAGAATGGGCTTCACTGAGGCTGTTTCCACACACTCAGGTCAAGTGCTAAGGAGAATGAAACCAGTTAGAATCGAATTCAGTTGAATTATATGTGTTACCTCAAACTATGAAGAAAACTAAGGCCGAGTGATCTTTTTTTCATTTCTTTTCTTTTTCTTTCTTATTTTTTGTTGGGGGGAGGGGCTTGAAGGAGTTAGGTAATCTCCACAGACCTCCATTTTTCCTCACTTTCCACCTCAGAGAGGCTTGGAAGATAAACACAATGTGTCCATGCACTCGAAATGTTTCCCTCACATGGAATTCATCTAGCACTCCTTTTCTAGCTTTGGAGTCAGGCGACATTTCCATGGGAAGAAAGTCTCAAAATAGCAAGTAGTAAACAGAGCCAGGGAGCCTGATGCGGCTTTGCCCTGTGCCAGCCCTCAGCCCTGCTTCCTCCCCTGGAGAAGCAGGCTCTTGCCCTCCCCTTGCAGCTAAACCAGGCTGCCTGGTCAGATAATCCAGGGCAGGTGTCACACCCCATAATAAATCTGAAGGAAACACAGAGGAGCATAAGGAAACCTCACCGTTCGCTTGCCCAGGGAGCAGTAGTGGCTGCTGGGTTCCAAAGAAGCCCTGCACGTGGGAATGGATCATTAAATCCCAAGTGCTTTGGGATCATCGCGAAAGGTGAGGGGCAGAAAGGAAAGCATCAAAGAGGCTCCAGCCAGGAGTGACTGGGCCCAGACGGCCCTACTGTTTATTCAGCTTACAAGCTTTCTTTTCTCCCAAGTAATTTAAATTAGTTAAAGAGGGGGGGGAATCATTTCACTGGATTGAGTCCATCACTAAATATTTAGGACACACGCTGAAAGGTTAGAAGCAAAACTCCTGCAAAGAAATGATTGCTGGAATGAGGGAGTTGGCTACTAGAGGAGGCCTGGGACGGAGGCCAACAATGACCCGAGAGAGAACCGAGAGCAGGGAAATGATCCATGAAGTTTCTTGGCATTTTCAAGCACTCCTGGAAAGAGAGACACTCATCAACTTCACGGAAGAATCTCCGAGCAAACAGCTCAACTGGCTCCGTGTTTCCCAGCCTCAGAACTAGGCTGGAACACAGGGCAGAAAGTTGTGAAGTGAATCTTTCAAGTCTGGCGTCTGGGGCTTTTTGCCCTGGGGCTTGGAGCAGGTTCGGACACCGTTGGCTAAGTCTTCCAGGCGATGGGTGAGCCAGGCGTTGTCCACAGGGTACGTTTTTTCTCAGCGCTGCCTGGACCTTCATCCTCCCTCAGCATTGCTGGGTAGGCATGGACTTGAGTCCATTATCTCCTTCACCTTAAAAACAAAAGGAAACAAAGTACAAAACCTACCCAAAATACCGAAATTAGAGACTGAGGGCTGAACCCTGGGTGGAGCTGGCTGATTATCCGCAGACCCTTCACAAGGAAGAGGAAGAGAAAAGAAGAGGCAAGGGAGAAGAGAGGAGAGGACAGGGAGAGAGCAGTGCTGCTCCGGTCCCATTGTACTGGATTTACCCCCACGCGGGAAAAAAACGTCAGGTGCGGGCTACTCGTGGGCATCATTATAGGAAACCCCTGCTCAGCTGGAGCCTGGGGCTGAGGGACCAGCACGAGAAAGAAGAGACTGCTGTGGGAACGCCACTCCCCCCCCCCACCCCCCCACCACGGTGCTGACCCGCACTCCAGTTCTGGGAGCCAAGCTGAGTGGAACACTGGAAATGGATTGGGGCTGCTACAAAGATGAAGAACCAATAAGTGGGTCCGGCAATGAGGGCAGATCTGGGTCCCCCCCCTCCCAACTGTACATCAGAGTGGAGGAAGGTGTATGAGAAGCTCCAGAGGCACTGGTACCTCAAGGCAAGTCTCTGCTTCCAAGGCCCTCACCCCTCTCCTTGAATAAAAGGGAGCTGTGAAGGATGCACTTCCAGTGATAACATCAAAATGCTATTATATAGGAAACTGAAGTATATGCTCCTGCCCCCCTACAAAGAGATTCCATTTTAATTTTGTTGTGTGTGTGGGGGGAGAGGCAACATAATCCCAGAAGCACTGAGGCTAAAACAGGGAATGGCCTGCTCACTAACATTCATTCCCCAGAGCAAAGCAGAGCTTTACCCCAGGACTATTTTGACAGCAAGAGGATCCAGCGCAACTTTAATCCTGAAGGAGCAAGATGAAATGCCCTTGAATCTCCGTTCCAAATCCATGCTTAAATTTTACTTTAAATGTTTTCTGATGAGGGATACAGAGTCTTACTTTGTGCACTTTCTAAGGATTTCTCCAACTGAAGCAATTTGTAAATGTTGCAGGGTCTTAGAAGTATAGGCTTTGGGGAAGAAAATAAATAGTGTTTTTAAACCTTAAGAAGAGGAAGGCGCTGGAAGTTTCCACTGGAAATATCTGATGGGAAACAAAAAGTCTCTAGCCTCTTAAAGTTTAACCAAGAGTTTGCTACTTTGGAGTGGGAAACCCTTAGCCACAGGGCTGTGGAGTTTCGTCTCAAGATACTCTAGGGAACAGTAAGTGCTCACTTTGGAGACTGCTGTATGTTAACAAGGGGTGGGTCAGAAAATGAGCAGGGGACTCAGGAAGCTGAATGCGTGTGGCAAGTCACTGCCTTGTACCCTCTCTGGATTACACCCTCCTCACCTGTAAACTGAGACAGTTGGCCTAGAGCGGGGCTTGGCAAGCTTTTTCTGTGAAGGGACACCTAGTAAATAATGGTGGCAATACAGGCTGCATATGGTCTCTGTTGCATGTTCTTTTTTCATTAAAATTTTTTTTATCATGGTAACATGAAAATTTCCCATTTCGTCCATTTTTTAAAACTTTTTATTAGAATAACAAATATACAGCACAGACTTGCCTATTTTGACCACATTCAAATATAAATTCAGTAGTATTAATTATATTCACAAATACGGTGTCCATTACCCAGATTTTTTCATCACCTCAAACAGAAACTACTCACCCGTTAAGCTGTAACTCCTTGTTCCTGCCCCGCCCCCTGCCCCTGGTAACCTATAAACCACTATCTGTCTCTACGAAATGTGCTGCTTCTAGGTATTTCATAGAAGTGAGACTACACAATATTTCTCTTTTTGCAGCTGACTTAATTCACTCAGCGTGATGACTTCAAAGTTCATCAGTGTTGTAGTGTGTATCAGAACTGCTTTCCCGGGAAGCAGATGTAGCTCAAGCAGTTGGGCACCTGCCTACCACACTGAGCTGGCTCGACAGGCTGGCACAGTAAGCTGATGCAACGAAGAGACACAGCAAGGAAACATAATGAGAGATTCAATAAGCAGGGAGTGGTGGTGGCTCAAGTGATTGGGTGCCTCCCTCCCACATGGGAGGTCCCAGATTTGGTTCCCAATGCCTCCCCCTGCCACAAAAAGACAGAGAGCAGAGAGTGAGTGCAAATAATGGGGGTGGGGGTATAGGGGGATAAATAAATAAAACAAATCTTTAAAAAAACAACAATTGCATCCCCTTTTAGGGCTGGATAGTATTCCCTGGTGTTTGTTTGTTTGTTTGCTTGTTTATTCATTTATTTCTCTCCCCTTCCACCCCCTGCCCCCTGTTGTCTGCTCTCTTGTGTCTATTTGCTGTGTTCTTCTGTGTTCGCTTGCATTCTTGGCAGCACCAGGAATATATGTCTCTTTCTGTTGCGTCATCTTGCTGCATCAGCTCTCTGTGTGTGCGGCACCATTCCTGGGCAGGTTGTGCTTTTTCACACAGGGCGGCTCTCCTTGTGGGGCGCATTCCTTGCGCTTGGGGCTTCCCCACACAGAGGATACCCCTAGGTGGCAGGGCACTCCTTGTGCATGGTATCACTGCGTGTGGGCCAGCTCACCACATGGGCCAGGAGGCTTTGGGTTTAAACCCTGAACCTCCTATGAGGTAGGCAGATGCTCTATCAGTTGAGCCACATCCACTTTCCAATTCCATGGTGTATAGATACTGCATTTTGTGTATCCATTCATCTGTTGATAGACATTTAGGTTGTTTCCTTTTGGCTAGTGTGAATAATGCTGCTATAAACACTGGTGTACAAATATCTGTTTGAGTCCCTGCTTTCAATTCTTTTGGGAATATACCATGAAGTGAGATTGCTGGGTCATATGGTAATTCTACATTTCACTATTTGAGGGACCACCAAGTTTTTTTCCACAGCAACTGCCCCATTTTACATTCCTATCAGAATACACTAGGGTTCCAATTTCTTCACATTTTGGCTAACTTGTTATTATCTTACTTGTTGATTCTAGCCATTCTATTGGATATGAAATGATATCTCATTGTGGCTTTAATCTGCATTTCTCTGATGACTAATGATGTTAAGCATCTTTTCATATGCTCATTGGCCATTTGTATATCTTCTTTGGAGAAATGTCTCTTCAAGTCCTTTGCCCATTTTTTACTTGAATTATTTGTCTTTGTTTTTGAGTTGTAAGAATTCTTCATATATTCTGGATATTAAACCCTTATCAGATATATGATTTGTAGCTATATTCTCCCAATTTGTAGGTTGTCTTTTTGCTTACTTGATAATGTCCTTTGATGCATGAAAATTTTAATTTTGATGAAGTCCAATTTATCTGTTTTTTTTCTTTTGTTGCTTGTTGCTTGTGCTAAGAAATCATTGCCAAATCCAAAGTTATGAAGATTTTCCCCTATGTTTTCACTTAGGAGTTTTATGGTTTTGGCGCTTATATTTTATCCTTAGTCCTTTATGAGTTAATTTTTATATACAGTGTGAGGTAGGGATTGATCCTTTTTTTTCCAGCACTATTTGTCAAAGAGACTATTCTTTCTCTATTTAATGTATTTGGCACCCTTGTCAAAAATCAGTTGGCCAATCCAATGTCCACATAGAAGAGGTGGCATTGGATTGGGAAAAGTGGACATAATGGACAAAGGGTATGGGGAAAGGCAGGAAGAGATGAGAGGTGGAGGCGTCTTCGGGACATGGAGCTGCCCTGGATGGTGCTTCAGAGGTAATCACCGGACATTGTAAATCCTCACAGGGCCCACTTGATGGAATAGAGGAGAGTATGGGCCATGATGTGAACCAATGTATATGAGGTGCAGAGGTGCCCAAAGATGTACTTACCAAATCCAATGGATGTGTCATGATGATGTGAACGAGTGTTGTTGGGGGGGAGGAGAGGGGGGGTGGGGGGGTGGGGTTGAATGGGACCTTACATATATATTTTTAATGTAATATTATTACAAAGTCAATAAAAAATAAAAAAATTAAAAAAAAAAATCAGTTGGCCATAAATGTGTAGGTTTGTTTCTGGACTCACTTCCATTCCATTGGTCTTCATGTCTAACCTTATGCTAATACAACACTCTTTTGCTTACTGAATCTTTATAGTAAATTCTGAAATTGGGAAGTGCGAGATCTTCAAATTTGCTTTTCTTTTTTAAGATCTTCTTTTTAGGTGGTATCAGGAAATGAACCCATGACCTCAAACATGGGAAACAGGTGCTTAGCCACTGAGCTACTACATTCGCTCCCCAGTGAGAGCTGGATTTTTAGTTTGTTTGCTTGCTTGCTTTTAGGATGTACCAGAGATTGAACCTGGGACTTTGTACATGGGAAGCAGGCACTCAGCCACTTGAGCTTCATCCTACTCCCCATGATGATTTTGACTAGTCTGGGCCTCTTAAGATTCTATATGAATTTGATGGTTGTCTTTTCCATTTGTGCAACAAATGCTGCTGGAATGTTTGATAGGGATTTTTTTTCAGTGTTTAGTAGCTTTATTATGATATAGATCATTTACGATACAATTCACCATTTTAAAGTATACAATTCAGTGATTTTTTAGTGTTTTCTCTATGTGTACAGCCATCATCACAATCAATTTTAGAACATCTTCATCACTATATACACAAAAAAACCTGTACCTATTGTTTTTTTTAAAGATTTCTTTCTTTCTTTCTCTCCCCTTTTCCCCCCTCGTTGTCTGCTCTCTGTGTCCATTTTCTGCGTGTTCTTCTTTGCCCGCTTCTGTTGTTTCTGTACCTATTATTAATGACTCCCCCATTTCCCCCCATTCACTTAGTTTACATAACCATTAATCTTCTTTTGGTTTCTATCAAGTTGCTTATTACAGAAATTTTATATAATTGGAGTCATATGATATGAAGTCCTTGTGATTGCTTTTTTCCCTTAGCATAATGTTTTCAAGGTTCATTCCTATTTTAGCATGTATCAGTACTTCATTTATTTTTATGACTAAATAATATTTTATTTTATAGATATACCACCTTTTGTTTATCCAATAATTTGTTGATTGACACTTGGGTTATTTCCACATTTTGGCTATTGTGAATAATGCTGCTATGAGCATTGGTATTAAATAGCTGTTGGAGCCTCTATTTCCAATTCTTTGGGGGTATAGTCATAGGACTGAAATTGCTGGGTCATGTGGTAACTCTATGTTTAATCTTTTGAAAAAACTTCCAGACTCTTTCACAAAGTGGCTGCAAAATTTTACAATTTCACCAGCAGTGTATGTGGGTTCTGATTTCTCCACATCCATGCCAACACTTGTTATTATCTGTCTTCTTATGATAGCCGTCTTAATGGGAATGAAGTGGTATCTTTTTGTGAATTTGATTTACATATACCTGATGACTATGTTGAACATTTCTTTGTGTTTTTTTTTTTTTGTCAATGTAATTTCATTGTGGAAATCACTTTTAAAGTAACTTTACAATGATAGACTAGGTAGCATGCTTTCTCATGTCCCTTCTTCAAAGTCCTTTCAGGAATTGCTCCTCCTCCCCCATGGGGTCATAAGAGTGAGCATATAAGCCAGAGTACTCCATTCCACTGTTCACAATAATTGCTCCTTATATATTTTACTCTGAGAAAATATATACAACATGAACTTTCCCATTTCAACTACTCACAAGTATACCATTCTGTGGGATTAACCACATTCAAAATATTGCAGTACCCTCACCACCTTCCATTATTAAAATGTTCCTATAACCATTATGCATTAACTCCCCATGTCCCCTGCCCCTGGCACCCAAAAGTCTAATATTGGTCTATATGACCTTTGCATATTCTCAAATATTTTCTTTGTAGTTACCATAGGGCTTAAATTCAACATCCTAAATGTATAATAATCATGCTTGCTTTGATACTAAATTAATTTCAATAGTATACCAAACTGTTTTCCTATGCCCCTCCCTTTATTCCACCCCCTTTATGTAGCTTGTCACAAAATTGCATTTTTATAAATTATGAGTCCCAAACCACTACTTTATCATTATATTTTGTGCATTTGCCTTTTTGACACCATGAGAAGTAAAATATGGAGTTACAAACAAAAAATACAATAATACTGACATTTATATTTATCTATGTTGTTACCCTTACCTGAGATCCTTATTTCTTCATGTGGCTTCAATCTGTTTTCTATTGTCCTTTCCTTTCAACCTGCATAATTCTCTTTAGAATCTCTAGTGCTGGCAAACTCCCTCTTTCAACTTTTGTTTGTTTGGGAATGTCTTAATCTCTCCTTAATTTTTGAAAGAGTTTTGCTAGATATAAAATTCTAGGTTGGTAATTTTTTTTCATGTCAGCATTTTAAATATGTCATTCGACTGCTTTCCTGCCTCTATGGTCCAATGAGAAATTGGAACTTAATCTTATTAAGGATCCCTTGTATGTGCCAGATTGCTTCTCTCTTGTGGTTTTCAGAACTCTCTCTTTATATTTGGCAGTTTACTGTTTGGTTATAATATGCCATGAGGTAGTTCTATTTGGGTTTATCCTGTCTGAAGGTCATTGGGCATCTTGTATGTGTATATTCATTTCTTTCATTAAATTTGGGGAGTTTTCAGCCATTAGTTCTTGGAATATTCTCACTGCCCCTTTCTTTCTTCTCCTTCTGAGATGTTCCAGTCCTTGATGATTTTTCAAAGCTTCTATTCAGGGTACAGAGCCCAGAAGCCTCTCACCCTACCATCTCAGTCAACAGCAGGGCCCTGTTGAACATTTCCTTGTGTACTTATTGGACTTTTGAATATCTTTTTGGGGGAAATGTGTATTCAAACCTTTGCCCAATTTTAAGTTGGTTGTCATTTTATTGTTGAGTTGTAAATGTTCTTCATATATTCTGGATACAAATCCCTTTTCAGGCATATGATTTTCAAATAGTCTGCTATTATTTTTTTTAAACTCTTTAAAATATTAAAAACCACTGTTAGCTCACATGTCTTATTACAAAAACCAGCCAAAGACCTGGGACTGTATGAAAGGCCACAATTAGCCTACCACTGTAGTAGATAATGGGTTTTCCAACTTTAGATTTTTAAAATGATTTTAGTGAACATCCATTTTTCTAACCTTTCTAGAAACTCCTTTCCCTGGTAAGAGAACCTGGATTTTCTTTTGGGGAGCTACTTCTACCCCATTTCCTGCTATATTGATGAGACTTTCAATGAAGATTTCTTGTCTTCCACTGGCCACGGGGTGAAGTGATGATCCAAACTAGGTCAATATCTCTCTAGGTACTGCAGATATTAGCAAAGTGACAAAGTGAAGAAGACCATTTGGACCTCTTTCATCCCAATGGAAGTGATCTGATGGATGAGACTTCTTCTTTTTTTTTTTTCCTGCCAATACACTTAATTTTTAAAAATATTTATTTATTTATTTTTAAAGATACATAGATTACATAAAATGTGACATAAAAAATAAAGGGGATTCCCATATGCTCGACTCCCTACACCTCCCACTTTTCCCCACATTAACAATTTCTTTCATTAGTGAGGGATGTTTATTGCAATTGATGAACACATTTTGGAGCATTGCCACACAGCATGGATTATAGTTTGTATTGTAGTTAATCTCTCTCCCACTGCATTCTATAGGCTATGGCAGGATATATAATGTCCTGTATCTGTCTTTGCAATATCATTCAGGGCAATGCCAAGTTCCAAATATGCCCCCATATTCCACCTCTTTTTCCCTCTCCCTGCCTTCAGCAGCTCCAGTGGCCACTGTCTCCACATCAATGATATATTTTCCTCCATTGCTGGAATCACAATAAGTCTACAGTAGAATACTAGTAAGTCCACTCTAGTCTGTATTTTATTCCCCAATCCTGAGGACTCTGGGATGGTGATGCCCATTCCACGTACAATTGAGAGGGGACTTCAAACCTATATAGCTGATGGATGGGACTCTCTTGCATGCAGTTTTAGACTCTCTCAGTTCCTTGGAGTGGTGGTTGTCCATCCTTGCTTCCTTGTTAGTTGTCCTGGGTGAGATCAATGGAGACTTATTCTTAGTTCATGTCAGATCCCCAAAGCTGCCCTGATCCTATCTTTTCTGAGATCTGGTACTTGAGCGTTTCCTTTAACTGCTTCAATTTCCCTCTATCAAACTCTATCCCCCTTTCCTTATGCTTGTTATCCAGATTCAAACTCTATTGCTTTCATCCAATCAATCCTTTCTCCAAGCAAGACCATACACTGAGCCCCAGTGTATAAAATATAAATGTTGGGTAGCTTTAGTTGAGTAGGGATGAGAACCCAAAGAAATTCCTGCTATTCCTCTTCTAATGTAGTCCCTGAGGCATCTCCATGTCACTGTGGAAGTTTGTAAACCCCTGGGCTAGACACCAGTAAGTGACCTATCAACTCTGGTATGTTAAATTTGATAGTTCTAAGAAGTAGATGAGGGCTGAGAAATTGGAAAATAAAGAAATCATCTGATTAGTCAGAAACAGTCATAGTAATGGATTTCATAAGGGACAATAAAATCACCAGTGCAAAAAGAGATGGGCAGGATTCAGTGGGCTTCCACCAGGTAAAGCAGTTGAAGAAGCAAACTATGAACAGGTTAGATTATTTTAATCCAAAAACAAATAGATAGGCTAAGGTTTTCTCATTAGAATATAATAAAGAAGAAGACTAGCAATCCAAAGAAGTTATGTGTTAATGGAAAAATTTACCAAACTATAACTTACATTTAGCTTTCTTTTTACTGCTTGCTCTATAGAAGAACTCTGGTCCATGAGATCCTTTTTATATTCACCTTTCTTTCATGAAATGTCCTTTTTTTTAAAAAAAAAGATGTATTTATTTATTTATTTCTCCCCCCTCCCTCCATTGTCTGCTCTCTGTGTCCATTTGCTTTGTGTACTTCTATGTCTGCTTGTATTCTCATTAGGCGACTCCAGGAACCGATCCTGGGACTTTCCAGAGTGGGAGAGAGGCAATTACTCTCTTGCACCACCTCAAATCCCTGTTCTTCCACATCTTCTTATTTTCTCTCCTCTGTATCTTTTGTTATGTCATCTTGCTGTGCCAGCTCTCTGCGTCAGCTGACACTCCTACACGGGGTGTCTTTCCCATGCTGGGCAGCACTCCTGTGTGGGGTGACATTCCCACATGGGCTGGCACTCTCTGTGGGCCAGCTTATTGCAGGGGCCTGTTTGCCCCCACCAGGAGGCCCTGGGCATTGAACCCTGGACCTCCTATATGGTAGACGGGAGCCCAATTGATTGAGCCACCTCCGTTTCCCAGAAGTATCATCTTTAACCCACATGTAGTGAATATAATGGTGAAGAGGATTTGGATGTTAATGAGCAAGTCCCCAGGTCAATGAGATTAAGCATTTCTGAACAAAGAAAGGAGAGGAAGGTGAGCTTAATTATGAGGCGTCTGCATCAGGAAAATAAGAATTCTATCTACAGAGAGAACAGAAGACTCATATTTTGTCAGGGACCTCTACTGACCATCAGTCTGAAAGAAGTACGTCAAGTACAGGAAACACAGCCCAGACATTATGGGTCCCCAGTCCCGTCTCTAGGGATCTTGACCTAAGTTCTTTTGACAGAAGAGCACTGCAAAGTTTTAGAAAGCAAAGGTTCCATTTAGCCCAAATAAAGTACACGAGGACAATTCAGAAAAAGGTAGCTGGGAGCTGTCAGTAATCTGGTGGGAGGCCGTCTCTTACTTTATATCAGGAGCATTGGCAGGAGATATAATGAGAAAGTAAAACTGCTGAGGACACCAAATTGCATGGCCACAAAGGAGGTGTCTGAACCATTCAGGAATGGTAATAAAATGAGAAGCATGGGAACTTGGAGATCCAGGAATGAGGCTGTTGGGTCTCAGGGCCACATGCCATAGGTCGTAATCATGAGTTGGGCCTATGTATTGGATAAGCCAGCATCTTTGCCAGAGGGTATTTTATGACCTTGTTTAGAACATACTTAAGACTAAGGTCTAGGGCTGTCCCTGGTCTAAGATGGCCTGCATGAACAAGAGTCATGGGTAAACATTTAGTTAAAAGTACTCATTGTAATCCATAACTCAAGTGGAACTTGTACCTTTTTCCTTTGGCTCATGAGGCCAAGTGAATCAGCGTTAGTACCTGTTCTCTCACCCCTTCAGTTTCACTTCCCGCCAGATACTACCATTTAGCTACTTGAAACTTCCTGTTCTGGGCTGTTCACATCCTGGCCATAGTACTTGTAATACTAGCAACATAACAAACTTTTTGACACAACTAACATTTGGTCTAAGCTCTCTAGGTCTTCTAATCTGGGTTTTGTATTTGCTGAGACAAATGCTTGCCTGGGTTCCCAATCTTCTACCTTGTCCCACCTTGGGATCTCCATGGAGCTATTTCCCATTTCCTTATCCTTTGCAATTTGGGGGATAGTTCCTGTATGCCCACTTGCTCTCCATCTCACTGCTTACCCTCACCATTAGGGCTGTATAAACCCTGGTTTTGGCTTTCTGGGCTTTACCCTAATGCCCTCTCTACACATATTGCCCTGTGTGTCTCTACTTTAGTCTACTCATTTGCTTCAGAACTCCAGCTCCAATTTGACTGAAGTTTCAGCTTTCCCAACTGAATAGCACCCACACGTTCAGCATTTGCCCACAACCCTAATACTGATAGAAGGTACTTCCTTATTCCTAGTGCCTTAAAGGTTGTCCCAGGAAGCCTAAAATGATAAAGTGGTAATGAATATCCCAGGAACATATTTTATCCCAAATTACATTTGGAGCTAAGCATTGTCACAAAATAGTCACTGGCAACACTGTTGGCTCACCCAGTCAAAAGATTCAACTCATGCGCATGGCTCCTGCCAATCAAAGCCATCCCCCAAAAAGTAGCTGAAATCATTTGAGATTTGGTACTTCAAAAATAAAGTTCAATTGAAATAGTCATATGGGAAAACCAGAGAGTTGTGGGGCTTCCTTACACTTGTGTTCAGGTTAATAACGTTTTTAGTTGACTTACATATAGTGACAGGAGATCTCCTCGACACTTAGGGTCTTTAAAGGTCTTTATAAAACCCTAGCTCATCATCTTGCTACAGGGGCATAGGGATTCCCCATAGTCCCTTTGGGAGCTACATAGTTAATGTGGAGAATGGAGAAAAAGACTGAGTTCAGAAATGGGCAAGTCCCAGTTTAGGACATTTGCTTCCAGCCTCCTCATGGGTACTATGGCTGAACATTTTATATTCAAAGAAAAAGTGAAGCTAACACTAACAGACATTCAGGTTCTGGTTTCAGCAAGGAACAGAAAGGCAACTTAAGTTTAAAGAATGGGCACTTGGTTCTATTTTTTATTTTTTATAAAGAAGCCTTATGAAAAGAAAGTTAATTTTTGTGACTCATAAATAGAAGATTTTCAAAGCTCCATAAGGTTCCTATGCAATTATGTCAGAATAACTTGATAAAATAAATAATCCCAAGCTCCCTACAAGTGTATCCATGTACACAAATGTGCACTGCAGAAAGGCAGGGTTCAGGAATTGTGTTGGTTGTCAAGGAAAGAAAATGGTTCATTCTGGTTAATAACTGGAGCATCTCCAGGTGCACTGGGGCACTCAACCTTGACTTTGTCTGTGATTGGCTCCTGGCCACACAGCAAGAGAATCTGTGATATTGCTGCACACCTCTGAAACAGCAGCTCACTCTCCAACCCATAGATGCCAAGTTTGGCTGCTAAGAAACTCTGGAGATAAGCCACCTGGAGGTTTCTGGGTGTGAAAAAAATTAAGTGACCCTCTACATCAGGAATAGCAGAGAACAGGTAGTGCCTTCTGGGACTTCACAGCACCAGGATGGAAAATGGAGGATCAGAAAGGGAGACTCGGGCAAATGTCCAAGAAAGAAACCAGTATTGACACACTATTTTACCTGATGTCTACATGTTGCTACAGCATCACAAGGAAAAAAAAAATCCTTTCAGCAAATAGCAGAGATGTCATCTCCAAAGAAGATGTTAATTGCATATATTAGATCAAAGAACACAGATTGGTTCAAGGAAAAACTGTAATATGTTTCTAAAGGTGATGCCAGTAGACAGGACCCTGCGGGAGCTGTGAGTTCACAGCAGCCACTCTGAACCCAGCTTAGGATTCCAGCTTACTCCTTGTCTTTACTGCTACTTCCCTAGAGCTTCCTAAAAGAAAAGTACACAGGAGAAGGGCCTAGAGGTGGGGAACTCTGAGCAACCAAAGTCGCAGAGAAGAAAGACTGGGACCTGTGGAACAGAGACCAAGACCGGACAAGAGGCCAGAGAAGGGAGGAAAAAGCCAGGCTTCATCCATTTAAGAATGGCTCCTACAGCAAGGTCGAGCCCCAGCTCTGTGACCATAAGCGAAAGAGGAGAGGCCCAAGCTAGCCTGCCTCCATACAACTGTCTGGGCCCCTACCCTGGGTCAATCAAAGGCCCACCCAGTCCTCTCTCCTGTAAACTCCAGGCTCATATACCCAATCATCTACTCAACCTCTCTACTTGGATGGTTGAATAAGGACCTCAAACTTAACCTGCCCCAAACTAAACTCCAGATCTTTGTCCACCTCCTTCCCCAAACCCATCCACAATCTTCTCAATACTTTTTGTTTTGTTTTTCTTTTTTTCCTTCTTTATTTTTTTAAATGTTACATTAAAAAATATGAGGTCCCCATATAGCCCTCACCCCCTCACCCCACTCCTCCCACATTAACAACCTCTTTCATCATCATGGCACATTCATTGTATTTGATGAATACATTTTGGAGCACTGCTGCACCACATGGATAGTGGCTTACATTGTAGTTTACACTCTCCTGCAGTCCACCCAGTGGGCCATGACAGGACATACAATGTCCAACATCTGTCCCTGCAGGAGAACTCCAAGTCCTGAAAATGCCCCACATCATATCTCTTCTTCCCTCTCCCTATCCTCAGCAACTACCGTGACCACTTTCTCCACATCAATGCTACAATTTCTTCCATTACTAATCACAATAGTTCCATAGTAAAATATCAGTAAGTCCACTCTAATCCATACTCTATTCTTCCAGCCTGTGGATCCTGGGATGGTTATGTCCATTATAGCAGTGATGAAAGGCAAAATGTCAAAAACAAAGCTTTTTCATTTTATCATTTTTTTTTCTTTTTTTTTAAAGATTTATTTATTTATTTAATTCCCCCCCCCCCCCCCCCGCCCCCGGTTGTCTGTTCTTTTTTTTTTTTTTTTTTTTATTGACTTTGTAATAATATTACATTAAAAATATATATGTGAGGTCCCATTCAACCCCACCCCCCCACCCCACCTCTCCCCCCCCCCCCCCAGCAACACTCGTTCCCATCATCATGACACATCCATTGGATTTGGTAAGTACATCTTTGGGCACCTCTGCACCTCATAGTCAATGGTCCACATCATGGCCCATACTCTCCTCCATTCCATCCAGTGGGCCCTGTGAGGATTTCCAATGTCCGGTGATTGCCTCTGAAGCACCATCCAGGGCAGCTCCATGTCCCAAAGCCTCCACCTCTCATCTCTTCCTGCCTTTCCCCATACCCATCAGCCACCATGTCCACTTTTCCCAATCCAATGCCTCCTCTTCTATGTGGACATTGGATTGGTTGTGTCCATTGCACCTCTATGTCAAGAGGAGGCTCAGATTCCACATGGATGTTGGATGCAATCCTCCCACTTTCAGTTGTAATCACTCTAGGCTCCATGATGTGGTGGTTGTCCTTCTTCAACTCCATCTTAGCTGAGTGTGGTAAGTCCAATAAATCATATTGTAGGTGCTGGAGTCTGTTGAGGCTCAGGACCTGGCTATCACATTGTCAGTCCAGAGATTCAAATCCCCTAAATATATCTTAAACCCCAACGTTAACTGCACCTCCAGCACATTAGCATGAAAGTCTTATGAAGGAAGATCCCATCTGAGTCCAGATTCATCACACATAAACACCAGTTCCAAAAAGGGGCCATCTGACCTGGTAGTTAACCCCATCGGCCATGACCATAACTCCCATGGGTCTCTTTAGCCCTCGAAGGAACCGATATCTGGGGGTTGTATCTGCTTTATCTGTCTCTCTGACTCTGCTCAGTTGTGCATGAGGGCAATCCTTCTGCCAGCCTCCAGACTCTTTTTTAGAAACTCGTAGCCATATAAACTCATTTCTCTTTTCCATTTCCCCCTTACTTTAGTTCAAACAGCATTTTAAAGTCATGTTATTTTATGTAGACAGGGATATTCTGCTGATCCACATTGAACCTTCCGTATAAGGTCATTTTCCAGTTGCATCATCAGTTGGTAGTTGATAGTGGTCCCTCGGTGCCAGGGAGGCTCATCCCCGGGTGTCATGTCCCGCGCTGGGGGGAAGGCATTGCATTTACATGCTGAGTTTGGCTTCGAGACTGGCCACATTTGAGTAACATGAAGGCTGACAGGAGGAAATTCCCAGGCACAATGCTGCTCTAGGCCTTGTTCTTATTTTAGGCTTATCAGCTCACAAGCATAGTCATTAGCATCAGGGGCTCACCGTTGAACCCTCACTCCCTCCCGGTCCCCGCCGCTGTACCTGGGAGACTGTTGCTGCTCCCCTAGGGACCACGACAGAGCACCACTGGCCAGGAACCCAGTACCCCCCCCTGCTGTGGTTTTTAATTGTTGCCACTATGAGTATATCCAAACATTACCATGCACCCTGGACATATGTTCTGTACAGCTCCCTGTCAGCCATATATCACCTGTCATTGGTATCCCATACCAGTATCCCTCCATTGCCATTGTTGAAACACTCTGTGATCCAGAACTCCCCGAAATTTGAAGCCCAATATAATGTCATGGTCCCTTACTAGGGAATGGCATATAGCGAGGGATTTAAAGGTTAGATAAAGAACTTGGATAAAGTTAGATAAAGAACTTAGATAAAGAATGTTGACTTGAAAAAATTCTACATCCTATCTTTTTTTTTTTTTCCCCCCCCTAATTATTCAGCTTCTCTTCACAGGAGTCCTAGACCACAGCAATGCATATATATAATATACAGCACTCCCATACATCCCCCACAAAAACCTTTTTCCTTCCAGAGCAATACACTTACACCCTATTCACATCATATTTACTTAACGTGATGTACAGAGTCTGAGACATTAGGTTTCTAACAAGGTGACATCTGTGCTTACATTATGGTGCATACTTTAGGATACACAGTTCTTTACATTCTTAGTTATCCTATGTTTTACATTATGGTTTACATTATCAGTCTGTCATCTCCTATATGTTATGGTGTAATATTACATGTTTTATATCCATCCTTGTGTACTCTCAAGAAACTCCTCTCTTACCCCCCATTTACCTTGGTTCCACACATTTAACGTCCATTTTCCCTTCCACCTTGGTGCCCACAGTGACAGCCAACCTCCGTTTCCTGAGGAGCCACTTCCAGAGATAGATGGAATAAAGTTCAGGGCCTAACTTGCTCAACTGCCCCAATGCCCTGGGAGCCACCCTTTCTCTCGAGGGATACAGTTCCCTCTATTTGGTGGCATCAGTCCTCCCCAGGATGTGGGTCCACCCCCACTCTCACTACTTGGGTTTCTACCCCATGGTGACACCCACTCTGGCAGAATGAGCATTTAGACATTCCCCAGGAGCCCGTCCTGCATCAGACCCTCCCCTCCGAGCATTCTAAACAGGTAACCCTCTTTATTATATTTTGATATGATTTTCTCGGCATTTTACTCTCCACCAACACCTAACCCTCTCCTGTGTTCGTATGCTACCCCTCCCTCCCCCCACTTTTGGGCAATGTCACCCATCCGTCCCTCCCCAGCCACCCTCAAACCCGCAAAGCCCCAACCAAAGGCAACCCCTTGCCCCCCTTTTATCTCTTCTTTGTGTTCATACTTACCACCATCTCGTCTTAAATTCCACCCCTGCAGACATCGGCTCATATCCTTCCTCCACCCTCCGATTTCCTGCAAGCCTATCGTTCAGTCTCTTGCTATCTAAGGCAGCTTGTTTATTTCATATCATTGAGGTCATGTAGTATTTGTCCTTCAATGTCTGGGTTGCTTCACTCAACATAAGGTTCTCAAGATTCATCCATGTTATCACATGTGTTTGTAGTGTGTTTGTTCTTACAGCCGAGTAGTATTCCATTGTGTGTATATACCACATTTTATTGATCCACTCATCTGTTGATGGGCATTTGGGTTGATTCCAACTTTTGGCAATAGTGAACAATGCTGCTATGAACATTGGTGTACATATATCTGTTTGTGTCCTTGTTTTCAGTTCTGCTGGGTATATACCCAGCAGTGGTATTGCTGGGTCATATGGCAAATCTATGGCTAGTTTTTTGAGAAAACGCCATACTGTCCTCCAGAACGGTTGGATCCTTCTGCATTCCCACCAGCAGTGGATGAGTGTTCCCCTTCCTTCACATCCTCTCCAGCACTTGTATTCTTCTGTTTTTTCATAGCTGCCAATCTTATGGGTGTAAGATGGTATCTCATTGTAGTTTTGATTTGCATTTCCCTGATAGCTAGAGATTTGGAACATTTTTTCATGTGCTTTTTTGCCATTTGTATTTCTTCTTCGGAGAAGTGTCTGTTTAAGTCTTTTTCCCATTTTTTGAATGGGTTGTTTATCTTTTTATTTTCAAGATATAGAAGTTCTTTATATATGCACGTTATAAGATTCTTATCAGATATATGATTGCCAAATATTTTCTCCCACTGTGTGGGCTCCCTTTTTACTTTCTTGACAAACTCCTTTGAGGTGCAGAAGGCTTTTATTTTGAGGTAGTCCCATTTATCTATTAGTTCTTTTGCTGCTCGTGCTTTTGGTGAGATATTCATAAATCCATTTCCTATTACAAGGTCCTGTAGATGTTTCCCTACACTGCTTTCTAAGGTTTTTATGGTCTTGGCTCTTATATTTAGGTCTTTGATCCATCTTGAGTTGATCTTTGTATAAGGTGTAAGATGGTAATCCGCTTTCATTCTTCTACATATGGCTATCCAGTTCTCCAGACACCATTTGTTGAATAGGCCACTCTCTCCCAGTTGAGAGGGTTTGGTGGCTTTATCGAATATTATGTGGCTGTATATGTGAGGTTCTATTTCAGAGCTTTCAATTCGATTCCATTGGTCTATGTGTCTCTCCTTATGCCAATACCATGCTGTTTTCACCACCGTAGCTTTGTAGTATGTTTTGAAGTCAGGTAGTGTGATTCCTCCAATTTCGTTTTTCTTTTTCAGTATGTCTTTGGCTATTCGGGGTCTCTTTCCTTTCCAAATAAATTTCATAGTTAGTTTTTCTAGTTCCTTAAAGAAGGCTGCATTGATTTTTATTGGGATTGCATTGAATGTGTAGATCAGTTTTGGTAGGATAGACATCTTAATAATATTCAGTCTTCCTATCCATGAATAAGGAATAGTCTTCCATTTATTTAGGTCTTCTTTGATTTCCTTGAACAATCTTGTATAGTTCTCGGTGTATAAGTTCTTTACCTCTTTAGTTAGATTTATTCCCAAGTATTTGATTTTTTTATTTACTATTGTGAATGGTATTTGTTTCTTGATTTCCTCCTGATCTTGCTCATTATTAGTGTACAGAAATGCTACTGATTTTTGCGCATTGATCTTATAACCTGCGACTTTACTAAACTCATTTATGAGTTCTAGAATCTTCGTTGTAGATCTCTCAGGGTTTTCTATGTATAGGATCATGTCATCTGCAAATAATGAAATTTTGACATCTTCCTTTCCAATTTGAATGCCTTTTATTTCTGGTTCTTGCCTCAGTGCTCGAGCAAGTACTTCTAAGACAATGTTAAATAGGAGCGGAGACAGTGGGCATCCTTGTCTTGTTCCTGAGTTTAGAGGGAAGGAGTCTAGGATTTCTCCATTGTAAACAATATTGGCTTTAGGTTTTTCATATATAGTCTTTATCATGTTCAAAAAATTCCCTTGTATTCCAATCTTTTGGAGTGTTTTTATCAAGAAAGGGTGCTGTATTTTGTCAAATGCTTTTTCTGCATCAATAGATATAATCATGTGATTTTTTTCCTTCAATCTGTTTATATGGTGTATTACGTTGATTGATTTTCTTATGTTAAACCATCCTTGCATACCTGGGATGAATCCCACTTGGTCGTGGTGTATAATACGTTTAATGTGTTGTTGAATACGATTAGCAAGTATTTTGTTAAGTATTTTTCGTCTAGATTCATTAGAGAAATTGGTCTGTAATTTTCCTTTCTTGTGATGTCTTTGTTTGGCTTTGGTACTAGGGTAATGTTGGCATCATAGAAGGAGTTGGGTAATGTTCTTTCTGTTTCGATTTTTTGGAATAGTTTCAGCAGGATTGGTGTCAGTTCTTTCCGGAATGTTTTGTAGAATTCACTTGTGAAGCCATCTGGCCCTGGGCTCTTCTTAGTTGGGAGATTTTTAATAACTGATTCTATCTCTCTGCTTGTGATTGGTTTGTTAAGATCATCAATTTCTTCTTTCGTCAATATGGGCTGCTTATGTGTTTCTAGGAATTTGTCCATTTCCTCTAGATTGTCATTTTTGTTGGAATATAGTTTTTCAAAATATCCTCTTATGATAGTCTTTATTTCTGTGGGGTCAGTGGTGATATCGCCTTTCTCATTTCTTATTTTGTGTATTTGCATCTTCTCTCTTTTTTTCTTTGTTAGTGTTGCTAAAGGTTTGTCAATTTTGTTAATCTTCTCCAAAAACCAGCTCTTGGTCTTGTTTATCTGTTCAAGTGCTTTCTTATTTTCTATTTCATTTAGTTCTGCTCTTATCTTTGTTATTTCCTTCCTTCTTCTTCCTGTTGGGTCACTTTGTTGTTGTTTTTCTAATTCCTTCAAATGTGCAGTTAGTTCTTCAATTTTTGCTCTTTCTTCTTTTTTGATATATGAATTTATGGCTATAAACTTCCCTCTCAGTACTGCTTTTGCTGTATCCCATAAATTTTGGTATGTTGTGTTATCATTATCATTTGTTTCAAGGTAGTCATTGATTTCTTTTGAGATTTCCTCTTTGACCCACTGTTTTTCTAAGAGTGTGTTGTTTAATTTCCAAATCGTGGGGTGAAATCTGGGCTTCTGTCCCTTGCAAATCTCCAGCTTGACTCCACTGTGGTCAGAGATAATGTTTTGTATGATTTCAATCTTTCTGAATTCGTTCAGCCTTTCTTTGTGGCCTAGCATATGATCTATCTTGGAGAATGATCCATGTGCGCTTGAGAAAAATGTATATCCTGCTGTGTTTGGGTGTAGCGATCTATATATATCTATTAGATCCAGCTCCTCTAATATACTATTCAGATGTTTTGTTTCTTTGGTGATTCTCTTTTGAGATGTTCTGTCCAGAGTTGATAGTGGTGTATTAAAATCCTCCACTATAATTGTAGATGTATCTATTCTTTCACTTAGTTTTTCCAGCGTTTGCCTGACGTATTTAGAGGCACCCTTGTTAGGGGCATAGATATTTATGATTGTTCGATCTTCTTGCCAGATTTTCCCTTTCACTAAAATGTAGTATCCTTCTTTGTCTCTCACAATTGTTTCACATTTAAAGTCTATTTTGTCTGATATTAATATAGCTACTCCTGCCTTTTTTTGGTTATTGTTAGCTTGTATGATTGTTTTCCAGCCATTCACTTTCAATCTCCATGCGTCTCTGGGTCTAAGATGTGTCTCTTGTAGACAGCATATGGATGGGTCATATTTCCTTATCCAATGTCCCAGTCTGAATCTTTTGATAGGTGAGTTTAATCCGTTGACATTCAGTGTTATTACTATCAAGGAATTATTTGTGTTAGCCATATTTTGATTGGATTTGTGTTTGTCATATTTTGTTTGTATATATTTTTTTTGTCTTTTTTGTTGTTGTTGTTGGTCTTATACTCTCCTCCAACTTTGCCTTTCCTGTTTTTTCCTTTCTTCCTGCAGAACTCCCTTTAGAATTTCTTGAAGGGGAGGTTTCTTGTTGGTATACTCTTTCAGTTTCTGTTTGTCTGCGAATATTTTGAACTCTCCATCATGTTTGAATGCTAATTTAGCTGGATAGAGTATTCTTGGTTGGAAATTTCTTTCCTTTAGTACCTTGACTATATCATACCACTGCCTTCTTGCCTCCATGGTTTCAGAAGAGAAATCAGCACTTAATCTAATTGAGCTTCCCTTATATGTGATGGTTTTCTTTTCTCTTGCTGCTTTTAGGATTTTCTCTTTGTCTTGAGCCTTGGATAATTTGACAAGTATATGTCTTGGGGTGGGCCTGTTGGGGTTTATGACTTGTGGAGTGCGCTGTGCTTCTTGGATATGTACATCTGTCTCTTTCAGTAGATTTGGGAAGTTTTCAGCCATTATTTCCTGCAGCACTCCTTCTGACCCCTTTCCCTTCTCTTCACCTTCTGGAATGCCTATAATACGTATGTTTGAGCGTTTTGCATTGTCATTCAGGTCCCTAAATCCTAATTGGATTTTTTCTATCTTCTTATTGACCCCTTCTACTATCTGTTTGATTTCTGAAATACTGTCTTCCACATCACTAATTCTCTGCTCTGTCTCTTCTAGTCTGCTGATATTTGCTGCTAGTGTATTTTTGATTTCTTGAACTGTGGTGTTCATTCCCATCATATCTATTATGTTTTTTCGTATGTCTGCAATTTCCCCTCCAAGTGATGTCTTCATGTTGTTAACCTCTTTCATTACTTCGTCAAATTTGTCGGTGATAAATGTTCTGAGATCTTTCATTGCTTGTGCCAAGTTTTGCTCCCCTTCGTGATTATTGGTTTGTTGATTGGATTCAGCCATGTTTTCCTGATTACTGGTTTGGTTTGTAGATTTTTGTTGCTTTCTGGTCATCTCTTTATCTTGACGGATTTAATCAGTTCCTTAGCTTCTTTGTCTGCTCTTGGAGGTTAATTAGCTGTTATTTTTGCATCGGTGTTATATCTTCTCTTTGTCACTTTTTTCTTCTTATTCTAGTTTCTTGTTGTTGGTTAAGTTCACTTCCCACCGAATTGACGTCCAGACACCTTCCAACCAGCAAAAATCCCCGAAACAGCGCGGTCCCAAAGAGCCTTCAACGCTGCCCAGCCGCCCCCTGCAGAGACACTACCAGGCAAGCTCACGCAGCCACCATCTTCTCTCTCTCTCCGGTTGTCTGTTCCTCATTTTATCATTTTTGATACCCCAATTTATTTTTACTTTATTTAATTTTTCTAAATTAGTATGTATTCTATATCTAACCTTTAAACCCCTCACTATCTTCCATTTTATTGTTAATGTTACCTGGCAATATATTAGGCTTCATTTTCAAAGAAGTTTCAGACCACAGAGAGGTTCAACTATGGCAGGGGAGGAAAACTGGTGTGGGGTGTTATTGATGAGGGCACATGATTGGGAGGGAGTTCTCCAGGACATTTATACAGGGTACATAAAAATGTTTGGATATTTTCATAGTGGTTTCAGTTAAAAATGACAACTGAGGGAGTGCTGAGTTCCTAGCCAGGGGAGCTCTATCACATTCCCCAATGGAATAGCAACAATCCCCCGAATGCAATGGCAAAGACTCATAAGGAAGGATGGTCCAACAACGAGCCCTTGATACTAATGGCTATGATTATGAGCCTCTGTGCTTGAAATATGGAACTAGGCCTAGAGCTGCAGGGTGCCTAAGAGTTACCTCCTGAGAGCCTCCATGTTGCTCAAATGTGCCACTCTCTAAGTCAAACTCATCATGTAAATGTATTACCTTTCCCCCAGCATGGGGCATAACTCCTGGGATGAACCTCCTTAGCACCGAGGGATTACTACCTAGCACCAGCTGATGATATAACTAGACATTGAATAAAAGGGTCAACTCAGTTCAACAGAATATCTCAGCCTACATGTAATATCAGGAGTTAAAAACTGCTTTATGACTTTGGATAAAAGAGGGAAATGGAAAAGACAAATGAGTTTATATGACTATGAGTCTCCAAAAAAGAGTCGGGAGGTCATCAGAGGGGTAATTCTTACGCATGCCTCAGCAGAGTCCCAGAGACAGCCAAAGTAGATAGAAGCCCAGGTACTGGCTCTCCTGAGGGCTACAGAAACCTGAAGGTTCTATGGTCATGGCAGATGGCTCTGGAGTCCAGTGCCACATCAGTTGGCCCTACTTTGGAGTTTGTTTTCCTGAGTGTGATGGAGGTGGACTCAGATATGACCTTTCTACACAAGCCTCTTCTTTTACTTTTACCGGACCTGTGGTTGGAAATGGGGTTGGTGTATACTCAGGAGACCAGAATCTCTGGACTGTCCATGTGACAGCCAGGCTCTGAGCCTCAGCAGACTTGCAAATCCTACTGTCTGGTTTATTGGACTTACCCTGGCCAGCTAACAGGGAGATGAAGAAGGTCAGCCACCACAACAGGGAGCCAAGAGTGCCTAGAACTGCAAGCAGGAGAATTGCCTCCATCATCCATGTGGAATCAATCCTTAATGCAACCCCATCCTTCCAATCGTATTGCTCAAAGATCTGAGCATCGTATTTGACTCCTCATGTTCTTTCAAATCACACTGCCAATCCCTCAGCAAATTCTGTAAGTTCTACCTTCAGACTGTGTTCAGAATCTGACCAAATCTCACCACCTCCACCTCTACCACCATGGCCTGAGCCACCATCATCTCTGGTCTGGTTTTGGCCTTGACATGGGAAAAGTAAGGCTTCTTTCTCTGTAAAAGGTATTTCTGGCCCTGGGAAACAGGAAAGAGTGGCAGGGGAACCTACCTTGTGCCCCAGATATATTCCTCAGGGGTAAGTGCCTACTGTGCCTTCCTGCAAAGCCAACCTTATCAGGAAGCTTGGGAGGGGGTGGTTGGCCATGTCTACCTGGGACAAATCACACCTGGAAAGGGTTGGGATGAATGCCATCTGGGCCCCCATTCAGTGGGATCTGGGGTTTGGGTGGGTCATCTATGGACTCCAACAGCACTGGTGTACCCCCAGGTCTCCTTTACTGGCTATTGCCATGAGTCAGTAAATTCTATAAGAGAAGGGCCCTTGTCTGTTTTGTTTACTGTTGCATCCCTAGCACCGTGCTTTGAACATAGTAAGAGCTCGATAAGTAGTCACTGGATGAATGAATGGACTAATGAAATGACCAAACACCCCAGAGTGAACTTGATACTTGCTTGTGATTAGGAGTTATCATACCTCTCCCTATGTTTTTCCCCTGACCATGTTCATTCTGGCTCTGTTTGGCCTCATACAGCGCATTTTCTGTGTCCCTTCCCCATCCCCAGTCTCCAAGCCAAGTCCTTCCTGGACTTCTGGCACAGTTGGCAGGGGCTTTGATTGTCTTCCTTGCTCTTTCTATAGGTGAGACAGTAGCCCTCATCTCTTGCTTGCTTGCATGCCTACTATGTGCCAGGTCCTAGTCTAAGCACATTAAACACATTTTATTTCAGCCACAGAGCAACATGTGGAAAGATGTCTCCAAACAAAGCTGGCTACCCTCCAACTGCCAGAAGATCTGTGTCTGCCCTTCGATTGGGCCTCCTCCTTCAGACCAAAGGCGGAGGGGGGTGGTTAGCCTTCCTTGACCTTTTGCACAGTGAGTGTTGCTGAGCTGGCCAACTGTCCTGCCTTGGCCTTGCCTTCCCATAGTTCTATTCAGTGGATCTGCAAGAGACCTCCCATAGTCCATTCCACTCAGTGTAGGACAGACATTCTGACTTCCCAGGAAGTCTTGCACCGAGCACATGTGAGTAATGATCCACAGAATACCTGAGGACTGGCTTTCAGTGGCCAATTGTAGCCAACTCTCCCCGAACCCAGACTCTCATCCTGCCCTCTGGAAACCAGGCTCAAGGGACTCACAGCACTGCATTGTGCATTGTCTGTATATTTTCTTTCAATCAGAGGATTTGAAAATCCTTGCCTGGGAATGGAGGGAAAAGCAGTTTGGGAAATATTCAAAACACGCGTCTCCATTGCTCAACGAGAACCAAAGCTGAGGATGTGACGTTTATAGGACATGTCAGTGGAAAAGATTACTTTTCTTAAAATACATTTGTTAAATGATAGGTAAAACAGCAAACGGATGGGAACCTACAACTGGGAGACATCACAGGAAGAGGGAAATATGATTTTTATTATAAACACATGCATTTTATTATTTCTTCCAGTGAGGATCAGGATTGGGAATCTGCAGCTGTGAAAGGGCAAGGAGAGAGCAATATTTTTAGACCTGTCACTTTAAAATATACCTTCTCCTGCTTTGCTGCAGCCTTTCTCTAAACAAGGCCCCCTTGGAGCCTGAACACAGATGAAGAGGAATCCACATATAAAACCAGTAACTAGGAGGCAGATCCTTTTGCCGTCACAAACACCCTCCAAAATAGCCCTTGGCTTGTGGCTATCCCCACCCAGGGTCAACTCATTCCTCCAAGTTCAGATTGTTGGGCTGCTGTTCTCCCCAACTTGAAACCTGGAAATCCTCAGTGACTCCCCTTCTCCCACGTCTCTAGTCTTACTTGGTTCCAAAACCTGTTGGTTCTTTCTCACAAAAATCTCTCTGAATGTATACAAACATCAAAAGCTACTACAAGTGGGGGCCTTCTAGGTGCTTTGGACACATTTCCTTTCATCTACACTAGTGTTCTTAACCAGGGGTCCACAGACCAAAGATTTCAGGGGCTCCGTGAGCTTGAATTGAAAAATATCAACATACTATCTTTCTTTTCTCTGACCTCTAACTGAAATTTAGAATTTCCTTCACTTATGAAAGTATGCAATAAATGATCCGAGTATTCATTTCATATCACGTTATAGTTGCTGCACATCTTGAAAAATCGCTGACGCTTATCCATACTTTGAAATTATGGTAATTGTTAGACTTGACGCTAGCCACTACATTCTGAGAAGGGTTCCATGGTTTTCACCTGACTGGCAAAGGGATCCGTGGAACAAAAAAGATTAAGAACCCTGGTCTACACCATTTCCCCATGAGACAGTCAAAAGGATTAGCCCCAGTTTACAGAGAAGGAAACTGAGGCCCAGAGAGGTTGATGCTTCTTGCTCACAGTTAAACAGCACGTAACTGCAAAGGGGGGCAGGGTGGGGATAGGATTTAAACCCAGGTGTGTTCTGGCCCCAAAGCCCTTGCCTGTGCCTTCGGCTGTGCCATCTCTCCCTCTGCCCAGCCCCCTGCCATGTCTGCGCAGTAGCCGCCATACGTCTGCATTGCAGCAATACCCTCTGCCCAGCTCCTCCGACTCCTCCTGCACACAGAACCGCAAGGCACTAACCACAAAGACTTCTTTATTTACGTCCCTGTCATTTGGGGGTCCTCTGTTTTGCCCAGGGATCTTATTCCAAAGTCCTCACCCTCCCTAAGCCCACCATTACCTCCCAATTTTCTCAGAAGGATAATTACCCGCCCTCACCCCACTCTCATCGACCACATTGACCTTGCCCATTTCTGCCTCGACGTCTTTGCTCATGCTATAGCCCTCCTCCTGGAACATCCGTTGATTTTCTTCACCTCCTTCCCCACACCGTCACTGATCACTCCAGAAAGAAGTGAGCCCTCTCCCACCACACAGTCCACTGCCTGAGCCTATGCTTTGCATGTTACTATATATATATATATATATATATATATATATATATAATATTTATTTTATTTATTTCTCTCCCCTTCCCCCCCCCCCCCAGTTGTCTGCTCTCGGTGTCCATTCGTTGTGTGTTCTTCTGTGACCGCTTCTATCCTTATCAGCGGCACCAGGAATCTGTGTTTCTTTCTGTTACGTCACCTTGCTGCATCAGCATTCTGTGTGTGCAACGCCCCTCCTGGGCAGGCTGTGCTTTTTTTTATGCAGGGTGCACTTCTTGCTTGCGGGGCACCCCTACGCAGGACACCCCTGTATGGCATGGCACTACTTGCGCGTAGGTCAGCTTACTACATGGGTCAGGAGGCCCTGGAGCTCGAACTCTGGACCCTCCATATGGTAAACGGATGCTCTATCAGTTGAGCCACGTCTGCTTCTGTATGATATTTTCTAATGATGTTACGTGTCTGTCTCTTCTCCCCCAAAAACTATTTCTCCAGTGCCTGGCAGCACATGGGGCACAGAAAGGTACTCAATGGTTTCAGAACTGTTCTGATTTGATTCCATAGAGTATCATGCTCAAGGAGTTTCCCCCCAAAAGAAGGCTTTTGGGGGAAGGAGGGGAATTGTCAGAAAGCAACTAGTTTATTGACAGCAATGTCAGCATCCCAACGACAATCAGCGCTGGTGATTCAGAGAGCTGAAGGCGTTCAATCAAGTAATTTGGCATGTTCACGCACCTTTAAAGTCAAGCAGTCCATTCTTCCCTGTGACATTCAGAACTGAAGACCTAGAACAAGTGAGAGTGATGAGCATTTTATTACTGGCATGTCATCGTCCACATGGAATGCTTTGCCAGCAAGGAGGCAATTTCTCTAGCCACTTTGCAAATGACCGAGTTATGGGTTTGCTCAATGTTTCATGCTGCCAGGCTCAACATATCTGTTTACTTCTCTCGTTACCCTTGGCATAATTATCACACTGGGGCAGGCAGAATGCTCCCAGCCTCGCATCTCCCTAGAGGCTCTGAACAAATACCTTGCCTCGAAATCCAGATCTTTCTTGGTTCATACGAATCTCTACCCTTATCCCTGACCACACACCCACACCACTGTCGGGGTCTCAAGCCCGTGGAGAACATCAGAGTCCATGGCCACATCTTGGTTCTTGTTTTCAAACCATATCCTAGTGAAATACTGCCATTTCGGGAAACGATTCTGTCAGGAAGTCATTTCAGGCTAAAATAAAATCCACGGCACTCCACACAAATAACAAACAGCCTGCAAAACCCTTCAGTGGGACTCCAAGAGCTGCCATTTGGAAGGGAGGTCAGGAAATGGAGAATAAACATCTGGCCTTCCAAAGGGCTGGCCTGGGGGCTGTGTGCAGATGTGAGAAGCCATGGACTCCAGGGCCTGGCCTCTTGAGTACCTTCTCTTTATTTTTTTCTCAGGACTGATGTTTGGCTCCCAGGGCCCTGAGTCACACAGACCTCAATTAACACTGGAAATTCTACTCAAATAGGTTGACTGTTTATCGAGCTGATGAACCATTTTCACTGACTACATCTAGCCTTTATTTTTTAATTAGCCAAAGTGCTAATATGCTTAGCATTTCTTGGCATAATTGGTGCTAGGCGGTCTTTGAATCTCAGGATGGTTCCTTTTGTCAGTTGCTTTCCAATTCACACTGGTTCCTTGGGCATTTTGCAGGAGTGGATTAACTGTGTACAGTCCGACACCTTTTTTTTCTTGAAGCTAGTGAGAAAACAAGCACTTTGGCTCCTGGAGCATCTCAAAAAGAAGACGATGTTAATAAGTGTGGATTCTTCTCAAAACACCTTTTATTAAAAGGGTTCAATGTGTTTCACAAATATTAACTACTTAAGACTCCTAACACACCTGCATCCTGAATAAGAGTCATCTAGCCAGCTCTCTCTGGATGAAATGTAGTCCCACCTTGAGCAAAATTCCCATGAGGAAGCTATAATTACTGGAGTTGGAAGTTGATGGACAGGTTTTGGTTAACATCCAAAATTTTACAAACACTGCGATGGGATCGTCATTGGAGCTCCCACTGGATCAAGACCTACTTTTCCCCAGGATAATTGGAGAGATGATGTGTCTAGGCCTGGGTTTCTCAGGTATAATCTGTGGTCTGTATGGTGGCTTCACTTTTTCCACTTGCTGCTTTACAATGCTAGAATAGGATGCTGAATGAGGATCCAAGCCAACAACGAAAAAAAGTTGACAATGGGAGAAGTAAAGGCTAACTGAATTCATTCTGACTTGACTGCTAAAATACCCCCCAGATGTCACCTAAGAGAACTGGGAGGCCTACCAGACCACTTACTGCCACCAACCTGGGCACAAAGGGAGGTGGCAAGAATTCCAAGACCTAAAGCAAGGTAAGTGAAGCCAGTCACAGGTAGAAGAAGGAAGAAGTCAACAGAGTGAGGTTGAGTGGGGAGTATTAGCCAGCCAAAGGGGTGCTGATACAAAATACCAGAAATCTGTTGGCTTTTATAAAAGGTATTTATTTCAAGGAGGAGCTTATAGTTACCAGACCATAAAGCATAATTTACTTCTCTCACCAAAGTCTATTTCGACATGTTAGAGCAAGTTGACTGCCAATGTCTACCAGGGTTCAGGCTTCCTGGGTTCCTCTCTTCCCAGGGTTTGCTTCTCTTTCCTCTGTGTACTTACCTCCTGGGGCTCCAGCTCAAGACTCCAGCATCAAACTCCAACATCAAAAAACCTCCAACTCTGTCCTTTGCCATGCTTTTTATCTGTGAGTCCCCACCCACCAAGAGGTAGAGACTCAATACCCTGCTGATGTGGCCCAATCAAAGCCCTAGTCATAATTTAATCATGCCCAGGTACAGACCAGTTTACAAACATAATCCAATATCTATTTTTGTAATTCATAGCTATATCAAACTGCTACAGGGGGGTACACATGGATGAAAAACCTCACTAAAGGATGTCACTCCTGCCTGACTACCTCACATCATTTCCTCTTCCCATCATTCAATTTAATGACAACACTGAGAATTTTTCAGCCCACCTTACTCCTCACCAAAAGGAACTTTCCCAGTCATGTACTTCAACAAATGGACAGGCTTAAGAAGCTCAACCTGAAGTGGATTTCAAGGATGCTTATCCCAGGGGAGTTGCTAGATTTGTTTATTTGTTCAGCTGATTGATTGGTTGTATTTGCTCTGTCTCTCCCTCCCATTAGGAATCTTGACTTACTGGGTAGCTGACCCCAGTAATTCTTTCAATGCTACTCTGCAATACTTTTTGGTTCCTGGTTATCTGTACCTCCCATACTCCACAATGTCTACTCCAAGCCTTACCTCTCTTCAAATCCCCAGCACCACCTCTGCCTTCCTCACTCTTAGAAGGTTACCGTACAGATGTCATTACAGAGAAAATAGATGGTATCAAGTGTGCACATTTAACTTTCTTCCCTAGGTCTCCAAAGGTATCTGTAAGGATGTGCTTCCAAACCTATCCTTTCTACATTTCTACCCAATGTCAGCAAGAGGTGTCCCGCTTCGTCTCCAGTATCTTGATGCTAATTCTTCTCCCCTTCTGGAATCTTGCTAGATCACTTCTCATGTCCATCTCCTATGTTCAGCCCCTCCATCTCTGCTCTCCCCCCCCCATAATTATACTTAAGGCTCAATTTGGGGGATGACATCTGCTTGGCCTTTATTTTAGTTTATTTTTAAAGATTTATTTAGGAAAGTAGAAAAGTAGATGTGGCTCAGGAAACTGGGCTCCTGCCTACTACATGGAAGGTTTCTGGTTCAGACCCCAGTGCCTCGTAAAGAAGACAGTAAGGTAGCCTGGCAGGCGGGTGTGGTAAGCTGTCAAAACAAGGGACACAAGTGGGGTGGGGAGGTTTTCAAAGATTTATTTTATTTATTTATTTCTTCCCACCCCCTCTTGTTGTTTGTACTTGCTGTGTTTGTTCTGGTCTTCCTTGTTTCTTTATAGGAGGCACTGGGAGCCAAACCCAGGACCTCTGATGCAGGAGGGAGGTGCCTGATTGCTTGAGCCACCTCTGCTCTCTGCTTTGTTGTGTCTCTCATTAGGTTTTCCTCTCTGCATCTCTTGTTGTGTCATCTTGTCACATCAGCTCGCCATGCCTGCCCGTCATGTCAATTTGCTGTCTTCTTTAGAAGGCTTTGGAAAGCTCTGCTCCCCACTTTGTTGTGTCTCTCATTATGTTCCATCTTCTTGTGTCTCTTGTTGTGTCAGCTTGCTGTGCCTGCCTGTCACACCAGCTCACTGTCTTCTTTAGGAGGCACCAGGATCTGAACCAGCAACCTCCCATGCGGTAGGTGGAAGCCCAGTCACCTGAGCCACATCTGCTTCCTTGCTTGGCCTTTAATTGTGGGGTTCCACAAAGTTCTATCCTAAGCTTGTTCACAATTTCCCTAGTGATCTTATCCACTACCATTCCTTCCTGAGATGTTTAGTTCTAAGTGTCAACTTGGTTAGCTATTGTACCCAGTTATTTAATCAAACGCTAAACAGTAATGCTGTGGAAGTATTTTGTAGATGTGGCTAACACCTACAATCAGTCACTGTTAAGTAAAGGAGATTACTCTTAAAAATGACAGTGGGCCTCATCCAATCAGTGGAAAGCCTTAAGAGCAAAAATTAAGGTTTCCCAGAGAAGAAATTCTGCCTCAAGACTACAGAATAAAACTCCTGCCTGAGTTGTCAGCCTGCTGACCTGGCCCACACATTTCAGACATGCTAACCCCCAGAATTGCGTTAGCCAATTCCTTAAGAAAAAAATCTTTATATATATAATCTGTTTTGTTTCTGTTTCTCAGTTGGACTCTGTCTGATGCAACACCCCAACACATCAAATACTCCTCAAATAATATCCACAGCTCTCTCCCCTCATTTTCTAGTGAGTTTTAAGTCCATATTTCCAAAAGCCTACTGATGATAGCTCTACCTAGATATCTCAAAGGCCCTTCAAATTCAGCACGTCCAATCTGTTTCTTCACTTGCTTTCCCTCTTTCAGTTGATGGCACCAGCATCAATCCAATCACAGGGCCCAAAACCTGGGAGTCACCTTTGATATGTATCTGATTTCCCACATTCCATTGGATACCTAGACCTGCTCGTTATGCTTCCTTAATATCTTCACTTGGTAATTTTGCTCTCTGGGCACATTGCAGTCATCATTAAGTCATGTCAATTCTACCTGCTTATCAATTCCAGTAGCTTAGTTCTTTATTCACTTCCCAATTGCAGTATTTCAAACAGCCACCTAACTAGTCCTCCTTGCTTCCAGTCTAGGCCTCTCCAATCTGTGATACATACTGTAGCCAGAAAAGGGCCCTCCTTCTTCGAGATTATCCTAGCACTTTAGCTTCCCTCTACTACAAATCAATACTTAATAATTGCACATATTAGATATTGTAATCATCTGTTTACATATATGCAAGTCCCCCACTAGATTCTGAGCTGCTTGAGGGCAGACTTACCCTTGAACCTGATTCACTTTTTTTTTAAAGATTTATTTTATTTATTTCTCTCCCCTTCCCCCCATTGTCTGCTCTCTGTGTCCATTCACTGCGTGTTCTTCTGTGACTGCTTCTATCCTTATCAGCAGCACCGGGAATCTGTGTTTCTTTTTGTTGCATCATCTTGCTGTGTCAGCTCTCCATGTGTGTGGCGCCATTCCTGGGCAGGCTGCTCTTTCTTTCGCACTGGGTGGCTCTCCTTGTGGGGCGCACTCCTTTCACGTGGGGCTCCCCTACGCGGGGACCCCCCTGTGTGGCATAGCAGTCCTTGCGCGCATCAGCACTGTGCATGAGCCAGTTCCACACAGGTCAGGAGGCCCTAGGTTTGAACCACGGACCTCCCATGTAGTAGGCAGATGCCCTATTCATTGGGCCAAGTCCACGTCCCCTGATTCACTTTTAATTCAGAGTAAATTAATGCACGTGATTTTGTTTGGTTACAGCTGATAGAAAGAGAGCGAAAGGTATTGTCACCTTATCTACCAGAATGGCTAAAATTTTAAAAGGCAGATATACTAAGTGGTGGAACATTTTTATTCTCTTACACTTTTAAAGAAAATCCCTCCCCTTGTTCGCACTAGCTGTCTGCTCTATGTGTCCATTCGCTGTGTGTTCTTTCCATGCCTGCTTGTCTTTTTCTTCTCATCTTTCTCTTTAGGAGGTACTGGGAACTGATCCCAGGATCTCTGGTGTGGAAGAGAGGCACTCAATTGCTTGAGCCACCTCATCTCCCTGGTCTGCTGCATCTGTCACTGTCTCTCCTCTGCATCTTCCTTTGTTGTGTCATTTTGCTTCACCCACTTTCTGTGGTGTGGGCCAGCTCGCCTTCACCAGGAAGCCCTGGAAATCGAACTTGGGGCCTCCCATATGGTAGATGGGAGTCCAATCGTTTGAGCCACATCCACTTCGCCTGTTATACTTCTGGGCAGAGTATAAATTGGTACAAACACTTTGTAAAACTACTTTGGCAGTATCTATTAAAGTTACACATACACACACACACACATCTCCTATGAATCAGTAATTAATTCCCAACAGAAATGTCCACACATGTGTACCAAAAAGACATATACAAGAATGTTCACATACTGCTATTCATAACACTGTATATGTTATACCTCAATAACATTTTACTTTAAAAAAGCATGTGTTGAACAATATTGACAATCCTTTCCACTTTCCTCTGCCCTAATACAACTGATTTGAAACTATTAAAACACGTTATGTGGAAAAGAAATAACAGCAGGTAAAATGTTTGCACTCTGATGCTCAGTAACAGATGTGGGTTACAAAATGACACAATTATTACGATTGTGGCTATGGACATATGTGTTTTAATTCAACTGAGAAATTTTATTGATCACTTATTATGTACCAGGTTTGTAGTATATGTATAGGAGATAAAAGGGGAAAAGACATGGTCCCTCCTGTCAAAGAGGCCCAGTCTAGGTGGAAGAGAGTTCTACAAACCAACTGTGTTATCATTCTCAAAATGCTCTTGGAAAGTAGATAGAACAGTAAAATCTACTGAATAAACAAGAGAAGACTCTACAATGGGGGCTAAGATGTATGTGGACAATAATGAAAGGGAATTTGAAGAAATCAGTTGTATTAAGGCAGTGAGATTAAGAGTCCTTTATGTTTGCTCTTTCAAATTTCTTATAAGGTTAAATGTTTTATATTTAAACAAACAAACAAAAAACCCAAGGCATAAAACTCAACCTTCGAGAAGCAGACTTGGCCCAGTGGTTAGGGCGTCCGTCTACCACATGGGAGGTCCGCGGTTCAAACCCCGGGTCTCCTTGACCCGTGTGGAGCTGGCCCATGCACAGTGTTGATGCACGCAAGGAGTACTGTGCCACGCAGGGGTGTCCCCCCGCATAGGGGAGCCCCACGTGCAAGGAGTGCGCCCCGTAAGGAGAGCCGCCCAGCATGAAAGAAAGTGCAGCCTGTCCAGGAATGGCGCCGCACACACGGAGAGCTGACATAGAAAGATGACGCAACAAAAAAGAAACACAGATTCCCGTGCCACTGACAACAACAGAAGCGGACAAAGAAGAACATGCAGCAAATAGACACAGAGAACAGACAACTGGGGTGGGGGGGGGGGAGGGGAGAGAAGGAAAATAAATAAACAAACAAATAAATAAATCTTTAAAAAACAAAAACAAAATTCAACCTTCTATATCTGGCCATTTGGGAAACCTTTATCAGAAATAAACCACAACTATATCACAAAGATCAAAGAAAAGAAATAATGTTCTCTGGACATCCCATTACACACACACCCATTTTCATTTAGGGGCTGGCCCAGCAGCTCCCATGAGTGGGCAGCAGCCTGTCCTGGCTCTGAAGCATGAGATCCATACCTAAAATAACCACTGCAGGCGGCACTGGCTTACCTCCTTACACCAGGATTGCTATTGATATTCTGGAGCTTTTTTTTTTTTCACTTGAAGCTTGGAAGTGGCCCTGCCAGCAGAACACCTCAGTTCCCAAGATGGAAAGAGATGTGCATGTTCTAACACTTAGAACCTATGAATATGACTTTATTTGGGAAAAGGGGTCTTTCCAGATGTAATTAAATTAAAGATCTTGAGAGGAGGTCATCCTGGATTTAGGGAGGTCTGGTGGGTATCCTTGTAAGGGAAAGATCCAGGAAGTTTTGGGACACAGACACACAAAGAAGAGAAGCCTTGTGAAGACTGAGGCAGAAATGGGAGTCATACGGCTCTAAGCCAAGGAAAACCAAGAGCCACCAGAAACTGGATGAGGCAAGGACGAATTCTCCCCTAGAGCTTTCTGAGGGAGCTTGGCCCTTCCAACGCCTTGATTAAACATTTCTGTGCTCCCCCTTCCCCCCAACTGTGAGGCAATACATTTTTGTTGTTTTGAAATCACCCAGTTGGTGGCAGCCCTAGCAATCGAATGCAGCCACCACGGCCTCTGACTTTTTGAGGAACTGGGCCAGATGGCCTTTGGGACTTCCTTTGGAAACATGGACTTCCCCGAGTATTTTTGAGCCCAACATATGAGTCAGGGTCATGTGCAGGAGTAAGGCAGCGCAGTGTCATGGAAGGACCCACACAGGCCTGGAGCCATGCACACCTGGATTCACATTCTATTTCTAACACTCGCCAGCCCGGTGGCCTCAAGAGCCTCACTTGACCTTGACAAGGTTCTCTATTCATCTAAGCAATGAGGACTTCTGTGATCTTTAGGAAAAGTAGAGCTCATGTAGGTAAAGGGCCTGGCCCACAGTGGTAATGATGATTGCTGGCTCTTCTCCTCTCCTCCGAAAGCTGTGTAGGTAATGTTTCTTCCAGCTCCATCTCGCCTTTGTGTGTCCTGAGTCCAGCTAGAATGTCTTAATCCTTTTCTCCCAGCAAGAGTAGTGAGGTCCCTGTTCCTGCCTCAGTGTTGTTGTTGTTGTTTTTTAAAGATTTCGTTTTTATGTCTTTCTCGCCCCTCCCCCCCAAGTTGTCTGCTGTGTCCACTCACTGTGTGTTCTTTTGTATCCGTTTGTATTCTTGTCAGTGGCACCTGGAATCTGTGTCTCTTTTTTGTTGTGTCATCTTGCTGTGTCAGTTCTCTGTGTGTGTGGTGCCACTCCTGGGCAGGCTGGGCTTTTTTCACACAGGGTGGCTCTCCTTACGGGGCGTGCTCCTTACTCGTGGGGCTCCCCCTACACAGGGGACACCCCTGTGTGGCACAGCACTCCTTGTGCACATCAGCACTGCGCATGGGCCAGCTCACCACATGGGTCAGGAGGCCCGGGGTTTGAACTGTGGACCTCCCATGTGGTAAACGGATGCCCTATCCGTTGAGCCAAATCCGCTTCCCTGGCTCAGTGTTTTGCACTCCCCTACCCCAGCTACCAAAATCCTGTTTCCTTTGCATGGCCCAGCTCATGGTCCCCTGATCTAGGAAACTTCCCAGTGATGCCCAGCCCAGGATTCTTCTCCCTTCCTCCTCTGAACTCCCAAAAGACACATTCTTTGAATGACTCCTTTGACTCTTCATGAGTACTACCTTGCATTGCCTCTCTTCCTCTCTGTGCAGTCAGTTCCCAACATGCAATCAGACGCTCTTTAGGAATTGGGAACCATTTCCCATAGAAATAATGTTATGCATGGGGTTAGACTAGCAAAGTGGGTGTCCAATAGTCTATTGGGCTCTGAGCTTCTGGAAAGCCGGTCCCATGGACATTCCAAGTATTATAATTATGATCCATTATGCATAAGGAGAAGCAATAGGGATGGGGCCCCTCTGTTCTGGCTGCACCATCTTGCATAGCTGCCTCCTGGAGCTGAAAATCAGTCCAGCCTCAGCTTCCCATTCAGTCCAAGTAAGGCTGCTGACCCCCAGGGATCCTGACTTGCTGCTCTGAAAGGCACTTCAGAGAGTCGTTGCGTCCAAGCCCCTGCTGCCAGGCGGGTCTGGGACATGACCACCTGGGAAAGGTGGCCGAAGGGCTCAAGAGAGGCAGAGGCCACCAGACCTGCTGGTCCCCCCCACCCAGGGTTGAATCAGCCTGACAAGCAGGAAGTGCTTCCCCAGACAGGATCAGGAAGGAGGGGGTCCACCTGCTCTTGTTTGTGATAGTGGTGGCAGGCTGCAAAGGGACTGCAAGAAGAGCCGGCCTTGTCCACTTTGAGGCTAAAGTGAGTGCAGGCATCTTCCCTGCGACAGGTTGCCCTTTCAGCCCGACCCCGTGAGTGAGGCTCCAAATCCCTCCTGCTGCAGCTCAGGGCTGGGCTCTTCAGCTGGTCAGTAGGGAAGTGAGAAGCAGCTCAGACTTTCGCTGTCCCTGGATAGAGGCGACTGAGGCTTGCCCTCCACAGCCACTCCTCTGAGTTAGCTCTTTTTTTTAATTCCATAGTGTCTGGCTATGCAATCCTCAACTTAGCAGCAGCAGCATCACCTGGGAGCTTGTAGAAATGCAGGACCTCATCCACCTCCCCCTAGACCTCTCCCTTCACAATCTGCATTTTAATAAGATCCCCCAGGAGGCGTGTAATGTGCATTAAAGTTTGTTAAATTTGGGAAGTGGATTTGGCTCAACGGATAGAGCATCCGCCTACCACATAGGAGGTCCAGGGCTCAAACCCAGGGCCTCCTGACCCATGTGATGAGCTGGCCCACGTGCAGTGCTAACGCACGCAAGGAGTGCCATGCCATGCAGGGGTGTCCCTCTCATAAGGGAGCCCCACGCACAAGGAGTGCGCCCCGTAAGGAGAGCCATCCCGTGCAGAAAAAGTGCAGCCTGCTCAGGAGTGCGGCCACACACACGGAGAGCTGACGCAGCAAGATGACACAACAAAAAGAAATACAGATTCTGCGTTCCACTGACAAGAATACAAGTAGACACAGAAGAACACACAGCGAATGGACTGAGAGAGCAGACAACTCAGTGGCGGGGGGCTGGGAAGGGGAGAGAAATAAATAAAAAATCTTTTTTAAAAAAACTTTGTTAAATTTGTTAGTCATTATGGCAGAGTAGAAGGAAACCTAGTATTAGAATCCGATGCCTTGGGAAACCCCAGAGGCCAGGCTGGTGTGGCTAAAAGCCAAGTTCCCTGCAGCCCAGCCCAGCCCAGCCCAGCCCAGCAGGGGTACACAAGGGACTAGTGTGTGTGAGAGGAGGTTCAGAGGCCAGTGGCTGCCTGCATTGCTATTCATCTTATCCTCCCAACTAGACTGTAAGGCATACAGGCCAAGACTCATCTTGTGTGTATGTAGGTGTATGTCTTACGGGAGAAAAATGGCATATGATTAATGACCCCGCCTCTGATGTAGGCAGACCTGGCTTCTGGGTTCAGCATTTTCACTAACTTGCTGTGTGGTCTTAGCTGTGCAGTTTCCTCACCTGTATTACTACTAGTAGTGAAAACCTACTTCCAAGATGATTGGGGGCTGAAATGAGCCAATGTTTCCAAAACTGGTCCAGTAAATAATAACAGGCACCCAGGTCGTCCTGGGACTCTCCATATGCTGCAGTGATCAACCCCAGGTCAGCATATTGTAAGGGCTCAATAAATACATGTTAGGTGATCCAATGAATGGTCCTCCAAGGCAAACTTTCTTTTAGGATGTACCAGGGATTGAACCCAGGACCTTGTACATGGGAAGCAAGTGCTCAACCACTGAGCTTCATCTACTCCCCAGTGAGGGTTGGTTTGTTGGTTTGTTTGTTTTTAGGAAGTGCCTGAGATAGAATCTGGGACCTTGTATATGGGAGTCAGGCACTTAACCACTTGAGCTACATCTGCTTCCCTGGAATACATTTTTTAAGTAAATAACTCCTACTGTTTTTCTAAATATCAAAGCAAACCACACGTGTTACAGAAATTTGGAGCAAACGAAGGACTGCATAATGAAAAATCCTAAAAATTTTCTATACCACCACCACCCAGGGACATAACATGTTGATGCTAACAGTGTGGAGTATTTCCTTCTACACTAGATAGATAGATAGGTGGGTAGGTAGGTAGGTAGGTAGGGGGTAGGTAGATAGGTAGATAGACAGATAGACAGATAGATAGATAGATAGATAGATAGATAGATAGATAGAAAAACAGAAAGAGAGAGAGATGGGGGAATGAAAGCCATAATTAATGTTTTACACGAAAGTTTGGTCTCTGAAGAAAATGGATCAGCTAGATTTCCTTCCTCGTTGAGTGCTGAGTGTGAAGGTTCTGGAAACCCAGGCCTTGATACCAGCCAAACTGAGACATTTCTCTGGTTCCCTGGCTAGCCTCTGTTACCTGAATCTTGAATTCGTCGGTGCTTCACAAACCGTACTTTCGAAGATTCTGTGCAGAGTGAAAAGTGGTAAAATCAGAGCGCTTTTGAGTTGGTGACCAGTCAAATGCAATCTAAGTTTCCAAATCCAACGACCTTTTTTTAAAGGGAAATAATGAGGAGTTGAAAGGAGAGGTTAGGAGGCAAGTGCCTTTGAAACCTTTATTCTGGCTTTGTCCACCACAAATCCTCTAAGACGGGCAGATTTTCTATTTTAATTGGGAGAGAATGAGGAGGCACTTGAAATTGAGCGGGAGCCATTCTTTCATTGATCTGGGGGAACGTAAAGCATGTTTAGGCAAACAGAAATCCTTGCAATCTCACAGTCACTATGCCGGTCCTTAGAGGAGTTTGCTTCCTGAGTGAGGCAGTGGCGACGCTCTAAAACACACCGGGCTTTCAAATAGCTGAGGATTTAGAATGCAGAATCCCTGTTAGGCCTTGCTCAGCAGCCTCCAGGGACAGCTGATTCAGATTTAGGCTGGGATGCTCTGGCAGCTCCCCGTCCCCACTCCCAAAAAAATCTGGGAATATGGGCCACTCTTCAGTTTCTCTCCCGGGACCTGATTCCCTGGCCCTTCCCCTCCGGATAAATGCTGCTTCTCTCCCCTCCTTTGTTCAAACCTTGTTCTTGATCCTGGCAGTGCTAGTTTTAAGACAGAAGGCATGATTTCAAATCCTCACTTCTGCCATTTGCAATATATAGGAGGCCTTAGCTGAGACACCGAACCTCCCTGAGTCTCAGTTTCCAAATCTGTGAAATGGGGATAGTAACAATACTACCTTGGGTTGTTGTGAGGATTCATTGTGATAGGCTCCAAAAAGTACTGGGCATGGGAAAGATATTCAATAAATAGAATAAGAGGGGAGGATTCCCTCTCCCTCAGCCTCAGGCAGAAGACTGTCATTTCTTTAACAAATCCACAATTCGCTTCCTTATCTCTTAGGTCAAATCCTTGATCTGGCTCCCAGGTGTTTGCTTTCAATTGGTGCAAATGGCTGCTTCTAACACTTTTCTCATGCCTGCGGCTGGGACCGCCTCAAAGGGCTGGGCTCTACCCATCAGCTCCTCTCAAACTCATCTCCTACTCCTTCTGTCCTTTCTTTCTGTGGAGAGCTTTCATTCACATTTTCTGCTTCTCCATTTCTACTTTGACATCATTATTGGGACAACCTTTCAGAGTTTATTCACCAAGTCAACTTTTAAGGCTTGTTGAAAAAAAAACTGCTATCAAACAAAAATCAAGAGGAAAACAAGTGTTCTCCTCATTGGAAAACAAAACATGAATACATTGGAAAAACAATGAACACTTTTTAAAAAGGTGATAGCCTGTGCTGGGAAGGGTGCAATGCAAAGACCCTTTCATCTGCTGCTGGTGAAAGCAGGTATTAGGTCAACCCTTTGGAAGGCATCTTGGCACTATTTATGGAACCATAAACATGTTCCTACCCATTTAACGCCATATTCCAATTCTAAGAAACTATTATTTGGAAATAACAAATTTGGGTGAAAAGGCTTTATGCTCTTAAATATTCATCTTAGTGTTAGTTATAGTAGAGAAACAATGGAAACCACCTAAAAAGGGCCAACAATAATATTGAAAAGAAGTGATAGTGCATTCACTAGCAGTAATCTGTCACCAAAACACCAGTAATTATGAAGTCTCCGTGTAAAAAGTGTTTCCAAGTGTGTGTGTACACACACACACACACACACGCATTGCAAAAGGACTAAAAAAATACACAGCAAAATATTCCCCTGTGTCTGTGTTTAGGAGTTATAATTATGAATAGGGAGAGTTTTTCTCTTTCCACTTTTCAACGCTTCTGTAATGTGGTTATAGTACTGTTATAAATATAAATAAATTATATATGTTACTTTTATAAATATATAGCTGAAACCTCCCTGGAATGAAGGAATTCTGAACAAGGAGTTCCCTTCCCAAAGAAGGATCACCAAGCAGCAACCCTCTTTCCATGCCACGTCTGTCGAAACACCAAGAAACCAATCCCCCAAGGGACCCTATTTTTGGAGCTGCTAATTCCAAAGTCTGAGCCTAGAAGGTGGGCAGGGTCTGTGCCCTTCCTTTGTGGGAAACGCTTGCTAAATGTTGGGCTTTCAACCAAACACCTGGAGGAACAGAAAAGCAAGGCTAATAGAACTCTGTCTCTGGGCAGAAGGTCGCCCGTCACCGTTGACTGCAAGGGCAGTCCCTTTTGCCCTAAAGTTTGGCTTCACCGCTGCCTCAGGAAAGAGACATTCAAATGGAGTTATGGAAGAGAAAATCGAGTGGATGTGTTCTTTAAGAAACGTTGAATTGGCGCAAATATTTCCCAGGAAGAAAGTTTTAGTGGCAATTTGGAAAACTGAAAGCTGCAATTCAGGTGTGTGTGTTCTGGCTGTGTTTGGAAAGTAGGGATTTTTCTAAACGGTGGACTGGATTTCGTAGACAAAGGAACTGGATTGGGGCCAGAGTGTTGGAGGTTTGGAAGAGACTTAAAAGAGGAAGCCGGAAAGGAGAGAAATTTAAGAGTGCTGCCTACTACGTGCCAGACACTTTAAAAACCTCATGCATTTTAATCTTCAGGGCAGCTCAGTCAGGAAACTATTACTGTCCTTGATTTATGGGGGAGGAAACGGATCTTCAGAACAACTGTCCTAGGTTACACACTGGTGGGTGGCAAAGCGAGGAGGCAGATCTACAGCTATAGAACTCCAGAGCCTGTGCCCTTTCCTTACTAAGTCAACATCTTTCTTTTGCATATGAGGAACCTGAAAGCCAGGGAGGGAAGTGATTACACCATGTCACACAGTTCATCAAAGACGGCAAGCTAAGTCCTCTAATCCCCAGCCCAGCGCTGTTTTTCACTTGCCCACGGGGCCAGCTGCCTGCACTTGCCAGGAGGCCCCTGGTTAACCTGCCCTTCTACCCACTTCCCTTTCCAGGGGCAATGCATGGTTGGTTGAGTAGCCCAGGTTGATATCTCCTTGGGTTCTTTGCAATGTTGGACTTATTGTTATTAACATCACTATTATTTTATCTCATTCGATTGTTCACTTTCATAATTTCCTCCCAGACTGGGGGTATTTGTTGAAAAATATTATCTGTGAAATAAAGAACATGTAACTGAATACATAAAAGCTGTTTGCCCTGGGGCTTTATGTTTGAAACTGAAGTCTGCACCACCATTGAGTGTATTATCTGGATGATATCTAATACCACCACTTTCGAGTGTGAGAATGAACCCTTTTCTTTAAAAGAGAAAAAAAATCAGAAAAGAATATTGACCTTCCTAATGTTTCCCAGCACAAAGAAATCCATCTACTGTAGATTCCAAGACAGACCAGACCAATATGTTGACATGCTGTGCTCAGATTTCATTCCTGAAAATCTGGAACCTTATGCTATATAAATAACATGATCTTTTCCTTCATTCAAATCAAGGGGAAAAACAATTGCTGGCAGATCTTAGGGTTTGCCCTCCCCCTAACTGTCCCCACAAGTCCTAACTTGTTACCCACAAGTCTTGACTTGCATATTTTCATTTGAAGAGTTTTGAAATGCTCTGAAAATCATGGGGGAAAGAGAACCGAACCAAATCCTCCTGAGAAAGAGAGTAAGGGAAAAATGTAAAAAAAAAAAAACAAAAAAAAACCATAAAGGGAAATGTCTTGCTTAAATAAATTTCTATTGAAATAGATCATGGGACTCTATAGTAAAATTTCCAGTATGGCCTTGACAGATATAGAAGCACTGTTAGATTTGTTCCCATTTTTTAGACAAACAAACTGGAGTAGAGAAGGAATGTGCCCAAGGGCATAGAAGAGAATTGGCTAACTTGGAATTCTCATTTCTCATTCTCATTTCTCTGGACCAGTCAAGGGATTTAAGGATCATATTTTAGTCTTGGTAGAACAAATTTCTACCTTAATCTATATCATTTCCTGGTGAAAGCATTAGTATTACCAAAGTTATTTTAGCATTCATTAATAATTCCAAACATGTTTAGATGTCTTAGGGTAGCATTAAATTCACTACTATTTAAATGACAGGCAACCTTGAGAATCTTCAAAAAGAAGGTGAGTTGAGGGTAAGGACCATGCCTTCTTTATATATTGCAGAGTGCTTACCACTATGTCTCTTGCTCCTAGAGTCATTCATATAAATGGGTTAAATGAATGGAAATTAGTCAACGGGCAATTTTTTATTGGCCAGTTCCTTGGCTGTTACCTGTGATACATTCTCAGAGACTAGGGGATGTACTGTGGAGGCAGATAAGGCTGGGTTGGAAGCCAAATGACCTTGAGTAAGTGATGCTACCTCCTCTCTGTTGTCCTGGGAGAAGAACTGACTTTTTCCATCCAAACATACCACCCTCCAGGCCATACCTTTCAGCATGTTCCCATGGACGTCAAGATCAAGTCCAGACACCTCCCAGGGCTCTCTGTGTCCCATCCCTGTCAACCACATTGCCCCACTTCCGACCACCTCCTACATCGTGCCCGAGCCAAACCCAGTTGTTTTCAGTCCCTGCTCCCCCCCACGGAAAACCACTCTGTTGCATGCCTCCATCCCTCTTCCTTGATCACTCTGCTGCCACGCCTTCTCAATTAGCAAACGTTTATTTACTCTATTTCTTGCTTAATTTTAATTAATTCAAATTTAAATAGCCACAGATGGCTAGTGGCTAGCACATTGGAGAGTGCAATTCCAAAGTAAACCTCTGTCCAGTCAAGACCTCAACCACCTAGAGGTGGTGGCCCCTGGCAAACTTCCTTTTTACCCAGCAACTTCCAGAAAAATTAATAGAAACTCCTGTTCTATTGTTGTGAAATAGCGAAAGGGAAGAAAAATCAGTCCTTACTAATCTCAAGATTATAACAACCACTGATTGCATTTGGGTGCATTTTTTCCCCAGTGTGCCCACCTTGCACATGGGCATCTTGGGCCTTTTGTCATTCAGAAGGTCTTTACAGGGCAACAATAGAATATTGTCCTTCGGTGGGCCCCAAGATCGCTTGGGGGGTGGGGCAACCTCAAGTCTTATCCTACCTTCTCAACTTCCAGAAACTCTCTGCAGGAACAAAGCTGGAAGGGTCTCTAGTGACAAGCTACTTCAGCCCCTTCAAGGATAGATGAGGACTCAGGACCAGAGACAGAGACGGGATTTCCTTTCATTTGATGGCCAGTTCCTTTGGCAGCCTCCTGGGTTCCAATGACCAGAGCCCTCTCTTCCTCCTGGTACTGCTGAGGGGAGGCAGGAGAGGTGCCGAAAGGGATGGGCTTATGCTGCTCTTTTGTGTGTGTGTGTTTCTTTTTCATTTTTTGTCTTTATTTTTTAATGTTACATTAAAAAAATATGAGGTCCCCATAGACCCCCCACCCCTCTCCTCCCCCCATAACAACAACCTCCTCCATCATCATGAGACATTCATTGCATTTGGTGAATACATCTCTAAGCACCGCTGCACCTCATGGTCAATGGTCCACACCATAGCCGAAACTCTCTCACAGTCCACCCAGTGGGCCATGGGAGGACATACAATGTCCGGTAACTGTCCTTGCAGCACCACCCAGGACAACTCCAAGTCCCGAAAATGCCCCCACATCACATCTCTTCCTCCCACTCCCTACCCGCAGCAGCCACCATGGCCACTTTCTCCACACCAATGCCACATTTTCTTCGATTACTAATCACAGTAGTTCATGAATAGAATATCAGTAAGTCCACTCTAATTCATACTCTATTCCTCCATCCTGTGGACCTTAGAATGGTTGTGTCCACTCCACATCTATATCAAGAGGGGGCTTAGATTCCACAGGAATGCTGGATGCAATTCTGCTTGCAGTTGTAGGCACTCTTGGCTCCCTGGTGTGGTGGTTCACCTTCTTCACCTCCATGTTAGCTGAGTGGGGTAAGTCCAATAAACCAGAGTGTAGGAGCTGAAGTCTGTTGAGGCTCAGGGCCTGGCTATCACATGGTCAGTCCAGAGATTCAGGTCCCCTGGGTATACATTAAACCCCAGTGCCAACTACAGTTCCAGTAAAAGTAACTAGAGAGCTTTGTGGACAAAATCACATGTAAGTCCGTATGCTGCTCTTGATCTCCTCCTCTCAGGCTCTGTTTTCCCAGCCAAGTAGAAGCGTGTGCCATGCAGCTCTGCTGGGCCTGTCTCTTTCAAGGAAGCCCCAGCCAGTAGTCAGGCCACCATTACCTCTCCTCGGTGCTGACCACCATTCTGAAAGGCCCTGGGTCCACCATTTCCCTCTTTCTGGGCCTGTTCAGAAAGGCCCGGTTGAAACCTGAGCCCAGTTCTTTCCCACAGGGGAAAGAAAGTTCCCCACAATGGAGGCAGCCTTTTTAGAGGCACCCATGGCATGCCTGAGGGAGGGTCCCATTCCTCCATGAAGCTGGCCCTAGCTCCAGCTTGCACTCTCCTGGCCCTTTGGGGGACCCCTCTGGCTAGGGCACATGCGAGCAGTGCTCTCTGTGCCCTCTCGGTCCCACTAAGGGCCCTGACCGTCACGTGGTCTCCAGTAATTTCGAAGTCAGGACCCTATTGCTGCCTTCCAAATCCCCTAGCCCCATTTGCTCCCAGTAAATTTAAACAACGGCATGAGTGGGTCTAAACTCCCCTTTGTGCTATAATTAGGCTGGAACAAGGCTCACCCCAGGATAGAAATACTGTACAGGCAGGTTATAGACTGCTGCTGGTCCCCACAGTAGGGAAGTAGCGACCTTTTGAATAGGAGGATTAGCACATTAGCACGTAGATTCCTGCGTCTGGGGTGGGGGGGCGTTGAATTCTAGGATAAGAGCTCCAGCTTGTATTTGAGGGGGGAGGGGAAGGCAGGAGCCCTGCACTTTAAAAACCTTGTATGTTCCTGCGGCATCTGGGGCGTGAATATGGGACGAATCCAGCAGGCACCAACCAGAAGAGCAGGGCAGCTCAGGACCTTCCCAGGATCAATGTCATGTTTGGAAAGGACAGAAGCCCTGGGGCAAGAAGCATCCTCTGTTGGTTCATCCTTTTTACCTGTTGGGAAGTGCTAGGTCAGCTGGGATGGTACAGGGAAGCCGAGAGAACGTGGGTGCTGAAGTTAGACATATCAGCTGTGTGACCTTAGGCAGGTGCCTGCACCTTTCTGGGCCTCTGTCTTCATCTTTATCATGGAATGAGGCTAGGTTGTTAAAGAGATTAAATGAGATAGCATAAGAAAGCATTGCAGAAAACAAATAACACCTGAGAGGCCCTTAACAAATGGTAATACTTCACTCTTGCTGGCAAACATCCTTTCTGCCACCCACGTTGGTAAGGACATCATCCATCAGTTCTTCCTGCTCTTCTCTGATGGTGGAGTATCCACTTTGACTCTGTTTCCAGTTACATCCCAGCACAGTTGCTCATTAGCTCTGCGTCATAGGGCTCATCCCTGGAATGAGGTTGACCCAAGTTGGTGAAAAGCTCAGACCTGCTGCTGCTCTCACTGGAACTCCTGGTGGGGAAGCCCTTGGAAATTCTCAAGGGCTTTCAGGGGTGGGACTGGACCCAAAGGGCAGCTCCAGCATCTAGTACCCCCTCATGGAAGTGCACTGAAGTGGGCCCTGAATCAGCAAGAGAAGAAGGAAACAGGCATTGGGCCTGATTATTTAAAAGACAGCCAGAGAATCTGAGACATTATTAGAGTATTCTCTCTTTAACACGCATGCACACAAAGTTAGAAGAAAACTTTTAAAAGCAAAAAGAGCCTGATGTAAAGTCTTTCTCTAATCTAACAAGGACAGCAGAGACTCAGGAAAACAGCTGGGCTGTTGATTTACTAAAATAATGATGCCCTGCTCCATCAAGGATACTTCTTCAGTGGCACCTCTGCGGTAAGATTTGGAGGTGGCAGAAGACGTTTCAGACCCAAACCTTCCTGGACAACAACTTTGTGGCTTAACTGTCATGCAGGATGCAAAGCGGTATGAAGGGATTGGAGTCCCCACTCCCCAATAGATTTGCCTTACACAGAACAGCACGGGAAACCAGGTTCTCAGGTTTTTAAAATTTTTATTTCTGCTCTCTTTAGCTCAAGATTGGCAGATGAACTGAAAAGACAAGTCATTGAACATCTTTAAGCCCCAGTTTCTTCATCTCTAAACCAGGGCTAGGTAACTGTAGTGGCTCTGCCAACACCCCACAGGGACGGTGACATCTAAGTTTTTGGTTGAAATCTTAACATTGACTGAGCACAGACTGTTCCAGGACTGGGCTGAGTAGTTGCTCCTTGGATTTAAGTCCAGGTTATGGAAAGTGCCTTTAAATATTAAATAGGTACCCTACTCCCAAATGTAAAGTATTATTATTGAAAGTAGCATTGCAAAGTCTTGAGTGCTTTCTTTAGAGTGGATAATCATTAGATGGCTGAACACGTTTCAAGCTTAGGGGGGAATCTCAGGATAGCTCTGAATCTGCCTCTTAAAATCACCAGTCTGGAGGTTGTGTCTATCGGGTTGGAATGGCCGAATTCTGTTTTGTGACTAGTCACTCTTTCAGGGAAATGATGATTTGTGTGGGGTCAAAGGTTAAGAATGCTAATTTCATGTTTTTTACTCTTAGAGTACCTTTAGGGGACTGGCAAGCTAGTGAAAAATGGTTCGGAGTTTGTAAATGACTTGTATTTACTTGCCAAACTTGCTGGTTGGAAGCTCTTCCCAGGGGCAGGGGAATGGACTTGTCTAAGAGAGGGGCTAAACAGGTGGGATGCTACAGCTGCACCTGGCCCAGCTGACCCAACCCCAGAGGGCCCGCCTGGTACCCGGAAAGCCCAACAACAGAAGGAAGATCCCACACCTGGAGTGCCCAACTCCCTGAGGGTCGAAGCACCTTAACTCCCTCTAGGAAGTGCTTGGTCTGCAGCCACACCCCCTTGTGCATGGAGGACCACACTCCTAGGTTTTTCATTTCCAGGGGAAGGGATCCCCATTGTACTAGCAGAGCCGGACAGTGTTCCTGGACCCAACTGCCCCTGAAGTTAATATGGTGGGGTCTCATATTTGGTCACTTTGAGTCACTGGTGCTTAGGGCTTTAGGTTTTGCAAATTTGGGCAGAGAAGCAGGCCATGTGGATAGATGGACTATAAATTGGGCAGAGGCTTGAACACTGCCCATATGGAGAACTCATTCATTACCTTAGCAGGCAACCCATTCAAATTTAACAGCTCAAATGCTTTAGCTCTTCCTTATATAGAGTTGAAATCTGCCTCCTTTTAACTTCTACCCTTTGTTCTCAGTTTCACCTTCAGGAACCATGTGGATGAAATCTGCTCCCTCTTCCTCCAACTTGCCTTAGCAACATTGTCCCCCACGCTCAGATTTCATTTGGCACAGAATACAGTGATAGTCAACTACTTAGATGCTTTCCCATTCTTGTGATTCTATAGGGGGAGGAACTGAGACTAAGAGGGGACATTGATGTGGGCTATGGGTGGGAGGCTGTTGTCTCTTCACAGATGCCCTGAGCTGTCTGTGTCCTGACTTGTGGGTGTGGAACGGTTAAGAGGCTGCAATCCTGCCCTTGGTGACCATGGCAACGACTCCAGTCCCAGGAAACAGTTTATCAATGCAAACTCTATAAACTTTAAATATTTAGGGAAAATGCAAACCAAGTGTGCTAAAAGCTTATCTAGAATGTATGAAGTCCATGCTAAAAGCTTACCTAGGATGTGGAAGATATATGCTAATTCAAGCCTATTGGGCACTGGAACAAAAGAATGATTTGGCCCTTCCTCTCTGTAAAAAAGGAACTAAAAATTCTTGTTCTGGGCTTGGGTTTGAACCAGAAAGCTCCCGAGTCTGGCCGGCCATCAATAAATCATTTTTTCCTTCTCAAAATCATTCCTGAGTCCTGGCCTCTCTATATGCAAATAATTGAACCTCTCTCGTCTTCTACAACATTATGACAGTCCCTAAATCATGTAGTATCCCAAGATTCCCCTTGGAATTCCTCCTTGACTGCAACTGAGCTCTTCTCCAACCCCTGCAAACAAAAAGATTGCCCTAAACTTCCATTCACAACCAGGATGCTGTGCTTAGCCAGGGGAGCGGATGTGGCTCAAGTGGTTGAGCATCTGCTTCCCACATAAGAGGCCCCAGGTTCGGGTCCCGATGCCTCCAAAAACCAAAAAAAAAAACCAAACAACAAGCAAAACAAATGGGAAAAAAAAAAACAGCGTAGCCTATTTGGCTCAGTGGTTGAGCACCAGCTTCCCACACACAAGGTCCCGGGTTCAATCCCTGACACTGGTATGTTAAAAAAAAATCCTTAGGCAACAGAAGCAATTATCACAAACATCACAGAGCTAGTGCCTTTGCTGTGGTGGTGGTAGTAACAATCAGAAGGTATCAGGTATTTGCAGTCTTAAACACGTCTTTTCGAAATATAATACATCCACCTTTCAAAATACACCCCCCCCTCCAGCCATCCATCTCACACCCCCCCCCCCCCCCGCCTTTGTTGGCTTCTCTTGCTTTGAACAGGCAGTTTGCTGTCAAAACTCAATTCCCACCAAAGGTATTAACCTGGGCACATGCTGTAGAGGTAATTATATGCAATCTATTGAAGGAGATGACTGAGCCCCCCCATCATCACCTCCCCCAGCCCCATCTGCTCCCTGAGTTCCTTTGCCGACTGATCTGCCCTTGGCATGCTTAGACTTTGTTGTCCCTTTTGCTCAGTCCTTGTCAGTCAGCAGCCAGCCAACCAGAGTCGCCAGTGAATGCCTCTTAACACAACTTAAGCCCGGGGTTTCTAACTAGCCTGTTGATCAAGTCCCCCAGGTCAGACAGTCAGCAACTTCTATTGAGGCCATGCCCTATGCTGACTACTGTTCTCAAAAGAAGGGAAAGCTAGGGGCTCTGTCTCCAGATGACTTTAAAAGCCTAATTAGTGTATCTCCTAGCCACTCACTTGAGAAAAGCCTTAAGGACACTTACGAAACAATAGACCACTGGGTATAATAGGAAGGAGATAGAGCTCAGAGGAGATGCTAAGATCCTTGAGGGGAGGGCCTGGCCTTTGTGTCCTCCCACCCACCCCCAAGGGCCTCTTCACCTCCTCATTAACCTTTTTTTTTTAAGATTTATTTTATTTATTATCCGCCCCCCCTCCATTCACTGTGTGTTCTTCTGTATCTGTCTGTATTCTCATTAGGTGGCTCTGGAAACCTCCTGTACCTTCCAGAGTGGGAGAGAGGCAATTACTCTCTTGGACCACCTCAACTCCTTGTTCTGCTACGTCTTCCTATTTTCTTTCCTTTGTGTCTCTTGTTGCATCATCTTGCTGTATCAGCTCTCAGCATTGGCCGGCACTCCTGCTTGGGGCAGCTTTTCCACACTGGGTGGCATCCCAATGCAGGGCGGCAGTCCTGCACAGGGTGGCTTTTCTTTTTTTTTTTTTAATTTTTTTATTTTTTATTGACTTTGTAATAATATTACATTAAAAATATATATGTGAGGTCCCATTCAACCCCACCCCCCCACCCCCCCTCTCCCCCCCCCCCCAACAACACTCGTTCACAGGGTGGCTTTTCCAGCGTGGGCTGGCACTCCGTGTGGGCCAGCTCACCCTCACGAGGAGGCCCTGGGCATCGAACCCTGGACCTCCTATATGGTAGACAGGAGTCCAATTAGTTGAGCCACATCCATTTCCCCCTCATTAACCTTTTGTTTGCAGAAATTACAATGACCTTGAGGAGCAATTGCCAATGACCGGGCAAGAGATGGTTTAGGTATTACAAGACCAGTCTGAAACAGCTGTCTGTTCTCGGAAAGAGGCCTGCACTCACTTCAGCCTCAAAGTGGACAAGGCCGGCTCTTCTTGCAGTCCCTCTGCAGCCTGCCACCACCATCACAAACAAAAGCAGGTGGACCCCCTCCTTCCTGGTCCTGTCTGGGGAAGCACTTCCTGCTTGTCAGGCTGATTCAACCCTGGGTGGGGGGACCAGCAGGGCTGGTGGCCTCTGCCTCTCTTGAGCCCTTTGGCCACCTTTCCCAGGTGGTCATGTCCCAGACCCGCCTGGCAGCGGGGGCCTGGACCCAACGACTCTCTGAAGCCCCTTTCAGAGCAGCAAGTCAGGATCCCTGGGGGTCAGCCAGCCTTACTTGGACTGAATTGGAAGCTGAGGCTGGACTGATTTTCAGCTCCAGGAGGCGGCTATGCAAGATGGTGCAGCCAGAACAGAGGGGCCCCATCCCTATTGCTTCTCCTTATGCATAATGGATCATAATTATAATACTTGGAATGTCCATGGGACCCGCTTTCCAGAAGCTCAGAGCCCAATAGAGTACTTTAGTTTCTCAGTCTCATACACAGAGGCACATGCACGCAAGCACGCACACACACACTTTAAAGAGCAGGCCAAAAAGTGTTATAAATAAAATTCTAGAACATGAGTGGGAGGAATAAACAGGCACATTTCACTGTAAGAGATGAAACTGCTCCAGCTCCTTATGGGATGGCTTCGCTCTGACAACCCACAACTGCGCTATTGATCAGAAATGGGGCCGGATGTATTTTTGCTTTGCTCAGCCTTCTTCCTCTTCTTCTTCTTGTCAATACATTTGTTAAAGATGGTGTAAATATGATTAGTTTGCAGGCTGAAGCTAACAGTTAAAGAAGGTAGTCCCCCTTGGTATAGGTAGAGAACAGAACCTAAGCAGTCCCACTCATATTCCCAAGTATCCTTTCCTTCCAGCTGAGACAAGGTTTCCTGCTGCCAACCCCACAGGTTGGGCTCACTTAGTCTTCCCTACCTCTTTCCACTCTTGCTCCAACCTGAAAGGTCTTCCACTCCCGTCCCTTGGCCCAGGCCCCACTGCTCCACATGGTCTAGGCTTCCATTCCAGGTATTCTGGTTATCTGGCCCACCGCCCCTGGCCCCCTCCCACCTTCAGGAGGCCCTGGCCACCTCAGCCCCTCCTGAGGATCTTTGGCTATCTCTCCCTAACACACTGCTGCCGGCCTTGTGAGTTATCGTTTGGGGGCCCCACCAACCCTGGATAGGGGGGACTGTGGCTTGTTCCCTGTTCAGAATATGCACACTTGACACATGACTTTTCAAACTTTAAAAGTGGTGGAGTTGGTCCAGGAGATGGTCCTTGTTTTGGTGACTTGCAATGAAGAATAACTTACCTTCCTTTCTTCCTAAATGGCTGTGTATATGATTCCTCACCCCTGTGACAATTTCAGCGCATCAGCTGATTCCTCTTGGCCCTCCATGCCTTCCCCGCCACCCCCTGATTCTTTTCCTTAGCTCAGAGTTTGCGGTGGGCTAATAATGAATTTTTCAGGCCAAGGAAGCATTTTCTAAAATAATGCACGGGCTGGCTCCATAACTCCACAGCAGAGCCTCTTAACCAGGGGTCCGTGAACTTGAATTGAAATTCAAAAAAAACATTATCCTTCTGGGGACATGTTGGTGCAGGTGCGATATATCTATTAAATAATACACAGTATAGTGTGGACTTAGTAAAGGGTCCCTGGTTTTCACCTGACTGGCAAAGGGGTCTGTGGAACCAAAAAGGTTAAGAACCCCTGCTCTAGAGTGTCTTTCAGCTCTTATATCTCACCAGCCCAGGAAATGCACACAGAAGTTGCTAGGAAGTAGAAAGACATTTTAGTTGGGCCCCCACAAACTTGAAATAAAAGCCCATGGAAAAAGATGGGTTCTGGAAGACTCATAAGAACGCTTAGAGAATCTGCTAAATAATATTTTTGTCTGCTGTTTGTAAATGTGACTCGCTTTGAAACCATCTGTCATGCGGTGAGAAGTATTTAAATCTGTGAAAATTAGTATATTTTTGTATATACCAAAGCAGAGTTTTAATGGATCCCTGATTCATGTTGTCCAGTGCATTCTTTGAAATATTTTATCCAATTGTCAAGTAACATTTAAGATGCAATTCAGGGGGAAGGCATGGCAATGAACGGAGAGCGGCTGTGCAGTTCATATCTCAGTATTTCTTTACTGGTAGAACAGAGAGGCAGCAATGCGGATGGGAGAGCAGAGTTTCTAAATGGGTCTGGCGTGGGGTTGCAGTTTTTGCTGCTGCTCCTCAGCTTCTGGAAACAGCCATTTCCCAGGTGGGGGTGGGGGTGGGACGGCTGCCATCTGCTCCTCATTTCCTAGTAAAGGGCTAGCTTTTGCAGCCGGGATCGGGCATCCCTGACAGCTCAGCACTTCAACCTTCATAACATTTCTGTTTTCGCTGCTGCCTTGGGTCTCTATGGGTAATATTGCCAACTTAGCAGTGCCCAAAGACATCTAAATTACTGGCAGCAGGAACAGCTGTTGCAGTAAGAAACTTGAAAGTCATCAAAAAAGCTTCCTCATGTTGAGTGGAGAAGATGGGCGCAGAGAACAACTCTGCTCTCTGAACACCTGTAAGTCTAGGTTTTGGTGCTTTACACATGCTGTGGTGCGGGGCATCAATTCTCTCTTGGGGGTCATGTCTTGTCTGCTCAGTAAAACTGTATCTTAATTGAAGGCCAAACCTTGTCTAAGGTGAAATCAACTGTCCAAGCTGGGAGTAACTCCAGGGTTTAAATATCAGATGAGGAAACGGAGGCCAAGAAAGTGGTAAGTGGCAGAGTTGGGATGTAATCGGAGGCCCTGGACTCACAGCTGAAAGACTTCTCCCCATGCCATTCTCCAAGATCTGCCAAAGAGTTCTCACCCACTGCCCCATGGAGGGAAATGGGGCTGAACCTTCCCTTATAATACCTGGACATGAGCCATGATGAAGAAAACATTTTAATGTCCCAAATAACTGAAAAGTAGTACACACACCAATCCATGTATATGCGAGTACTCGTGTGATAATGCTTAAAGCAGCACTATTCACTGTGGCCAAAAGGTGGAAACAGCCCAAATGCCCATCAACTGATGAATGGGTAAGTCAAATGTTGTCTATCCATACGATGGAATATTATTCAACCAAAGAAAGGAATGAAGCACTGATATATGCTACCACATGGATGAATATTAAAATCATTATGCTAAGTGAAGGAAGCCAAACATAAAAGGCCGTATTTATATGAAAGATCTAAAATAGGTAAATCCAGAGACAGAAAGTAGATTACTGATTGCCAGGAACTGGGGGGAGAAGGGAAGGGAAATCAACTGCTTAATAGATATAGGGTTTTCTTTTGGAGTAAAGAAAATGATTTGGAACTACACAGAGATGGTAGTTGCAAAATATAGTGAATGCACTAAATACCACTCAGTAGTCTACCTCAAAATGATTGATTGTATGTTATGATGAATTTCATCTCATTAAAAAAATATGAGAGAAACAGATGTGGCTTAAGCAATTGGGTTCCTGCCTACCATATGGGAGATCCAGGGTTTAATTCCTGAGGCCTCCTGGTGAAGGTAGGCTGGCTTGTGTGGTGTGCTGGCCCACGCAGAGTACTGGCACAGCAAGGCGACACAACAAAAAGACAAAGAAGGGAGACCATAAGAGACACAACAGACCAGGGAGTGAGGTAGCACAAGAGAACGAGCACCTCTCTTCCACTCCGGAAGGTCCCAAGATCAGTTCCTGGTGCCGCCTAAAGAGAAGACAAGCAGACACAGAAGAACACATGCTGCATTCAGCTCACAATAGGTCGGCTCGAAGGGAAGGCAACGCAGAAATAAAGGTAGACACACAAGAGGCTAGACAAACCTGGGACCAGGGGAACTCACAGCTGCTGGAACTCAGAGCCTCAACCCTAGTTATCCCATCGCATGTATTGGGAAACTACTAAGCAGCTGTTTGCTGTCTGAACTACAACATCATTTACAATAACAGGGAACAACTGCAACATCTAACAACTGCTACATTTAACAGGTGTAACATTTACAATAACAAGCAGGTAAGCCAGTTTCCCACAACAAACGCATAGCGATAGGACACAGAGCAGACAACGGAGGTGGCAGGTGGGGGTGGAATAAATAAATAAATCTAAAAAAAATCCAAAAAAAAGGAGAAAGCTTTTCATCAGTTTAGCTCCTAGACTGACTGCTGGTTGCCCTAACACCAAACAGGGTCTTCCTGGGATGCGAATAGTGTTATACACAAGCATAGTGGTCAAGAGCACAGGCTTGTATATCAGAACTGGACACATCTCTCAGCTCTGCCACTGACTGTTTGAGTGCCCTTGGGTAAGAAACTTAATCTCCTGAGCCTCAGTTTCCTCATCTCTGAAACAAGGATGATTTTAGAACCTCCCTCACAGGATTGCCATGAAGATTAAATAGCTCACCGTGAGTAATTCGAAGGTGTTAAATAATATATTTTTAGTGCGTGACTATAGATGAGCAGAGGATGAAACTCTAGTAAGAACTCAACAATAGTAACTATCATGTGGAGTAGGGCAGCAACCTCTTACACCAGCCCCAGAGAAACAAAACAGGGAATGTGAGTTCTGAGCCTTAAAAGTGCAACACCAAACGGTGGTCATCTTAGAGCAGGTGACCATATAAACCTGTTACTTTTAAGCAGCCTGACAGCCAGGCACCCAGCTTGTCCTGGCTAACAAAGATGGGCCACGGAGTCCTCAGCAGTGTACGGAGCTATCACCCCTGGCTTTCCTCACTAGCCCCCATCCAAGTTTTGCACTTATCTAGTCTCCACCTACTTCTCCACTCTTGGCTCTGTAGCTGGTGATGACATCAGTTCAGCCCTGTGATGCTTGTGTAGATACAGTAACTTCTCTCTCTTGATCTTCAACTCTCCCTTAAGGATATGATAGCATTCACTCTTCCAGTTCTTCTAGCTTCCAAGCGTCCTGGGTAGGACTTGATAACTTAGTTCCATGTTCCAATCACCACCCACACCCACACCCACCTGAGGGCCCCCAAGTGATGTATTTAGAGAGTAGCTGCTTGGTAACTGTTAGAGAATAATGGAAGAAGAAAGGAGATTTTTGTTTGGGTTGTGATATGTTGTAAGGAAAGGAAAGGGAACATTTAAGAAGAAATTTAAAAACAAGGAAAATGGGAGCATCTTTTCTCCAGGACAGTGATATTCATTTAATAATAAATAAGTATTTATTATTTTAGATTGTAAGAGCCACCTGTCTTTACTGTAAAATACAGAAAAGGTCCAAAAGTTTATATTTCTATATATACAAACATGTGTATATATGTATATACAATATATCATGTGTAAGTGTGTGTGTATATATATATATATATCATCCCTAATTCTTCTTCAGAAAATCATAGTCATGGTTTGTTGTATCCCCCTTTTATATAATAAACATATAACAAGCATATAGTGAAGTGCATCAATCTGAAGTGTATGGCCTGATAAATTTTTCATTATCTATACAACAATGTAACTACCATGTGGGTCAAGATATAGAACACTTCTAGCACCCTGGAAGATTTCCATGTATTTCTTTCTTAAAAGTAATTAAAATATTGACTAAAAGCAGTCAAATTTCAAGATCACATCATTTGTACATATTTATTAGAAGCAGGCAAACTCATATGAACCCATACTTTAAGGGAAATGAAGTGAGGAGCCATAGAATTTAGACTGTGAGGGTGCATGATTTTTTAAAAATTGGAAATTTGACTTATGGATACCATTTTTTTTTCTGTGGTATTGTTTTTAGCTTGGTCCTGAGAAGCCAAGAGAAAAAAGGGAGGGTTCCCTTTGAAGTGATGAGAGCGGAGAAGCAGAAAAGAGCCCTTCTTCGTTCTGCCAACTTTTGTGCAATTCCTTCCCTCCCCAACAAAGCCTTGTACATGTTGGAATAAGGCATCCTGTACTCTAAGAATTATTAAGAAAATGCCCGTCAAATCATTCAAAGTCAGTCTGGGTAAAGTAAGCTTGTACCTGTCAGCAGAGAGGCACATGGGAAAGGCCATCCCCCTCAGCCGTGTATACAGCCTGGATTCAGCTAGATGCTTGGAATGTCTGCCCAGGTTTAATTGTTTCCTTGCTCATTTGAATGTGTTATTGTTATAGCAGCAGAAACAGCAGCAGTTCCATAGACTTTGCCCATCAGTGGTTAGACAAATGTCTGACCCTGGCTCTAGCCAACTCTTTTTATCTATGGTATGTCTTTGGAATAAAAATGTCCACCCCCTGCTGGTTTTTCTTAAAAATGCTAATTGTCTCCTTATATCAAGGCAGGGATGATGGTACTATGGAAAAAGAAGAAGAGAATGGGGATGGGGGGGTGGGAGGGGTAGAGGGGGTGGAGAAGGAAAGGAATTCATTCCAACATTTCAGGTTTGAAGCACAAATCCAAAAACCTGTTGAGCTAAAGTGTCATTTCATCCAGAACTTCCTGATGTCCATTTAAAACATTCTGTTGCTTTCTAACGGACCCTTGATTTTGTAGCTTGGCTTTCTGATTCTCACTGTATTTCCAAACGAGGTAGAGAATGAATATAAAATGCAGTATGCAGCACCATGTGCCACTAGGTGTCCTTTGCAATCTTGAGCTATAATTCACCTGATACCTGGGAGCCCAAGTTTTGTTCTCAGGTGAAACCCTGAGTAGAAGAAACAGGATTGGAAAATGCTACTTCTGTTGCAGCTGCAGCGGCCCTGTGCTTTGCCACTGATAGTTTTTAACAGGCTTTAAATTTTGGACAGAAAAGGGAAAGGTCAAGTTTGAGGTGGAGCGACTAGACAAAGTTCAAGGTCCCTTCTAGATCTCACATTGCAGTAGCCTCTGCTTAACCAATGCTGGGCTCCTTGCCTCTACCCTGTCTCTTTTTTGCCTGTGTGACTTTCTCACCAACTGGGTGAGATATGGAAGAGTAAGATAAACATTTTTGAGAAAATGAATGTTCCAGAAGTGCCTTCAAAATTAAGTGCAAACACAAAGTGTGCGTTTTTATTTAATCAAAAGGATATGAAGAAATACTTTTCTTTCCATGAACAAACCATTTACATCCAGTGTGTAAATTAGAGAAGGTACTATATCCAAATTATACCGAAAGGCACATTTTTCATCTAAAGCCGTAGGTCAAATCATGTGCAACAAGCTAGAGTACTGATTATCTATGGCAACTGTTTTTCTGTTATATGGAAGGGTACCTCCTGAAAAATGGGTTCTGATTTTCAGTAAGCAGAAATCCTCTTTTTATTTTTATTTTTTTTATATTTTAAAGATTTATTTATTTCTCTCCCCTTCCCCTCCACCCTGCCAGCCCCAGTTGTCTGTTCTCTGTGTCTATTTGCTGCGTTGTCTTCTTTGTCCGCTTCTGTTGGTGTCAGTGGCACGGGAATCTGTGTTTCTTTTTGTTGCATCATCTTGCTGCGTCAGCTCTCCGTGTGGGCGGTGCCATTCTTAGGCAGGCTGCACTTTCTTTGGCGCTGGGCGGCTCTCCTTATGGGGTGCACTCCTTGCGCGTGGGGCTCCCCTACGTGGGGGAAACCCCTGCGTGGCACGCACTCCTTGCGCACATCAGCACTGCTAACGGGCCAGCTCCACACGGATCAAGGAGGCCCAGGGTTTGCACCGTGGACCTCCCATGTGGTAGACGGACTCCCTAACCACTGGGCCAAGTCTGCTTCCATCCTCTTTTTAAATTAGACCATAATAAAATGTTTTTTTTAAAGATTTATTATTTATTTCTCTCCCCTTCACACCCCCCCCCCCCCGCGCCGAGTTGTCTGCTTTCTGTGTCAATTCACTGTGTGTTCTTCTGTGTCTGCTTGTATTTGTCAGTGGCATGGGTAATCTGTGTCTTTTTTGTTGCATCATCTTGCCGTATCAGTTCTCCATGTGTGCAACACCACTCCTGGGCAGGCTGTGCTTTCTTTGTGCTGGGCGACTCTCCTTACAGGGTGCACTCCTTGCGCATGTGGCTCCCCTACGTGGGGGACACCCCTGAATGGCATGACACTCCTTGTGTGCATCAGCACTGTGCATGGGTCAGCTCACCACAGGGGTCAGGAGACCCTGGGTTTGAACCTTGGACCTCCCATGTGGTAGGCGGATGCCCTGTCCATTGGGCCAAATCCGCTTCCCCATAATAAAATCTTAGATGTTGTATTAGTCAGTCAAAAGGGTGCTGATGCAAAGTACCAGAAATCTGTTGGCTTTTATAAAGGGTATTTACTTGGGGTAAAAGTTTACAGTCCCAACCGCCATGGAAAGTCCAACTCAAGGTACCATAAGAGGCACTTTCTCACCAAAGTCAGCTACCACAATTGAAGCAAGATGGTGGATGATCTCTGCCTGGACTCTCAGGGCTTTCTGTATCAGTGTCTGTATAGGGCTCATTTCTTTCTGGACCTTCTTGGTTGATTGCTCAGGGGCTCTGTTCTCTTTAGCTGCAGACTATCAGGTGAATGGCTCTCCTTGGGGGCCCCAGGATCAAACATGACAGAGCTCTCTCCTTGTGACTTTATGAGCATGGGGCACCTAATGTCATATTTACAAAAGCTACATACTTCATGCAACCATTGCTCCTGTAGTAAAGTATAAGACCATATCGATACCAGTAGGTAGACAATTATTGCGTAAGAGTAGCCATATTTACTCTTTGGGTCTCTGTTATCTCAACAGGAAAATAGGGATAATGAAAAACACCTCCCTGCCATGAGACGGCTACAATATATGAAAGTAACTCAAATTCCTCTCTGGTCTACAACTCTTATAATTCAATGCTAATTATGGATCAGTCCAGATGTAAGCCATGTATCTTAATACAAAATTATTTTTTGTATTTTAGTGCTGGCAGGGCTGGGTCTGAGGAAAATGTGATATAGGTGGAATTTTATAACAACCACAACACCAAAAACATTAGCTACTACTAATTGAACCCTCACCTTTAGGCTTCATGAGAGAAGTGACTTTAACTCTCTGATTCATAACCATACCCCCAAAGCCTAAATTAGTGCTGGTATTTGGTAAATACTTTAATGAAGGAATGAGTGAAAGGATAAATAAATGAATGCTTTGAACCCAGCAGTGTGCTAAGTGCTTTCAGATTACTTCAATGTCCATGTATGTTCTATCCCATGCTTGGTGCTGAGGGCACAGAAATGAATTAGACATGCTCCTGGCCCCCATGAGGAATGCTTTGCATAAATTTTTGCTTTTACTCTGCACAGCCATTCTATGAAGTAAGTGCTATAATTATCCTCATTTGAGGTATGGAGAAAGTTGAGGCTCAGGGAGGATATCTAAGGACACACCGCCAAAAAATGAAAAAATCAGGATTCAATTCTGAGTCTGCCTGGCTGCAAAGTTTAGCCTTGTTTACTGGGGAACACAGAGTTTCTACTTTATTTTCTTTCCCATACATTTTTCCCCCTGCAGCCACTATGGCTGACACTTCACATGGAATTCCTGGGGGAAGAAATGTCATGGTCTTCATCATTTTGCTGAGAAGACTGCAGTGGCCTAATTTACCTCTTTTCTTTCCATCTTATGTTTGTCCACCTCCCAGATCATTCTTTCTAATCATTCACCTTTTCACTCTCTGTTTATAAATCTTCTGTGTTGATAAACTCAAGATAGCACTGGGATATGGGTTAATGTGCCCCCGTTATCAGATACCTTATTTCAGGATAGTCTCCCAGATGAAACTATACTCAGGATTGTGTCTTCACTGGCCTGCCCTGGCCTTATACATTCCCACTGCCTTTTCTGAAATTGTCTTGGCCCTCCATCTATGTGACTCATCCCTATCTTTCATGGCTCAAAGCAGGTCCCACCTTTTCCACTCGTTTAGCCATCAGCCTTGCACTGTCTTTGCATTTTTCCTGGGCATGTTTTGGGCCAGAGGAATAGTGAAAAGTCGCTGTGTTAATAAACTCATAGTCAGTGGGCCTCAATTTATGCCTCTGAAATTGTTTCCTTGCCTATAAATTAGGGGGGCTAGAGGGCTGCGGGCCTAACAACTTGTCCTAACTACAGGAGCAAGCCACTTTCTTCTCCCCAGGCCCAAATTTGTCAAACAGTGATCACCAACAGACCAGGGGAAGTGCCCCAAAAGTGGAGAGAGCAGGCCTGCCTCAACTAGTTCTTGGCTTGGAGGACAGTAGCATGCAAAGGCATTTTGTGTTCCCCCTGCCCACCAGAGAGGCATCCCAGTGTGCATCAGGAGAAATGCCTGGCCTGGCAAAACCATGTATGCCACAAATGCACTCTGCCTAAGCAAGCCTTTGCATATAGGTCTTATCGGTACACAAAACCACAGACTTCTTTTCGCTTATAAATCTTCCCTCCCTCTAGGAAGGAGCAGCATGTGACACATGATAGGTGCTCAATGAACATTTATTAATGTGAAGCAGGGACACTTCTACAGGATCTGGGTGGTCACATGTTCACTGCTGACCCTACATGAGATCTGGAGCAGTGTGTTTTCTGACAAGCAATAACATGGGATTTAGTCAGAGGCATAATATGCAGCCTCAGCTCAGCCACCCAATTGCTCAGTGACTGAGTTTGCTCGCTGGGACTCAGTTTACTTTTCCATTTAAAAAAAGCATACCAATATTTTCTAATAGTGTATGAAGGTGCACCTGGAAGCTCTTTGCAAATTATAAAGTACTATATGACCAAAATATGGTGTAGTCATGCAATGGAATATACTCAGCCATAAAAAGGAATGAAGTTCTGACACATGCTACAACATGGATGAAACTTGAAACCTCTATGCCGAGTTAAAAAAAACTTGTCACAAAAGAGGATGCATTGTATGATTCCATTTATATGCAAAGCCCAGAACAGGCAAATTTATAGAGACAGAAAGCAGACTGGTGGTTTCTAGGAGCTGGGCAGAGTGACTTCTTAATGGGTACAGGGTTTCCTTTCAGGATGATAAAAATTAGATAGTGGTGATAGTATTTTTTACTTCTAAAATTTTTATTATTTTTTATTTCTCTCCCCTTCCCTGCCCACCCCCACACCCCCAGTTGTCTGCTCTCTGGGTCCATTCGCTGTGTGTTCTTCTGTGTCTGCTTGTATTCTTGTCAGTGGCACCGGGAATCTGTCTCTTGTTTTGTTGCATCATCTTGCTGCATCAGTTCTTCATGTGTGTGGCGCCACTCCTGGGTAGGCTACACTTTTTTTTGCGCTGGGCGGCTCTCCTTACAGGGCTCCCCTATGTGGGGGACACCCCTGTGTGGCATGCGGCACTCCTTGAGCACATCACTACGCATGGGCCAGCTTACCACATGGGTCAGGAGGCCCTGGGTTTGAACCCTGTACTTCCCATGTGGTAGGCGGATGCTCTATCCATTGAGCCAAATCTGCTTCCCTAGTGGTGATAGTATTAAATGTCAACTAACAGTTCACTTTAAAATGGCCAAAATAGTAAATTTTATGTTCTGAATATTTTACCACAATAAAAGGCAAAAAAAAACCCCAACAACCCTACATTAGTGTCAATGGGCCTGAGGCGCCATTGATTCTTGTTTTCTACAAATAGCCCCATTCCACTCTGGTGGTCAAAGAATTTACAAGGAGTGGGTGCACCTTCCCTAAGGATCATCTAAGAGAAGAGCTGAAGTGGGGTGGGAGGGAAGGAGGAGCTTCTGCACCATCTGAAAAGCTTCTCTTCTGGATGGTATTTGTTTGTAGATTGCCAGTTGTTCGCCCTGTTTGAATTTAAATGAAAGGAGGCTTTGAAGTGGAAGCCACTTCTGGAGTAGGGCTTGGGGGTCCTGCCTAGCTTGGTGAAGTTTAGACTTGTCCAGATCTGTTTTCAGCTGGAGGTTACAGTTTCTGGTGGCAAAGGCACTTGTTTTTTGGCTAATAATACCTGAAGAGGAAGAGCAGGAGGGAGTGGGGTGAGGGAGGCAAGGAATAAGTTCCCCTGGACCTGGTGTGAAAAGAAGCTATCTGATTTTCACTTTCACAGTTTGGGAGAATCTTTCTCTCTCTCTCTCTCTCTTTAAGATTATTTATTTATTTATTTATTTATTTATCCATTCCCACCGCCCCCCACCCCCCGCCCCAGTTGTCTGTTCTCTGTGTCCATTTGCTGCGTGTTCTTCTTTGTCCGCTTCTGTTGTTGTCAGCGGCACAGGAATCTGTGTTTCTTTTTGCTGTGTCAGCTCTCTGTGTGTGCGGTGCCATTCCTGGGCAGGCTGCACTTTCTTTTGTGCTGGGCGGCTCTCCTTACGGGGCGCACTCCTTGCACACGGGGGACACCCCTGCATGGCAGGGCACTCCTTGCGCACATCAGCACTGCCCATGGGCCAGCTGCACACGGTTCAAGGGGGCCCGGGGTTTGAACCGCGGAACTCGCATGTGGTAGATGGACGCCCTAACCACTGGGTCAAGTCCGCTTCCCTCTTTTTCTCTCTTATGGCCACTGGATTTTATTTCATTAATAATGTTGGTTACCTCTCAGGTTGAATTCTCCTTGGAGATGAACACCTTTAAGTAAATGCATCAATAAACGAAAGTCAAAAGCACTGGGCTAGGCCCTAGTAATGCCTCAAGGAGTAGGTCGATGTTTATCAGTTTGAGGAAAACCTGGACCGTTTGAAAGTCTGTCGAAAATGACAGGAAATTCATTTGGAGTTGAATTTGCATATTAGGTAAAACTGCTCTCCTTGTTTCAGTTAACAGTTCTGCCAAGGCACAGAAATGGGAAGTGCCAGTTATTGATAGGCCACAACCTGTCTGTGTTGATGGTCTCCAGGAGTTAATAAAACGTAGATAAATCTGAGACGAGCATTCAAAGCAACAGCTACACAGGTTTCTACAGCTCTTTATAGCCAACCATGTCAATGTGGTTTACAAACCACAGAGGAAGCTTCAACAAACCCTATGAGGATGATAATTGTAATGATGCTTTATCTCTTCACCCTGTGTAATTTTATGGGAATTGAGTCTAGCCTCTTTTATCTGCCCAGTTCCCAGCATACTCCTGAGGTGTCTGAGACACTTCTCACCCTAACCTCTTAAAGCAGATTGTAACAATAACAGCAGTAATGATAAGTTCCCAATCTCCACAGTTCCCTTCATTAAGGGAGCCCTGGGAGCTTCGAAAACACTCATTAATGGAATCTGACAAAGCTTGAAGGTGGGAAGATCTGCCCATTCGCAGTTTTCTGGTGGTGAACTGGAGACTGGGTTCCAGAGAGGTGGGAGTCAGTCTCTCTGAAGAGGCTTGAGTGGGGAGAGGCCATGGGGTGCCTGGGCTACCATGATTCCGTGCGTCCCTTCATTGGGTGCTATCAGTAAGTCAGATTTTCCTTCTCTGGGCCTGTTTCCTTACATGCAAAAGGTGGGATTGAGCCGGAAGGTCTCCAAGGTCTCTGCGGCCAACGCTTACTTGGTAGCACCTCCTCACGGTTCAGGAGCTCCTTCAGCTTCAGAGTTCTGTTAGACTTGTGGCAGGAGCAGGGGAAGCGGGGGTGAGAATAGGGGAAAAGGGGTCGGTTGAAGTATTGGGGGGCGGTAAGAGGAAGGAGGGGAGAAGATTGCCTGCCACTGTCCGGGACAAGTTGGTCGGTGCTCTATGAGCACCGTTTGATAGGAAGCCTCATCTGGGGAGGCCAGGTGAGGCTCTAGGGCCAGCTCAGAGTCCCAAGTCCTCCTGGTGCCTGCAGCGAGACAATGCGGCTAATGTGGCGCCTTCCCCGCCAGGTTCAGGAGCTGGGCGATAAGAGCGACCCCGGGGCGGCCGCGCGACACTGGTGTGTGTGTGTGTAGGTATCGCGGTAAGAGGGCTCCACGCGGCTTCGGGCCACGCGCAGCCGGACAGGTGGACGCGCGCGCGGAATGCCTCTGGCTTCGATGTGGGCTTCAGGACAAGGATCTGGCCGCCCGTTCCCCCCGGGACTTGGCTCTTCATCCCGGACAAGGTGGCCTTTCCTCTACCGGGAGTGGGCGGGGGGGGGGGGGTGGGGCGGCGGCGGGCAGGTTCCCAGCCTCCCGGGAGGAGGGGAGGAGGGAGGAGCCCGGCGAGGCGTGTCTCGCGAAGGAGCGCCGCGCGCAGGGTGCGGCCCCCTAGGAAGTGGATTTGGCCGCTCCGGATCCATCCCTGCTTCCAGGTTTTCTCCCGGGCCCGGCCCAGCGTGCTCCCGCCCGTCGCCCGCCCCCCCCGCCGCCCCCTCCCCACGAGTGCCGCCCGCCGGGCCAAGTTTGCCGAGCGTCGCCGCGCACGCCGGCCAGTCCATCGGCGGCCGAGCTGAGGAGGGCACAGCCGCGCGGCCGAGGGCAGAGCTAGCCCAGCCGTGCCGAGCCGAGCCCGGCGCGCGGACCGAGCGCCCGGCAGGCAGCCGGAGCAGCGTGCCGCGTACGCCTGCCGCCGCCCACACTCTCCGCGGCGCCTGCCACCTTCCAGTCCTTCCCAGCGCTCCTGCCCCGCCGGCCAGCCCGCTCGCCGGCCCTCCCTGCCCCGCAGAGCCCCGGGGTCACCGGCCCGCGTCTCCGTGCCCCTGGGCCGCGCGTCGCCTCCGTCCCCTTCGCCGCCTCCTCCTCCTCCCCCGGCCGGGCCCCTGGCACCGGGAACCGTTGCCTGACGCGCGAGGCCCAGCTCCACTTTTCGCCCCGCGTCTCCTCCTGCTCCTCCTCCAACTGCAACTCCTTCGTTCTCGCGCTCCACTCGCGAGCCCCGGACTCCGCGCCCCTCTGCACGCGCCCGTAGCGCCGCTTCGCGTCCGTACCCCGAGGTGGGAGCGTGCCCTTCCCGGCCCGCACCATGGCACGGCTCGGCTTGCCCGCGCTCCTCTGCACCTTTGCGGTGCTCAGTGCCGCGCTGCTGGCTGCCGAGCTCAAGTCGAAAAGTTGCTCGGAAGTGCGACGTCTCTACGTGTCCAAAGGCTTCAACAAGAACGATGCCCCCATCCACGAGATCAACGGTAGGTGGGAGTCCACCCCCCTCCCCCGGAGGCGGGTGCGGGGCTGGGCACCCGGAGGGGGGGGGAGAAGGGACCGCGGACGCCCCCCGCCCCGCCGCCCCTCGCGCCGGAGGCAGGTAGCCGCGAGGGAGAAGGGGGCAGGCGAGAGAGCGAGCGAGCCATCCCCGGTTGAGAACGTTCCCGGCGGGCGCTGCGAGTGGAGGGGCCCCCCGATTTGCCTCTTGCCACTCCCGCGCTCTGCTACCACTCCTGCGCGGTGTTTGCGGTCCCGGGAAGCCCCGGAGGACTCCGGCTCTCCAACGTGCGGGTCACCGGCGCCCTCGCCTTTTCCGGGTAGAACTCCTTACTGGGTTCCCCGCTTTGTTGTGTGGATGAGGAGAAGCCGGTTGCGGGGTGGGGGTCGGGAGTGTGGGGGGGCAGAACTCCTACTAGAGTTTTCCAGATTACGGGGGAGGTTCGCAAAAGGTGGAACTTGATGTTTCATTGATGTTCTCTTAGAACCCTCTCCCCGCCTCGCTTCCACCACTGACACGGATTAGGAATTTTAGTAGTTGTAGCGGCTTTAGAAATCGCCTAGAAAAAGCAAACGACCCCCAACCCCCTCTCCTCCAAACCCTGACTTTTGGGAACTCTCCTGTTTTCCGGAAGGCGTTGGATGGGGATGGTATTTTTCCCCCTTTTTTTCTCGCCTCCCTGTAAGGGTTAATTGCACGTTCAATTACAGACCTATCACAGGAAACCTGAATCTCGGTTTTGGAGATGGTTATGCAAATGGAGACGGTTTAGCCAGTGAAAAAGTTCTCCGGATTAAGGCGCTGGGGGGTGGGGGTGGGGTGGGGTGCGTAAGGGTATTTGTAAAAGCTCTTCTCGGAGCGCTGGGGGGCGGGGAGGCAGCTTTCCGGAGGGCGACCCCCGTTCCTCCCCGTGAGGCCGGTGGCGGTGGCCGGGCCGGTCACCTCCCTGTTGCTGTCTGAAACGCACTCGCAGAGGCCAACTGTTGCGCGCAGCCGGACGAGCGACGCTGGGTCCGCTCACGGAGCAGAGAGCCGAACGCCCCGGGGTTCAGAAAGCACCACGCATGGAGCTGGCCGCTGGCCAGCAGCACCTAGCCGAGGAGTGAGCGGTTTGAGCCCTGGGGGCCAAGCCTCCATTCCGAACCTTTCATGGAAGTGAGCGGAGCACGGTGCCGGTCGCCCGGGTGGGGTGGGTCGGGGGCCGGCAGCCAGCAGAGGAAACGCTGTAATTTCAACCAGGCCCTCCCAAAGGCTAACGAAGACTTGGGGGTCATTTTTTTGGAAGGGCTATTAATAACTTCGGAGATTAAATGCAGCCGTCAATTACATACACATTACAAAGGTAATTGAGGGAAGTTGCTGTGTGCTTTCCTAGTGCAACCGGTGTCTGTGTAGATGTCGAAGCAAGAAATTGTTGGGGCAGCCGGAGCACCTTGGCCGTTAGCTTCTAACACTCGGCGCTGCTGATTACAGACTGCTTGCCCTTGAGCTCCCTGTCTTTTTGGGAGCTCAAGTATTTTCTCACAGCGGCGCGATTTTATTGGTTGTAGAGCCCTGAAAAGCCCTTTCTTTCCCATCTCCCGCCCAGCCAGAAAAAGGGAAGTGAACCAGCAGCCACCGAAGCTTGGGGGCTGCGCAGGTCAGACCTGGGGTCTTTGTGTCCTGCACAGTTTGGGCCCGGACCCAGCGGAGATGATTGGCGTGAAGGTTACACTTGTCATTCTTATATTTTGAAGGGGTAGATGCGGCATGGCACTTAATGGGAATGTGACAAGTTTTCATCTGCACATGCAAACAATATGTGCCTTTGAGATGGACTGAAGGCATTCAGGGAGTGGGCTGTGAAATTGCTCTCCCCATTCTCTCCAAGTGTGCCGGGTACAGTTTCTGGCAGTGGCAGGGCATCTTTCTTAACTAGCCTCTCAGGAAAAAGGAAACTTGAACGGTGCTCAGCGACAGCGTTACGGTGTTACGTCCTCCCTTTGATAGTCATTGTCCGCAGAAAACACCTGAGGAATATTTTTGCATACATGTCTACAATGCCCTCCCTAAAGATAGGGGAGTTATTAGTGGCCAGAAGCAGGAAATGGAAGCTAATGTGCTCACACCCAAAACATTTTATTCTTTTTGTCTTGTCCTTCATCTCCCTCCCAGGGCTGCTGCTTTTATTTCCCCTTTTGAATGACCTACTGGACTGCATTCTCCTGAGGAACAAAGGAAGTGCCTTTTTAGCTGGAATCCTTGGAAGACCACCAAGGACTTTAGCTCATGCAGTGCAATTTCGCACCACTCTCAACAATAACAAAAATGCATGACTGAATGGCTCAAAAATGTGGAGTGTTAGAGGCATTCATTTGAGTCTAGGGCACTGTCACAACACAGACAGACCCAAGTAAATACCTTTAGATGGCCAGTATAGAAACAGGGGTAATCTTTACCATTGCCCTGGCCTCCCCACATGCATACATTAGCCTCATCTTCTCTGAGCTACAGGCACATAATTTTAGTCATTTTTTGGGAGGTAGTCACTGGAGTGATCTTTTTAGTCGAGGTCTGAATGAACTGCCGGGCACTTTTTCCTTGGAGGGGACTATGGATATATTTTGGGGGAGTAGATAGATTTTAGTGCTGGATTGTTTGCCAGGCAAAAAAGGCTACAATGTCTAGGTGCCCAGCTCGTTGAACCCCAGGACTAGCCCAAGTTTAAGGTTTATTCTCCCGATTACCTTGTACTTATCTTCCAGAGGTTTGAGCAGGCTTTAAGAATACTGTTTTGAAAGGGCTCAGTCATCATAAATCATAATTAAGATAATTTGATGTCCTTTCAAGGGTGTCTGTGAGGACATCATGCTGACAGGGCTTCTGACCAAGGCCCTGCATTGCCTGTCGTCTTGACCCCTGTTCTTCTCAGATAACGGGGAGCCCTGATACCATGATCAAAAGGGACCTGTAACACAAAGGATAAGTTTTTCCCCCAGCTTTCAAGGGGCATATCATTTTGGAATGTCTGTATGTGCAGTATTCTGTGCTTGGCATTATGGAGGTAGGAAGGAGGGCAGGTAGGGCTCCTGCCACCCAGGGACTGTAGGGTAGTAGGTAGGTAAGCATGCACTTATATAATTGGAATACAACCCTGACTATGAGAAGTACTACATGACCGGTACAGAGGAGAAGGGAGTGCCCTGGGGAGTTCCAAGGAAGAAAGGATTTGGGAAGGGAATGTTAACTGGGTAATCCTAGTTCATTAGTTAAAAAAAAAAAATTGATAATAAGAAATTTGAAAATCCCAACCATTTCATTGGACTTCCCTCCATTAAAGATAGAAGATAAGGATAGGCAATTGTTGGCAGTAATTGGCGACAAGTCTGATATTTGCTGAAATTGACTTTAAGAGTGATGAGTCAGGTTAGAAGCTTTTCTGAGCTTGCCAGAGGTCCCCTTCACAGTGACTCTGAATGATGCCCAGGAGGATTTTGTGTCACTAGTTGTGTTTCTGGGGTTTTAGTTTCCTGCTCCCATTTATGTTCATGACCATGCGTCTGTGAGCATGGGGGAACATACACCTTATACCTCAAGGGATTCTGGGAATCAGATGAGCTATGTTAGGATTGCCTGGGGGAAAAAAGTGCACATTTGTTTGGGAGAGGTAGCGTTACTTTCCATTCTGATACTGAGTTGATTATTGCATGAAAGACACAAAGGAAATGTCTAAAAGATTTGTATTCCCCCTTCCCCACCTTACATAGTAGGGTTGGATTTTGGAATGCACTTGTGAACTGTTCTGTTGGAATCCAACAGTTTGGCTTGCTGTATTTTACTTGAGAGGAGAAGGCTTAATTGAGCCACAGGATCTGTTGCCATAGAAATTACCCCAAGTGTACAGGAACCATCTCCCGGACATGTTCAAAGAAGACCTTAGTAAAAGTGTTCTGGCTTACTCAGCTCCATCTCTAGTTAGAGCACCCAAACATAAAATGTTTGACTCAGTAGAAGTAATATTTTCCTTTTTTATTTGATTCACATGGAATCACACTCAATTTTAGGATTAACTGGAGACTAGCCTAAGGAATGGAAAAGGAGGTTTGTTGTCTCTACAAGGGAAACATCAGTCTTCATCTAAGACTGCTGGAAATAAGTTAGTTGCTCTGGCATCCCAATAACATCATCTGTTTTAGTACTGCAGTTCACAAAAGATGCATTTTGACCTCATGGTGAGAGGCTGTTGCTCTTGAATGCTTTCTCTGGGCCTGGCCAGAGGACTTTATGTGATTGTCTCAAAGCCCATGGCACCCAGGTGAGGTCAGAATTATTACTGTCACCGTCATCCTCATTTGACAGATTCAAAGGGATTAAGAAATATATTCTCAAAGCTGGTGACTGGCAGAGGTGGGATTGGAACAACACAGGTCTTACCTGGCCCAGACTCTAGTCTTTAACCTCTATACTATGTTATACAGACAGGAAGGCAAGAAAGTACCTTCTCTGTTCCCAAAGAGGGATAGTTTTAGAACAAGAGGGCCTTGGACTGGTAAAAGACTTATAACAGCACAATTGTCATGCAGGGGATCCAAGCAAGCTCTTTGCAGACAGTGCTATACCCAGACATCGACAATACAGTGTTAGCTGTGGCAGGAATATTAATGGTATGTCCTGGGCCAGGGGGAGCCAATAAGGGTTTCTAAGGAGGGGTGTGCCATGAGTTAAGCTGTTTGCAGAAGATAACTATGGCACTGCAATATAGGGGTTGGTGAGGGGAGAGATAAGAGGCAGGGGGATCTGTAAGGAGGCTGTAGTGAATCGCTTCTAAACTGGTCTACCTCCCTCTTGTTTGTTACCCTCTCAACACATCCTGAACATTGCCAGCGTTAATTGCCTTATAGCACTGCTGGCTTTGAATGGAGTCGGTCTTTCCTCTGCTTTGACCTTCCAGGGCTCATAAGTATCCCAAATGGTCCTTTCATGGAGTCACTCACTCTTTTCAAGGTCTGTGCCCTCTTCCTCTTACTTCCTTGTTTGAACCAAATGCATGGCCTTCAGCACATCACTGCCTTGTGTATTACATTTGTGTGTGGACACAGGTTTGTCCATAACTGTAAACACCCGGAGGGCAGGGATGGCAGCTCCTGGTGTTTTATGTGCCCAAGAGCACCAAGTGCAGTAGCTCAATGCAGTATTTGTTATACAAGTGGGCGGGTGACAGGCAATTCTGTCGTACTCTGTCAGGACACCAGTGCTATAATGGGATTATACTGCCTTGACGATGGATTGTCATCCCACGGTCTGATGATCTTCTGGATCTAAATACTTTGAAGGGAAATAAATTTAGAGTAACTCTCCATGATATGTTATATAGCATGGAGAGTGTTTTTATTCTTTTGGGGAAGTACTTGTCTTTAGCACTTAATAACCAAGTGTTATAAGAATTATCCTGAAAGATTCAGAATTCATTTTTTCTTCCTGGTTTTAAAGGTACCCCTTTAAGGAACAAACAAATGAGACTGTTGTGGTTAAGCAATTTAGAGCAAGTTTAGAGGAATAATTCACATATTCAATTCAAAATATAGAGCTTGTTCATTGCACACCATTTACCTTCTAAAAAACAAATCTTAGGTTTATTATCTTTCAAAGCAGAAGAACACATGTTTAAGAAAATCAGAGTACTTTATATAAGCCGACATACTGAAGTACAACAGGTAAGAACTAGCGTTTTCAATTCTACTTGGTTAACCATCTGTTGCTTACTATAGAGAGAACATGAAAGTACAGAAAATTCATGAAGTGATTCCATCCTGGAGGTAATTTGAAATATTATATTTAAGTTCTGATGCATTTAATTCGGCAATCTGGTGGGCGAGAGAAATCAAAGCAATCCATCAGCCAGGTACTCAACTTTTGAAAAAGAAACTCTAACAAATGTTAGAAATTAGGAAAAAATTGAATGGAAGCGTTAAAAAAGTCAATAACCTCCAGGAAGCCTGGAAACTATGTAAAAACATCTTATTGGAAGCCCAGATAAATGTGTGCCAGACATCAAAAAGACCAGCTGCTTGGGGGAAGAAAAAAGAACCCGGCATGACTAACTGGTAGAGTAAAAGAGACTCCTTCAGGGAAAAAGGCATCTTTCACAAAATGGAAAGAGTTTAAGCCAGAGGAGAAAAGTCCACGGTATATGGCAGGGCAGGTACAAACTAGAAATTAAGTAGAATTGGAGGTGACCCTTGCAAGGGATTTGAAAGAAGGCCCATGTGAGGATAATGAGAAAAAGGTAGGCTGAAGCCAACCTACCACAGGAAAAGCAATATGACTTCTTTAAGGGGGAACCATGCCAGATTACTCTCCCAGAATTCCTTGGGAGAAAAGAGGCATGTGGATACAGGGAAATAGACATATGTAATTTAGGTTTTCAGAAATTACGCAGTGGGATTCCAAGGCAAAGAATGTTTAGAAAATGGATTTACTTTGGATAGATGGGAAAGTTGGTTTATTAAGTACAGAAAAATAATTGAGAAAGAGAAAAGCCCACTTTCCTAGATAGAGTAGTTTACGTGGAAGGGACAAGTTTTCTTGGAAAGAGCAATTCTAGCTTAGCTCAGGGACAAATTAGTTATCTGATACCTTTGGTGAGGCTCTTCAGGCCTCAGTTTCCTCACCTGAAAAATGGGGCTGGGAGTGTTATAATGCTGGGCCATATCAGTGGTTTTGAATCTGTTGCTACACACTGGAACCACCTGGGGAGCTTTTCATCTCTTCTTATCACTGAGCGACTCCATTCTAAATGTTCCAGTGAAGTTTACCCCAGAGTATTGTCTCAGATAAGAGTTTTTTTAGTTTTTAAATTTATTTATCTCCCCCCTTCCCCAGATGGTTCACTCTTCTGTCTGCTCATTGTTTTGCTTGCCTTCTCCAGAAAACATTGGGAACTGAACCCAGGACCTCCCATATGGGAGTGAGTGCCCAGCAGCCTGAGCCACATCCACTCCCCACAGGCTGCGGCATCTGGCTTGTGGCATCTGCTCGTTTAGGCACCTGCTCCTCGTCTTTAGGAGGCACTGGGACCTGAACCCAGGACCCTCCCATGTGGTAGGTGGGTGCCCAACTGGTTGAACCACAGCCGCTTCTTCTTTTAATTTTGTGTAAATTGTATTAAAGAGGAAGGATTGTTAACCTTGGGAAAATGTTTTCTTAAATCAAGATGCTTGTAGAAGCCATAACCAGTGGTGCTTTGCTCAGGGCAGAGAGATAAAAGGAGAGGACGTTGAGAGTAATTTGGAGAGAATTAGAAAAGAATCCAGCCTTGCTGCCATGTATTGATTAAGTGTCAGTGTGTTGGGATTTTTTTCTTCCCTTTCTCTTTATTGGTAAAATAAAATTTAAAAAAATCTCTTGATCCCTTACTTTAATGTCCTGTTTGCCATGTGCTTATTCTCTTCAAGTATCTTATCAAGAAATAGAAGTACAGTAAATCCCTAGGCTTCTGGCCGGACCCTCTATCAAGAACACAGCTGGGAATGTGGAAGTAAGCAGAACAGCTAAATGATGGAAACAGCTGTCATAAAGCCCATGCACTCTCCTTGGAGAAAAGGCCCTCAGAAATTTATTGGCACTAGTCATTGATCGAATAGGTCCTCTATCCGGAGGACTAGGCTAGTTGCTGGAGATGCAAAGAGGTTTAGAACGGGAATTGCACTTTTGAGGAGCTTACACTCAAATGAGATTGATAGGGTTTCCACTGGCAATTAGCACGGGACACTGGTTGTGGGGTGGGAGGTGGGGCAAGAAGGGATACTTTTAGTGGCAGATCAAACTTGACATCTGGGAGAAATGATGACAGTGTGACACAGGGTAGAGGGAAGCCAGGAGTTGAACAGTAGACCCAGAAACCTGCTGTTCCTGGCATTTTGAGACTGTAGGTGGGGCAAATACTCAGAGGCACTCTGTAACCTTGAGGGCACAAGTATGTTTCAGGGCAGTTATTAACTAATTAACTTGTTTGGGGTATATTCTGATGTAAAGGTTAGTTGGGTAACGGACATTCTGACCAGCAAAAGAGCTGGTTCCTAGTTACGGGCAACAGGTTCAAATATTTGAATATTGGTTTCCCTTTTAATCATTCACCAAACTAAGTAAATGTATAATCATAAGAAAAGGAACACTAGGAGTTGAGGATAGGAGTGCTATTATTAAGAATGTGGACACATTTGATGGGCTTCGATGCTGACCATGTAGTGATTTGACCCTACTTAGGTCTGATCTAAGAGACCACGTATCCCTATTTCCTATCACACTGCGTGGCACATGGCAGGCACAGGAGAAATGTTTGTGGCTCTTAAAAAAAAAAAGCTCAAGCATGATTTTGACTTTTGTATTTATCCTGGGAATGAATATTCCAACTCATTCCTTTTTAATTTATTTTAAGCTATTTCATTTATCTTTCAACTTGCTAATACACCCAGTTCTGGTGGACACTTGAGTAAGAAAGGACAGAATCTTTGTTTTCTTTCTTTATTTTAAACCTAGAATGTTAAAAACGTCTTGGCTTGCTTGGAGGTGGGAGCTCAGAACTGCATGTGATTTGTTTTAATCCTGGTAGACAAATGGTTCCTGCTGCTTACTTTGGTTGTTTCAGACCAGCAGGAACTAGCCTCAGCTCTGCTTGCACAGGTACTTTTAGGATGCTACCTTGGCCCTTGTTAATTGCTGCAATCTTTCTTACCCAAGAGTTCACCTTCACCTCCAGTCGTTTTCTCCAGGAAGCTCAGGTCAGCCCCTGACAGGATTGCTGTCTTTTTCTGGTGTAGCTCAAGGTCACCTGTCTCTGCTTCATCCCAGCCATTCTTTTCTTGCTAGTCCTTTCTTTTCACCCTTTGTCAGCTTGGCTTTTGAGCACCTCTTAAAACCAGGCTTCTTTCTTACATGTGGGGCATCTGTCTACAGGAGCAGACTGGAAGTGGTTCTTTGGGACTGCAGAGGTTTCACCAAAGCCCTTGAAGTTGGCATCCCAGCCAGCATTAAGCCAGCATTAGACCACGTAAAAGTTTTTCCTTCAGTTTTTGTTTCTCTTCTGCCACACGTTTGTCTCCATTGAGTTTTCAGCCTGGTGTTTAGTGAGAGATGAAAACAAAGTGCCGTGTCCTTGCAAACTGCAGTGTAAAGCATGTGCTTGCAATGGTCCAGTCTGAGTGGGAGTATCATTTTTCTTGGCAGTCACTTCACAGAAAGTCCTGTCTCTTTGGTGCCAGAATAAGCAGTCATTACATTCCTTACAATTTATCATCAAATTATTATCTTCTATTGTTAAAATTGCCTTAATTATAGAATATTTCCCCATGCTAGGATTTCCAAAACACAACAAGACAACTTCTCACCAGTCCTTAAAAATCTCTCCTTGACCAGAATGTTGGAGGCTATAATGAGGAATGGTTCTTTGTGTTTCTGAGGCAAAAAAAAAAAATTTTAAGGGAAGGAGTGCAGTGGGTTCATTTTAAATTGAATTTGAACTAAATGTCCCCAGCTGGCCGGTTGGTTAATCGTCTGCCTTGTTGTTTACCCCTAGTTTGGAACTAATGTAGTTCCCCCTTCAGGTTCTGTGGGCCTGGATGTTCTCTGGAGAGGCACCACTGGTGGGAGGTCAGTTGATCATTAAGCAGTGTGGCCATCTTGGAAGATGTTTTTTTTATTCCTCACTTGGGCAAATGAAAAAATATTGAGTGTTAAAAATAAGGGCCTGCATCAGTTTTCTCAGCGATTTGAACAAAGTTTTAGGTAACTGGATAGGATAGTTTCTTTCATAAGCTCTACCTCTGGCTCTGCTTTCAAGATATATCCAGAATCTGGCCACTTCTTACCACCTCAGCACCTACCGTCCTGGACCCCCACCCCCATCACCTCTTGTCTGGGTTATCCCAGTTGCCCATAGCTGGGGAATCAGGCCAGGCCTCACACCCATGGATCCTGCAGTCTAAATCAGGGGTTCTTAATCTTTTTCATTCCATGGGCCCCTTTTCCAGTCAGGTGAAATGAATACTACTGTAACTTATTTATTGTGCACGTTCATAAGTGAAGGAAATGCTAGATTTCAGTTAGGTCAGAGAAAAAGATAATATGTTGATTTTTTTTTTCCAATTCAAGCTCACAGAGCCCCTGAAATCTTTGGTCCATGCACCCCTGATGAAGAACCTCTGGCCTAAGTGGTGAAACAGATTGATTCGGTAATTCTACAAATCAGAATTTTAGCTGTTGATACCTGCTTCCAAGAAAGAATCCCTTGGCCTTGGGTATGAGGTGGGGGATGGCAATCAGGGCAAAGTGGACTTCCTTGGACATTTACACTTGCCATTCAGCATCATGGGGTTCTTATTTTTGTGGAGTAGTGCTTTTTTATATACTCACAAGCCCCACCCCCACCCCCCCACGACCAGCTTCTTGAATGGCCACAATGTTTCTGGAAGTGGGTTCCGGAGTACTAGATAATGCAGTGCTGAGGAGATGGGCCTAACTTGGTGAGGCTTACATGGAACACTTTCTCTGCTGGCATACCTTGGCCATCATTTTAGGGCACCAGACAAGGCCAAGTTGAACACTTGTATCAATTTGCACTGTTTTTGGTCCGTGAGGTGGTCTGCAGAGGAACCACCATAGTCTTATGAGCCAGATATTTGTGAAAGGTCCACACCCACTCTCCTTCCCATGGAGACTTCAGAAATACTGGTTACCTGACCAGGTAGTGGCTCAAAACAAAGCCTTTCATGCCTCGCCTGGATTGTTGAGTTGAACTCTGATCCCACAAATTATGACTAGCATGTAGTTCTCCTCTCCAAGTCTTTATTAATGTCGACCATGGGTGGTGCAGGGACTGAGGGTCCCATGACTGCCAGGAGGAGGACAGGAGGACCCTGGCCATGGGGAACACATGACCAGGAAGATGGGAGCATGAGTAAACACAGCTGGAGCGGACAGTTTTCAGGTCAGGAAAGAACATTCCCTGCCATTCATTGCAGCTCTGAGAACAGGGTTTTTCACCCTTTTCAGGAAAGATGGTCTCAGAATTTCAACGCGGATGAAACAGGGCCCTAGTCTTTGGCAGTTTGTTCAGAAATTCAAAGCCCTGATGAGGAACTCCGAGGCTAAAGTATGTCCTGACACCATGTCACATGCCTGGCATTTTGACCTAGAGGTATGTGAATAGTCTAGGGATCCCAGCGTTTCCTGGTTACAAGCACGTGCCTTTAGCCATCTTCTAATCCAGACCCAGACCCCTCCTGTTTCCAAGGGCAGACTCCATTGCAAGGACAAAGGGTGAAAGCCCCATGTTCTCTTTTTAAAGCAGTGAACTGACTACATTGTAGCAAATTGGGTGCACATGCTTGTTTTCAAGGGCCAAGTCTTGCTTAAATACAAAGAAAACTGCAGTGGTACTATGCCCTCTTTTAAAACTGTAGGCTTGCAATTATTATTAGGATGAACTGCCCACTTAAGAATGGAAGTACTGTGTTTTGTTTCTTAATGCCTAATTGTTCAATTGGTCCATATACTATAAAGCACTTAAGGTGTGGGTTAAGATGCATGAGTTCATAATAGGGCAAACAAAGTCTAAGCTATCTAGATACAGCTTTTAAGTTTAGGGAGAAGTGGTTCATTATCCCTGCTTTTATTTTTAAAATGATTCTCAGATACAACTTGAATCATTTTCACCAGGAATCACTTCGTATTTTTCTTGAAACTTTGAGCCTTGATTGCTTCTAAGCTCAAGAAGGAAGTAAAATGCATTCAGATTCTGGGATAATGGAAGCTGGGACTGAGCTTGTTGATTATCTCTTCTGGGTCTGTAATAAAAGGAATTTCTAAGCAAATGAATGGTGTAAAGATATTAGGAGGTGTTTAACACCTATGTAAGGGAAGAGACTATTTCCAAGGAACAACCATTTTAATTGAAACCATTGTGTTAATTTTAAAAAATCTATTTATTAAAGTAAGTCACTCAGTAGCTTTAGTTGCCAATATGTACCAGGGCCACTTTGTGTTTGAAAGTGATAAGTCTGCATTTCTTTAAAAATATATAATTTAACCCATATTCTCTCCAATGAGTCCAATTTCTAAAAGGCATTTCTATAGCTGACCATGTTAACATGAGATGTGAATGGCAGCTCTGCTGTCAGGGCAGGATATTTGTTTTCCTTCTTGAAGTCCCAACAGCTGTTAAATCCTCATATGCTGTTGAAAGAAAAACAACCCCCCCCCCCCAAAATTGGGTAGTGTTTTTCATGGGAGAGGAATGCAAACTGATCACTAAGATTGAAGGGAATTGATTGAATTTGGCACAGTTTGAAATTTCAGAAGTGTCTTCTAAATCTGTGCTCCATGCCTGAATGTCATGCCAATGTCTTGTGGCTTCCTGGGCTGTTAGTTAAAATATGTAGATTTAAAACTTACTTTTTGCCAACTGTAAATTACCTCAAATATTAAGAGTTTCTTAACAGAAATTGGTTATACAGGAATTTTTCACCGTTTTCAGCAGTTACTACATGAGCTTTGGCATACTGTGCATTGTTATATAGCATTGTATATTTAGTATATGCTTGTGTTGAGGAAAATGTAACCCTAACTGCAGACAGTTTCCAAGGGGCCATTTAATTTTACCTAAAGTATTTTGGGGGAAGCAGATATGGCTCCACTGATAGAGTGTCTGTCTACCATATTGAAGGTCCAGCATTCAATCCCCAGGCCCTCCTGACCTATGTGGTAAGCTGGCCCACACGCAGTGCTGCTGCCGTGTGCAAGGAGTGCTGTGCCATGCAGGGGCGTCCCTACATAGGGGTCCCCCACGCGCAAGGAGCGTTCCCCTCAAGGAGAGCCGCCCCACATGAAAAAGGAGCAGACTGCCCAGGAGTGGCGCCGCACATATGGAGAGCTGATGCAGCAAGATAACACAACAGAAAAAGAGACGCAGTTTCCCAGTGCTGCAGGATAATGCAAGCGGTCACAGAAGAACACACAGCAAATGGACACAGCAGACAACAGGGGGAAAGGGGAGAGGGATAAATAAAATAAATCTTAAAAAAAAAAGTATTTCAGTCGTGATAGTCACGTTTTTTTAAGAAAGCAGTTTTATTGAGATGTATTCATATACTATACAGTTCATCCAAAGTATACAGTCAGTGGCTTTTTAGTATAATCACAGAGTTGTGCACTTACCACCATAATCAATTTTAGAACATTTTCATTATGCCAAAAAGAACCCCTTTCCCATACTGCTTAACAGTAATAGTCACCTTTTGAAATGAAGGGACATTTTAATCATTAATTTAATTAAGAAAGAATTGCAGGGCGTTTTATGCTAGGTAAACAGAAAGGGTTGGAAATTGTCTTCAAACACCGCATAACTCAAGTGTGTTTCTTAGTTGTATTGAATTCTGTTCGCTGAGGCAGTTGACTTTTATGTTCATGTTCCTTTTCAAACAATTTACTGTAACCTTGACCAGGCCTTTCTCATCTCATATTTCTTTGTTCCTTCCTTTCCTAATATTTGTTTTTTTTTAATCAGTCAATATTGATAAATTTTTTTCCATTTAAAAAAAAGACTAACATGATTTCATCAGCCTTCTAATTGTTTTGCTAGTGGAAATCTATTGGTCCCTCAAAGATCATGGGCACCTGCTCTGTTGGTGGTGGCAGTGCAGTTTTCAAAGGAACTGGTGACTGATTCTTTAGCCATATGTCTCCTGATTTTTTAGAATCTGGCAGGGCCTGAAACTTTTTAAAAATCATGTCAATTTTTTCCCAAGGGTATTTTAATTTATAATAGAAATCTTACCTGTTTAAAACTGTTTAATACATATTCAGTAATATTCATAAAATATAATAGTTGTTTTTAGTGAGTATTTTAGTAAGAGCTAACATTTATAGAACACTCACTAGGGAAGTTTTGAAGGTATTATGTAGATTAACTCATTTAAGGTAAACAGGAAGTAAAAAGATACATGGGGGCGGGGTAAAGAATTTATAACGCAGGCTAATGAATTTATAAGATGAGGCTAATGTGTTAGAGTGGATGAGTAGTCACTTGACCAGTAGGCTTCCTGGTAACCAAGACAAAACAGGACACCCAACTGGTTATGCATTGCTCTTTTATCCTTAAAAAGAAACCTGATGTTTATTCAGGCAAGCCATTTTCTTGTTGCTGCTAAGTCCAGAAAGAATTGATTATGCAGGTCCTTACATAAAAGCATAACAGTGTCATCAACATGATTTAACTTGGCACTTTCTTACACTGATCTTCCATAAAACCTGAACTACCATTCCAGAATTTCAGTCAAGTTCTCGGGTCCATGGTGTTGTCTCTTCCTTTCTTTCGTGGTGACTGCTTCCTTTCCGTGTATCTGTTCATTTCTTTTGGTCTCTGAGTCAGCGCTCTCCTGATAAGCAAATAACACACCACGCTAGCAGCAAATACAGCCACCTGCATTGGCCAGAAAACCAGAAGGAGTTGCACACCGGGATAAGTGAGAACCTGTGGGCTGAAGCCACTTTAGATCTTAGTGAAACAATTTTAGGGGTCCAGACAGCATCTCTGCTTCTTCAGCCCTTTTTATTCTCCCTGCCCTGATTAACTGTGCTCTCAGGACTTTGTACCTGGTATTCAAAGTTGTCATGGTGTCATTTGATCTCCAGAGATTATGGTTTATGGTAGGTTAAATTTTTTTCAATTGGAAAGGTGATATAATAAGAGTAACTTATATATTCTTTGCATGTCATGGTTCAACCCCTATTCACATGCATATGTATTTGCATGGTTTAAACTGAACATACTACTTGATATATTTACTGTTTTTTTTTTAAGATTTTATTTTCTTTCCCCGCCCCAGTTGTCTGTTCTCTGTGTCCATTTGCTGCGTGTTCTTTTTGCCCGCTTCTGTTGTCAGCGGCATGGGAATCTGTGTTTCTTTTTGTTGCGTCATCTTGCTGTGTCAGCTCTCCGTGTGTGCGGCGCCATTCCTGGGCAGGCTGCACTTTCTTTTGAGCTGGGCAGCTCTACTTATGGGGTGCACTCCTTGCGCATGGGGCTCCCCTATGCGAGGGACACTCCCGCGTGGCACGGCACTCCTTGGGTTTGAACCTTGGTCCTCCCATGTAGTAGGTGGACGTCCTATCCATTGGGCCAAGTCTGCTTCCTGTATTTACTATTTTTTTAATATATGTAACATAAAACTGGTCGTTTTAACCATTTTCAAGTGTGTATAGTGAGATTACATTCACAGTGTTGTACAACCATCACCGCTGTCTGTATCCAAAAGTTTTTCATCATCCCATACTGTTGGGATGGGTATTGCTTACCCATTAAGCAATAACTCCCATTCCACCTTCCCCTCAACCCTTGGTAACCTCTGCTCTGCTTTTTGTCTATGAATTTGCCTATCCTAGTTCTTTCATATAACAGACCTTTCATATAAGTGAAAGCATACAATATTTGATTTTTTAAAAAGATTTATTATTTATTTATTTCTCTCCCCTTCTCTGCCCTTCCCTGCCACCCCCTGTTGTCTGCTTTCTGTGTCCATTTGCTGTGTGTTCTTCTTTGTCCGCTTGTATTCTTGTCAGCGGTACCCAGAATCTGTGTCTCTCTTTGTTGCATCATCTTGCTGCGTCAGCACTCTGTGTGTGCGGCGCCACTGCTGGGCAGGCTGCACTTTTTTTTTTCCGCACTGGGTGGCTCTACTTGCATGTGGGGCTCCCCTACGCAGGGGACACCCCTGCGTGGCAGGGCACTCCTTGTGCGCATCAGCACTTGCATGTGGGCCAACTTATCACACAGGTCAGGAGGTCCTGGGTTTGAGCCCTGAACCTCCTATGTGGTAGGCGGATGCTCTATCCATTGAGCCAAATCCGCTTCCCTACAATATTTGCTTTTGTGTCTGGCTTCTTTCACTTAGTGCAATGTCTTCAAGGTTCATCCTTGTAGTAGGATGTATCTGGACTTCTTTTTTTTTTATTGCTGACTCACCTTCCATTGTATATGTCTACGCCACATTTTATTTATCCATTCATCTGTTGATGGACATTTGGGTTGGTTCCACCTTATCTGCTATTTCTAACATGACAAAATTATAAAATGTTTCTGTAGTTCTGTAGAGTTTTGAATTGACTGCATAATATTCCCATACATTGACATACCATAATCTATTACATGTCATACAAGCAAACGTTTCCCCCTTCATATGGACTTTCAGGTGTTTTCCATTGTTGCGTGTGTTGTATATTGGAACACAGCAGTTAACCATCTTTGTTTGTATGTGTCTGACCTTTGTTGAATAGCTGCCTTCGGATAAATTTCATGATGAATTTCTTTTTCTTTTTTTTTTTTCTTTTTAACTTTCAGAAAGTTTTGAAAAAGGAAACTTCCCCCTCATGCCTAAAGCCTAGTCTAACTGCTGCACACACAGCCTCCTCTGTTACAGGTGTGAAGGGGAGGGAAGGAAACACGAAATTTAACCCAGAAAGTTAGTAAACTCTGAGTTCACTTTTTTTTAAGCATTACCCAGATACACCCTCTCCGAGCTCTTGCCAGAAACTTGCATCTTCTTTGATTCCTAAAAACTTAGTTCAGCAAGATTCCCAGGAACAGCTAAAATGTTGGCTACAGGGAGGAGGGAATAAATTAATTGCTTGAGGGTCAGTGCCTTTATTTTCTGTGTTTCTTCTACCCTTTGATTGGAGGAGGGTTTCCCACGTGTCCATGTGTCTCACTTTAAAAAACAAAATGGAAAAAAAAACCAAAACAGACAAAACCCTTCTTAAGACATTTGTCATCGGAACAGGAAGAACTTCCTAGAAAGCACTGTCATTGCTTCTAAAAGGAAGCGCTCGTAGTAACCCTCCATTCTCTTTCCTCTCCCACTTTTATTTTTTTCACAATGAAATGATTTTATGACTATTAGTTGTGAAATGACTTAATTCAGCTTCTTATTCTTTATTGAAAATAGCTCTGCTCTGCCTAATGTCTGTCTCTGGTCAAAGGGCGTTTCCTGTGTCATTGGCTTCCACGGTTTGTCTGCTTTCAGCTTTGTGATCGTGAGGGTACAAACTTGCCCTTTAGATTGTTTGCTTCATCTTTTATCTTTCAGCAGGTCCTGGAGAGAAATCATCCAGTGGCTTCTTTCCAGTGTCAGTTTTTGAAAGATCCGTCACTTGGTTTATTTTGACAGGTGGCTGGTGAAAGAGGTGCTTAAAGGGCGGGGTAAAAGGAGGGAGGGGCATTTAAGTAGAGGAAGAGGAAAGAGGTTTTGCTTGTTTGGGGGGCCATCTGACAAATGGCTTTCCTTTTCCTCAGTGGGGCCTTGAAAGAGGATTTTGCCACCAAGGCCTGCAGTTGGAAAACAGCTGTACCTTCTGGAGGACCATTTCTGGATCCTCCGCTTTCAGGCTGGGGCACCCCCCATGGGAACAGAACTAGGATGGAGTAAATGTGACTGTGTAGATTAATTTCCTAGAATGAACGAGAGTGATGAATCATTCAAAAGCAAGGTGTCCTTATCAGTAGGAGCTGTCTCAATGGATCAGCCTCAGAGTCCATGCTGGCCTGGCATCTGACAAGTTCCAGGGACCCTGGTGTTCAGGGATACCTCCCAGGAGCTCTGGCTTGGCCTTAGCTGTGCTTTCTTTACTTTACAGCCTCTCTAGGGATGGCAAATCGACAGTTGACTATTTACTGTATAAGCTAGTGCTTCTCTTTAACTGTAACTGAAATAATGCCTCACCTCTTTTTAAATTTTGGTTGTTGGTAGCTTCCCTAGATTTGTCATTTCTAGGATTCCTGGGTCTTTATGATGCCATAGGAATTAGACCTATGTTTCTATTCCTCTGAGTCTTCTCTCCTGTAGAATCTTCCCTCCACCCTGCCCCTTCATGATTTCAGCTGTCCTCTACTTTGAGCTTTCTGCCATGTCTTGCTTGATGTGCCAAACTCAGTTTTATACAATAGTATTCCAGACAGTTTCTAGAAAGGCAGGAAAATGTTTTATTTTCTGAGTCCCATGCCCTCTCTGTGTCCATGAAGCATTTTTTTTAGTATTGTTGACTACAGTACACTTAACAGATTAAAACCTGTTAATAATTAAGAGCAAGATGTAAGGTTCAAACCAATATAAAGAATTAGCCAGTACAAACAACTGAAACTCCGACAATACAAAACTAATAGGATTTGGGATCCAGACAATTCTTTTCCAGACCCCTCTTCTTGTTCTCTCCCAGTCCTGGCTTACAAGTGGCCTCTTGGGAGGAAAGGGAGTGATCGGTAAGGGTGGAAGCAGCAAGCAGAAAGCAGCCCACATTGCCTTTTTGTGCTTGAATTCTGTTAGTACAAAGACTGCTTGGAAAGAGGGCCATCTGCTGAGGCAGAGAAAGCTTTCTCTCAGGAGGGGATGTTTGTTGCCTGGTGTTTTAGGAATTCACTGTAACTTGTAGAGCCTTGATATTGGGAAGGCCGCCTGGGTCTTAAAAGTGAAGGCAGATAACAGCAACAGTAACCTTGTTTAGGGAGGGGTTTCTAGCTTTTACTGACCTTTACTGACCTTTTCTGAAGGTCTAAGCTCCTTTCTTTACATTAGACACTAGGCTCATTTTTCCTTTCTGTTCTCTAAGTGGACACACACTATCACTATAACATAATAAGCATATAAACACCACTGCCAGGCAGGAGAAGGATCAGGAGCCTTGGGCTGGGAGTCCAGAAGCCTGGTACCTAGTCCCTGCCCTGCCACTGACTAGCTAGCTGGGTGATGGGTGTTCAACAAGTCGTCCTTAACACAGGGCCTTGTTCCTGGTGTTCATAAAATGAGGGTGTTGAGCTGGATTATCACTAAGATAACTTCCAGCTATGATAGTCAGTGTTTCACCATAAATGTGTTGAGAGCTGATGAGATGGTCTGTAAGATAAGGGGAATACGAGGAAAGCCCTTTCCTCATTGCATATGTATTCTCAGCTTCCACAAAACTTTGAAATGAGCAGTTCTGGGTAACTGAACTTTCTGAATGGTTTTTGTCTCCTTCCTTGCTGTCAGCTGTCAGGCTGTACTGCTGTCAGTGTGCCTCCTTTTAGCAATCCCTGTCCCTCCTCCTTGGCTGCTTCCCTTGTGGTCTTCGAAACCATAGCATTAAGCTCATCTGAACTCGATGCCAAGGAAGCATGCATAGGTTGCGAGTGGAGAGGGTGCCTGTGACTCAAGCCCATGGACTTGGCTGGCCAGGGCCTCTCGGGACTTACTGTTAGGTTCCACGTAGGTGATGTGTTACTATGTTCCCCTTTGTCTTAGGCTGGACCTTCGGGTAGTTAATAAACACATTTCTTCTCCGTGCTGATTAATGAAGAAAGAAGACTAGGGGGATGGAAGGAGCCTACAGAGGGGGCTGGAGAGGCACTACGTGTACCCGGGCCTCTCCTAATCACTAGATGTGCTTCAGAAGAGACTTCATTTTGAAAAGATCAGAAAGAACAGTTTGAGGACATGGACTCTTTTCAACAAGCTGGGGTCAGACCTGTAGTTTAGATTCTAAAGAGAAAGCTGGCTTGGGTGTGCCTCTGTGCTGGGAAGTACAAGCTGCCTCAGCCAGAGTGTGTATATGTTGATGGTTTGCTTTGTCTGGAATGCTATATGTGAACTTCTAAAAAGCCACAGGGACCCTGCTTCCCATGTTTCAGCACATAGACCCAGGGTGCACATTTGAACTGAGCTATTCTTCCTTCAGATAGTAAACTGGCAAGGCTTAGCATGCAGATATGCTGCCTTATTCCATATTTCCTTTAAATTGCTCTTGCATGAAATATAACTCAAATCATCAATCATTGTGTTCAGAATAGACTCTCTGGCTCTCAAGCCAATAGCAGTATGCACCCACCATCGGCAGCACTGGCCACATGTGTATTTTGTGGTCACACCACTGTCATCTGGGGTAGAGGCCCTGAGTGTTTTTTTCATCTTTCCACCTTTCCAGTTTTAAGCCTCCTTCCTCCCACTTCCTGTGCTCTACATGTAGCCAAACCATAGTACTCATTCCCTAAGAACACCGAGGCTATCCTTTCTTTCTCTGGGCTTTTACACAAGCATTCTATTTTCTGCCTATATTTGCTCCTCTGTACTTCTGTGGGTTAAGAATTCTGCCTATTTCTCATCAACCCTTTTCTCATCACAGGTATCAGAAAAATGAATGTAATCTTTTTTCCTACCTCGTGCCATTTTGCTGTGAATGAATAGATGAATGAATGAATGGGCATTAAAATAGTCTTTCATTCTATTTTTTTCAGTAAGCATTTATTAAACACCTTCTCTGTACCTGGCTAAGTGTCAGTTGGTATAGTGCTCTTTTTTTTAATTTTTAAAAAAGATTTATTTATTTTTATCCCCCTGCCCTGTTTTTGCACTTACTGCCTGCTGGTCTTTTTAGGAGGCACAGGGAACCGAACCTGGGGTCTCCCATTGGGAGGGAAGCACTTAATTGCTTGAGCCACTCCTGTTCCCAGGTGTAATGCTTTGATCTGACAACATTTGGGGATGTTAGGCTTTGAAGCATATTTTTCCCTCAACATCAAGTGGACTAACAACACAGAGAGTTAAGACCCGTCACTAGCAGGTATAGGAACGGTTTCTTTTTTACCATGAACCCCCTAAAGTAAAGACTTCTGTCCATTTGTGCTCCTGGATAAGTGCACATTCCAGCCTGCTACCTATCTTGTTATGCCCAGAGCTGCTAAGGTGCTTTTAGCTACCAACTTGCCTAACATGTACATAATATAGCTAGGGATAACTTACACTGGGGGTAAATGGATGTTCAGCATTACAAAAGGAAGAAGTTACTGGGGAACTCAGTTGAAGCATATAAACCCTTACGTGCTTCACTTGCGTTAGGAAATTCAAAGAGCTGCATCCTCACAAATCTGATACACCATGTGATCAATAATAAACATTTCAAAAGTACGATTATAAAATTAAATCTAGCTTGCATTTACAGGAAACTTTTCCTCTAGCACAAATTACAGACTACTAGGATTATCTGGCAATTTAAGTGCTATATAATTAGTCCTAAATCTTTAAGGAAAGAATTTGAGAATAATATTTTAAAACCATAAACTTTAATCCACTAACAAAGATGGAAATCTCATTTAGTCTTCTGTACACTTTTTTTTTTGGACGTTCAGAAATGACCCTTTACTCACCAGAACTGTTTCCAGTTTCCTCCTCTTTCCCCTCAGACAGACAACTATAAATAACAAGGAATTAATGTTACTACAAAATGCTTTGAGATGATTATTTGCATCATGTCATTGTAACCCATTGATGTCTTTTATGCAGTGTTACTACAGTAACAGAAAATGCTGGGAGACCAAAGTAGAGCCTCTTGCCCCCCCCCCCCCCAAGGATAACTGCAGGCCTATGTCCATAAAGCTGCTTTGCTCTTGTGAACCTAGGCAATGTGTTACAAGCAAGTGAGATATAGTGGGCATAGGTGAAAACTGGGTACTGTCAGGGTACAGCTGAGCAGAATGCAGATTGAAACGGCCTGCTCATCTAGCAGCACAGGTATTCCTTTTATGGAGTGTGGGTCCAACTTCTGTTAACACCGATTTGCCTGGTTGCATTTGAGTCCCTGATTGAGCACACAGAGCAGGGAGGGCCTGGGGGGCTTCTGGCTGCTGCCCCGCCTCAAGTCTTCAGCCAGAATCTGGTCTCAAATGGCCACGAGAATTAGCTGGGGGTCCAAAAGCACTGGATGGATTGACAAGTGAGTTATTATTTTTTAAAGACCTCCTTCTGCATAAAATTGGCTCCACTCAAAAACATAAACGTGTAACAGACTAGAAACTGGGATGGGGGTGGGGAGTCCTTTGTACTCACAGAATAGGTACTTTTACTTCGAGTGTGTCAGAGAGAATTAGGATGGTTAATGCTTTAACAACACTGCTGGTTATTGAGCTGCTCCTTAAAAACAAGGGAGGCGAGGGGGAGATCTGAATAGACAGCCCTTTGATTCAATAGCTGCCTCGCAGGTCGTTCTTTAGTCTCTGGGAAGATGCACCTGCCTCCCATTTCCATTAATGTCATTAGGGGCTGCCTGTCATATGTAGTACAGGATCATCAGGGTCTTTATTGCTCTTCTTTGAAAGGGAATAAAATCGTGTCCCTTTCATTCTTTCTGAAACATTATGTGTTAAAATTAGGAGGAAAGAAATAAAAAAAAAATTAGGAGCCTACGTATTAAAATTGCCTCATCCAATTACTTTCTAGATAAAGTTTCCCGATCATGTGCCTAGAAATAATTTTAATCGCAACCATCAAGTAAGTATTCTCTGTTTAAACATTTTTTTCCCAATTCATTTGTATTCCTAGGAGATTCCTGAAAGCACTGCTTTGAGTTTTTTTTTTTTTAAGAGTTTAAATGAACCTCAGAGCTGTTTCTGCTATTTCATGCAGCAGCTTTCCATAGGAAAAACAAGTGTCGGACAGTACCCAGTACCCTCAGTGACTCTGAATCCCTTGGCCCTATCCTTCTGCCAAGTTAGTATAATTTTAGCATTAGCTTACTAATACGTCCACATGTATGACATGTCCACAAATCAAATGCCTGTTTTGGCCACCTCTCATTCTTCAGGATGGTGATGTGGCCGGCAGCAAGAGCTGAGTTAGATGACCTGTGTTTTAACTAGTACTGGAATGCCTGCTCTGGGTCAAGCTGAGGCTAATTTCAGTGGCTCTCATATCAGCTTCATAAGCACCTTGGGGAGGGCTGGTTTTTATCTTCTTTTTCCTCTCCAGACTCTGAGCCTCAGTTTCTGCAATGGTAAAATGGGATAATTCCTTCAGGGGTTATTGTGAGGAGAAAATAATGACAACATATGTGAAAATGCTTTAAGCACTGTAGGAATGTCAGGTGTTGCCATTATTATTGACAGTTACCTCTGTCCTTTTTGTAAATACTATCAAGTAAAAATTGAAACCAATTAGCCTGATTTTTTTTTTTACCATGCCTGATGTTTAACATCTGAATTCTTTGGCATCTCTAACATTTATTTTAGGACCGACTAGATTACAAACATTTTTATTCTCCTTTCCCCTGTCCTCCCTGTATCCCCACACCATAAAATCTGCCTTGAAGATTATAAGATTTGTAAATGTTCACCCATGGGTTGGAATGGTGCAGGTTTTGGAGACATCAGTTACGTATATTAAGGTGCATTTAAATATTTTTATGCAAACAGACTTGGCCATTCGTTGGGAGTCTTAACCTGAGGCCTATAGGAGTTCAGAAGGGCTTTGGGGTTGGGGTTGGGGGGGATCCAAGAGGCAGTGCTTCCCAGCAGGGCTAGAGGCTCTGCAGAGAGGGCCTTCCTTTCAACCTCAGTCCAGCTTGACATGCAGGGCAAATAATTCTTCCTGTTTTGTTGGGAGGGGGTGGCAGGTCAGAAAGGGCAGTGGTGACCAGTAATAGATTTGCAGGGGGTGTGGCAGTGGGGATGAGAATATCCCCATGCCCATTGCTTATTGGGGCTCCTGTTGGTTTTTGAGGTCATTGATGACACCCTTGAACAGTGATGTCTGACAAGAGAGCTTTCTGGGTCCCTGTTTGTCCTTGTAGTTCTGTAGCCTGAGGCCTGAAGAAACATTTCACATGTGCCAAGGACAAAACCTTCTTTTTGGCTTGGGCTCTTACTCCTACTCAGGTAATTGTGCATCCTTAAGTAACCTTACAAACTGAAGACTGTGACATTTAGAGCAACCTTAAAATTCCTCTCATCTCTTCGCATTCCTCTTTCCAAGTTTGAACCTTGAGATCCTCAGAAAAAACTTTTTAAGAAAGTGACTTTAATTTACTGCAGATTTAACAACAGAGTATGACCCCTCTCACATCTTTAGCTGGAGGATATGGCTTTGTTTGACAGAGATCCTTGGGACTTAACTAACTTTTAAAACAATTGATAGCGCTCTTCTTTCTAGGAAAAAATAAAAGTAAAAGATTGGGTGGCTGCTTTTGATAAAGGAGTCAAAATGTCAGAATTAGTTAGATTTTTTTACACTTTTGTCTTGTGCATGGCTATGTATTCTGGGTAGTGTGGACTGTGCGGTACATTTTGACGCATTAAAGTACATTTCTTTGTGTTTTTAATCCCAAAGAAAATTCTCATGATGCATTGTCCTAACAATAAGCATAAATGCTTTTGAAAAAGCTTTTAAACTTTGATTTAAGTACTGCTTTTACTTCATCATGCTCTGACAAATGCCAGTTTGGTCTCTTCTAAGTGGCAGCTGGACATTTTAATGTTAGTTACATCATTCCACTTAGATGTTATATGGTTTAAGGCAGATTATGCCTGATCCGTATTCCCTTGGGCTTGCTGAAGTATTCTGTTTTCTTAACATGGTTCTGGTGAGAGGGCAAGTAAACAGAGTGATCACCTCAGTGTGTAGCTGCCAATTAAGCTATTGAATGTTCAAAATTTGCAGGAAAGTACAGTCATTTCTGCTATAACATGTTCATTCCTAAAAATCACCACACTATGTGTAATGCAATAAAACCACAGGGCTTATGGTAAAATTGGATTAAGGGCACAACACTAAAAAAACTTCAGTGAGGAAAGTGGACTTGGCCCAGTGGATAGGGCGTCTGCCTACCACATGGGAGGTCCGCGACTCAAACCCCGGGCCTCCTTGACCCGTGTGGAGCTGGCCCATGCGCAGTGCTGATGTGCGCAAGGAGTACCCTGCCATGCAGGAGTGTCCCCCGCTTAGGCGAGCCCCACGCGCAAGGAGTGCACCCCGTAAGGAGAGCCGCCCAGCATGAAAGAAAGTTCAGCCTGCCCAGGAATGGCGCCACCCACACGGAGAGCTGACACAAGATGACGCAACAAAAAGAAACACAGATTCCCGTGCCCTTGACAACAACAGAAGTGGACAAAGAGGAAGACGCAGCAAAATAGACACAGAAAACAGTCGGGGCAGGGGGGAAGGGGAGAGAAATAAAAAAATAAAATAAATCTTAAAAAAAAAAAAAGCATATTGGAAGCAGCTCTTTTCCCAGTCACAGGCATGGATCTTCGAGGACTGTATTGAGTTGTGTCTGCATTTCTTTTCTGTGCACTTTGCCCTTTATGGATTATGGAAAATGTTTCTTGCTGGGAAAGCTTGAGGTCATGGTAGAGTCTTGTTTTCAAAGGGAAGGGAATACCTTAGATGAATTTTGATGAATTTATTTTCAAACGATATATTTGGTTTTTTTTTTAATTTTTTTAAAAGATTTATTTATTTATTTAATTTCCCCCTCTCCCCTGGTTGTCTGTTCTTGGTGTCTATTTGCTGCGTCTTGTTTCTTTGTCCGCTTCTGTTGTCGTCAGCGGCACGGGAAGTGTGGGCGGCGCCATTCCTGGGCAGGCTGCTCTTTCTTTTCACGCTGGGCGGCTTTCCTCACGGGCGCACTCCTTGCGCGTGGGGCTCCCCCACGCGGGGGACACCCCTGTGTGGCACGGCACTCCTTGCGCGCATCAGCACTGCGCATGGCCAGCTCCACACGGGTCAAGGAGGCCGGGGGTTTGAACCGCGGACCTCCCATGTGGTAGACGGACGCCCTAACCACTGGGCCAAAGTCCGTTTCCCCAAACGATATATTTGTATTGTGTATGCATGTACATATGTATGTCTGTGTATGTATATATGGGTGGAAGAGAGAGACAAAGTGTTCCAACAACAGCAACAAAATGCTGCCCCTCTGTTCTAGGAAATAATACCTCATTTTCAGATTGGATGTAGAGATTCTTCACAAAATAAAACATTTTTGCTCTATGTATATCATTTCCTAGAATAACGCTCTCTAAAGATCCTTTGGACTAAGAGTGACTCTGGTATTCTTGGAAAGCTTTGGATTTTTCTGTAAATTGACTGAGAGATCCTTAGCCCTACAAATTTCTTGCCATCCAGGAACTGCATCAAATTTATGTGGCTGTCATGCCTGATCAAGGATTGGACCTTAGAGTTAGGATTGATTCTTGAAAATGTTTCGTAAAGAAAATTTAGGACTGTTCTATCTCCAGGTCCAAGCAGTTCAGATTTCATGTATCCTCAGATATCTCTATTATTTGTTGTTGCTTAGGGACCATTCTGCTGTCTATGGAAATGTTGCTGTTTCAGGGTGGAGAATGAGTTGGGATCCTTGCTTAGAGCGTGAGGGCTGTGGATTCAGTCCTGGCTCACTGGTTGCTTCTTTCTTGAATACTTGTGCCAGCATGGTGATTTACGCATGTACTCTTATTTAATCCTAACAAAACCTTGTAAAATTTTCATACACCGCCCCCCCCAACCCCCCATTATTTTCCAGATAAGAGAATTGACACTCGGGTTAAGTCACTTGCTCAGGATAAAGCAGCATGGGATTTGAATCCAGGTCTTTTTCTTTTTTCCTTAAACAATTTTGAAATAATTTCAAATTTACAAGAAAGTTGCAAATATAACACAGAAAACAATCCAAATTATAACATACTCCCCATCCCAATACCTAGATTTACCACATTTGTTCATCCTTCCTCCCTCCCTTTCTCTGTCTCTGTCTATCTTCTATCTGATTTAATTTACAAACATTTGAACACAGGTTGCATACATCATGCTCCTCTAACACTTAACACTTCCATATACATTTTCTGAGAATAAGGACACTCACCTTAAGTACAACTATCAAGTTCAAGAAATTTAACATTGATATAAAGCAAACAAACCCATGTACTGTATATATATCATATTTTCTTTAGTGAATCATCTGTTGATGGGCATTTGGATATTGTGAGTAATGCTGCTGTGAACATTAGTGCACAAGTATCTGTTTAAATATCTGCTTTCAGTTCTTTTGGTTATGTACCCAGGAGTGGAATTGCTGGGTCTTATGGTAATTCTGCATTTTACTATTTGAGGGACTGCCAGACTTTTCTATAGCAGCTCTATCATTTTACATTCCCACCAACAATATATAAAGGTTCCTGTTTCTTCTTCCCAGCACTTTTTAGAAAAATAGTAGCTGTTCTAGTGGGCTTGAGATGTCTTCCATTGTGGTTTTTATTTGCATTTCCCTCATAGCTAATGATGTTGACATATTTTCATGTGCTTATTGGCCATTAGAATATCTTATTTGGAGAAATGACTACACAAATCTTGTGTTCATTTTTAAATTGGATTGTTGTCTTTTTGTTGATTTGTAGGAGTTCTTTATATTTTCTGGATATTACACCTTTATCAGATACATGGTTTCCAAATATTTTCTCCTGTTCTGCAGGTTATCTTTGAACTTTGTTAATGTCCTGATGCATAAAAGTTGTTAATTTTGATGAAGTCCATTTTATTTATTTATTTTATTTTGTTGTTCATGCTTTTATTGTAAAGCCTAAGAATTCAGTGCTTCATACAAGGTGCTGAAGAAATTTCCCCATACTTTTATAATTTAGGCACTTATACTTAAGTTGTTAACCCTTTTAAGTTAATTTTTGTATATGGAATGAGTTCAGGGGTCCACTTGAATTCTTTTTGTTTTTAAAGATTTATTTTTATTTAGAGAGAGAGAGGTGATTACTCTCTTGTGCCACCTCAACTCTGTTCTGCTACATCTTCTTATTTTCTCTCCTCTGTTTCTTGTTGAGTCATCTTGCTGTGCCAGCTCTCCATGTCGACTGCCACTCTTGCGCAAGGCAGCTTTTCCACACTGGGCGGCATTCCCATGCAGAGCGGCACTCCTGCACTGGGTGGCATTCCCACGTGGGCCAGCACGCCACGTGGTCCAGCTTGCCCTCACCAGGAGGCCCTAGGCATTAAACCCATTGGTTGAGCCACAACTGTTTCCCCACTTTGATTCTTTTGCTGTATATATCCAGTATTCCCAGCACCATTTGTTGAGAAAAATATTCTTTCTTCATTGAGTGGGCTTGGCATCCCAGTAAAAAATCAGTTGACCATATAAGTGTGGGTTTGTCTCTGGACTCTCAGTTCATTTCCACTCTCTTGGTCTCTGTGTCTGTCCTTGTGCCACTATCACACTCTTTTGTTTTTGTTTTTTTTTTAAAAGATGTATTTTTTTGTTTATTTCTCTCCCCTTCCCCCCCACCCCAGTTATCTGCTCTTTGTGTCCATTTGCTGTGTGTTCATCTGTGACCACTTCTATCCTTATCAGCAGCACCGGGAACCTGTGTTTCTTTTTATTGTGTCATCTTGCTGTGTCAGCTCTCTGTGTGTGCAGGGCCATTCCTGGGCAGGCTGCACTTTCTTTCATGCTGGTCATGCTGGGCGGCTCTCCTTATGGGGCGCACTCCTCGCGCATGGGGCTTCCCTATGTGGGGGATACCCCTGTGTGGCACGACACTCCTTGTGCGCATCAGCACCGTGCATGGGCCAGCTCCACACGGATCAAGGAGGCCTGGGGTTTGAACTGCAGACCTCCCATGTGGTAGGCGGACGCCCTATCCATTGGGCCAAGTCTGCTTCCCACCACACTCTTTTGATTACTGTAGCTTTGTAATAAGTTTCGATATTGGTAAGTGTGAGTCCTCAGTGTTTGTTCTTCTTTTCTAAGATAGTTTTTTTTTAAGATTTATTTTTTATTTACTTCTCTCCCCTTCCCTCCCCTCAAGTTGTCTGGTCTCTGTGTCCATTTGCTGTGTGTTCTTCTGTGTCTGCTTGTATTCTTGTCCATGGCACCAGGAATCTGTCTCTTTTCGTTCCGTCATCTTGCTGTGTCAGCTCTCCATGTGTGTGGCACCACTCCTGGGCAAGCTGCATTTTTTTAGCTTGGGGCAGCTCTCCTTACGGGGTGCATTCCTTGCACGTGGGGGCTCCCCTATGCGGGGGACACCCCTGTGTGGCACGGCATTCCTTCACATGGGTCAGGAAGCCCCTTGGGTTTGAACCCTGGACCTCCCATATGGTAGGCGGATGCTCTATCAGTTGAGCCAAATCCTCTTCCCTTGTAAGATAGTTTTGGCTATCCAGGGCTCCTTGCCTGTACATGTGAAATTCATGATTAGTTTTCCCATTTCTGCAAAGAAGTCTGTTGGAACATTGGGATTCTGTTGAATCTATAAGTTGCTTTGGGGTAGTGGTGGCATCTTAATGATAGTAAGCAAATTCACATCTTAATGATATTAAGTCTTCCTATCTATAAACATGGGACATCTTTACATTTATTTAGGTCTTCTTTAATTTCTTTCAGTAATTATTCAGGTATTTTTCAAAATGTTTTGCTTTGTTTTTTAATTAAGGTAAAATTCGCCATTTTAACCATTTTCATGTGTACGATCTAGCAGCTTTTAGTACTTTCATAATATTGTGCAAACATTACCACTGTCTAGTGTGGAACATTTTCATGACCCCAAAAGAAACCCTGTACCTTTTAAGCAGTCACTCCCCATTCCCTCTTTCCTCCCATCCTCCCAGCTCCTAAAACCACTATCCACTCTATTTCTATGAATTTTCTTATACTTGATATTTTATGTACATGGACTCCTACAATATGCAGTCTTTTAAGATTCCTTAGTTCATTTAGTGCAATGTTTTCAACATTCATCTATGTTGCAGCATGTATTAGGACTTCATTCCATTTTTTTTAAGGAGGTACCAGGGATTGAACCTGAGACCTTGTACATGGGAAGCAGATGTTCAACCACTAAGCTACACCCGCTCACTTATTCCTTTTTATAGCTGAATATTATTCAGCTGAATGGACGTACCAACATTTGTTTATCCATTCATCATCAATTATCTACTCACTGATGGTCATATGAGTTATTTCCACCTTTTGGTTATTATTGATAATTCTTCTGTAAGCATTCTTGTACAGTTAGGGGTGTGTGTGTGTGTGTGTGTGTGTGTGTGTGTTCACTTCTCTTGGGTATATTCCTAGCAGTGCGATTGTTGGGTCAAATAGCAACTTTGTATATAACATTTTGAGGGACTACAGAAACTTTTCCACAGTCTCTGTATCATTTTACATTCCCAGCAGCAATGTATGAGTCTTCTGACTCCAAAAGCTAGTGCTCATTTTGCTAGGCCACACTGTCTCCTAATAACTACCCAAGGGCTCCAGTAACCCCCGGTCAACCTCATATCTGGTCCTCAACAGAAGGTACACAGTTTCTCAAGTTGCAAGGGAAATTTGTTGGTAATATGACTTTGGCTAAGGAAAGAACAGGTGTTAAAAGATTTGTCAATGGACACCTGCACCTTCTTCCTCAGTGTCAGATAGTGGTTAAGAGTATAGGTTTGGAGCCTAGAGTGCCTACAACTGAAAGCAGGAGGATTGCATCCAGTAACCATGTGGAATCTGAGCCTCCTCTTGACATAGAGGTGCAACGGACACAACCAATCCAAGGACCTCAGAGAAAAGGTGGCATTGGAGTGGGAAAAGTGGCCATGGTGGCTGATGAGTATGGGGAATGGCAGGAAGAGATGAGATGTGGAGGCGCCTTTGGGACTTGGAGTTGCCCTGGATGGTGCTTCAGGGGCAATCACCGGACATTGTAAATCCTCACAGGGCCCACTGGATGGAATGGGGGAGAGTGTGGGCCATGATGTGGACCATTGACCATGAGGTGCAGAGATGCCCAGAGATGTACTTACCAAATGCAATGGATGTGTCATGATGATGGGAGTGAGTGTTGCTGGGGGGGGGGAGGGGTGCGGTGGGGGTGGTGGGGTCGAATGGGACCTCATATTTTTTTAATGTAATATTTTTACAAAAACAATAAAAAAAAAAGTATGTTAGTGGGAAGCGGACGTGGCTCAACTGATAGTGTCCGCCTACCATATTGGATGTCCAGAGTTCGAACCCAGGGCCTCCTGGCCCATGTGGTGAGCTGGCCCACGCTTAACGCTGCTGCATACAAAGAGTGCCGAGCCACGCAGGGGTGTCCCCTGTGTAGGGGAGCCCCATGCGCAAGGAGCGTGCCCCACATTGAGCTGCCCCACACAATAAAAGCATAGCCCATGGAATGCTGATGCAACTAGATGATACAGCCACAAGAGACACAGATTCCTGGTGCTGCTGAGAATGCAAGCAGACACAGAACACACAGTGAATGTACACAGAGAGCAGACAACAGAGGAGGGGGGAAGGGGAAAGGGGAAAGAAATAAATAAAAATAAATCTTAAAAAAACACATTATTTTAGTGGGTGCTTATAGATGGGGAGTATGAGAGGATAGTGGGGTGATAGCTAAAAGACATGGGGTTTCTTCTTTTAAATCTTTAGTGACAAAAATATATCACTTTGTCATTTAACCATTTTTAAGTGTAAAATTCAATGGCATTAGTTACCTTCACAATGTTGTGCAGCCATCACCACTATTTCCAAGATTTTTCATCATCTCAGACAGAAACTCTGCCCAGTAGCTACACACTCCTCATTCTCTCTTCCTCTACCCCCTGGTAAATTCTAATCTCCTTTCTGCTCTATGAATTTGCTTATCCTAGATATTTCATGTAAGTAAATACATACAATATGTGCCGTTTTTCAAGGTTCATCCATGTTGTAGCATGTATCAAAACTTAATTCGTTTTTCTGACTGAACAACATTGCCTTGTATGGATATACCACATTTTATCTATGTATTCGTCTGTCAGTGGAGATGGTATGCATAATAGGGCAATGAAGACAGGAAATTGAATTCCTCTTAACATTTAAATCCTTAGTTCAACCTTGCTGCCGAGGGAAATGAGTAATACAAGACAATGTAGTAAGGCAATAATTTGGATGGTAATGAGAGATGAGGTCTTATGGGAATGTGGTGTTGGGTAGACCTAGGAGCTAGAAAAAAACAAATATTGGTGCTGATGTGAGAGAGGAAATTGTATTAAAAGGGCTGCTCTGCCCTCACTTGACAACAGATGTTGGGAGGTCTTGGGCTTCAGGGCCTCTGACCTCCTTGAAATTCTCTCCAGTTCCTTTGGAGGTCATGATCTCACAATTGAAGGAGCCCTGGTATAGATTAGCTTCCTTGGATATGTTTTCCTCTCTTTCCCTAATGCCTCCCATCCCAAGGATTCTGAGGAACTAGAGACAAGAGCTTATGCTAGAATATAAACTACCATCTTTTCAACAGAAATCTGGGCCTGGATGGAGGGCAGGAACCTAGAAAAAACACAGATCTGTGAATAAAAAGGAAAGCCCAACAAAATGCTGAGCTGCTCCGCTTCTTCAGTTGCTCTCAGGTTGAAGGGCCTCCAGAAGAGCAATCGCCTGTGTTGTCTGTGTTCCTGTTTGGAGGCTCCAGGCATTGAGCATCTGCCCAATGCCTCCCAGTCAATGTCCCCTGTGACAGGAATACAAAAGCAAAGACAGTCTTCCTCCCCGCCTACTACTCCAGTAGGCCAAGCCCAGAGCAAATCCACGAAGGGACTGAAGAACTCTCCCAGAGAACAAGCTCACAAATGCAAACTGAGCAACGGGCAGGCTGTAAAACCAAGTGAATGAAGTGCCAAGGCAGTATGGTTTGCGGCTTCTTTTCCACTCAGTGCGTCACCGCCATTTCCATCCCTCTTTCCAGTAACCCCGTGCAGTGCATAGATGGATTCTGTTTTATAGCCGGGAAGACCCTGCTCTCCTAACGTGTTAAGTAATTTGTCACTGAGAGAACTTTCAGCTTACCGGCTTCTGCGGGGATGTTTGTGTTGGAGTCCATCATGGAGGTAGAATGCCGACGTCAGCCGAAGCTGAGGAGCGCACGTGCACACGCCCAGACACAGGCCTGGGCAACCGCGTCAGGTATGCGGACTTAAAAGTCTGGCCAGTGTGAAGTGCCATTGGTGAGGACTCTGGGATGCAGAGGGCAGTTCTGTTGGCCTGAGGAGGCTGTTTGGGGTGGTGGGAGGGAGCCTGGGTTGGTTGTGTGGCTGCTTCACTCCCCTGCCCCCACCCGCCTTGTTAGCCTGCTGTCTGTCCATCAGCTGCTGGGCTGCTCCTTGGCTTCCAGCCAGTGGCGAGCTGGGAGCCTGTGACTTTGAGACTTGGCCCTTTTCAGTTCTCTTTGTTCAGAAAGAAGTTTCATCCTGGCTCTCTTCACTGGCTGCCGAGGATTAGGAGAACCCCGGGGCGACTTGGCTATAGGACAGCTTTCAAAGCTGTGCTGGGAAATTTGAAGAGGGGCCATTTCTCTCTGTCTTATTTCAAGGTACATTCTTCTCTCTCTTCCTAAACGAGATTTACTGTTGCAAGCCCTACGGCATAATCCCTTAGTGCACTTTTGTGATTCTGCAGCTATGGAGGGGATTAGACCAGTATCTGGACCAATAAAGTATTTTAAGGACCACTGAAATGGCCATTATGAAGGAAAGTTCAAATCTAGATACTCGATTTTAATAGTTGTACCAGTGAGAGTCACTACTTGCCTTTCTGAGGTAGCGTTTCTCATTCTCTTAAAAAGATCTGCTTTTTTAGTGACTGGGAAAGAGAAGCAAGCAGAAGGCTTTGCTCTCCTGAACAGAGCCTGAGAACTGGACTGCTAATCAGCCAGCAGCCATGGGATCGCCAAGTAAAAGTGGGCTGTTTTCGAGTATGTGCCAATTGTAGTTTTCACTGCTTAATATTGATATGAAATTTAAGTTCCTCAGTTGTAAAGTGGTTTTCCTATTAAGGTTCCTTTTTTTAGTGTCCGTGGTTTTTACCTTTTTAATAAATGCCAGTTATTTCCTGATTATGAATATATTTTTTAAAGAATCGGATTATATTGCAATAAATGGGCAGATTTTTGCATTTTTCCACAAACTAGCCTTAAGTGTAAATCTACAAATGTGCCTTTATCCATCTTGTTAGCATGTTTCTTTTGGTAGCAGAGAAATTTACTGTGACCCACTTCCATTAAATTACTTCCATGAGGACACATTCACAAATCAAAAAACATGATGGCTGATGGGTATGGGGAAAGGCAGGAAGAGATGAGAGGTGGAGGCGTCTTTGGGACATAGAGCTGCCCTGGATGGTGCTTCAGGGGCAATCACCGGACATTGTAAATCCTCACAGGGCCCACTGGATGGAATGGGGGAGAGTGTGGGCCATGGTGTGGACTGTTGACCATGGGGTGCGGGGGTGCCCAGAGATGTACTTGCCAAATGCAATGGATGTGTCATGATGATGGGAGGGAGTGTTGCTGGGGGGGGAGTGGTGGGGTGGGGGTGGTAGGGTTCAATGGGACCTCATATATATATATTTTTAATGTAATATTATTACAAAGTCAATAAAAAAATACATAAGTCCTTTATCTTTGATTAAAAAAAAAAAACCAAAAAAAACCTGTGGATGACCACATATCCATATACTGGGGGTCCATGGCTCAGTTTCTGTAATTCCACAATGCACAATGAATCATGTGAGGTACTTTGTCATGGATGATAGATGGCATTTACAAATCGAGGCCTGATTTGGTCAAAAGCTTTGAAGATGCTTTGTTATGCAGCATATGAAAGCAGACATGATGGTACTACTGGTTTTGAACTACCTTGACCAACTGGGCTGCAAAAACTAAACAGCCTCAAAATAGACTGCAGCAATTTTATAACAAACCCAAAGGTTCCTAGGGAGTTTTGCCAGCTAAACCAACAAGGTTTGTTAAAGGTTTTGCCCTAAGGTCTTAAAACCCCAAGTTAAACCATGGACTATAGTTAATAGTACAATTATAAAAATGTGCTTTCATTGATGGTAACAAATGTTCCACACCAGTGCAAGGTGTGAACATTAGTGTGGTATGTGGGAATCCTCCTGTATTTTATGCATGAGTGTTCTGTAAACCCACAGCTTCTCTAATAAATGGGAAACAAAGCCCTATGGATACTCTGTGTATATGGCTATCTCATATGAGAGGCTAGTCCATTTAAATATCATCCACATATCTGCTGGTTCCTTAGTAAGATTTCTTAGTAAAATTGTGTATTGTGGACTCAGAGCAGAAGATGATAGCCCTGCTATGAGGAGCTCCCGGTTCTTTAAGGGCTCTACTTAATGAATGAGAAAGGATTTGAGCATAATTAAGAATTACATTGCCTTTGAAGACTGGGAAATGGAAGCCCAAGAAGGGTCACTGATTTGCCTTCAAGGTCAGAGTCAGATTGACTCCCTAGGCCTCGTTTCCTCCCAACCTGTGTAACACACTACAAGTTGCTTTTGACCTTTCCCCCCACCCTCCCAACTGAACATTTTTAAACTTTTAATGGTTTCCATAATACAAAGACGTTCTTGGTTCATCCTAGTTCATACTCTGTGTGACTGCCTATTTCCAGTTTTTTCCTCCAGCCTACTATGCACCTTTTTTGTCTCTTCATCACACAGAGCTTCTGCCTTTCTGCTCCTCCATTTTCACTTTACTCATCTAGAACATCTCGGTGTTCATGAGTTTTAGAATATCATATGTATCAAGGGTAAGGCGTTAATTTTTTCGGTGGCCATGAGGGTGTATATCTTGTTTTCTCAAACCATGCCCTGTGATAACAAACACTTGTAGCCACAGCAGTATCGTGGATTGACTCTCCCCCACGTAACTTTATTCAGATGTAGTTCACTTGCTATAAATTCACCCTGTTGAAGTATACCATTCATTGAGTATACCAGCATATATTAGTGTATTCCGTGTATTGAATTGTGCAACTGTCCTTTCAATCAGTTTTAGAACATTTTTATTATCATCCTCAAATGAAACCTCATACCCTTTGGTGGTTACCCCCACCTCCATTTCTGCCACCCCACCCCCAGCTCTAGGAATCTACTCATCTTCCTTCACTAAATGGATTGATGTCTTGAGGGCCCAGTTTACAATCTGCCGCCTGACATACGAGGTACCATGTGGCTGCTCACTTGCCCACCTTGACAGTGGCTTATGTGAGTTTTGTCCATTTTTCTCCTTGTTATCTTGACATTTCACTAGCTTCTTTAGAGTCAAGTAAATAGGTTTTACTCTGGGTGCTCACTCCTGTAGATTCCAGAGTGGAATCTCAGAGAATATCTAAATGAATTCCCTTTCAGATGCTTGTCTTTCTGCAACCTTAGTTTTTGCCAAATTATCACCTCTTCGCCCCCAAGTCCTGGTGATAGGAAACCCCAAGACTGGAAGCTTCCTCAGGGCAGGGACTTTGTAACCCCTTAACTGAGTCCAGTGACTGCCTGGCATGTAATAGGCCATGTCCACTGAATGTGTGAACTTAGGCACTTACGTTAGTGAAGGCTAAAGTTACCCTAGCTTTTTGACAAACAGCATTCACTGTTAACTAATTGCACTTATTTATCCTGTTGTGTGTGTGTTTTTAAATAACCCAACTATAGAATCATTTTGAAAAGTAGCAGCTAAGCTGATTTCAGAATAAATTCTGGGTATATCCCATTTTGTATAATTATCTGAGCTGCTTGATCATCTCCCTCCCTTTTTGTTTCTTGTGTGCCTGATTACTATCCAGGATAAAACACGATACCTGAAATTTTAAAGTGAAAATTCTGAGGTTTACAGGATACATTTATTTTTTCCTACTAGTGCTATAGAAATCAGTACTCCAGGCCATTGCTTTTATTCTTATTCCCTTCCTTCTCCTTTATTTGAAGATGAGTACATCTTGTAAGGAGTGCTTTTACTTGCAATACAGTATGCTCCTGCTGTCCATTCAGAAAATAAGTGGAAGTAAAGAGATTCTATCTAGAATTCCTCTGATTGCCATAGAGTGGACCTGGTGTACAAGTTGAGAAAGTGTCAGTAAGGTGTTAATGGGGTCCTCAAGAAGTTCAGGGCATTTTGAGGCACAGCACATGTTCACATGCCTCTGGTATCGGCAAAAATCAAAAATGAAACCTGTCGGGTCATTTTGTTTTTGTTTTTTAGATTTTTATTTTTATTTATTTCTCTCCCCTTCTCCCCCCCGCCCCAGTTGTCTGCCCTCTGTGTCCATTCGCTGTGTGTTCTTCTATGACTGCTTCTATCAGTGGCACCAGTAGTCTGTGTTTCTTTTTCTTGTGTCATCTTGTGTCAGCTCTCTGTGTGTGTAGTGCCATTTCTGGGCAGGCTGCACTTTCTTTCGCACTGGGCAGCTCTCCTTATGGGGCACACTCCTTGCGCGTGGGGCTCCCTTACATGGGGGACACTCCTGCGTGGCACGGCACTCCTTGGGTGCATCAGCACTGTGCTTGGGCCAGCTCCACATGGGTCAAGGAGGCTCAGGGTTTGAACCGCGGACCTCCCATGTGGTAGATGGATGCCCTATCCATTGGGCCAAGTCCGCTTCCTGGGTCATTTGGTTTTAATGTCCAACACCAGGACATTAAAAGCCACACACTAAGGAGCAGAATACTGGGAATTGCTTTGAACTTTCAAAGCTTGCTATCTAAAATATACCAGCAGCATTCAAAAAGTGATAAGCAGGAAGTGCAGCAGTTCATAAGACATGTGCTTGCTCTTAAGCAAATGCCTAAAATGCTCTTAATTTGTACCAGAGACTTCATCAAAGGACTTTGCAAAACTTCCAGTTTGGCAATTATGAGTATTAGTTGAGCTTAACCTCTGAGTAATGGGGTGGGGCGTGGGGAATTGGCATTTCATTTTTCGTGGGCTATCAAGGCAGGTGGACCTCTCTAAGGACAGATGGTGGGCAAGTGTAAGAGGAGCTGATGAGAAGAGGGGTAAAGGGAGTTGGAGGAGAACTTCTTTGGAGCTGCCACAACTGTCCCAACAGCATTTAGATACAAGCATTTAGAGTAATAAAATGTTAACCGCATCAGTGAAAACTGGCCTCAGTGTAAGCTTTAGATTTTTGCTACTTCCCACCCCAGCCCCCATTTAGCCATGACTCAAATAGGAATCAAACTTTTGAATAAAAATTACTTTCTTTGTAATTCTTATTGAATAAATTTTAAAAGAGATTAATTTATTTCTCCCTACCCCCTCGCTATTTGCATCTGCTGTGTCTGTCTGTTGTGTGCTAGTCTTTTTTTTTAGGAGGCATCAGGAACCAAACCTGGTGCTTCAGATGTGGTAGGCAGGAGCTCAGTCACTTGAGCCGCATCTGTCCCCTTGAATAATAGCTTGAGCCACCTCTGCTCCCTGCTTTGTTGTCTCTCATTATGTTTTCCTTGTCTCTTGTCATCTTGTTGCATCAGTTCTTCACACCTGCTGTTCGCATCTGCTCGCTGTCTTGCTCCTTGTTTTTAGGAGACCTCAGGAACTGAACCTGGGACCTCCCATATGGTAGACAGAGCTCAGTCGCTTGAGCCACATCTGCTCCCTTTGAGTTAATTTTTAATGGTACAAAGGACAAACTCCTTTTAGGCAAAAGAGTGACATCTATCTGGGTGTCTGCCTTGTCAAGTAAGTAAGAACCCATTTTCATAGAAATATAGGATCTGTAATTCTTGAAGCTTTTTAAAAAACTCGCTTGTTTCATACGTATTCATAAAGCCTGCAATCTATCCAAAGTGTACAATCAGTGGCATTTGGTATAATTGCAGAGTTGTGTATTCATCACTTCTATCAATATTAGAGTGTTTCCAGTACTCCAATAATAATAGTAAACAAAAAGCAAAACTCTACCCCTTAATAATCACCCCTCAGTTTCTGTCCTTCTCCTGCTATACATAGCTACTATTCTGTTTCCATCTCTAATTTATTTTTATTTATATTTTGTATAAATGGAGTCAGAGGATGTATTACCATTTGTACAGTTTCTTTCACTTAGTATATTTCCTTCCTTTTTTTACCCTTAATGTAAAATTACTAAAACATTACTATACAGTATTGTCCATATTTTGCTTTGGTTTGTATTTTTGCCTGATAATTAATATCTTGCAACATTAACATACATTTGTTCTGTTTCAAAGAAAACAGTCTTATATATGCAATATTACCCATACTCATTTCACATATGATTTTCCTATGCCATACAGTCCCATGTTACGTTTTTTAAATTTCCTTGTAGTAATATACATGAACTTAGACTTTCTCTTTCAGTCACTGTTATACCCATATAGTAGCACTGCGAGTTACACACACTTTGTGCTTTCACCATTTCCATTCATTTTAAAAGATTTATGAACAACCTTTTTACCAATTGTGCACAGATTAATCCTCAGCTTTCCATTCTCTAACCTCATTTTATTTTGTGGTGACCTATATTCTAGTTAATAACTAGAATGAATTTACACAATATATTTAGTTTATAATATCATAATCGTACAATAGTTGTCCTTTTGTGTCTGGCTTGCTTCACTCAACGTAATGTTCTCCAGGTTCATCCATGTTGTCATATACTTCATGACTTCATTTCTTCTTACAGCTGAATAATATTCCATCATCTCGTATACACTACAATTTGTTTATCCATTCATCAGTTGATGGACACCTGGGTTGTTTCCATCTTTTGGGAATCGTGAATAACACCACTATGAGTGTTTGTATGTAGATGTCTGTCTGTGTCTCTGCTCTAGCAGTGGTATTCCTGGGTTGCAGGGCAAGTCTATATTCAACTTCCTTAGTAACTGCCAAACAGTCCTCCACAGTGGCTGTACCATTCTGCATTCCCACCAACAGTGAATAAGCATTCCTATCTCTCCACATCCTTCTTGAGAAGCTGTTAAGTACATTATCAAAGGCAAGGTCAGAGGAATGTTTTAGGAGATGCAAAGGATCCATCTTTGTAAATAAAACAACTGTCAGTGACCAGAATTTTAAAATAATGCAATCTTTCTCAGGAAAGATGGAATCTTGGTTTCTTTATCAGTAAATGGAGACCGCAGCTGTTTTTCTTTAAAATGAAGTAATGGAGTGAAAATCTTTTGACTGTTTTGGCATTTAGAAAAAAACTGTAACAGTTTACTAGGTTTTTTTTCCTTCCTTTGAGAGGTTGAGAGAGAGAGAACACATTTTTTTTTATGCCATGTGTCTTAACTGAATTTTAATCATTCCCAGGAAAAGAAACTTGAGTTCTAAAGGAGCAAGTAAGTATAGATTTGTTACAGAACCAGAGAATGCATTTTGTTTTGCTTTTTTCTCTGTGAACACCTGAGGGTTGTGATTTTTGGGAGTAACCCTGAAGCTGGTTGGCTTTTGGGGGGTCCTAGGTCACAAATAGGTATAGATGACTAGAGAGAGTGCTCCAATTGGTTGGCTTTTAAATGGGTCAGGAGATTTTTCTTCCTAGAAAATGAACAATGGTATGTTATGATTACCTTTCGTTATACCCCTGGTCCCTCCTTACAAAAGAGACTTTCTGAAAATTAAAAGCAAAATTTGGGTTTCAGGTCACCTCTTTTAAGCTGTTAACCCAGGTTCTGGGTGGAGTGGCTTGGTGCTCAGGCCAGGTATTGAAGGGATGATTGCATTCATTTAGGGTTGCGGCAACTGCATTTCTGTTCAATCACTTGAAGCCCTTGATTCAATTTTAGACTAACTTTTCGAATGTTCTGGATAGTAAAGTGCTTATCTTGGGGCCTCCATCCATTTCTGTTGGGTGAGTTAATTGCCTCTCCCTGTGAAAAACCTTTTATCTGGTATATGGCCTAAGGTTTGTTATATTAACCATTTTGGAAGAATATCAACTGAAACATATTTTTTTCCTGTCAGATATAGTATACCCATCAAGGACAAGCTTCGTTTATAAAGATGGCTTTATTTATATTTATAAGCTATGGCTGGAGGCTTTTATTTGATGAGTTTGTTTAGATTACAAAACCTGAGCATATTTCAGCATTGGGACAGGGCAGGTTGTTGACTTTCCAACAGTGATTTGAATAAAAAGTTTGTAGTAATAAGTGCATGAGTTTTTAGACCTGAAGTTAAAGTAATTTTAAATAATGGCACCATGATTCAAACGGGTGTATATTTATAAGAATATAACTGAGCATGAGTTGCTTCTTAGCAATTTGTAGTTACATCGCGTCTTGCTTGTTCCAATAGTTATGGTAGACTCTCAAAGAAGGGATAGTGAGTCTAGTCTTAGGCCTAGAAGTCAAAAATTAAATAAGGCTTTTAATTAAGTTTTAAATTTGCACTACCTTCCAATTATATCTGTATTTGAACAGCAAGAAGGCTTAGGGCTTTTCGTAATTTCCTAATGGTGCTCATAAAACATACCTGAATGGGAGTTTGCTTAAAGACTAATTTTGTGTGTGTGTGCGAGTGTGTACACATCTAGACATATGCTGCACCTAATGCTGTGTTTACAATGAATTTTTCAACTATTTTAACAAGTTTCAGAACACGTATGAAGCAAACACATTAAGGATTGCTTGTCGTAGCTAATAAAGTTTACTTGGATCTCACTTAATTTTTCTGCTTCACTTCACAAAGTAATCGAATCTTCCTTTTTGCCATGAGCTCTGCCCACCCCCCACCCCCCCAAGAGTTACATCTTAAAAGAACAGCTCTTTTTGGTTAGCAATTCTATGGAGTTTTCCTGAATGTAGATCTAGGTCCAAAATAGCTGCCCAGGCTAGTGGTCATTTAATCCTCAGAAGGAATATTAGTTAAATCTCTAAGTGGCTTCTGGAGGCTGAAGAATACCCAAGGTGGGGGGAAAAAGGGCTGTTCCAACTGGAGCATTTAAAGCATCTCTTGGGTAAACTGGGAAATGTGATCTGGGTTGAAAAGTATAGATGATGGAATGGTTGCCCTGAAACAATGACGATAATGAAAAAATAATCCCCAACCTAAAAAACAAAACAAAGTAACTGAAGAACTATATAGGTGCAGGGATTGTAAAATGATGGAAATTAGCCACAAAGATGAGGTTTTCTATTGCTCCATGCCTTGTTGTTTGTGTCTTTATTTAAAGTGGTTCTCTAGAAAATTGCTTTTCTTCATCAAATGAAATAACCCGGAACTCTTAACCAACTGTTGCAAAATAGCTTCCCACTCCCTTCCGTCCAACCATGTTTTGTTTTGGCTTAAGAAAAAAGACAAAACAGATTGTTGACTTTACCAGAAAATTTGGGGGACAGATTTTGCTGCTGTTGCGTCTGATGTGAACAAAAACCTCAGATTGCATTTACTCTCTTCTCAGGACAAAATCCTATTTTTGGAGCAATGTGGGTGGTTTTTGAGGTGCTCTTCTGGTTTTATTTTAAACCATTTGGTAGCAAGGCTCTGGACTTTGAAATTTCATTTTCCTGGCTTGCGAGACCTGACGTACCTCCTACCTCCAATCAGTCTACCTTATCGTCTTTCATTTTAAACTAAGTAATAAGCTAATTTGACATACCTTGCTTAGATTAAAAGCAATCAATGGGAGTGATTTGGCCTTTTAAATTTTTTTGTCAAGTTGAGTGTTAAGTATTTTGATCTGTTTCTTGAATGGTGGGTTGTTAATAATTAGTAATATTACTTACAGCTGGACTGTGAGTACGCAAATCGGGTTTGTTGGTCACAATTTTCTGAGGAAAATGATTTATTTAAATGCCACTTCTGACCTCTTGCTTCCTCCAATGCCTTAGGATAATTAGATGCCAGTACTGTACCTAACTGGTCACCTGCTGTTTAAGAATCCTCATTTAGTTGTTCATATCATTGGTGGAAAGAATTATTTACTCTGGAAAGAAAAGCTTTGTGGATACTGAGGTGGTTGTTTTTTTAAAAATATATTTTTATTACAGAAGTTGTGAACTTACAAAACAATCATGCACATGTGTAAAATTCTCATACAACGCCCCTTTACCAACATACCAGACCGTGGTGAACATTTCTTACAGATTATAAGATAATATTATTAGAATTACTGAGGGTTTTAATTCAGTGTAAATTAGTTTTGAAGAGAATAGTGCTATGGATTGAATAGCTGCATTATATTTCACTGTGCCGGCAAAGAATTTTAAAAATATTTAGAACGTTTTGACTAGGTTGTCCTGTCATTCTTTATTAAATGCATTGCAATCCAATATTAGGTCTCTCTGCTTAGCTCACATTGAGTGGAACAAGTTGAATATCATTTAAGACAGACTCAAGTTATCCTACTTAAATGACAGTGGTTCTGTGAGAACTATAACAGAAATATAAGGGAAACAGGAACTAGGGTCAAAAGCCCCGCAGAGTATAAAAGGGTCATAATCTCTTTCAGAGGAGGCAAACTTAGCTGATACACTAGTTTTTAAAGGACACTTGATTGCACGAAAGAATGCAGTAACAGGATTTAACACAAATACACAACACTAACAGAGATTAGATTGTATGCCCTGCTTTGGGGGGTGGGGAGTGAAAGATGTGGTTTTATATAAAATTATTTAATTGTAAGTGGAATAAAATTACATTCCTTGTTTTGCATATTGTAAGGTACTATAATTTGTGGCATCTATTGTGATTACTTTGTGTAAGGTAGAAGTCACACTTTGGTATATGAACAAAATTAAGAAGGCATGGCAGAGTAGAAAAAATGTGTCACTCAGCCAATATCATATTGAAGCAATTTTCATGATATTTCTTTGGCAATAAGATTACCATGCTCTTAAAAAGTCTAAAAAAAGAGAGTGAGGGTCAAATTGCATCAACAAAAATCTTATAGATGTAATATGTCGTCAGAGTACATTGAAAACAATTGAAAGATGGTTAATTTTTTTAAACTGCCTTCGTGGATTGCAAATATTTCCTTAGACTGGTAGGAAGGATAGAAAGAAGGAGTTTGACAGAAGAACAAGAGAGCTTTGGAGATTTGCAGCAGTGTGAAATATGCTCTGGGGCTATGTGAATGAAGTGGACTCCTGGGTTTGAAGCTATCTCCAGGGCATCTGGTTCAGGGAGTCCTGCGTCCTTGTTGGAAGGGTCTAGATTAGTCATTCAGGCCATTGAGAATAAGTACTACTTCACATGCTGCCTGGGCAAAAAAGTAACACATCCAATTCATCTCTCTAGAACTCTTTAGAAAGGAATCACAGTTGGAAGCTATATGGCATGGGTGCAGATTTTTTTTAATGATAAAAAATAAAATGAAAAACAAGTTTTCATGATTCAGAAGAATCTCAGCAAATACATACTTTTCTTAGAAGATTATGTAAGCGGGCTGCTCCTTGTTCCGGTTTGCCCAGCCCCGTCCAGGTTTACACCTGTTGCCCTACATAATGGTGAATAGTGCCTCCTCTCACTCTCCAGTGTGTCCTGGTTTGGACTATAATTTATGGTCACCCTAAGGACAAGAAGTGGTATCCTCACCAAAGAAAGCACTAGATCATTAAAAATGATTTAAAATAGGTTCACTTAAAAAGAAATAAGGTTAATTGAACTTTAAACTCTGCTAGATCTAACTTGGTCTCAGGTTGAAGAATGTGGTGCTGTTAGGTTGTTCTCCAGGCTAAGCAAGTTATGCATCTGTTGGAAGGCACTTTGCAGTGAGGCAGGAAAGTCAAAATATACTGCTGTCTGTAAAATATCACACAAGAGAAATGAGTCTGATTCTGATGGCATCTCAGGGCCCTTATGATGAACATCACTTATTACTCTGGTTACACAGGCAGACGTGGTAATATTCAGGGCACGCTTTAGAAGGAGTTTTGGGGACTAACTCCCAAATACTTGCCTCTTTCCCTAGATGGCTTCTGCATGAAAGTTGAATGCATAATCCACAATTGCATTCCTCCAGGGTCTGTCAATAGTTTGATTTCAATATAACCGGTAAAGTGAATCTTTTAGTCCGTGTGAACCTCCTCCCAGGGAGCCACCAAGAGCAGCAAAGAAGCCCTCTTTTCTATTTTATTCACGCCTTTTTGTTTTTGTTTTTTAAACTGGTTATGCTGCTCTAGGCTGAAAGTATGAATTATGGTTTGGTGCCCAGTGATCAGAGGTAGTCAGCCAGGGAACAACATAATACAGAAATGCCCAGATATTGTAGAAGAGGTTTTTCCCTTGGAACTCAGATTTATGTATTTATTCTTACTGCATGTGGTTTAGTGAATCTGGAGTTAGGAGGCTTGTTCCTGAGCTGTATTGGGTGACTTTGGATAAGTCACTTAATCCTTCTGTTTCTTGGATCACTTTTCTACTTTCTGAGGCTTAAGGAGACCACAGAAATCCTCTCCTGTGGTTCATGAAATGAATTGCTTGCTTCCAGGAAGATGTATGCACCCACTCACGCATGTGTCTCACTTGATAAAGTAGGAGAGCTCTCTCCAAGGACTTCAGTGCCTTCCACTTCAACCCCCGCCTGGAACATAATAAGACTCAGAATGTGGAGAGAGAGTTCCTCAGAGGAACGTGCAACCTAAGTATCATGGGAGGTAAGAAGGCCTGCACGGTTGCTCTGCTTGGCGGGAACTGGCCAACCCGCAGGCCTGCAGGGTTGTTTTTTGTACCGGGGGCACTAGAGTGGGTCAGCTCTCTTTCTAGGGCACTGTGTTACTCAGGAGCCTTGAGCAGCAAGGGCCCTCTGGTGAAGCTTTAAGTAGGGCCAGAATGGGGTCCCAAGTCCAGCCTGTGCTGAGTCTAGTAGAGGGCAGGAGAGCTAAAAGTGCCTGGCTTACCGGTAGGATATCATAACCCAGATATGTTCCCTTGTAGGGGTCGGTACAGGGTTCTTCAGCAATCTGATTTAGACAGACGGGGAGGGAGGAAAATGGAGGCTGGAGCGAGATTGGAACCACTGATCCCCAAGTTTAGAAAGTACCCTAGCCCGTGAAGGCCAAATTTGGTACCAAGGAATTTCTGGACCATCAACGCATGCTTTCCCTGGAGCCCTGTGCCCTTACATAGTCAGTGGTCAGAGGCTCTGGGTGAGGATCTTTGCAGTAACGGGAACAGGTTAGGTCAGCTTTGTTGGCTCTCCGTTTCAGTGGTTATGTGAACACTTGTTAGGCTTTTTTTTTAGGAGATACCAGCGATTGAACCCACGACTTTGTACATGGGAAGTAGGTGCTTAACCACTGAGCTACATCTGCTCCCCATTGGGAGTTGGTTTTTTCTTTCGTTTGCTTTTAGGAGGTACTGGGGATTGAATCGGGGACCTCATGTATGGAAAGCAGGCACTCAACCACTTGAGCTACATTGCTCCCTTGTTAGGATTTCATTACCTTAATCAGTTGCAAGTGATTTCTCCTGGCACTGGATTCTTTAAATGCACAATTAAATAGAGAAAGACCACAGTGCATTAGCGCTGGGTATAACTCACAAGATATCCAGTTTGATGGAGAAACTGAGACCCCAAGAGGTAAGTGCTTTGCTTAAGTGCAATTTATAGGCTCACCTCTGTCTTGCCACGCCTGTGCTGAGGGTGGGATAGTCTGGTAGTGGTCCTAGGAGGAGTGTTTTGCTTTGATTCCTTACTGTTTTTCAGTCCTTTTACCCTTGGATTGAAAGGGGAGCATAGTCTGTCTATAGAGTAAGTTTAAATTGGCTTCCAAAAAAAAAAGTCTGCAAAGGGGCCCCATTTATTATCTCTAGAAATGTCCCCTCATTAGCTTTGGCAGGCCTCCAGCCCTGCAGGCATTATGGACAGAAAGCTCTGCTGGATCCCAGTTTTCTGCATCCGCAGATTGGAATGCACAGACTGAACCACCCCACAGAGGTAGGCAATAGCAGTAGTCTCCTAATTTAGAAATGTAGCTAACCTATCCAGCCTGCTACTAAATGCAGATTGTAGGTATTGTCCTTTGAGCTTGGAAAGGCAGAATTAGGGGAGAGAAATGTATTATATTTTGGAAGAATGCACTTGAAGTACATTGAAGAAGGAATCCAAACTGATGAGTAGGTCGGGTTAAGAACTTCTTCAGGGCCTCAAGTTGACTAAGAAATGAGAGGTCCGTTGCTCTCAGCATTTCTTCCAACCCTCACTCACATTTATCAACAAGTATTTATTGAGTACAACTGACTCTGAGGATGCTCAGATGAATTAAACAAACCTTTGACTCCTGGAGAAGCTCCCAGCCCAGGAGCTCGCCCTCCGACAAGAGGCCCCGGGGTGCCACTGAGAAACAGTCATGGGAACCTAGGATCTCTGAGCTCCTCGGAATGTTGGAATCAAAGGAGAGGGCAGAAGTCATTTTATAGTTGAGGTCATGGAGACCCAGAGGGGGCATACGACTTGTTCCAAATCACCCAGCCACTTTGTGGCAGAGTCAGATTGAGGATCAAGGTTTTGATCCTCAAAGTCGTTGCTGTTTACATGGGACTGTGCAATGCTGCACTCCTTTTGGCTTCAACAGAACATTTGGTTTGATGTCGTTTGTGGTATCCATCTGCTGAGAACGTAAGTGGGAAGGGTTTGCCTTCCTTTTAGACATTCTTTTTCGTAAGCACCCCAGTTCCCTGAGGCTTACCTGCCACCTTCTCTGCCCACACAGCTGCATGATAATGGCTTTTGTTCTGTTCCCTGTCAATTCCATGCCCAGGAGTGCTTAGTGTTGGCTTCAGCAGTTCCCAGCCCCTGGTAGCCTGGGAAAAGCATCTTGTTGTCTTATCAGCGAGGCAGAGTGCTTGGCAGATGTATACATCCATAGGCTTTTGGAAATAACTCTAAAATAAGAAAGTATGTGTGTGCTTTTATGTAATGATAACCTTTGGAGTGATGGTCTTGGAATTTGATATTATGAGCTGAAATGCCTTTGCACTTGAATCATCTCAGTGCATATCTGATTTGTGCCTTTATTACGTGCTCTGAAATACATGAAGCTGATAAGGGCTTGAGAAGGCTGCTGATAGCATGTAAACACTGGAAGGGCTAATGAGTGTTCTGTTGTGGTGTTTTATCATTTCTGTCCAGCTCTTGAAGGATTGCGTATTAACATTTCATTATCCAGTCATTTGCCATTTCTGATCTTACACTGACTAGAAAGTACACTACCTAACCTAATGCCCAGGATAGCCTATTGCTCCATTTTTCTGCTGAGAGAAGCACATGAAACAGCTGCAACTATTTAGGAAAGATGAGTAATCCACAAAATAGTGTGTATTTGCAGGTTTTAATGGACTTGTTTTTTTCCTTTTCTACCAAAAAAATAAAAGAAAAAATCTCACCACCTTTAAGGTTGGAAGACCTTTGAAAATAAACCCATTCTAATTTTGGTTCATTAAAGGGGAGTGGAGATTTTTAGTGCTCTGAAGAGATTTCCCTCTCAATGTATATATCCAGTGTCAGGATAAAAAGCAAATATTTTGCATATGCTAGAGCTGTTAGTCAGAGGGTCTTCTGGGGACGGGGATCTCAGACTCAGCAGACTTTCTTATAGGTAGTTCTGACTTAGAAGTTTGATAGGTAATGTCATAACTGGGCTGAAACTGGAAGTGAGAAGAGGGTGTGTTGGTAGAATAATACACACGAGACCGAACTCCTTGAGGAAAGAGAAGGTGGTTGATTTTTTTTTTTTTATCCTCAGCATTGGGCATCATGCCTGACATATACAAGGTGTCCAACAAATGTTGTCAGGCTATAGAAAAAAAGGAAGAAGCTGATGGAGATTATAGGTAGAGCAGTCATGGTAATGGAATGGTGAAAGATTGGTGAAATAGTGATAAAAAGTTTTACAAATTAGGTGGAAACCATATGGTCTGTCTGAAGGCAGCCACCAAAACTGCAGTTGAGGTAGAAGAAAATATTAAGAAAAACAAAATTGGGGTGGTTGTAAAAAACATTTTTACTTCCTTGGCTTTGTGGCTAAAATTCCAGCTGTGATCAGGGAAAATGCTCTGCCCAGCAGCCTGAGTGATGAAAAAAAATAATTTTCTGAGTGAAAAGAAATCAGCAAACTCTGACTCTACACAGAGGGACCAATTGCTACCTCCCATCAATTTTTAAAAAAGATTTATTTTTATTTAACACTGCCCCTCCCCCTGTTGTCTGCTCTCTGTGCCCATTTGCTGTGTGTTCTTCTGGGTCCACTTGCATTCTTGTCAGTGGCGCCTGGCAACTGCATCTTTTTTTGTTGTGGAATCTTGCTGCATCAGCTCTCTGTGTGTGCGGCGCCACTCCTGGGCGGGCTGTGTTGTTTGCGCAGGGCAGGTCTCCTTGCAGGGTGCACTTCTTGTGTGGCACGGCACTCTTTGCACATGACAGCACTGCGTGTGGGCCAGCTCACCACATGGGCCAGGAGGCCCTGGGTTTGAACCCTGGACCTCCTATATGGTAGGCGGATGTTCTATTCATTGAGCTATGTCCACTTCCCCCTTCCATCAATTTTGACAAGAATAACATTTTTCCCACCCATGCCAGATTCCTAAAATGAATTGAAAATATTTTCACTGATCGTATTAGTAGAATGTCTTGACATTGGATGGGACTATCTTTAATTCCTTGGTTATTTTATTAAGAAGTGCTTTTATTTATTTTTTACCTATGTGGCTATTCTTCGATTTTCCAAAGTATTCATGTCCAGATATGTTTGGGATAATTGGTTGCATTCTGATCCTGAGAGTTAATTATTTGTTTCCCTTACCATTTCTGAAAGATATAATTTGCATAGAGGTTATTAAAGCAGAGCATTTGATTTTTACTTACTACTTCATGCCACTCTTAAAATTATGCATGAGTATTGAAGTACAGAATGTCCTGTCTAAATTTTACGTTGAAAACAGGAAGTAGTGACTAAATTTAGTGTGTTTTTCTTATTTGAGGGATTAAAAACCTTGTTTTAGAGTTTGTTATGGTCATTGTTCCCAATTTAAATGTCGTTTCTGGTGGCCTGAGCAGAATGACATGCATGCCTGCTTGTGGAGACCAATAACTAGTGTTAAGCTTAATCTAAGGCCAGTCCATATGGAATTCTTAATTCCAAAATGCCAATGGGTGACCCTTCAAAAAGTTCCACCTAGAGTTGCCATATGCCCTGTTGATTCCACTCCTAGGTATATACTTAAGTGAGTTGAAAACAGGTGCTCAAACAAAACCTTGTACAAAGATGTTCATAGCAGCATTATTCCTAGTATCCAAAAGGTGGAAAACAACCCAAATGTCCATCAGTGGATGAAGGGGTAAAGATAAAATGTGGTCTATCCATACATGGAATGTTATTCAGCCATTAAAAAAGAATCCACAATGTGTATGAATTCTGAAAACATGCTGAGTGAAACAAGTGCATGAAACAAGGCAGGCACAAAAGGCTGCATAGTATTGTGATTCCATTCATAGAAATGTCCAAAACAGTGGAATTCTTTGAGACAGAAAATAGATTGGTGGTTGCCTAGGATGGGGGTGTGTATGGGGAGTAGGGAATGATGGGTAAGGGGTGATGAAAATGTTTTTGGAATTCGATATTCCAAAATATCTAAGTTGGTTGCACAACCCTGCAAATACACTAAAAACAACCAAATGATACACTTCAGATCGGTGAGTTGTGTGGTAATGTGAATAATAATCTCAATGTAGGAAAGTTGGTGAGGGATATTTATGAGAGGGGTCAAGCAGCATGCCACAAGTTTCAATTTGCTACTCTCCAATGGCTAAAGACCAGGTTCCTCTGATAAGGGATGGAAACAGTCACAAGCTGGACCACAGGAGTCCAGGGTTCTAGTCCTGACTGCGTATGTTGTTATTGTGCACCCTTGAACAAGGTCACCCGTGCTTTTAGCGCCTTTGTCTCTGCTTCTGGAGACCAAGATAATTCTATCTCAAGATCTCTGAGTTCCGTCCAGGTTTTCAGTCTTTAAAACTTTGATAGCCAAATGCTTATTTATTTACATGCAACATTGTTTTACTGTTTTCCACTCCCAGAGCCTGAATGGTGATGTTGGGTGTTTAGGAGTAGGAAAAAAACCTACTGTGGTTGTTGGCCAAAAAGGACATATTTCCTTAGACCATTGGATTAGGGCATGCATGTGTGGTTAATTCCTATTAATGAACCAGGGGGTTGACAGTGGCTTACCCATATAACCCTGTCCTCTGCCATGGCATTCCCAGCTCTCTGTTGTGGCTGAGCTTCGTGTCACAATAGCAAACCGTAATCCAGCATTTTGTTGCCCAAAAAGAATGCCATTTGTACATGTTCTGCCATTAACTTGGCTCTCCTGATGTGACTTACCTGTTCTTCGTGGCAAGGGAGAGAGAGTTATGCCGTGGGACGGAGCTTGAGGCGACCCAGAAACCATTTCAAGGACCACAGTAGCACTCATTCATCACCCAGAGAGGAAACAAGGAGTTTACAAGCTTTCACTGAAAAGTCATCATTGTGTAGGTTTTCATGAAATAAAGATTGTGTGAGCTATTGCAGAGGAGGGGTGTTTTCAGGGACAGCCCTCACAGAGGATGTTTGTTCCTCCAAGAAATGCTGGCAATATTTTAAGCTTTTCATCCTTTCCTTTAGGAAGGCATTACTCTGGCACTTTTTGTGTCAAAAGCTGCTACGAAGTAGGAAATGTTAAGAGGGCATTGCTCTAAAGAAATACAAGTGATCAATGCCCTCTCTGACCACACACATGTCCATTTATAAAATGCCCTATGATACTGGGAGCTGTGACGGTTTATATCAAAGTTCAATCTCCAAACCAAGGACCCTTACCGGAGTAAGGCCATTCTTAACTTGTTCTTTCAAATGTAGAACAATTTGTATTGCTTATTTTACTAGTAGGGTACGAATGTGGCATGTTATCATTTAGTACATTGGCAGTTTTAGGCTTTCCTTCTTTGTCCTTATTCTTCAAGATTTTTGTTTTCATTATTGTATTTACTTTGATTTGGGGACTTTTTCTACTCAGAATCCTACCTTATCATTTCTTCTCTATTGTGAAAATCCTCTAATTTACAGGAAAATTAATGATATAATTTAAGCAGGTTGGTTCTCCAGAAAACTTGGTTATTTTGGCCTGTAGTGTTACCCAGGTTTTGTTCCATTTCATCTCCCTGGAGCACTTAATATATTTTATGTCAAAGACCAGCAATCGTGCCCTTCTGGCATGTGCAGTGGTTTGTTCTAAGGCGTGTGGTTTGAGAGCTGGCTCTACTCAAGCATCTTATTTTTGCTTTGTTTTTGGATGTTTCAGATCTATTTCCTTCACTGCATGTAAGTCTTCTGGAGGGCAATAGTAGTGTGACGTGCAGTTAACAGAGGCCCTCTTTCCGAATGGGAATATAGATTTTTGAAGAAATAAGTATGCTCATTCTAACAAATGAACTTGGCTTTTCATGTTTACTTAACTAGTCTCTTCTAAATATTCCAGGATTAATGTTTTTGGCAGTATGAACCAGCTGTTTGGTGACCTTTGAAAGGAACAGCAGTCTTGCTACATGGATCTTTTCCTTGGTGGTGTGTGTCTAGTAAGGACACATGCACACACAGTCACTCAGATTGTGGAAGAAAAATGAGTGTTAATGTTTTTGGAGCACAAATTCAAAAGGTAGAAATGTATCCCAAACAAATCCGTTTTCCTTAAGTAATCACCCATTGATCTGCTCTCTCTGAATACATCTAGAACTTCTGTGATGTTCTTGAGTCACAGTCTGTACCAACTTAACCTTGTATTTGTGGCTTCTCTTCTTTGTATCTTGCTTCATCTGGAAAGGAGTAAGAGGTTTTTCCTTTTACATATCAAACAAACTTTAAAAAAAATGTTCTAAGCATTTCCATGACAATAGTTCTAAAATATTTATTCCCTTTCTTTACTAAACAGAAGGATATAAAATTGTAAAATTAATCCATTAAAGAAGACCCAGGCTCATCATTACGAAAGTTATTTAATAAATGATGCTGTAATGCAGTAATGTCCTTAGGGCCCTTTGAAGTATGGGCAACTATTTGCCCCTGAGCTCAATGGCCCCAGACTATTCTGCTCCTGTTGCTTCTGCCTCCTTTTCAGCTGTCACTTCTGCTGTCATTGATTTCGGTTCACTCTTTGTCCCTTTTTAACCCAGGGCAGAACTGAATGTCTAGAAATCAGACAGCAGAGCTGGTTAAATATGCAACTGGGGTATTTGTGCACAAAATAAAGGCTGTGTCCCAGAGAGTGGCTCCAGTCTTCTACAGTAAATGTTACAGACTTCAATTTTTTTTTGTGCTCTTTTTTGGGGGGTGGTGGCGGCGGGGTAGACCAAGGCTTCCCTTGCTTATTGGGTTGACCTGAAAGTTAAGAGTGATGTATAAGTAAGTTACTTCTAAGGTTGTTTCTTGAATAAGTTTGGTATATCAGGAGTTTATAAAAAGAACATCTTTAAAGCCTTCATTTAAAACCTCATGAAAAGAAATAATATGCCCATCTAGCTACACTGAACTTTAATCCGTCTTAGTTTGTTTCTTCCCTGATCTCTTGTATCTAACACCTGAATTTTGTCTAGGACTTTCGTATTTTTTAGATTCAATGCCGTTATATACAGTAACATAGATATATGATAATGCTTTGTGTTATGTTTTTTGCACCCTTCATAAATTTTATCTTCAGGGTCATCTTTATCCAAGGGCATATTCTTCTTGTACTGCCCACCCTGAAAGTTCATTAGATGAACATATTTTTTTCCCCTTGCCAAAATATTTGATTTCTTCTGTCCACCATACGCTCCCCTCCCCTCCATAATTGGGCAGTGATTTCACCTTTAAGTTGGCCAGCCTACTTTATATGGAAATGAGTCTTACTTATTTCTACTTCTCAGGGTCCCTCTTGGAACCCTTCTTATGAATAGGAATTGCATTGACAAGCACCAGTCTGCAGCACAGTGGCTATTTGTAAAGACTGCGTACACACGTTGGCCAAAACAATTTCACCCTTGAGTTACTTCAAAACTGGCTGGTGGATACCATCTGGTCCCAGTGATTTATCTACTCCTGGTTTGTTGATTAGATGCAGAGCATCGTGTTTACCACTATTTGATCTAGTACCTCTGACCTGCTGAGTTCAGTGTTCTGGTTTGGGAATGTGAATCTCCTTAAAAGACAAAGAATTCATTCAGTCTCCTTTTTAGCCCTGTGACTGACTGTGATTAAGTGGTTCCTCCAGTGCTCTAAACTGCTTCCTCTCTTTGATAGCACCAAAGAGCCTCTTACTGTTGGCCTTGCAATCTCTTGCAAGTTGCTCCTGCCTAAATTTTATTTCGTGTCTAATCTATGGGCTATGTCTGAAGGGCTTTCTCTCTTCCCAGTCTGGACTAACTTTTTACTTTATCAAGGTACTTTTTATGCTGCCTTTAGGCACACAGAAGGTTCTCTTCTCTCTTCATCCCCTTAGCTCGAAACCTTTAAATTAAATGGGAGCACACACTTACTCTGGGGTAGCAATAGGGGTTTGTGTGTGTGTGTGTGTGTGTGTATTTTTAAACCAGTCTCCTGACATTGTAAAGGTTCTTTTCTTTTTGAACTCTTTATTTCTCCCTCAATAATGACCTGATTTGGTCATAGCTGGTTACTCTAAAATAGAGAAGACCATGTGATGGATTTTTGTACTGTTCTTCTTCCCCATCACATTTTTGAATTTCTTAGTGCTGTAATCACTGTCACACTCTTGCTTACCCACTGACTGTTATGTGATGCCCCAAGATCTATGCTCAGGATCAAAGCCAGGGTATCTCACAGGCCCCATCCTCTATTCCCTGCACAACCCTTTGCCCCAAGTTATAGGAACGCTTATTCAGGAAACAGTCATATTTCTTCTCTCTAAGCTGCCTGCACATCTTGGTAGATAAGGGTTAGGAAGATGAGTTTTCTCTTTTTCTTTCATGTCTGTGACTCTTTCACAATTGTACAGGACAGTTTTAGCAGGGAAATCTTTGGTACCAGTCTAAAACCTAATAGAGGAGGACCTCTACTTGACAGAAATATTTCAGAAATAAAGAAGAGTATAAGGAGGCGATCCGGGCGACAAATGAACAGATGCTCTGAAGTCCATGTACTCTTATCAGCAACATCAAATACTCAGCACTTAAGTGCACCACAATTGTGCAGAGAGCTTCCATTTCCATCTTTTTTCTCCCTTCCTTTGATGTGATAAGGAACAAACTCCCTTCATCTCAGGGTGGGTTTTTTCTTTTGGTTTGTATTTGACACACATTTATCCTTAGGTATTCTAAATTTCCAAACCATCTGCTTTTATTTTATAGAGCCTAGTGCTCTTTCAACAAAATGATTGGTTATTATAAAGGAACTGATCTTTCCAGCCAACACAATGCCTCCTCTGGGCACACAAATGTAAGTAAATAACACTGCCTTTTGATTCCCCATATTATTAGGAGAAACCATGTTAAATTGGTGACATTTGACTTTTTTTTTTTACCTATAATGGAATTTCATATGAATCAACCTTTAATATTTTGTGCTTCATTAAACTCAAAGCTCACAACAGAGTCGTTTCAAAACTAATGCTATTCTCTAGCCTGAAATACCAGAGTGGTAGTATTTCTATAGCTTGTATATAGCCTCAATGTGTGTTTGGGGGTAAACATAGCTAAATTGCTGCTTGGCTCTGTAATTTCTAGAAATACCTGCTTCCCAAGAATAACAACAACAGTAATAGTAGTAATAATAGTAAAAACGAGAAAACACAGTACTCCTGTGTTTAAACAAAGCGTGGAAAGACTCCTCTTCCTGAAGAATATGTAGCCTCTTTTGAGATCAGTATTCATAGTAATAGCTGCTATTGATTTTGGCACTTTGTGCATTTAATGCTTCCAAAAACCCTATGTGGTAGGTTCTGTTATTGTCTCCATTTTGCAGAAGATGAAATAGTCTCTGAGATGGTAAGAGACTTGCCTAAAGTCACCCAACTAGTAAACAACAGAACTCAGTCCACCCTCAGGCCTATTAAACTCCACAGAGACCTCGTGCTTTCCATGTTCTTTCTGTCAGAACATAGAGCTCAATGGAAACATTTATAGCTTCTTTCCTACCTGGTTCTAACATGTATACTGTATGTAGTAAAATGGCAAGTTAGGCTCCAAAGAAGCTTTTCTGTTTTCACCCTTGAGTTCCCTGCTTGAAGTGACTATATTCATTCATTTTGTACTAAATTGGTCTGACTGAGGATCCTTGGTGATGCTGAAGCCCTTGGTTCTTGAAGGGCCTAACCCTTGCTTTCCTGAGCTGCTCTTTATTGGTGGGATCAAAAGAATTTTGGGTTCTGGATGCTATCCCAGGGCTACCCAATTTGTTAATTACTAATGTGAGAGTTTTGCTTAAGCCATTAAGCAGAGTGCATTGTGATTTTCTGTTAACACAGGCTTATTTTGTAATAGTCCCAGATATAACTTGTTACATTTGCAGCCACAAATCACGGAATCGTGATGGTTGATCTCTTAATAATGAAACACTGTCTTTTGATAGCAATATTGCCTCCCATTTATCCCTACCTGCCCAGTCTCTAGGTAAAATGGAAGGTCGGACTTGATGCCACAGACCATCTCTTTGAATGTATGTTTCTGAAACTGGAAATTGAACTGTGGTTCTTTTCCACACTTGTCTAATTGTGGTATAGTCATTCTGCGCCATTGAACCTAACGTAGTAAGCCTGGGTTAGGCTGATTGTTTTCTGTATTAGGCTATGTTCATGTCATATATTAAAAACAGAACCATTCATGGGCAAAAGCTTCATTATTTTTCCAGGTAGCGTGTCTCATTTATACAGTTCATTAACAATCGGGGCTTGTATATGCTGGACTTTTTGTTTGGTTTCACTGCACTTTTGAAATGCCCTTTTTTACCCACGTTGAAACTAATTCTAGAATATGATTTGAAATCTGATTTTATAGTAAGGGATGTGCTGCTCTAACATTGGATACAGTTGAGGGTTATGCCATTTTGACTCAGTTAAAGCAAAAGGCTTAGGTAGATTAAAAAGAATAAAATGTGACCTTGTATGGTTTACGATCTGATGAACGATAATGAGAACAAAGTTTGTTCATACATCTAGTTACTGTTACTCATTTAAGTACACTAAAATGTTTACTAATTCAAACAGATAAGCCACAGCACTGCCAAGTATTATCTTTAAAACAAGACCGATGTTTAATGTCAGTTGTCATTTGTTCCTGTTGTTGAAGGCAGTTTTTAAAAATTGTCTCTCTTGGTTACTGTGGGATCAGAAAAAAAGAGCAACTAGGGACTTATACACACGTGTGTTTGTAAGGAATTTACTTTATTTTCTTTCCCTTGAAGTACTTTTAAGTATACTCTTAAAATATATCCTGAACCACATAGCATTATTTTGTTTTCCACATAGATTAAAACATCTTCAAGGAGAGGAGCTGAAAACAAGTATATTAAAGTGACTTACTTCTCTCTGGCAGAAGGTCCTGGTATGAAATTTGGTCCTTGAATTTCCCAAATGAGCCTGTATTTATTGCCCTTCTCTTCTGAGAAGGGCCATTTTAATAATTTTTGCTATCACATCAAAGACTTTTCATGATAATTATAGTCAGTAATTGCAGTAGTAATGCTGTGTGCCATCTGCAGGCTCTGTGTAATGGAAACTAGAGAGGAAAACATGTCCTCTGCTTGATGGGAGTTACTGAGAAACTGAGGCCCTGGTGCCAGATCACCACCCATATATCAGTTGTAGGTGGGCTCCCTGGTGTATATACCATCTTCCTTTTCTTTTTCTTCCTTTCTTTCTTTCCCCACTTCTCTTCAATTCTTTCCTACTCTTATCCCTCTTAGTGGTTGCAAGTTTGTAATTTCCCATCCCCCCTTCCTCCTTATAAAATAGTTGCTCATCATAAAGTAGTCGATGGGATGCTTTTTCTTTGGGAATCAGATATTTGATCAAATCAGTTGCTCTGCGAGTGAGCCAATTGGTCTGTGACCCAACTAAGAGTTATGAAGGGCAAGTTGGATATTGACAGAATGGAGTAAGCACCGACTTGTCTGGTTCTGTCAGGTCAGGGAAAGCTGTCTAATACTTAGAATTTGTGAACATTATGTCTCAGCCTTGTCTGCTGGCCAGATTTCTGAAGCTTTGGTGCCTCTCTTAGGTCCTATAGCAGATGACACCATTTTGCAGTGCCTCCAAAGACAGGCTCCATGGAAGCAACCATCAGTTTTCCTTGGGAGCTCAAATTAGAGTGGTGCCTAAAGTAAAAAAAAAATGGTAACAGATAGCCCCTTCATCCTTGGTTATCTGACAGTTCTGCAGTAAAGAAAGGGCCTTGCCACATCCAATGAACTAGTTGTTTTCTGGAATATTCAGCTTTGTCTCTGTGGCTCCAGGGTGGCTAAGAAGCCTCTGGTCTGGTAGGCCTGTTACTGAGGTTGAACAGGCCTGTAGAAACTTGAATGAATGCACAGCAGATGACTCTGTTTGGTTCCACTCTTCCTTGTCACTTGCTGGCAGAGAGGCAATCACTTTTCCATTTTATTCTGAAGGAAGTAAATTTTGTGTGTGTCATAAATAATCACTTTAATTGAAGTCCTCAAGATCGCCTTTCTTTTTCCCTCTCCATGCTATTTAAGAAACTAGAAGAAAATGGTAGGTAGCTGGCATGGCAGCCCAGCTGAAGAATTGCCTAATCAACACTTCTACATATGATTTCAGGCACCTTTTTATCAGAGTTTTGCAGGGCCAAGAACAAATGGAGATCATTCCTAGTTTGGTGGAGAGGGATGGCGTGGTATCTCAGTTCCTTTACTGTCTGGTGTGTCAGCTGCTGGCAGGCACAGAAGCTGAAATCTCAGCTGCAAAAGTTGAATGGCACCACGCCAGTGATTTATCAACTGTTGGGATATAAGTTGAGGGAAGCTTGTAGTTAAGTGACCAGATCTTAGGACCTTTAAAAGTCAGTGTTAATGTCATCTGAGAGGCACTTTTTATTCCTTTGAATGTTTAGTGAATGTCAAGCCACAGAAACTAGTGGATTTGTGAGAAAATTTTGCCTTGAGGATTTTGCTTTGTTGACCAAGAAAGGCAGCAAAACTAGGTCGCCACTTGGGCAAGTATTTGTTCATTCCTCCCATTGTGAGAGCCTGCTCTGAATTTCAGCTAATGGCTTTGGATGACTCAAAAAATGGACATGGCACATTTGGCAATGAGTAGATTATGTTTATTTGAGTATGTGACTCTCTTTCACTTTGTCCAAGGTCACCTTCTGTGGCACAACTGTTTGGTTCTAAGTAACATCGGTTTCTCTCTCCTCCTGTCTTTTGGACTTGGGTTGTGCCAAGATTGCGATTAGAAGGACCTCAGAGATCTCGTAATAGTCATCTGAACTAATTCCTTTCCCACTTTGGGGACTGGAGGAATGCGGATGATAAAGTCAGAGGAAGAGAGAAAAAAAGCCTGTAGATCAATAAACCATGTTTATTGTTCATCTTGTAATTTTCAAGACCAAGCCTTTTGCATCATCTGTGCTGATGGATGGCATGTGACGCACAAGAGGTGATTGATAAGAATTGCCTTAAGAACACCAACATTGTTTTCATGTTGCTAAATTGGGTGAAAGGTTAATAAGTTTTTTTTCACTGTGGGGTGATGTTAGGGTAGAGTTCTTTTCCCAGATAATGTCTTGAGTTGATGGGCGGGTTCAAGGAAATAGAAGTGGTAGATATGCTGGATTTCCTCACCCTAACGAAAGAATCTAATGCAGTGAATCGACAGGTTTGATTGTAAAGGAAATATTCCAAAAGGTGAGATTGGGGAATCACATTGTGCCTCGGAGCTGGCAGATTGCCATTAGGATAAGTTTCAAGCAGACCTGGAAAATGCCACTTAATAAGGCAAGGTGGTAGAACCCATAGTAAAGGGTGGGAACACGGAAAACCGAAGCAAACTTGGCATATTGGGAAAGGCAGTGTCATTTCTGCAAGGGGAATCTGTGCCTGGCTAATCATCTTGTGTTTTTTGAGGGACTAATTGTACATCGGGAAACTGATGAATGTGATTACTTTAGACTTTCAAAAGCATTTCAGAGAGTTGCACACCACACCAAGGAAACTCAAAATAAATGGAGTCACCACAGAATCGTGGAAACCGTTCCATCATGTGTTAAGAGTTGACTTTGCCGTGGGAGGCAAAGGGTCCTGGTAAATAGGTAACTCTTTGGATAGTGATATAAACAATACATTCTCTTGAAAATTAGAACTGAGGCATACTTTACTTAATGCCCTGGTCAGTGACCTAGGAGAGGAGGCGGACGTTGAAATCTTCACCTTGCCAACAAACTGTTTTTGATAGCAAAGAATTCATTAAATGGAAATAAAGTTCAGGATGTACTGCTCAAGGGTGGCAGGCCCATGTACTGGGGTACTAACTAGATGGTGGAGCTTTTTTAAAAAGTGAAAATGGCATCGTTTGTATTGCATAACATGGGGCAAGTCAGCCCTGGAGAACTATATAGAAGATTCCCCCCCATCTACCTGTGCTAAAGGTTCAGAAGACTTTCTCTCTAATGTTACAAAATTAAGCCCTGTTCAATTTTGTCCTATGTCCCTGTCCATGGGAACTGGGACTAATTAAGAGTCCTCCAGTGCAGCTCTCTGTTAGAGTAAGCTGTAACTTACCATGACCTTTAACAAGAAATTTGTGGAAGTGGGTTTTAAGGGATGTAATTATACACACGCATTGCAAATGTAAATGTTTCTTTCCCCTCCACCATTTCATTGCCTAGCTGGAATTTTAAAGAATGGTTTGTGTGGTTGGAAATCTGGTGTTAGAGAATCATTTTTCTTTATGTGAAGAAGTGGACTTCGGGTTCGCTTTGTGTAAAAGCTTTCCCCCTATTACCCAAGCTAAACACAACAAAAAAAGATTTTCCCATTACATTTTTTTTCATGACCCACACAACCCATGAAAGTTATATAAAATAAAAGGTATTGATACTAATTTTAGAGCAAATTGTCTGTTATCTGTAAACTGTCCCCTCCCCGCCAATGCATATTTTTTCTACTCTTGCAAGTAGACTGCGTCCTTAGCTTATTGACACTTTGTGGTCTTGCTGTGAAACCTAAATGGCTGAGGCAGGCTCCCTGCGATTAGGGTTCCTGGTGCCTTCTTTAAAGAGTATATGGAAATAATAAGGGGAAATCATTCACTGTTGGAAGTCGGTATTCATTCAGCCCCCTAAGGAGGAGAAGAGGAGTGTCTCTAACATTTCCCTGAAGAGAACGTCCTCCTTTGGCTTTCTCTAAGGGCTTAAGTAATTGTTCACAGAAGACGCCTACAGGGGCAATTCTGAGACTTCAGCGCCCCAGGGGTTCAGAGGAAGGGCAGCTTGTTAGGGGCAAATCTCCCTCTTCTGGGGGATTTCCTGTGAGCCTGATTGGATCAGCTGTCATAGCAAAGCCCTGCCTACCCCTTGGTCTACTAGGGAATTATGCATGATACTTGGTTTGGGTAGTTGGGGTCCAGAGGTTCTGTTGGGGGCTAAAGGAAAAAAAAATGCCCTAGCTGATGGCATTTCCTCTCCAGGCTACTTTTTTTTTTTTTAACTGCTATAAAGAAAGATAAAGCTAGAAAGCCATATAAGGAGCGCTAGAGTTGGTAAGAAGGGAGATGATAATTTTAAATAGGGCGATCAAGGAAAGCTTCACAAAGAAGGTGATATGAGAAGAAAGATATATTAGAAAGAACATTCTAGACAGAGGAACTGGCAGTGCAAAGTCCCTGAGTTTGGGATGCCCAAATCCGTGTTTTATATGAGGTTTTACTATCTTATACTGTCCCATGTACAGTTTTTAGCTTTCCTTCTAGTAATATGCATGATCTAGGACTTTCCCTGTCGACCACTGTCATACCCATACAGTGGCATTGCTAGTTACAAACACCATAATATGCTTTAACCATTTTCCAAAGATTAACAAACAACCTTTTTACCAATTCTGTACAAATTACCCCTTAGCTTTCCATGCTCTACCTCCTTCTATTTTCTGGTGACCTATATTCTAATTATTAACTCCATGAGTTTCCACAATATATTTAGTTCATAATAGGGCAATCATACAGTATTTTCCCATTTGTGTCTGGCTTGCTTCACTCACCATAATGCCCTGCAGGTTCATCCATGTTGTCATATGCTTCACGACTTCATATCTTCTTACCACTGTGTAATATTACATTGTGTGTATATACACCACAATTTGCTTATTCCTTAATCAGTTGATGGACACCTGGGTTGTTTCCAACTTTTGGCAATCATGAATAATGCTGCTATGAACATTGGTGTGCGGATGTCTTTTTGTGTCTCTGCTCTCTTTCTGGTATGTACCTAGTAGTAATGGTATTGCCAGGTCACATGGCAAATCTACATTCAAACTTCCTTAAGAACCATCTAGGCTACTTTTTGATGTTAGCTGAATGTGTAACTGAGGCTGTAACCCTGGGAATCTCAGTCTTGATAATCTCTCATTTCTGCCTCTCTGTGAAAAGAAAATCTCGAAGCTAGAGGGAGGGGGGTATGAAAAAAATATTCAGGAAGGGGACATGATTAAAAATGAGACTTTTTGAAGAGAGTTATAGAAATCTTAAAGTCTGATGTACTGTGTAATAAACACCCTCAGGTTCTCTGAAATTTTTTTCCTTTTCAAGGGCTTGCAATTCACACCTGGCTCCTTCAAAACACTTGTGTGATTCTGAAATCCACAGAGATATTGGCAATCATTTATTTATTACCAGGCATTCTGTTCAGTGATGAGCCTGGTGAAAATGGTAATTAGTATTTGAGAAAAATTCTCAAGCGATGCTACTAAGATATGTGCACTCGAATCATTGACAGAAAAGATCTTCTCCTTAGTTGTAAAACTAGTGAGGAGGAGCATCTTTTCCTGCAGCTAAGCTCCCCCCTTCTCCAAAGAACTCCTCCCAACACATATCCGTGAGGCTTTTATTAGCACCGACTGCTTAGGAAGTATTTCCAGGAGTCTCAGAACTGTGGAGGAGCTTTGAGTTCATCACCAGCTTTTATTACTCCTGTCGAGGCCTGGAGGTAGAGGTTGTAATAGGTGAAATAGATGGAGTTGCTTTAGTTGCTCCAAAGTGATGCAGACAGAAGGATCAAAGTGTAAATTTCAGGCCATTTACTCAGCAGGGTTGGTGTGCCTATCTTAGCAAACCTTTGGGGGCAATTATAATGGGGTTCTGATATTGTCAGATATTGACTTAGGTTCATAAATTTGCTTACCATTTAAAAAGCAGTAAGCAGCCCTCCTGATCTCTCTCCAGAGGGCCTTTTAAAGCTGCTGCAAGCTCACCGAAATGAAGTGGGGGTGTTTGAAAGTAGCAACTCTAACGCTTCCAACTAAACTTATACAGAGGTATTCTTAGGAAAATATAATAAAACTGCTTTTCGAAATGGCAGTGTTTCTGATTAGGCTTCTCTACCCTACCTTGCCGGATTAGTGGACCTAAAAATAATTGGCAGTTGTAAGCCCTCCAGAGCTACATTTTGGCAGGGTTTTGCAAAATGCTAACTAGCTGCATTTCTCCTAGTGATTGGTAGGTGATCTCAAATCATACACCTGCATAATGACTGTAATTTATGTGCTTTATTATTAAGGTCTAGGTCAGATGACTTGAGGCTTTCGATATGCCTAGCACATTATATGCCGTAATTTCACGCCTTTTTGGAAAAGAGGAGGATGGATTAATGTATACCCTACCCACCCCCCTGGGACTATTAAAAACCTTTAGAGATTTTCTTTCTTCGTTCCCATGAAGCAGAGCATTGTGTTTTCCCCATGGGGTTCTTTAGGTAGGTTGGAGGGCTGGGGTTATATAGCAACCGCATTTTAGTTCACTTTGTGGCTACATGAATTTAGATCTAAGCAGTGAACAGAAACTATTTTGATAACTCTGTAGGCCAAGAGCAAAGGACTGCTTTCTTTTTCGGACAAATAAAAATTAGAAAAAGAGTAAAGTAGCAATTGAGTAAAGTAGCAATTGAGGGATTAGGAAAATTGCTCCAGAAAATAATAGCTTGATGTAGCTCCCCAATATTAGAGTTATGCTAAGTATTTAGATTTTTTTAAAGCCTGATGCAGGTTTTCTCTTTTTTTCTGACATTTATTTATCGTTTTTACTTTGAATATCAAGGCTTGCTCTTTTAAAATTAACTTTTTAATCTTAAGAGGAGTATGAAATTTACAGAACTTGCTAAGATAGTAGAATTACCCTATACCCTGCACCCAGTTTTCCCCATGATTATCATCTTATGTTGTTATGGTGCATTTGTCACAATTAATGATGCAGTATTGATACATTATTCACTAAAACCCATACTTTATTTGGGTGTCCGTAGTTATTCTGGTGACAACTTTATTGAAGTATAATTCATATACCAAACAATCGGCCCATTTAGAGTGTACAATCCAATGGATTTTAGCATGTTTCCAGAATTGTGCAACCATCTTCACAATCATTTTTAGAACATTTTCATCATCCCCGGAAGAAACCCTGCACCCCTTAGCAGTCAACTCCCAGTCCCCCTATTCTCCCCAGCCCTAAAAACCAACAATGTACTTTCTGTCTCTATACGTGTGCCTATTCTGGACATGTCATATAATTGGAATCATTCAATATGCGGTCTTTCATGCCTGGCTTCTTTTACTTAGCTTAGTGTTTTCAAGGCCCATCCATGTCATTGCATGTTTCAGTTCTATGTTTCTTTTTATGGCTGTATAATATTCTTTTGAGTGAGTGTGCCACACTGTCTCTATCACTAGATGGGCGTCTGGATGCTTTCCAGTTTGGGGATGCTATGAATGAAGTTGCTGTGAATGTTCATGGACCAGAGTTTTTGTGTGATTTCTTAGGTTTTCCCTAATGTCCTTTTTCGGTTCCAAGATCCCGTCCATGATACCGATTTTTATTTAATTATCAGGTCTCCTAAGGCTGCTGGTACTTGATGCCTGTGCTTGTCGGTCACCAGTTCACCATTGCTTAGATGTGCTACCCTACTCCGACTTGGTTTGTTCTTCTTCATGGTTATCTTGACTCCCCCAAGTTCTACCTCCAATAAGAAATCTCCCTGAACTAGCTGGAAGAGAGTAGGCCCTCCTCTTCTCACCCACTTCCCTCGCCTAGCAGAGTTGTCAGAAATGTCTCTAGATGGAGAACATCAGTAGTTTTATCAGTATACAACAGATGTTCTGCATTTATCCTTTTGCTTTTCAGTGTCTTATGATATACCTCCTTGTTTACAAGGGTTCTTCGAGGCTCTGATAGGGCAAATGACGGTCCCAAGATGAAACAGTGAATCATATAGAGCTGGGACTGGAGTCGATATACTAGGCTCCCAGATCAGTCTTCTTAACCTCTAGACTGTCTTTAGTCCTGCAGAATGAAAAATCCAAATAGTGTTAAGTGTTTGGAACCCTTAAGAAAAGTCATTTCTTCAGCTTCACTGATAAAGAACAAGGTTTTCTTCACTATTCTAGGGATAAGCTCAGAATTTCAAGAAAGCCCAATGCAAAATCATGGTCTCTCACATGGGCAATTTTCAAAGTGATTTCCAGGCTGTTCTCTCACATGTTCCTCATGGTAGTTTGTGTCCCTTTTATTTACCAAGGGCATTTGGTTGCTTTATTCATAAAGTCAGTCGGGGTACAGAGAACATCCGCCCCACAGATGACCATGGTACAGTTCTCTGCCTCAGTGTCCTGTAATGGTTTCCGGCTGTAGTTCCTCCACTTAGGACTCCTGGGGAAGATACCTCAAGAAGAGAGAACTAGCACCTTCTTGGGGACTATGCCTCTACCAACTCCTCCTCAAAAAAGTGGGAGAGTCAGAGAGACACTTCCTTGGCATCCAGTGGGGCCTTTCAAATGAATTTTCAGAGAGAAGAGATGTGAAAAGTGGTTGCGAGAGGGAGTTAAAGAAGTCAAGTGAGTAGTACCTAAGTTTGGGGCTGGCCTCGGAACAGAACCAGCATTCATAATATTTTCTATGGGTATCTGAATTATGAGCAGCTACAAATAAAGAAACATTAGGAGTGCTCCATTTGTACAACAGAGCCAGGCGTTGGTGTGAGGTGTAAATGAGACAAAGTGAGAAAGCACCGTTCCATGGACTGTTCCTCCCAGAGGATGGAATAGATTCCTCATAGTCTATGCCTACTAATTTAACCATTGATTGTAAGTGCTTCAAAAAAGGACCAATACATGCCCTTCAAGACTGAATAGTAATTTATTGTGATTGTCTCTGTTCAGCTTTGAAAACGAAGGCATTGATATTAAGAAGAAAGAGAAATTACATAGAGCTGGTGTGATTGAAAAAAGTTTGACTCTTTCGAGTGATTTTTTTTTTAATGCCATAGAGTTAAGCTTTAAAAGCACGCTTCATTAAATCCCATCCAAGGCTCCAAGGACAGGGCTGGAGGACCTTTTTTCTATTGAGGGCCACTGACCCACAAAGAAAAAAACTAATCAAGGGCCATGTACAAAAAGCAACCTAATTTAGGTGCTTCCTTAGAAAACCATAAAGATTTCAATTCAACTGCTTTTTAAAATCAAGAACTGGGAACTTGCAATAGGTACAACAAATAAAAAAGCAATCCTTCAGTTTCAGAGTCTACACGAAGAAGTGTGGGGAGGAATGAGAAAGACGATGTAGGTAGACTGGAAAGGAAGCAGAAAGCAGAGAGGCAAGTCTATGGGACTAGAAGAGGTACTAGAGAGTATAAACTGTACATAGCAAGGGTCACCGAAGAGGGAGGTGCAGTTGGGGAAACAGGTGAGACCATAGCTGTAGCTCATTTACACCCCCCACCACTCCACCCTCACCACCCCCACCCACATTCACTTGAGGCTGTTGGAGTAACAGGTAACTGCTTTTCCCAGCTCTTCTGCAGTTCTAAGCCTTAAGCCTTTCAAGTAGTAATTCTTAACTAAGGCCCTTTTAAAAAAATGTACCTGCCCAGTGCTACCTGTCTAGCTGTCCCATGTCAGATTCAGTTTGCCTCCGTGGCATCCTTCTTAGAAGTAAATAGGAATCACCAGATTTAGAAAGATTAACTACAGAAAGAAAAAGCAGTTGCTCTTTCAGACCCAGCAAAACAGAATACCTTTCAACTAACACATATCCACTGACTTTCAAAGTAAACCGTTTTGGGAGCTTACAGTTGAAATACTCAAGTTTTAAAAATCGAACCAGTTGCTCGAGTTTGCAGAGATTCATACTAGAATGTGGAACTGAAATTCCGCCTCTAAATGCTCCAAGACCATTGCCTTTTTCCTCCTTGTATTCTTGTCAGCAGAAATTGGTTATGGCACCAAGTCCCCAGGAGCTTAAATATGACTCCGGGGTTTAGTTCAAAAGTGGGTCTTGGTGGATTCCAGGTCTTGGATTCCTTGGGAAGCAAGGATGACAAATTAAATTTTTCGAGTCATGCTTTTTTGTTTATTTGTAAGGTCTACCTTACATACCATCCAGTTTACCAATTTACAGTGTAAACTTCGATGGTTTTTAGTATATTCATAGATATATGCAGCCATCACCACAGTCAATTTGAGAACATTTTCATTGTGTCAATAAGGGATACTCTTTAGACATGCGGTCAGAAATAAGCTGTGCATCCGAGGCTGGGTGGCCTAAAGTGGCATGTTGCCGTGGGCTTGTTTGCACTGAGAGAAAGGTGACGTTGCCAGTAGAAACAGTAGCTGAGTATCTACCCCTCTGTTAGCCTTTACACAAGGCAAGCTTTTTACCATTAGACAAAGTCTTCCTGGGAAGATCTCACTAAGATGAAAGTAGACTCTTTTTTTTAAAATTAGGTATTGCCAAAACAGAGATGTACTCGACTCTTCAGGTGTAAGCCGGTCTCCTTAAGTGCTGCTGAGGATCCCTGGTGGATGTGCAGTGGGTGGAGTGCATGGGCCTTGCTGGCCCTTTATGTTGTGCGAGCGTAAACGCTGTTGTTGACCTGTGGCTACCCAATCTGAAGGGTGTATCCTCAGTGTAAAATCCCTACAGGAAGTTTAGACCCATCAATATCTTGGACCTTCCTAAATGGAGTGTGTTACTCTTCCGTGCTTTCCCTGGGAATTTTCTGGTTTCAGGTTGTGTTGTGTGCATGTCCATCTGGGGCAGGGGAAATGGGGCTCATTTCCTTGCACTTGGAGGCCTATTTTGATATTCCTTTAGATCATTATACATGAGAATCCTGTTGTAATGAGGTGAACATAGATTGTTTCCATTGTTTCGCCACAGATATTCAGTATGTACCACAATGATACATTTGTAGGGGCTTGCAAACAGGCCTATGGTGAATTTTAACCTTTGACAAATTGAATTTTTTCTCCCTTTATTTATTTTTTTTAATGTTACATTAAAAAAATATGAGGTCCCCATATACTCCCCACCCCCCTCACCCCACTCCTCCCCCCATAACAACAACCTCCGCCATCATCATGAGACATTCATTGCATTTGGTGAATACATCTCTGAGCACCGCTGCACCTCATGGTCAGTGGTCCACACCATAGCCCACACTCTCCCACAGTCCACCCAGTGGGCCATTAGAGGACATACAGTGTCTGGTAACTGTCCCTGCAGCACCACCCAGGACAACTCCAAGTTCCACATCACATCTCTTTCTTCCACTCCCTACCCCCAGCAGCCACCATGGCCACTTTCTCCACACCAAATGCCACATTTTCTTCGATTACTAATCACAATAATTCATGAATAGAATATCAGTAAGTCCACTCTAATCCATTCTCTATTCATCCATCCTGTGGACTCTAGAATGGCCGTGTCCACTCCACATCTAAGAGGGGACTTAGATTCCACATGGATGCTGGATGCAATTCTCCTGCTTTCAGTCGTAGCCACTTTTGGCTCCCTGGTGTGGTGGTTGACCTTCTTCACCTCCATGTTAGCTGAGTGGGGTAAGTCCAATAAACCAGAGTGTAGGAGCTGCAAGTCTGTTGAGGCCCAAGGCCTGGCTATCACATGATCAGTCCAGAGATTCAGGTCCCCTGGGTATACATTAAACCCCAGCATCAACTACAGTTCTGGTAAAAGTAACAGGAGAGGCTTGTGGACAGAGATCACATCTGAGTCCAGCTCCATCACACAGAAACACAAACTCCAAAGTAGGGCCAACTGATATGGCACTAAACTCCATCTTCCATGACCATAGAACCTGTGGGTCTCTGCATGCCTCAGAAGAACCAATACCTGGGGTTGCATCTACTTTTATCTGTCTCTGGGACTCTGCTCAGGTGTGCATAAGGGAAACCCTTCTGATAACCTCCTGGCTCTTTTTGGAGACTCATAGCCATATAAACTCATTTGTCCTTTCCATTTCCCCCTTTTATTCAGGTCAAAAAGCATTTTTAACTCCTGGTATTATATGTAGACTGAGATATTCTGCTGGTCAGAGTTGACCCTTTTATTCAAGGTCATTTTCTAGTTACATCAGCAGCTGGTACTTGGTAGTAATCCCTAGGCACCAGGGAGGCTCATCCCCAGGAGTCATGTCCCACGCTGGGGGGAAGCAAACACATTTACATGCTGACTTTGGCTTCGAGACTGGCCACATTTGAGCAACACGGAGGTGCTCAGGAGGTAACTCTTAGGCACGCTGCAGCTCTAGGCCTTGTTCTTATTTCAGGTGCACAGGCTTATAAGCATAGTCATTAGTATCAAGGGTTCATTGTTGGACCTTCCTTCTTTTTTGGTCTTTGCCGTTGCACTTGGGGGATTGTTGCTGTTCCTTTAGGAACTGTGATAGAACGCCCCTGGCTAGGAACTCAACACTCACTCAGTTGTTGTTTTTAATTGTATCCACTATGAAAATATCCAAACATTTTATTGTACCCTGGATATATTCCCTGTAGAAATCCCTGCCAACCGTGTGTCCCCTGTCAATAACATCCCACACAGTATTCCTCCCCTGCCATTGTTGAACCTCTCTGTGATCCAAAACTTCTTCAAAAATGAAGCCCAGTATATTGCCAGGTTCCATTAGTAGTAAAATGGAATATATTGATGAGTTTAAAGGTTAGATATGGAATACATACTAATTTAGAAAAATTACGGTAAAAATAAATTGGGGTATCAAAAATTTAAAAATGCAAAGGCTTTGTTTTTTGATGTGACAAACTGAATTTTAAAAGTATTCCCTGGGAGCAGGTGTAGCTCAGTGGTTAAGCACCTGCTTCCCATGTACAAGGCCCTGGGTTCAATCTCTAGTGTCTCCTTTTTTTAAAAAAAACTTATCTGTTCCTGTATTTCTGAGGTAATTCACTTATATACACCTGTGTTAGGTTCTTATTCTGACCATGGCAATTATTATATTTTTTATGTGGAGTGTGAGTATGAGGTGTGTTATTCAATGTAGCCACAACTCTGTACTAGTTGGCGTCCTTCTTATTGTTTTAGGTGGTAAGACTAATGGGGGAAATCTTCAGCCCTGACACCAGGAGAGGCCTACTACAAACTTGTTAAGCCATTGAAGAGGGAGTTTTGGTTTCGGTTGTAACAAAGGTGTTTCTATAAAATGGAGCCTTATAGCAACCGTCTTTTACTAACGAGCTCTAAGATATTTTGCCACTTTCACAGCACTAGACCCTTTCATTCATTCATTCATTCATTCATTCAGCTGTTAGTAGAATTATCAGTTGACCAAGGGTTTCAGAAATGCCAAAAGAAACTTTTTTGATGTTTCTGGATGAGGAGTTCTTTTGGAGATTCCCCCCACCCCCTTACCAAGTCCTTCAATGTTGCACACTCCTTTTCGTCACTCTCCCTACTTTTTAATTGCCAGGAAGGAAACATGATCATATAATTATTTGTGTATATTCAGTTGACTATCCAGTCAAATAAATTGCCAACTCAATTTCATCTGAAATACCACCCCTCCACTTCCCACCCCCACCCCTGCAAAGCTATTTTGGTATCTACTTTCAGTGAAGGCTTATTTCCTATAGGTGCGCACAACCGAGAAGCAGCAATGGCCATTTCATTTCCCTTGGTTAATTTTGTTAGGAGGTTTTTCTTGTCCATTCTCCAGCCCTTTCATTTGTTGTACATGCTTACCATTGGAAAGTTGACATTTCGGCAATAAACTCATTCCTGAGTTGCCGTCTTGATTCTTTTCTGATCATTTGTCTTCTGTGGAACATGGGCAGCAATAACTGAAGGAAGAGTCAAAGTGAATCTAGGTAAACATTTGTACAAAAATTATACTGAGGTACCTACACCACACCAATTAATATTGAAGTCACTGAAGTGATTATACCTAGTGGAGTTTATTTTGGAGGGGCACCACACTTACTGGTCATTATGAGGGAGAAGTGTGGTCACTTCAATCAAAGCACGGTTTTTGTTCTGTTATAGATTGAGGAGTAGGGGTTCGTTAACTCTAAACTGCTGGCAGAATAGGCAGAGTTGGGGTAAGGGAAGGAGATACTTTGTGGATTGGGCTGCTGCGGAGTGATGGGTTTTTGGCATTTCCCTTGACTCTTGGAGCTACATCACCATATAAAGATTCCATTTAGGGAAGTGGATGTGGCTCAAGGGATTGAGCTCCGGCTACCCACATACCAGGTTCTGGGTTCAGTCTCTGGCCCTGGTACCTCAAACAAAAAAGAGAAGATTCCATTTAGACCTTGGAATCTATTAGTCATTTGGGGTGAATGGCTATACCACACAGAATGACAAGATAGATATAGTATCTCTCATCTGCCCAGAAGACACTAAGCTAGAAAATCTTAAAAATTGGGGGTATTTAATAATCACCTCTTTGTGATTTATTATACACTCATATTATCCAGTGTGAACTTCCATAGTTTTCTCTTTGTCCACAACCTCTTGAAATGCACTTATCCCATTAGATCCCCACAACCTAACTGTTGATCTTGCATTTGCTCAGTCTTTGTTGTCATATTTTTTATAAACCATTCTTCATTAAGGTTACTTTCTCATAGTGTATAAACTCCCAAAGCTAGAAAAACTATGCCTAGGGAGGCGGATTTGGCTCAACTAATAGAGCGTCTGCCTACCATATGGGAGGCCTAGGGTTCAAACCCAGGGCCTCCTGACCCACGTGGTGAACTGGCCCATGTGCAGTGTTGATGCATCTAAGGAGTACCCTGCCATACAAGGGTGTCCACTGCGTAGGGGAACTCCACATGCAAGGAGTGTGCCCCCGCAAGGAGAGCTGCCCCGCGTGAAAAAAGCGCAGCCTGCCCAGAAGTGGTGCCACATAACTGGAGAGCTGATGCAGCAAGATGATGCAATAAGAAAGAGATACATATTCTTGGTGCTGCTAACAAGAATGCAAGCAGACACAGAAGAACGAACAGTGAATCGACACAGAGAGCAGAAAACGGCGGGTGTGGGGAGGGGGAGGAAAAGAAAAAAATAATCTTTAAAAAAAACACCTATGTCTTGTTTGCCTGACTTATACAGTATGTAATATAGTATCTTGGGGAACTTACCAAAAAGACTTGGGTTGATTCTGAGCGATGCTCTTTGTTGGCCATTCCGATTATCCTTTTGGTGTAGTCCTCTCCCTGATTGGTTAAGTTTGTTTGTCTTTTGTAGGCAGCTTTACTTATTTATGTTTCTTCAAGAAGAGAGTAAATGCTTCTAGGTTTCATGACACTTTCTAGGTAATATGATGCCCAGGCCTGTGCAGGAACCTGACCTACTGAAATGAACCAGAGTGTGGGCCTCAATCGAACCTTCTCTCTAGGCCTTGATGAATGATGATCAAAATTGACTGCCTTTCTGTCTTTCAGGTGATCATTTGAAGATCTGTCCCCAGGGTTATACCTGCTGCTCTCAAGAGATGGAGGAAAAGTACAGCCTGCAAAGTAAAGATGATTTCAAAAATGTTGTCAACGAACAGTGCAATCATTTACAAGCTGTCTTTGCTTCCCGCTATAAGAAGTTTGATGGTGCGTATTGAAACTTTGGTGCAAGTTTGAATTTACCCTTGATTTTGTTTTCAGACTCTTACTCAAGTCATATTTAAGAATTGACAGACTCCTCCTCAGGTACATTGGTATAATTGCTTTTTCACAGCTCCTTTAATTCCTGCAGTCTTCAAGTTTTCTTGTAAATATTTTCAGCTTACTGATTCCCAGGAGTAAGTTTGTCCTTCAATTTAATTGCTAGAATCCTCCTGGATGCATTAGAATCTATATGGTAGGCATTATGGAAATATGCTTACAAGGAGCCAAAAAAATAGATTAAAGTAGTTCAGTTTAAATGTTTTCATTTATTTTCTTGAGTGAACATACAATAGTGTTGTTCATGCAAGTCACTTAAAAAAAATTCTTCCTAATAAAAAGCAGGCATCTGAAAACTGTCTTAGTCAAAATAACCATAAAGGTTCTGCAGATGCTGGGCTTCAAATTAAATTTCAAAAGAGATCCCCCAAGGACAATGAAAATTCCTAGAAGCTCTGCAGAACACAGACAGAATTAAAGCTTAGCTCATGAGAGTTCCGTGCAGGAGTGGCCCAGTGATAGTCTTCAGTAACCTGGGCTCCATCACTGGCCCATTCTAGCTGGGGCTCTGACTTAACCTAGCCATGGAAAGCTACGACAGAACCCATTTGAATTCCACGTGCCAAACATGGCTTCTCACATGCACATTTTCTTTAAGTAGTGAAGAAATAGCCACTATGAGCCAAACGAGAGACACTTTCACCACTCATTCCTGAAGCAACGTTATAGATGATAGACTTTCAGAAGCAGATTCTGGGGTCCAAAACTCCACAGGATCCTTTTCTGTGGTGCTGTTCATTCAGTTTGAGGATTGTTAGGCGTAGATTTAATTTTAATAGGAATGATTTCCTCTGTGCCTATTTTAAAGTCCATTCTAATTACATAGTACCTTTGAAGCCTGCTTTTCTTTACATTATGTGTGTTGAAGAAGTACAAGGCACATTTTCTAGATGTGAAATGTGTGAGTATTTCTGCAAAGAGCTCGTTACCATGGTGAGAAGTAAGACTAAATTAGATTTGATATAGTTGATGAAATGGTCCCCAGCTAAAGAAGAGGTTGGTGGCTTTGCAATTATTCAAAACTTGTAACTAATTTCATATGTTTTAGTTAGGTTCCCAGGCTAGACTCCAAAGTCATGTTGAATCTCTAGTGTAGGTGAACTAAAATACTCTCTATACAGTATATCACTTGTCCTACCATCTTTTTAAGCACTTTATCTGCAAAATTGTATTTTCATTCTATCTCTTCCTTTCTCTAGATGGAAATAGGTTACATATCCATGTATTCTCTTTCTCACCCCAGTCTTCTCATAAACATGAGGTCAATTCCATGAGCACATGTTTTTTAAAAAAATTTAAACAAAACAATTTTATTGATACATATTAATATAGCATAAATCTATCCAAAGTGTACAGTCAGTGGTATTTGGTATAATCACATAGTTGTGCATTCACCACTTCAGTCATTTTTACAGCACTTTCATAATTCCAGGAAAATAATAATAAAAACAAAAATCTCAGAAAGGAAAATATTCTTAGAAAAAATATGTGGCTCATTGAATTAAAAGAAGAGAAAGCTGGAGAAGCACTTTTTATTAATTCCAAGTGGAATGTATTAATTTAATTTAACAGACATTTAATATTCACCTTTTAGGTGCCAAATACTAGGTTAGGCACTGGGTATATTAAACGAGAGAAATGTGGTCATTGTTCTCAGGTAAACTATTGAATCTCTTCAATAATATACATGTAGAAACTGAAAAAAAAAAAACCCCAAAATCAACAAACAAAAATCAACTAACCAAACAAACTCATCACCAAACAAACTCATCACCTTTCAATCTTTCTATTCTTCCCTTTCTGAATATAGCTACTATTCTGTTTCTCTCTCTAGTTTATTTGTATTTATATTCTGTAAAAATAGTCTTATATATGCCATATCGCCCATATTCATATTTTACATGAGGTTTCACTCTTATACAGTCTCATGTTACAGTTTTTAGTGTTCCTTCTAGTAATATACATGTCATTAGACTGTCCCTTTCAACCACTGTCATACCCTTAAAATAGCTTTGCTAGTCATAAACACCATGATGTGCTTTCACCATTTCCATTCACTTCCAAAGATTTACAAGCAATCTTTTAACCAATTCTGCAGAGATTAACACTTAGCTTTCTATTCTCTACCCTCCTCCTATTTTCTGGTAACCTATATTCTAAGTATTAATTCCACAAGTTTGCATAATATAATTAGATCATAACAGGACAATCATACAGTATTTATCCATTCGTATCTGTCTTACTTCACTCACCATTATGTCCTCCAGATTCATCCATGTTGTCATATGCTTCACGACTTCATTTCTTCTTACCATTGCCTAGTATTCCATCGTGTGTGTATACACCACAATTTATTTATCCATCCATCTGTTGATGGACATCTGGTTGCTTCCAACTTTTGGCTATCGTGAATAGCATTGCTACGAACATCAATGTGAAGATGTCTGTTCATGTCTCTGCTCTCAGTTCTTCTGAGTATTTACCTAGCAATGGTATTGCCATGTCTCATGGCAAGTCTACATTCAACTTCCTCAGGAACTGACAAACAATCCTCCCCAGTGGCTGTACCATTCTACATTCCTACCAACAGGAGCACATGGGTTTTATTGGCCATATCTTTCATGAGACTAACTCTGACTCTCATGATCACTAAATTGTGTCGTCATTGTTGTTGTTATTATTGAAACAGTTTTCTCATAACTATGGCATTTCTTACCCATAACAATAGCCTCAAAAGCTTTTTCTTTGACTTTGGGGGGAAAGGTTGAGATTATCTATCAGTTGGATAACTTGGAAAAATTGTAATTCTGATATTGAAGAATTACAACTGTTTCCAAGCTCCTCCAAGCCACTCCATCTCCTTTTAGACATGTCTCTTCCTCATGTGGAGCCCACAATAATACGACTTTTCTTGCCTCTGGGCCTGCTGGTTTAGCTATTTTTTACCACTTTCTCAATCCCCATGGTTTTATAGCACTCCTTGTATGATTCCAACATGGAGTTTTTAAAAAGCCATACAGAAAAGCTTTTATCAGTAAGTGTTAACATATGTTGTGTTTGTTTTTTTTAAAATAAAAGGACAGAAAAGCAGTTTCTCTTGCCCTTCCCACCAGGCTTCATATTCAATCAATGTGCTCACACTGTGAATTTATCAGTTTCAAGACTTGTCAGGAAAAATAATTATGGAACTCCAATTTGTTTTGTCGGGCTTTAAATTAAAATGTGACATAGACAATAAAGTCATTGAGCATTGACTGGGAAATTTTTTGAAGGGCCAGTAGCTTGAATGTGTTTGGTCTGAAAATCAGAACAGAGCTAGAATGCATAGCATGTTTTCTGAGGACATGAAATAATTTTGTATCATATGGCCTCAGGTGAATGGTACAGCAAAAACCAGAATCCTCAAATGGGTACCTTATTTATTTGTTTGTTTGTTTATTTGTTATTTTTGTGGACAGCAGTTAGAACCTGCCAGTGCTTTAGTGATGTACTGTAAGGAGTTTTTTTTTTCTCTTCTTTATTTTCTTTTAAATGTTACATTAAAAAAATATGAGGTCCCCATATACCCTCCACCCCACCCACGCCATCCCTCCCATATCAACAAACTCTTCATCATTGTGGCACAATGTACCTGGCGAGTACATTCTGGAGCACCGCTGCAGCACATGGACAGTGGTCCACAATGTAGTCCACACTTTCCCCCAGTCCACCCAGTGGGCCACGACAGGACACACAACGTCCAGCATCTGTCTCTGCAGCACCACCCAGGACAATTCCAAATCCTGAAAATGCCCCCACACCATATCTCTTTTTCCATCTCTCTATCATCAGCAGCCACCATGACCACCCTCTCCACATCATTACTGTAATTTCTTCCCTTACTAAACATAAAGTTTCTTAACTCTGAGAATCCAAAGGTGTATGTTCCTGTCAAAGAATTTTCTTAAGCTATTATAAAAGCTAGATACTGGGGCATTGGTGGAAGAGCAGAAGGTGGGCAGTGTAATAAATTTGCAGCTAGGGAACCTGGTTGGGGTCGTGGGGCTACATGAGGAGGACTGGGGACAAGTAATGACGAAATCGCAAAATGACATGTGGAAGCATCCAACAACTTCAAAGGAGTGTCTCTTTTTTGGTTTTCGAGTTTGTTTTTTCCTTTTCTTTCTTTGTTTTTATTAGAGCAGTTTACAGAAAAATCCACATATATGCCCCCCCCATACCCAGTTTTCCCTATTACTAATATGTTACATTAGTGTGGTACCTTTGTTACAATGAATGAAGCACTGTTATATCATTCACTGTAGGCCATAGTTTACATTAGGGTTCACTCTTTGATTTGTACCATTTTATGCTTTTTAAAAAATATTTTTTATTTCAAATATTTTTTTATTGTGGTAACACACATACAATCTAAAATTCCCCTTTAAAACTACTTTGAAATATACAGTTCAGTGCTGTTAATTACATTCACAATGTTGTGCTACCATCAGCACCATCCATTAGCAAAACTTTTCCATCATCCCAAACAGAAACTCTGTGCCAATTAAGCATTTACTCCACATTTCTCACCCTCATTCCTGACCCTGGTAACCTGTATTTTTGTTTCTGAATTTGCATATTCATATTGATTTCTATCATTGAGATCCACAATATTTGATCTTTCATGCCTGGCTAATTTCATGCAGCATGATGTCTTCAAGGTCCATCCATTTTGAAGCATATATCAGAACTTCATTTTAAAGAAGCATCTTTTGCCACCTCCAAGCTTACATTATAAATTTAAAGTGGTAACTGAGACCAGGCAACTTCTACTGTCATCAAAACTTTAGTTATGTCTATGTGATGCCACTTCTTTCTAAGGCAGGAACAATTCCTTTCGCTAAACCTTTCAATAAAAAAGAGGTTATGGGACTTTGGAAGTTAGCCTTCTTTAACCAGAAATTAGCTTATATCCAAGTTTTCTACCATTCTGCCCCAGAAAGCCCTCTTCTAGCTCTGGCTTTTTGGGGCCATCAGATTTGGGAGATGAATCTCTTCTCTAGTTCCCTGAACTGCTGTTTTGTTCTATTTGATCAGTTGTCTTTCACATTTTTTTCTTTAATTAGAAGAGCTGTTAGTTGACAGTAACATAATGCAGAAACTACAGGATTCTCATATACTGTCCTCTCATACACCCAATTTTCCCTATAAATATTTTTCATTAGTGTGGCACCTTTGTTATAATTAAGGAAACAATATTACTATAATTATGCTATTATCTCTAGCCCACAGCTTACATTTCAGTTCACTCATTGGGTTGTATGATTCTATGGGATTTTGTGTGTATGTGTGTGTGTAACATACAATTCGGTGGTTTTAATTACGTACACAAAGTTGTGCTTCCATCCCTGTCATCCAATGCCACAACTTCTCCATCACTCCAAACAGAAACTCCATAATAATTAAACATTAATCGTTTAATTTTTGTTTGTTTGCACATTTAAAGAGACCGTATAGTCTATAAATTAGTTTTTTAAAGTTATAAACCTAGTTTGTATGGTATGTGTATGTTGACAGGAGAATGCTTTATTTGGCAGCTTCCTGTCCCTGAATTTTAAATGTGTGAATTTCCCACCTTGTAAACGTATACCATTGAGTTTAAGGACTCAAGTCATTGTTCTACACTTAAATCCCATTTAGCCACTCCCAAGGATATTTAATACCAGAAAGCTACTATCCTAGGCTGGGGACCTCGAAAGAGCTAAGCCTGACAGTGTCAGAGCCAGCTGCTCCCCCTCTTGGCCAGTTCTGAGATTTTTTTTTTTTTTTGAAAGTAGGAACGCTAATTAACATAGCTGTCTCAGTTGTCTCATAAATATGCTAACCAGATACTCAGTTTTTTTATGGGGGGTCAGGGTTGGAAAGAATTGTTTGGCAAAGGGAATAGAAATAATAAAAGTGGGGCATAAGCCATGTTTGGTGATTGCAAACTAAAGAGCACCACCTAAAATATCTGGCATTGTATGCTGTGACTAGTTGTTTTAAAAAAGAAGTGATATCCAATGTCCACAGAGAAAATGTGGAATGGGTGTGGGAACGGTAGCCATGGTGGCTGCTGGGTGTGGGGAACGGGAGGAAGAGATGAGATGTGGAGGCGTTTTCGGGATGTGGAGTTGTCCTGGATAGTGCTTCACGGACAATTACGGGACATTGTAGATCCCCCCCAGGGCCCACTGGATGGAACGTGAGAGAGTCTGGGCTATGATGTGGACCATTGACTATGGGGTGCAGTGATGCTCAGAGATGAACTTACCAGGTGCAATGGATGTGTCATGATGATGGGAGAGAGTGTTGCTGTGGGGGGAGTGGGGGGCGGGGGCGGTGGGGTTGAATGGGACCTCATATTTTTCATAATGTAATTAAAAAAAAAATAAATAATAAATCGAAAAAAAAAAAGAAGTGATAGGTTCAAAGGATTACTGCTGCCATGTTAAATATATTTCTGAGCCACATGGTGAAAGAGATGTAACTGCTACTGAGACATTGCTATTAAATAACTACCTAAATTAAGCTGTTTGCTAGATACTTTGCAGGTTGAAAGAAATCTTAAGGAAATAGGAAGATTGTCTCACACTAGTCCATGGGAAAAATCCTTCAATTTGTCATTTCAGGTGCAGATTTAGCAATTTTAGAGGGAGGCAGAAACATTAAATTGTCAGCCTGACTCTGCAGTTAACCCAGTGTGAACTGGGGCATTAAATAACTGGGTCTCAGTTTTCCCATCCATAAAATGTGGGCTGCGAACCAGATGCTGTGAAAAGTCTTTACTAGCTGTTAATCAGCCACCTGTATTGTATCCTCCATTTTCTCCCTATCCTGTTTTAAAAAATGTATTTATTCCCCCCACATGTCATCGTTTTTGCACTCACTGTCTTCTCTCTGTGTCCATTCACTGTGTACTGTGTCTGCTCATCTTCTCTTTAGGAGGCACTGGGAACCAAACCTGGGACCACCTCCCATGTGCGGGAGAGGCACTCAGTGGCTTGAGCCACCTCAGCTCCCTGCTTTGTTGTATCTCTCATTGTCTTTCCTCTTTGTGTCTCTTTGTTGTGTCAGCTCGCCACACCTGCCTGTCACGCCAGCTCGCTATCTTGCTCATCTTCTCTGGGAGGCACTGGGAACCGAACCTGGGATTTCCCTTGTGTTAGGCGGGAGGTCAGTTGCTTGAACCACATCCACTTCCCTCCCTATCATTTCTTAATTCTCATCTACTTTTACCAGATCTTTGAAAACCCTCTCATAAGCCTGCAGCTTTTTAACTGGAATAATATTTGAAATGTTCTGAATTAGCTTAAAATGCACATAAAAGAATGAATTGTTCCATTTTGTTGCATGGGCCAAGTGTAAATCCGAGTAGCCACACTGTCCTCAAGCCTCCTCTTAATGCCTCATTTCACAGAGGCAGGGCATGAAGCTCTCTAATAATCAGTCTTACCTCAACCTGTGTTTGAATCACTGACTGGAAAATGTCCACAGTTCACACCGGCCCTTACTTCTTTAGGGCAGTAGGAAAACTAGTGTCAAGTTTGAAGGCATTAGAATTCATATGTTCATGAAAGTGATGACCTCAGTGGGAACAAGCTGCCCAGGCACCTTAACAGACAAAATGTCCAACTAAGCTCCCTGGCCATTAGCTATGGTGTAATTTCTGGAATTTTCTAAACCCTGACCTTAACTGTTTTTTAACTACTTGGATTTATTCTTGTCCTTTTGCACAGCCATACTTAACTTACTAAAGCCCTCATGGGAGGTTTTCAGGTTAAAAAAATTTTTTTTAACATCCTCAAAGTAAACGTGTCATAGAAATGTATAGCGTTCATATAACATAATATTGGTTTTATAAATCCTGCCTCAGATTTAATTCAAGGAAGAAATAAAAGTATCTTTTATTTTAAGTCCATGCTATAGTGCAACTAGCAATGTTTTAGCCTGTATGGAGGAAGACATGAGGCCTTCTGGCCTTCCTATGCATGCAGTATTCTTTCCAGATCATGCTAATTGTCTTTGATATAATAAGAAAGCACTGCTACTCTTTCCTTTCCAATTCCATTTTTTTTCCCTTTCCATGTGAAAGAGACTAAAATAGCAGGTATTTTGGCTAATTCTTTTATAATCTCTCTGGAACTTGAGGAGAACGAGCCTCTGCTAGCTTACTGTAATCAAATCAAGAGCTCAGACAAAATGAATGCATTTCTCTGTTGACAAAGGTTTTCTGTCTTTTGAGTTGTTATCTGAAGTGTGACCAATTGTGGCTCTTGCATTGGCTGTCTCCTTGGATTGAAGCTGGATTGAAAATGCTTGTACAGCTTCAGGGAGCCCAAAGCACTTTCCCTTTGGGCCTCTGCTATTAGGTTTGACTTTTTAAGAAGGCATGACATCACCAAGAAGCAGTTGACCTGTTGGAGGCAAGTAAATAAATGGAAGAGCTTCAACTGAACTGCTTTTATCTACTGTGTGTTGGTTCATTGCACTTTGAGTTTAGAGTGTTGTTGTTCATCTCTGTCCACTCCTCTTCCTTGTGTCTGTCTGTGCAAAGAAAAGAGTTTATTTGCTGTAGCACTGACTCCAACTTATCGACTGGGAGAATTCCTAAGCCAGCCTCAGGGTTCAACCCTTCCTTGTTTCATTTTTCCAGCTCATCTCCATCACCCGTTCTTTTGAAAGAATTAACAGAGCAATTGCAACTCATGATAGTCTGATCCAAACAGGAAGGAGTGGTATATGGGTATACCACTCTGAAGGTCAATTTTGGCAATATTTGTTAAAGTCTTGAATATGTTCACACACTTGGATTCAGTAAGTCCACTTTCAGAAATATATTCCAAGGAAAGAAGAGTTGCACGAAGATATATGTATGTGGATGTTCATCACATCATTATTTGTTAGTGCAAAATTTGAGGTAAGCCTGAATTCCCCATGATAGGAGAATGACGTTTACATTATGATCGGATTCATATTCTGCAGCCATTGCAAATAATATTTCTCAGGAATTTTCAATGGCTTTAGGAGATGCTTACCATGTAATGCTACTTAAAAATGATGTAGGGAAGTGGATGTAGCTCAAGTGATTGGGCTCCCGCCTACCATATGGGAGGTCCAGAGTTTGATTCCCAGGGCCCCCTGGTGAAGGCAAGCTGGCCTGCACAGCTAGCAGACCTGTGTGGTGTGCTGGCCTCTGAGGGAGTGCTGGCCCATGCAGAGAGCTGGCGCAGCAAGATGATGCAAAATAAAGAGATACAGAGGAGAGACATTAAGAGACACAGCAGACCGAGGAGCTGATGTGGTAAAAGAGATTGAGCATCTCTCTCACACTCCAAAAGGTCCCAGGATCAGTTCCTGGTGCTGCCTAAAGAGAAGACAAGCAGATACAGAAGAACACACAGTGAATGGACACAGAAAGCAGACGGCTAGTGCAAAATGAGGGGGCGAGGGGGATAAATAATTTTTAAAAAGAATGGTGTAAATACGGAAAGATGTCAAGTATGTGACTATTTTCATAGGAAAAAGACAGGAAAGAGACTGGATAAATTTATTGCTGTCTTTCAGTGGTGGGATTACAGGTTATTTATATTTTCTCTGTACCTTTCCATATTTTTCAAACTGCTATCAGGAGGTATACTTTCTCAGTAAAAGATACTATATTTTTCTGAGTAAAAACGTGGCAATTTGGTGGCTGTTTTTAAAATAATGTTCTTTTTTTCCTAATTGTTATCAATCCTGACAATGCTCATTGTAGACAATTTGGGGAAAGTAGACACGGAATCTTCCAGTGATGAACTCTAATGAAAGAAATAAAGGGAAACAGGGTTGTTATTGTTTTTTTTTTTAAAGATTTATTTTTTATTTATTTAGTTCCACCCCCACCCCTTGCGGCCTGTTTGCTGTCTGTTTTCTGTGCCCATTTGCTGCATGTTCGTCTGTGTCTGTCTCCCTTTGTTGGGTCATCTTGCTGCGCCAGCTCTCCGCGCAGTGTGGGCCGTCACAACATTGTTTTTGAAAACACGAAGGACTATTATGTTTTTTTAATTATAAAATGTCACAGAAGCGGATTTGGCTCAACTGATAGAGTGTCCACCTACCACATGGGAGGTCCAGGGTTCAAACTCTAGACGTGTGTGGTGAGCTGGCCCACATGCAGTGCTGATGCTTAGGGGAGCCCTATGTGCAGGAGCGCACCCTGTAAGGAGAGCTGCTGCACAAGAAAAAAGTGCATCCTGCCCAGGAGTGACGCCACACGCACGGAGAGCTGATGCAGCAAGATGATGCAACAAAAAGAGACACAGATTCCCGGTGCCGCTGAAAAGAATTCAAGCAGACACAGAAGAACACACAGCAAATGGACACACAGAGCAGACAACGCAGGTGGGGGGATTAAAAAAAAATTTTTAAAAATGTCACTGAAAAAATTGAGGGAATGAAATTGAGAAATCACCCTTGATGCCCGGCACCCAACAATCACTACTGTATTTGCCATGCCATTTTTTTTTTGATGTTGAGAAGAAATTTATTTGAATGACTATAATCTGGTACATCTGAAATAATCTCATACAAACAGAATCAGAAAAAAATTAAAGGGGAAATTCTATCCTTATTATAGAGACATGAAAACTGAAACTTAAGGAGATTATCTAATTATGCAAGTCCATACAGCTAAAAATATGGTCAAACCTGACTTCCAACCTATGATGCATTTGATAAGGTGTTAGAGAAAATACCTAAGATTAGGAAATTATTGTCGTGGTTGCAAGCAGAAATAAAAGATTCTTAAACACAGAGATTCAGGGTCTTGACCCAAGCAGTACTCATAAACACTGTTAGAAGGACTATAAATTAGACAACCACCTTTGGAAAATATTTGGCAGTATTTTCTAAATGGCCTCACCATTTTTTATACCCCTAGATTACACATACACGTAACACACACATTGGGATCTCCTTGATTGTGCTGCTCTGTGTCCTGATTTTTCTCTTAAAATTAGATCATAGATAGACTCCCTTATGAGATTTGTATATAGACTCTCTTATGAGGTTTGTATAAGAGATGATATGGTACTTTCCTCCACCTACCTTTTCTCCTTTTTTCTTCCTAATTTATTTAGCTGGAAGCTGAGGTCACTGACTTAAGACCTTTTCTAATATAGGCATTTAGCCATATATATTTCTCCCTAAATACTGCTTTAGCGGCATCCTGCAAATTTTGACATGTTGTGTTTCCCTTTTCATTCAGTTCAAAATGCTCTATAATTTGTTTTTGAGTTCTCCTTTGACCCAGAGTTTATTTAGAAATGTGTTGTTTAGTTTTGAAATAGTTGGGCATTGTCCAGATGTCTATCTGTCTGTTAATTGATTTCCTTAGATGCATGCACTGATCAGTACTCAGCTGAATACTAAAGTGGGATTTTGTGCAGGGTCCTAGAATTCTCTCTCTGTGTCTGCTCTCTCCTCTCTGGTATTTCATCCTATGAACTTTCACTGCCCTGGTCTCCCTGACATCTAGCTATATCTCCTCAGCTCAGAGAGTATCCTTTGGGCGCCTGCTGGGTTCCCCCTCCCTTACCACACCCTGCAAACTCTGAAAGCAGTAAGTTGGGGGTACTTTAGGGCTCACCTTGTTTCTCTCTGGTACCTTGCTGATGGATCCACATGGAAGTTGGTATATGGAACACCTGCAATGGCTGCTCCGGTCTGCTAGCTTTTAGTATCCATGTCCTTATCTTCTCTGGGCCTTTCTGAATGTGCTAAGAAATACTTCTGGTAAAGCATGTTAGCTGCCAAGTTCTGGGAGAGCCGTTGGTTGAGATGGCATGGTGCCCAGGAAAGGGGACCTTAAATACTGAGCCTGTGTCCTGGTCTTTGGCCATGTTAGTAAAAGATTTGGGGTGGGGGGGTGCTGATGGGGTGGGGCATGAGTGATAAACATTGAATTGACTCACTAGGAGTTTTAGCATTGAAAATGCATTAAGTAATAAAATTAACCTTGGGTAGAAAGGGTTCTTCCTACTTTGGCAAGGACCCCCTTTGAACCCTTTTGATATGCTAACAGCCCCTAACAGGGGTTGCAGCTGGCAAGTGGCTTGTCAGCCTAGGAACAGTCTATTGATTTGCTGTTAGCTGATGAATATTAGTGAATACATGACCTTCTTTTAGCACTCCATGTCCTAGCACAGATTCTTGAGGAACGAGATTATTCCAGGAAAGAGAAAAATGCTTGTTAAAAACTTACTTTACCAAAATGGCAAGACAGACGAGGAGATAGTCAAAGCCAAAGTTATAGTTTGTCAGCAAAATGTTGGCCAACTCTTTTGTTTTGTTTTGTTTTAACATTTGTACATGCTTACATTAGCTGTTCTCCACTAAATTCTTGATCTAAGGTGGAAAACAGATGGTTATATCTTTTTTGAGTTTATCCCACAGTTTGAAAAGTGTGATTTTGTAGCATTTACAAGAAGGCTTCTTTTCTCATGAATTTGGTTAACTTAATGCTTGCACAGCACACCAGAGCTGTGGAATACAGCATTCACAGTACTATTAAAGAGGAAATTAATCATTATGTATAAAAGGCAGCTTCCTAATAATATAAATACAAAATGGTAATTTATAGCATCAAGCAAATGGATTGAATAGAAGGGGCTGCCAGTCTCTTAAGGTCACGGGTTAATTCTAGAATGCATTCTAGCTCATTAATCAATAGCCAGTCATTGTTTATAAAGGAGTAACTAATGGCATTTAATAGCTGAACTGGAGGCCCTTTGACCTATCTCAAGAATTTTGAATGTTTATTTAATGCAAGACAAGTGGCTGGGGATAGAAGTTCCAGAAGGACATGATGTTCTTCTTTTTTGTTTCAAGACAGGATATTTATGTTAAAAACTTTCATATGGAAAAGTTTTTGCCTTCTCACTTGAGTTTTTCCCATGTTAAATCAGTACTTCTTACATTGAGGGTAATCAAATTTTAGAGCTGGAAGGTACTCCCCCGCTCAACCATTGTACTAAGCTGACCTCTGGCAAAGGAGGCAGCATACAAAAGAAATACATGGGATGGGAGTGATTGACCTGCTACTTCCTCATTTCCCTCTCTCTCATTCTTTGCCTGATCCTTTTGAAACATGTGAGATGTGCGTGATAGTCTCTCCTTTAATAGAAAACTTCCTTCCTGGGATTGAGGTTTCTTCATTCCATTTTTCATGCAGTAGTCACTCCCACCCTCATAGATGCCTGGGACATTTCAAATCCTTGGGATTTAGCTCCATTAAGCACTGAGCTTTGGATAAACAGCTCCCAGTTTCATAGCGCCTTGGGTCTTTGTAGCAAACCTCCAACAGTTGGGTTCCTCTAGTTGAATGTTTCACTACACCAGGAAAGATCAAAACCAGCCTTAAAAGATCTTTAACATAACTTTAGATATAAAAAAAATGCCAAGAGCGACAATGCTATCACCTCATGTATTACTTACTAGTGTGTATTTACTGAGCATCTACTATGTGCCAGGCATTAGCCACATGAGGTGACTAATAGTAGTAGCCCCATTTTATGGAGGAGGCAACTGAGGCTCAGAGAAGTTAGGCCATTTGCCCGGCCATGGTTATACAGCTCATAAATGAGCTATCCCATGCTTTTCCCACTGGGTCTCACTGATTCATCCTTAGATTCTTCCATAGCATGTCATGGTATTTATTTGCAATCCTAAGTGGCCATTCATGAGCTCAAATGAGTAGCAGCTGTTTGAGCCCTAGACCATAGATACTTTAAGCTTACAAACTGAAAATTGGAGGGGATATAAACCCTGCTTATAGATACCATGTTTCAAATGGCTTGTAAACCACTTCCTTTCTGACTCTCAAACAGCAATAGTGTCACTTAAAACAGACTCTCTCTGATGGGCATTTTTCATGAATACGAACTGTTGCTGCAAGGGAGAGCTAACTACCAGTGAACTCTGCTTCTGATCTCTTGTGGAACTCTGGGTTACAGTGCTCCTGCTGGTTCTTGATTAGCTACCAAGTGTATTATAATTGGTTTGGGGTATGATAATTATGAAGGGATGATTGCTAGATGTCTTCCACATCTCCTCGTTAGCAGTTAAGAAATGACCCGAAGTTAAGAACTGACCCTGATCCTGAGATTTGAGAATACCAGTTAAAAAAAGAAATGCAGACAGGCATTGCAGGGACTAAGGAGGTTACTCTTGATGGCAGGGGACTGGAATTTGAATGTCTCATTGGTACTCCATCCCTCATCATTGTAGGAAATGTCATGGTAAGAAAAGTGTGGTTTTGAAAGATTTAACAGGAACATAAGAGGATGGGGCTAGCCTTGATTGCAGGAACACAGATGCAACAGTTCTTTTCTCTTTCTTTTCCTACTAGCAAGCTATTATGCTGTAGTTGATATTGTGCCTAATTGGTATAGATTTTAGAATGTAAATTTTGTCCACCATCTTAACAAGGACTCTTTGGGACAAAAAGCTTAGGTTCCATTTAGTAGTGGAGACAGAGGCCAGTAAGAATAAGTCTAAGAAGACATAAGTTTGGGTCTTCTGGAGCTCTTGATTTTTATTCTGTGGACTCCCATTGGTGGAATAGATGAATATTTTAAAACTTGCTACGTGAAATGAAGAACTAAGTGTTTCATAGCTGCTTTAAAAATCTCTGGTGCACTCATAAAACCAAGCGTGGAGTGTGATGGTATAGTAAAGGTGAATTGGGCCGAATTTTTCTTTCTAGAAATTTTCATTACAACCTGATTGGAAGGTTAAGATGTAAGGTAAAAACTCTGTGCTTTGATTTGATCCCATGATAGCTACTTGGTACATATTTGTCAAATTGCACACCCACTTGGAGAAATAATCAGATTTCAACTTGTTTTATCAGTTATATAGAATTTCTCAAGCATTTATTAACCACATGCCCACTCAAATGGTCTTTATATTTGCAACTTATATGGTCACATCAAAGAATCTTTACAAATGTGAAGGAAAGGAAGTTGATTTTCGGAATGACTAAATGAATTAGGATTTACTAATAATCTTGTTATAATCTAATGTACATACACACAGGATGCTTGTCTTGGGATCCACAGAAAGGCCCATGCTGGTGTTGGACAAAGGCCATGTCAGATTGAAATCAGTCTCTGACCAAGTAGAACACTTCTCGTATACTCTAAGGTAGCTGTATTACATTATGTATACACAGCTATGCCAATCCCTGGACGCTTGACCTGAATGAGGAGCTCTAAGAATATTTACTTCCTCTCTAAAGTGTTCACTGTCTTGGAGCATTTTGAAACCTGAAGGATGAACTTTGACATTTTCTAGAACCTTTAGGTAAAAATTGAGCCAGAGATGCCCCCCCTCTGCCCCTCCATGAAAACAACAGGACTGGAGATAACCATACATTAAAATGGCACAAGAGCTTTGTGAATTACTTATTAAATGAGTCATGAAAGCACAAGTTAAAGAATTCTCAGTATCCAGTCATCTCTCTTAAGTGATGTGTGCCCATTTTATGAGCAATAGAATAAAAATCCACCATGGGGAAGGACATTTGATTGCTGTTGGTATCTGCTTTTTTAGATTGTGAAATTTTAATAGTGCTGGATTAACTCAGATGTGCATATTGATCTCAACAACCAGGCTCTGTTTTTCCAATATATGCACCACATTAGACATGCAATAAATAGCACAACTTAGACCTTTTTGATTCCTCAGATGAGTGTGCATCACTTGGCAAGGATGTTAGTGATTCTCACATGGTATGGGAAATGGACCAGATGACTTTTAAGGTCCCGTTTCTCTCTAGGATTCCCAACTTTTAATTCTAGAAAAGTGCTGCATATACATTTCATCGATTACTTTGACACTTAGTTGACAGAGTTTCCCACATGAGAAAAGTTATCCCCAACATACCATTTTAAAAAAAATCACACCTTACGAATGCAACAAGTTTTAAAAACAATTCATTGGAAATGCATTTTTCCCCAGTTAAAACACAAATGCTTATCCTGAATGCTTCACATTCAACATAGCCCTGCAGTCGGTGGCGAGTGCTAATGAGAAGTGAAATGGGAAGCTTTTCATTGCCTAGAGCAGTGGGCCAGCAGAATCACAGATGGTCAGGCCCCCACCTCCAGGACTTCTGATTTAGTAGGCCCAGAGTAGCCAGTGAGTTTTCTAACCGGTGGTTAGGGATACCGATGGGGCTGGTTCCAGGAGCCACACTTTGAGAAACACTGAGGGGATTTTGGAAAGGATAAAAGGCTTGCCCAGGTAACTGATTTGAATGATACTTCTCAGTTGGTTCCCTGTAGCTCTCTTCCTGTAGAACTTCTTGGCCTTTTCCAGGGAGAGGAACTTGAGAATAAAAATGCCAGGCCGTGTACTTGTGTTAACAGTAATGATGTACTGGGTCTGAGTAGTTGTTCTGTGCATTTGTTTATTCTGCTGAGGGAGTCCAGTTTTCCTTTCTTTCTCTGAATTAAACCCACAAAAGAAAAGGAAGGCAGTTGTAGAAAGGAAAACTAGACAAAAGGAAAAGGAGAGAGGCAAAAATAAAATTACATATGTGTGCACGCACCCACAGGGTTTAAAAGATGGAACCGGGAAAGAATACTGACTTTAGCCCAAGCTTCCAGGACCCATGATGTGATGAGTTAGGGGCCCTGGAGGCATGTGTATGGACTCTCTTGGTATGTAAGGAAGATTCACACACATTCATCTCCTTCCAAAGGCATCCCTTTATTCAGCCCAGGTTTTGAGAGACTATCTGGCATTCCTTGTCAGCCTCTGAATTGCCCTCCCAATGTGAAAAGAAAATGGCTTTGTAGCGCTATTGCTTTTTGACATGCTCGCCAATGTTCTAGCTTTGAAGCAGGCGTCATATTTTCTCTTCTGTTGCGTGATCACTTAAAGGCAGTTTCTTATTTGATGTGGGTTTCATATTTGGCGTAGGTATTTATTACATTTCCTGCTTATAAAACTTGATATCATGAGGTGTTTATTTTTATACCAGGCAAGAGATTCTTTCGTGATTAATGTTACAGATACAGTTAGCTCCTGTCTTTATTGCACTTCCTGAGAAAAGCTTCAGGAGAAAGCAAACTTGTACCTAAGAGATTATGATCTTTTAACACTGAGTATGTGGCTTTATGGTATCCTCCGATACATCTTCAGTTATTTTTCCATCTTGTCTTATAAATATAGAAAATTCTGTGGTTGAGTCCGTTATTTATTTTGTTTCTCTCGCTCTCTCTTGCTCACTCTCTCTCAGAAGGGACGCAGGAAAGTATTTCATCATGTTACTGTATGAATCCTTCAGGTACCTGGGGTCAACTTAGATGACCCTAATTTGTGCTATTATTACAGCAAGCACTTGAGAACTTCCAGAAGAACATATGTGCTTGCTTCTAAGGGTATGTCATTGTGTTTCTTGGTCTCATGCATTTTCCAGAAAATTTTCATTTATGACTTGTAGATAAGTAAAGAAGGGTAAAGAGCAATAACAACAAAAATTCTTGCCTTAATGAAACGATACCTTTCAAAACACCTGTCCTGCTCTCAGGTTATAACTGGGGCTATGGGTATCTTTGCTATAGATTTTTGCAGTTAGAAGTTTTGGGAAACCTCCTGTTTTAGGCATCATGTAACCATTTTTATTCAGATTCTCCTTATTCACATTGAAAGAGAGGCAGGGAGAAAGGAGGGCATTTTTTTTACTGACTGCTGAAAAATTTTTGGTTTAAAATTTAATTTTTCCCCTTTCTTAGACTTGGTCATATATGTAAGTGACTTTGTGATATAGATATACTTTCTTTAACAAATGATCTGAGATGCCAAATCCCCCTAAGTGAATCTTCCCTATATACAAGCATCTTTTCCATTTTAACTATGTAATTTTCTCCATTTTCAAATTTACCCGAAACACATTCAGGTATTTAATTACTGAAAGCCTCTCTTTTCTTTCTTTTTATTTTTTGCTTTCAGAATTCTTCAAAGAATTACTTGAAAATGCAGAGAAATCCCTGAATGATATGTTTGTGAAGACATATGGCCGCTTATACATGCAAAATTCCGAGCTATTTAAAGATCTCTTCGTGGAGTTGAAGCGCTACTATGTGGTGGGAAACGTGAACCTGGAAGAAATGCTAAATGACTTCTGGGCTCGCCTTCTGGAGCGGATGTTCCGCCTGGTGAACTCCCAGTACCACTTTACTGATGAGTATCTGGAATGTGTGAGCAAGTATACAGAGCAGCTGAAGCCCTTTGGAGATGTACCTCGGAAACTGAAGCTACAGGTTACTCGTGCATTTGTAGCAGCCCGTACTTTTGCTCAAGGCTTAGCGGTGGCAAGAGATGTAGTGAGCAAAGTCTCTGTGGTAAGTACTATTTGCTTTTGGTGTTTTGAGTTTTGTTAGTTTTTTTTTTTCTTTCTCCATTTTAACAGAAAGCTTGGGAAAGGTAGGAAAATAAATCCCAAGGATTCCTTCGGCTAAATAACATTCTTTTTCTTCTTCCCTTCCCTTCTTCTCCCCTCCCTCTTCTCCCTCCCTTTCTTCACTTTCTTCTTCTCACCTCAACTTTGTCCTTACACGTTTTAGAATTGTAAACAATACTATTTATGAACATCTTTTTATATCATTATTATTCTTTTGGTACTCTTGTAAGTGGGATGTATGTTCGCTTTGGAATCTTAATTTTTAAAATGTGTTTAAAACCACCATACTCTTTTTTTAAGATTTATTTTACTTACTTATCCCCCCCCACCCCATTGTTTGTACTCATTATTTGTTCTTTGTATCTGCTTGACTTCTTTTTAGGAGGCACCAGGAGCCAAACCTGGGACCTCACATGTGGGAGGGTGACCCCTAATTGCTTGAGCCAACTCTTCTCCCTGCTTGTTGTCTCTCATTGTATAACTCATTGCATCATCTTAACATGCCAGCCCATCATGACAGCTCGCTGTCTTGCTCGTCATCTTTAGGAAGCACCGGAACCAAACCCGGGACCTCCCGTGTGGTAGGCAGGTGCCCAACTGCTTGAGGAACATCTGTTTCTCCACCATACTCTTTTTCAGCTCTTATTCTGCTTCTCCTCTAGATAAGGAAACATACATACACAGACTCTACATTCAGTTGCACTCTAGAAAAGTAATTAATACCCATGAGCATATATTATAAGATGTGCACAGCTTTTTAGAAGACTTTGAAAATTACTGTGGACCACACTGCTCTGGACCTACTACAGATATTGAAATTGTAATATGTGGCAAAGAGCTCATGAAATAAACGTAGAGAATTGGATCACACCAGTGTTGTTTACATTATGTTCCTTGGAGTTAGTTTTGGAGGTACCTCAGAATACCCCTTGATGGTGGGCCAAGGGAGAAGAAGATCTTGAAGGGGTTGAGAATCTGTGTTCTTGCCTCCTCGTTCTACCAGACAAGCTTTGCATTCCTTGGTTTTATGTAGTAGAGTTTTGAGCAAGATTTTAAGGGGGAAAGAGTTCTACTGTTCCCTCACCCCATCTACCCCCTGTCCCAAAGATGAAATTTGAAAACCTCTTGAAGGCCCTGCCATCTCTTTCCTTTCATGACTCAATAGTAGTGAAGAAAGAGTATTGATAACTGGGACAAAGGAAATGCCTGCTTATAGTCCATTGCCAAAAAGGGCTGCAGACACAAACACAGCAGCTTCCGCTCTGGCATTTGGTTGTTTTGAGGACTGGAGGAGTGGTCAACATAAAACCCGTGCAAGGATAACTAACAAACACTAAAATCTAAACCAGATAACCTACCAGAGAGTTCATTTTGAGTTGGGGTGACTATAACATATTGTCCAAACCACGAGGTGCTTATTAACAGTTAAAACCCAGACAATAGATACAAACCAGGACAGTCCTGGGCAGACCAATATGCACGATCACCCTAGTCAGGAAGCTAACCAATGTGAAGATAAAGATTCTCAAGAACCATGATTATGAAAAATTGGTGCTCTAGGAGATTTCCAATTAAAATTGGGTGATGATAAGGATTAGCTGACTGGTTGCAATCATTATGACAGTTTTGTTTGTTCCCTCTATCTTCTCCCGGCCATAAACGGTCAAGAAATAATTCTTTCCAGTATGTTTTGGTTCAGTCCTTCTCCTGCTGATATTTGTACTCTAAATTGAGAATGTTTGTTGGGACATATAAGAGTGATATGGGGGGAGGTGGGGAGATAATTGTTATACTTAAGGGAATAATCTGCTTCCTGAACTTCTGTCATCCTCTGTAACCATTATTAATCTTTATTAATTGATTAATGATCAGTCTTGGAGATGTTCATGTCAGAGTCCCTAAAACAGTGCACAGTTCATCCAGATGAAAGTTGTGTATATTGGAGTTACCTAACATGTTTACTCTCATTTTACAAGTCTCCTTAGGTTCCTCATAAGCTGAATAGGCAGAAAGGTGCTGCCGTGTGCTGTGTGGTTTGAATATCTGCATGCATGTATGTGTGCACACTCATGCCTAAGAGAAAGGCAAGGATGAAAAAGCCCTTTGCAAGTATTTGAAAGGTGGTTTCTTTACGTTAAGCCTCTGCTTTCTGAGTTCCAGGGTTTATTCTAGGAAGAAGGACCAGGCAACTCATACAGGCTCATCTTGGTGTTAATCTCACTTTGCAAGGTTGGAGCCCCATTAGAGAACTGGGATTCCAGGACCCCAACCTTGCCACTGAAACAGCGGAATGGATTTAGAAGGTTAGAAACTTGCCTTTGTCACATCACCCCATCTCCCAGGGTAGAGAGAGAAATAAGCAGTTTGCTGCTTCCTAGTGTTGCATTCTTAACATCCATCTAGAATTAACAGTGGGAAATCAATAAGATTTGATGTTTATACAATTCAGACACCCCTCCCTATCCAATAAAGAGTTTGTCACCCAAAGGGAAATAGTAAAATGGCTATAATCAATTTCTGATGTTGCTTTTGGTATGAATTTTCGGAAGAAGGGTGATTTCCTATGTCTCAGTGTTTTTAAATTCTTTGAGAAAGTTACTTTCTAAATATAACCCCAAATTTATTGTTAGAATTGATACCTATTCTATATTTGTTTTATTCTGGTATCTGCCTAAGAGATATTTGCATAGTTATATGGGAATACTATGAATATAAACTACATGGCTTAATTTACATAGAAGAAACATTACTTACCAATTTAGTTGAAAATGTTTTTTGGCTACATTAGGATAGAAGTAATAGTTTTGTTTCACTACTGAGCTTCTAGACTTAAGGACTGATTTATCAACTGAGCTGGGTTATATTTTCTAAATGACATAAAAATGACACATAGGCATCAAATCTGTTTCTGAAGGTGCTGAAACACATATTATATAAAATCTTTCTGTGGAACCTTTCTGGATAAAGGCATGCAAGTGATTCTTACACACTGAGAAAATACTAATTAATTTTTAGAGACTGACTACCAATAAAACAGATTTTAATTTGAAGTACAGTGGTGTTGAGAACACAAATGACTTGGCTATCAAACAGAATTTCAAATGGATCATGTTGAAAAAAATCTATATTTGATTTCTTAAATAAGTAAGGTTCTCTACCACCTTGGACATCCAATAAGCAATGCTTTTTTTTTTTTTTTTTAAATGCCCAAGTGTTGTTTGCAGGTGGAACTGGAACAACCTGAGAAAGAATATGCCCAGTAAAATGAATTATCTTGGGCTGGGAAAAAAAAGAAAACTTTCAGAATGGGAAAGGTATTTCCTAAGAGGTCTCTTAAGTCAAATATGAAAAACATCTTGGTCTTGGGGCTACTGATTGCATACTTCTCAGAGATCTTCCCACTTTATAAGTGGCATGCCTTGCTTTTCTAGTCTGCTTTTGCAACAGAAGGGTTAGGTTGTAAGTTGAGGATGATTTGATTATCTATAAGCCTTTTGAAGACCTTTTAGTACCAGCAAGATTAGCTACAAGAGAAAGACACTTCATAGTTGAAGTATACCTGCCTTCCTCCAGTTTTTCTGGGCCCAGACATCCAGTGATTTCAGCTCACTCCATTGAGCTTTACAGTTCAAACTTCAGAAATGTCCCCTTAATTAGGAACAGATGGTTCAAGAATACCCTGGTGCTACACATCTTTGTATTACTTATTCCATCTTTACTTGTCATGGTTCATGATACATTTCTTAGTTACCTGCTTGCAGCAGCAGTTTTGCCTGGAAGGGCGAAATCTGTTGTGGTCTTTCAAAAATGCACAAGTGGTTACATGCACTATGAAAATTAATAACTCCTATGCCAAAGAGAGCTACATTCTCATGGTTTCAATTAACACTGACATAATGGGATGATGTCTACACCCTCCTACCACCCCCAACTACAGGGGCTATAATTAGAAATCGGTGCCTTACCATGGCGATATCTAAACAGCTGTCCTGCCTTGAAAATAATTCCCATTGCTTCCCTTCATCTCTGTCTAGCCACTATGCCCACCTACAAAATTATTAATACTCCACAAACTATTGTGCCATCCCTCCCAAGTCATTATAAATGCAAATTTAAAAAATGCTCAGTAGCAGAAGCTCTTATTCAAAGTGTAGACTTTCAGTCCACCCTTAACATTCATTCTTAAAGATGAGGGTGTGGATGGCAGGAGTGTGGGAGGTGTGAAGGGCTGAATAACTTGAGAGGTTACACACTCTCAAAAGAACAAAAATAGAACCCTCTTCAGAGGGGTTAAAGCAATGACTTAATAGGTCTTAACTGAGTCATATCATTTAAAACAAAACAAGATACATGTTTCAAGTATTTATGCATCTTCCATTTAATCTGCATGTCCATAGATAGTCCTGAGTAAATGTAGCTTCTTTACATACATTGAGAAATTCTGTTATCAGATAAATAGGTAGGAAGTTTTCATCCTCCTTCCTGTGTGTGTAGAATTCAAAACTAATCAGAATGTTGTTGAATAAATGCATCACATCCATGGCCAGTTTAGGTTTCCTATCTTTTTTCTCTTACCATAATCTGGGGAAATATTTCCTGTTATTTTTTTTATTGGGTGCTTATGTTACCAAGCAACAGATAAAATCTAGACTTTTTCTGTTAGTTTGTTAGTGTGGCTGCATTAAAAAAAGTTGCTGCAGCAAATATATGTTAGGAGTTTGGAATAAACTGAAAGGAAATGTGTTTTTAACTTCAGTGCAGCCTCTTGACTGCCATCACTCTGTAATGTGGCCTAAGGATCGTTCTGAATTACTGAAATGAAATCCAGGCCATGTGAAGAGTTCTGCTCTAGCATTTTTCTGTTTTCAGGCTGCTTGCAGTAGTTTCTTTTCTTTTCTTTTTTTTAATGTGGTGTTTGGAAAATTGGTAGAAAGTCCCAATCTATATTAAAAGAGTCATTGCAGAAAGAAGGATGTTTCTTTTTCTGCCAAGGCTTTTTATAGGAGAAATGGCATGCAGATGACACGTTAAATGGATATCCTGAGGAAGGCAGGAAAGGGGTTTGTTTGTTTTTGTCAGGTGGTATTGGGGATGGGATTGAGCCTAGGACCTTGTACGTGGGAAGCTGGTGGTACTCAAACACTGAGCTACATCTGCTCCCCAATGAGAGTTGTTCTTTTATTTTTTTTGTTTTGTTTTGTTTTTAGGAGGTACTGGGGATTGAACTCAGGACCTTGTACGTGGAAAGCAGGCACTCAGCCACTTGGGTTATACTCACTCCCCGAGGAATGAATATTTTTAAAAGTCTTAATAAATTAATAATTTTAGCATGAAACATAGATTGGCTCCTAAAAGATATATTCTATAGCACCTTTAAAGTGACCTTAACATTAAAAAATATCTTGTTTAGTCTTGAAGGATTTTCCAAGGATTGGAAATTATTAATGTATTGCCATTATAGATCAGTAACTCAGATTGAGTTTGATTTGAGTTAATGTAGAAGTATTGAGTCCAGATGACGTACCCTTTGTATCATAAACTCACCCTGCAAAGTAAACAAATCAAAACTTCTCATTCATATATAAATAACCTAAAACCTTTTTCTTCTATAATGTCCTGCTTTCTAATAGGAATTGATAGTCTCTCCTACATGCAATAGCTATTCTTTTTTATAACTTGGGTAAAGTTTGCAGTTGTTTTCTGATAGGTTTTGTTCAAGTGAACTCTTTCCTTTCCATGCCCGGCTGGCTTTTCTTGATCCTTTGAATTCTTTGTGAGCAGGCAGGGACTGGAGAGTGATTTTATATAAATACATGTATTTTTTTCTTATCCCTCTTGGTAACACCTCAAATAGTTACAAGAACATAGTACTGGCTCAATAAGTCATTATGGTTGTATTAAACAACACGTCATCTCATCCAAGTGTCAAATATTGTTCCATGTGAAATAGTTGCATCCTGAATTGCCTTCAAACAGAAAAAAACAAACATTCATTTGGTCAACAAACTTTGAAAACTGCAAATTCTCACTAGAAGACATCCAGCCACATAGCTGCAAGTTCTCACTGAGTGTGGAGATTCCTACCAAGGTCTGGGGGCTGATGGAGAAAGGACTAAACCCACATCTGCCCTTAAGTTCTCTACGGTCTACTATAGAAAAGAAGCCAAACTACCTGGGTTCAAATCCTGGCTCTGCCAATTACTGGAGGAACTCGTATGAGTCCTTTAATCTCTTTGAGTCTCCACTTCCTTATCCGTGACATGAGACAATAATGTATGATTATTTTGAGGCTTAAATGAATGACTACATGTCCTCTTATTAAATGTCAGCTATCAGTAGACAACTCTGACAACAAGACCTTCACAACTATGAAACCATAAAAGCTAGAGAAGCATTTTCTTCCTGAGACCATTAAACCATTCTTTGTGTTCAGAGAAGGAAGGGAGGAGCTTATAGTTTTCCTTTTCCTGTTCTTTCTTCCTAACATATTGAGAACTATTTAATCTCTTAGCTAGGACTGAAAAAATGTGGCTTTTGTAAAAGCAATCATAACTCCCATCCCCACCCCTACCCCAGCCCCAAGAATTCTGGAAGTCATTGACATCTGGGCTCAACCAGAGCCTTCTAAACAAAAAGGAAAACATCTCAAACCTTAGTTAAGAGCTGTGCCTCAAAGGAACAATCAGATTGATTATTTTAAGTGCTCTACCATGGCATAGAGAATAAATACATTCCCAAGGATTAAAGGAAGAATTTGGAGTATAGTTACCTCTGTTTTCAATCCTAAATCTACTTCAGTAAATAAAAAGTTATTTGGGGACTCGAGAGAAGTAATTAATTTTTGAGGGTACAAGGGAATAGAATGTGAATGAACTTGAATTTATATTAAAAATCGACAAAACCCCAGATCAAAGTATCTCTGAGTTCTCTGTTACACTTTGTTATGGGTGAAAGGTTTGCCCCTGGTATGGCAGAGAGAGGCCTTATGTAGGAGCACCCACCAGTGCCTGGTATTTCACAGTATAACAGCAAGATCCAGCACTGACTGAATCAAGGAGTACTTGAACTTACACCGGAAACATGAGAGAATTTGAAGTGAAGCACCGTGTACTTTTTGCTTTCTCTTCCCCGAGGCAGTGGCATGCCGTTGGCTCTTTCATCAACCTACAACTCTTCTTACTGAGAGCCTTTTGAAGATTGCAAAAGAGGAGCAACCATTTTGTTTACCCACTGGAATACTCCAGAATCAAAAGGTAGAGCTAGTTCTTGGTACTCTTGAGCCTACCAACTTGGTCAAGACTGTGAGAGTGGGAATGAAGTCCTGGGTAGTGGTTGGCATTTCTAACACTTCCTCGGGGTTGAGGGGGGACGTGGAATGAGGCATCACAGGGGCCTCCTGTTTAAGATTTCATGACAGTTTTTAAAACTCTCCTCTTTCCAGCAGGGCCTCATCCCACACAAGGGATTTGCTTCCCAGGCCCCGAATTTCCTTTGTGTGAAATAGTGCATGGTGGTCTGATTTGTGGTTGTGAGACGGAAGACAGATTTCCTCTAACTTTGGTATTTTGTGTGTCCTTTCACATTCCAATTTTCTTACGACCTCCCCATCTCTTTTTAGTTCTGGTATTAGTTAGTGTCTCCATAGTATGTTATGGCCAAATTCCTTGTGATCATTTTTAGTAGTTACACAACAAATCATGTGCACAGTATGAGCCACTACTTAGCCCAAGAATGAAATGGAAAAATTCCACCAAACCCAGCTTCATAATCTTCCTTTAATAAAATTCTACTGTGTTATTTAGTGTTGTCTCTGGTTTTAAAATTTGAGCCTCCATGGACCTATTTTAAAAGCAGTACTACATAGTGTACGACAGAAAAGATTTGATGTGCAATTGAACTAAGAGAACAATGGACTGCTTCCTAGGTTTAAAAAAACTGGAAAAAGATTTCATTCAAGAAATATTTCTTGAATAAAACTAGTTGGGGTTTAAGTTTTTAAAACATCTTATTTCCTAAAAAGGGCATAACACTCCAGAATGTCTTTGTGTTTTGTAGAACTGGCTATATATTCTCACATAGAAATCCTTACTTGCCTTGTTACCTAAATCACAAATACATTCCAGAATAATCCCTGGCACATAGTAGACACACAATAACTATGTGGGGACACTTTGGTTTTCTACATCTCTTCTTACTAGGGTGTTGTCTTCTCTCAAGCGTAGCAGTCCACAACTGCTAAGTGCTGCCCTGTGATTTTTTCAGAGCCATTACTTAATGATTCTTTTTTTTTTCTTTTTTTTTCAAAGATTTATTTATTTATTTAATTTCCCACCCTCCCCTGGTTGTCTGTTCTTGGTGTTTATTTGCTGCGTCTTGTTTCTTTGTCCGCTTCTGTTGTCGTCAGCGGCACGGGAAGTGTGGGCGGCGCCATTCCTGGGCAGGCTGCTCTCTCTTTTCACGCTGGGCGGCTTTTCTCACGGGCGCACTCCTTGCGCGTGGGGCTCCCCCACGCGGGGGACACCCTTGCGTGGCACGGCACTCCTTGCGTGCATCAGCGCTGCGCATGGCCAGCTCCACACGGGTCAAGGAGGCCCGGGGTTTGAACCGCGGACCTCCCATGTGGTAGACGGACGCCCTAACCACTGGGCCAAAGTCCGTTTCCCTACTTAATGATTCTTTACTTCTGTAAATCCAACCATTGAACAGTCTCACCAGTATGGGACCAGCATAAAATAAGAAGAAAAGAAATGCTGTCTGAGATTAGAGTTTCCTCTAAATGTCATACATCTGGGAAATCTTTCTGTCACGAATGTTGGATACGGCAGGTAGCTGGGTGACTGCTGGCAGGTCACTTAATCTCTTGGGCTTTGGATTTCTTATCTCTGCACTCATTGATCAACCAGGTCTACTTCCAACTCTTAAGACTTCCAGGATTCTTCGATTTTCAGGCCACTTGCCCTCTCCAGGCCTGTTTGCACTTCTGTAAATGAGGGGGAGGACAGGTACCCAAGTCCTAAAAACCTGTGACTTTAAAGGACTGAACTTTTAACTATCCAGAAAACCTAGCTCTGTAGAAGGGCCATTCCTCCAGGGTATTGGTAAGCCAAGCTTTTACTGCGCGTTAATACACAGTTAAAAGGACTAATTTAATGCCTAGGAAAACATTTGGAGCTGGTTAAAACTGCGGAAAAGCCCCAATTTTTCATTGGGAATGTCGACTTCAGTATATACAATTACCATCTTATTGTTGGATGTCTCCACCCCGCCCCCCCGCCCGCAAGGCTAGTGTTTGTTTGGGTTACATGTGTGTGTGTACATCAGATAGGTGCCTGACAATGTGTTTTTTTTCCTGACAGCACTAATCCCCAGTTCCTGTTCCTAAGGGCATTGTTGATAAGTGGTATCCAAAGTAACACTCCAGAGCTGGTGAAGTGCATTGTCAAGCTGCTACGCATCCCAGCATCTGTTCTTGCCTTGGTATCTGCTTTCAAATGTCTATGTTTGCAGAACTGGTTGGTACTGATAGAGAGGAATGCACTAATCCTCTGATACTGACTCCAAAGGAGGAAAATGGGGCAGAGAAAATGAGAAGACTGGGGAAGATTTAATTAATTCCCAGCATGTGATACCAAGCCATGATCATTTCTAAGCACTGATGGAAATGAGTGACAGGCCGGAATCAGCTCTTCTGTGGTATAGATAGTTTCAACTTATAGAAAAGTGAAGAGCATTAGTTTTAACTTATAGAACTCGGAAGATAAAACGATGTTCCATTTCTTTGAAGAAGAGAATCAGCACCATCTGACTTCAGTATCGCTTTCATACTAGTCCCTTCCCCTCCTTATAGAACCTGTAGTAGGCACATGTGTCCTGCTATACGGTGTCTCTCAGTTCCTGCTGGTGTCAAAGCCCTTCTAAAATGTGGCTATGAGTACACCCCTCTCCATCTAACCTTATTCCCCACAATTCCTTATTCCCATTCTAAGATGCCAAGGATATGCCATTATATTTTTTTAGATTCTGTTCATTTCATTCTCCCTACCTAGAATGTTCTCTCCTCATTTGACCACCTCAGTCCAACTTCTTCAAAATTTAACTGAAGACCCACCCCTTTACCCCAGAACACGCCAGGCTGAATGGCTCCCAAGTCTTGGAAGGGCCTTCATGTTGCCCCAGAGTTTAAAGTTACTTGAGTAAAGTTATTGGAATATTCTGCCATGTAGAATACATTGATCTTACCTTCTGCATAGTTCTTAAGCACAAAATGAAGCACACACTTGGTACCCTTCTAAACCTCGAATGTGGGGTTAAAGTTCAATGGGTGGTCTTATAGTCAGTGTGTTTGAGAAGATGTGCTTGGGTTCCAGTCAGGGAAAGACAAACATAGTGATGGTAGAGGCCCTCGCAGGCCATGCTTGGTGGACTGATGAGGGCAGCCTCCATTACTGACTTGGTGTTTTCTCAGGACTTTGGAATAATTGAGCAATTTCAAATGAGTATATTTTTGGAAGAGGGGCAGGGGCATGTGTGTGTGTTTAGGTTAATGCCCCATTTCTCCCCTCCCCACCACCACACATCTCTAATTCACCTCTTCAGGACACAGGGAAGGCCTGTAATTGTGGTCAGTCACAACTCGTTCTTTGCTAAGGTCATGGCCAAACCTCAACTGTCAACTTGGAGGACTTGCAACTTACTCCCCGCCCTGGTGTTTATCTTTTTCTTCGGTTCCCTTAGGTGAATCCCACAGCACAGTGTACCCATGCCCTGTTGAAGATGATCTACTGCTCCCACTGCCGGGGACTTGTGAGTGTTAAGCCATGTTACAACTACTGCTCCAACATCATGAGAGGCTGTCTGGCCAACCAAGGGGACCTCGATTTCGAGTGGAACAATTTCATAGGTGAGCAAGCGATTGCCGGGTCCCTTTCTGCTGAAGATAGCTCCACTTCCAGCCCTCAGAGACATTGTTAACTGCCAACTATGGAACTTCTGTACATCTTTTAACATTTCCCGGAGTCTGAGTTCTTCAGACCTTTCTACAAGTAAACATTCCCTTGAACTAATGGTGGCATTTCTGAAGACATTAGCACGGTAACCACCAAGTTTTAATAATGCGAAAATGCCTTTTCGATATTTTCTCCTTCAAGCTCAGTTTCAGTTATGCGTCCTAGGCTTTTAACCGTGTAACCATGTAAATGCTGTAGTCCAGCCTTCACTGAGCTGTGTGGGTGGCTTTTAAACTGTTGTCTCAGTTATGCTGCAACCGAATCGTCTATAAACTGGCCAGATACTCATTTGATATTTGGATCAAGGGAAAATCTGATTGCAGGAATTTTAGGGGTTCTTTTTCTCTACAATTTAGCAATCCCAGACTGCGCTGGTTGAAAGCAGAAGGCCTTCTGCCCTGATGATTTTGAGAGCTGTGTTCCCATGTATACCTTCTACCTAGCGAGCCATTACTGGCACCCAGGCAGCCATTTATGCCAAGTGGCCACTTTATGAGAGGGTTAATTGTGATTTGTGGGAAAGGTCCTTAATTTAAACAGCCAGCTATCAACTAAACTTGATGCCTACTAAGTGTGCATGTTTGTACATATATATATTAGTCCTGAAACATCAGTGACCAGCGTGGAAGCTCCCTCACACTGTGTGCCACCGGATGGCACACATATAATAAGAGCACACAGAAACAAACTCCCTCCCCTACCATCCCCCAGTCTCATTTGCATAATTGTGGAATTTGAGTGTCTTTATAAGCACCTATTTTTTACTTATTTGTCCAAATCATGGGAACATGTGTGCAATTTGCTGGCTTGGTTTTCTTTTGGGGGAGAAGGCGGGGGCTGGGAAATGCTTTTTAGTCGGCATGAGAGCTAATTACTATATTAATTCTGTTTGAACGTGCATCAATAAATTGGCTCCAACTGATTCTTGAGAACACTGCCGCAGGAAAAAAAAATTTAAAGCATGTGAATATTAAGCACCCCGTCACCATTGTAGCCTAAATAGCTCAAAGCTAGAAGACCTGAAAAAAATCTTTACACACAGAAAAAAGCAGAATCCCATGAAAAGGAAGGCATAACACTGGCAAAGACACACACACACAAATGGCACATCCTGCCCAGAATGAAGCCATGGGAGAAATTGTTGCTTCATAAGTATTTCCCATGGAAAAGGCCGTGACATTCCCTGATCTAAAGTAGTTATTATTCTCGCTCTCATACTCTCTCTCTCTCTTTAAATCCATCCTTATCCCCACAGCAAAATGTCAAGTTTGCTATTCAATTTTTAAAATATATAAGAGAGGTTGTGAGCTTACCAAACAATCATGCATAATGTGCATAATTTCCATACATCACCCCTCCATCAACACCTTACAATGCAATTCACTTTTGTTAATTTTTTTTTTTTTTAGGTACGGGGCTGGGGATTGACCCTGGGACCTCGGATGTGGGAAGCCGGTGTTCAACCACTGAGCTACACTGGTTCCTGAGGTGGTTTTTTTGTTTTGTTTTGTTTTTAGGAGGTACCGGGGATCGAACCTGGGACCTCATACAGGGGAAGCAGGCACTCAGCCACTTGAACTATATCCGTACTCACCTCATTTTTTGTTTTTTAAAGTTGGTTGCCCTTTTCACTTTTCCCAGTAATGCCCTACTTCTCCAGGCAAAGAAGGAGAATTTGCCAGAGGGTTCAAAATCTCATAGCTGGCAGTGATCCGATTTTGCTAATCTGCACAGACATATCAGAAATAAAGGGCAGAGGGTCAGAACATATAACCAAAGTCCTCTCCTCCTTGTAATAAAATACGAATCCTTCTCCATCTTTTTCCAGGAGTTTATTTCCAGGTCCATATCAAATCAAAACTATCCTCTGATTTACTCAATTAATGTTTTCAACTCGTTACCATAAGACAAGGAGGGCTTGGTTGCTCTCCTTGGTCTTATATGTTTAAACAAATTACATTTGTTATCTTTGAAGAAACAAAATTAGACCCAAGTGGGAACTGGTAAGATTTCAGAACTGACCTTCCCCACTTATTTCAAATGATATTTTTTTAGGAGAGGGGTTGGGGAATGAAGTAAATAATTGTATTTCAACATCATTTTTAACTTAATGGGTATAATAGTCTTTTTATTTTTAATAGTTGATATAAAAGGCCAGGAGTAATAGATCTTGTTAATCTCCAGTTCATTTGCATGAATTTTTCACCAGGGTCTAATTAATTCACTCTGAAGTTATAGAATTTAGTCCCTTCAGTTCCAATTTACATGCCTCTGTTATAAGTTCTTTTTTTCTTCTTCTTTGCACCAAATTTTTCTTCCCTTTTAAATAACTGCAGTTAATGAATGGTCAAGGGCTTTTTTCCTCCCTTCTTTAAATCAGATCTTGGGGTTAAGTCGGGGAAACTGCCTTTTGTTCTTCTAGCTAGGTCGGCTGGCTGAAGATGGGGGTTTCTGATTATTGGCGGCACAATGCAAAAGGAATTGCTTTCCCTAGTGAGAAGGGGATGCTTTGTTGCCGGGGGCCAGGGAGGGGGTGCTCAGTGGTGGTATCCCGAGCACTGAAATAATGCCGTTGGACTAGACCTTTTAAGAGACACAGGATGGGTTTTCCAAATCGGCTTTCATGCTGCCATACCCTCCCTCTCCTCTCTTTTAACTGTGTCTGCTTTGCCTTGAATTGTGACCCTTTAGTAAAGGTTGACATCTTGTCAGCCTTTATCAAGATGGATCCAAATAGTTGAAACACCTTGGACTAGATTTTGCAAAAGGTTGGTTATATAAAACCTTAAGTTAGAACAATAAACCATATATCCACACCCCTCACACCCCCTCACACACCAAAAATGTCAGTTTCTAGAGAATCATTGATTATGCTTAGGTGCAACTTGTTGCCATCACGTACTGTAGCTGCGTTAACATCAGTTTGACTCATAGCCAACCCTTTTAATGTCAGATGTTGCCGCCAGCAGGAATGTAGCACTGGGATTCCTGACAGGGACACCAGCGAGTCAGTTTCTGGCAAGAGGTGGGAGCCAGCCAGATATTCCACAAATAAAAGAACTGTGGCCTAGATCGGCCTGGAGAAAACAAAAACAGCAAGCCAACCATCTTTGGATTTCTCCTGGGGACTCCTTATCAGGGCTGGCCACTGCTCATCTGGAAAAGCCTGTTGGTAGCCATTCTTGACTTTTCCCAGGGGTTGGAGGGAGCTTTGGCTCCTGGGCTGCAGGCAAAAGGCGTCCTTGCTCACATTTCCCAACTGCACAACATGCACCGCCGTTGGCACTGGCCCCGACAAAGGCCCTGCTTTGCTCTCCATTCCCAGGCCCTTGTGTATGGCCAGTCAGCTCCGAATTTACAAAGACGCCAAACAGCCAGAAGAATTGAGGTTTATGTTTCCTTTCAGGCTTTCACAAACCCATTCGCGACCTGGTCTTTCCTCTCCACTAGGGGCGTAAGTTGTTATAAAATACACTGCTTTTTCTTGTTTAAACCTCTGCATTTTGTGTGTTTATTATCTGACTATTCATAATATTTTTATTTTGAGCAAGCAACTTCTCAGCCACGAAGGAATGTGCTTTCAGTACACAGCAGCCCTGCTGCTTTGACAGTGATGAACACATTTAAGTTGTGCTCCACTTGTTTACAAAAGTCTCCTTTTGCTAGCACATCAAAAGCATTTTTTTCTCCCCTTCAGTACAATGGTATATTCATGCTGGCAGCCTTTACTTAGATGTTTGAAGCACCACTTTATTGGGGCTTGCCACAATGCAATCTGAAACTTCATTTGTTATTACTTTTTTTAATTGCATTTTGTGGAAATCTGTTTGTGACATTGGAATTGTAGTTTCAAGAAATGACCCCATGCTTTAAAATGTGTTGCATTTGTTTGAGGTTGAAGGTGAAAGGTTGATGAACAAATTTAGGTTCATTGATATGTTGATGCTTAGCTCCTTTCCACTAGGACCTTTAGGTAGAAGTTCTGCAGTGGCCTGTAGCAGTCCTCAGTGGTCTTAGAGAAGGACACACAATCAAATAGAAGCTAGCGCTTCTTTCTAGTAGCTGTCCTTGGACTATTTGAAGACACTGGATAATGGAGGTCTAATTCAGCCTTTTCTTGCCCCATGTATTAAGTGTTAGTGTGAAAAGGGAAAAGGACAAGTTAAAAAGTGCCCTGATTGTCTTTAATGAAACATCTCTTTCCCTGCTTGGGTATTACATTTCCAAGTTCTTTTGATACTGCACAATAGGTATCAAGCAAAAATACTAAACCTTGTAACCCCAACAAAGCTGCATGACAAGAAAACAAGTACAGCGTATTTTGTTTAAGGGAGTCAGTGCTTTCTGAGAAATGGTAGACTTCCTCCAAAGTCTAAACGTGATTTGCAAAGTAATTGGCTCTGAGTATACGATTTTTGTGTCCTGGGTCTTGTGTTTTTTCATTCAAACGAAAATAGGTGGGGTAAAGATGTTTTTCACTTTAAAATAGATCGAGGTCCTTGCATTTGCAAGAGGAAGTTTATCTTAATAAAAAATTGAGTTTTTCAAAATTTCATTACATGCAGTCATTAGGATCCCTAGGGACACTTTCATTTGTATTTTCCAACTGTGCACTCAAGGATCTGAAATGGCTTCATTAAAAAAAATGAAAGAAATGAATTGGCATGCCAGGATTTTAGCATGATTTATGTTTTTGACTCTCATAAATGGAACTTGAAATGAAAAGATCCTGGGAAATCTCTGGGAGAACTGGCATAATATTCTACCTTTAGCCTTAGGTTTGTCAGCTGGGTGCTAGCTCAGAGCCTCACAGCAACAGCCATTGACACACAAAGGGATGAGTGGTCAGTATAACGAAAGATTCCTGATGGCTGCAACACAAAACATTCATCCGGCCATTTCACACTGTAGACAGTGATAGATTGTGACTAAATGCACTTTGGTATCATGGAAAGAGATAGGAACACACGAATTGAATTGTGATGCATGTCTTCCCCCTTGCCCACAAAGGAAACAACCATAACACGATCAGGCAGATGACCCAAGACCACTCTAGTGATTTACTTTTCATGCTGTGTTGTTCTTTGCCCAACCTCACCTTAGATGCTATGCTGATGGTGGCAGAAAGGCTAGAGGGTCCTTTCAACATTGAATCGGTCATGGATCCCATCGATGTGAAGATTTCTGATGCTATTATGAACATGCAGGAGAATAGCGTTCAGGTGTCCCAGAAGGTAATGAGGGCAAGCTGCTGGGAAGGAGAGCCAGGGCTCATGATGGGATTTCCTGGAAATAACCATGCTTACCCCACTGCAGGTTTTTCAGGGCTGTGGACCCCCCAAGCCCCTTCAGCCCAGCCGAATTTCTCGTTCCATCTCTGAAAGTGCCTTCAGCGCTCGCTTCAGACCATATCACCCCGAGGAACGCCCCACCACGGCGGCTGGCACTAGTTTGGACCGACTGGTGAGCACTTTGGCAGGGATGGCGGTGTTTATGGAAAAGAACCAGAAGGATTTGCCCCAAAAGAATTTTTAGTGGCAGGCTTACGAGTTTGGATATTTCAGGTGGAACTTTTCAAGCCCGTGGCACATGTTGGTAAATCTGCCCCTCTCATTTTCGAGCTCGGAAAGTTTGTGCCCTAAATCTTATCTGAGAATGTCCCTTTCCTGTCAGTGTGCATTTGCTGAACTTTTATGTGCCTTTCTCCATGCTAGGCCCAGGAAGGCTTGTAGGACTAATGGCCTCAACAAAGATGGGGAAGCAGATACCCCAGGCTTACTAGCAGCAGGCAGTGTATAGTAAAGGCTAGGGTGGGAGAAGAATAAGGAAATGTATATAAATTGCTTTCTACACTGCAACATACTGCAAAAAAATGTAAGGAAGGACAAATGGTCATAAAACAGTAGAAGGAGCGAGGAGGAAGGCTGGGGCGGGGGTGCTGTGGGGAGGGAGAACAAAGGCAGAGCAGTTTCATGGAGTAGGTAATGTGTAAACTTGACCCTGGCTGGAAAAGCCTTGCAAGAATTGACTATCTTATAATTGTCTCTGTAGGACTGGGATCCTGGTAGTTTATACAAAAGTGGTAGAACAGACAGCCGGTCTAGGCAGCCCCTCCAGAGCTGGCATTCCAGCTATTAGTTCCTTGGAATGTATTTGTACTTCTACGAAGAAAATTCTTCTGCATCCCACCTTCTCGCTAATGTTGGAAATGAGTTGCATATCACTCTGGAGATATTTTGGAAATGGTAAAAGGACACACCTGGAGGTGGTTGGGGGTTGTTTGACAGAGAGGTCTCTTTTCTTCTTAACTAGGTCACTGATGTCAAGGAGAAACTGAAACAGGCCAAGAAGTTCTGGTCCTCTCTCCCGAGCAACGTTTGCAATGATGAGAGGATGGCTGCAGGAAATGGCGATGAGGAGGAGTGCTGGAATGGAAAAGGCAAAAGCAGGTTAGCCCGTGTTGAGCGGATTTGCGACCTCTCCCTAAATGTGGGACAAATTTCGGAGAGGGTTCTTGTCCAGTCAGTGTGAAGTAATCATGTAACGTAATCATCACAAAGTAGCAGCAACCTGGAAGGCTTCTAGGCTTTCTTGGGGGAATGGGCTTTGTCATAGATGTGTTGGGGAAAAACCCAGCTGCTTGCAAAGAATGCTGGGGCCGAAGTTCATGACAATGGCTCTATTTTGGTATTAGGGCTGCAACTGGAGGTTGAGGTAATTCAATGGTGTCGTTATTTTTAAAATATTTCATACCTGTGGTCCTTTGCCAAAAGGGCTGGCCTCAAAAAGCACCAGTTCTCAAATGGTCTCATCCTCTTCCTTGAAAAGGACCTCTTAGCACATTCAGTCACTTAGATACGTAATCGCTTGGCCAGCCCTTGCCTCTGGCCCACAAACTTCAACAAAAGGGAGGGGTAGCTTTCAAAAAGGTCATGGTTGAATTGGAGAAACAAGACATACACCCAGGAAAAGGAGAAATTTCGAGTAGATCGTTAGGAATCGAAAGACTTGCAGGTAATTGTGCCCAGTAGAAAATACTAGAATCTAGGCAGGAGCCTTTGATGGTCCCCTCTAACCTTTTGCTTTACTGTTCATCTTGATGGGATCATTTCTCATTTCAGGTACCTGTTTGCAGTGACAGGAAATGGATTAGCCAACCAGGGCAGTAACCCAGAGGTCCAGGTCGATACCAGCAAACCGGACATACTGATTCTTCGTCAAATCATGGCTCTTCGAGTTATGACCAATAAAATGAAGAATGCTTACAATGGGAATGACGTGGACTTCATTGACATCAGTAAGCATTTGTGGTCTTGAGGTACAAATTGTTCTTGTATGCCTCGTGATGAGAACAAGTGGAATGAAATCAATTCCATTTTTTTAAAAACAGGTGATGAAAGCAGTGGAGAAGGAAGTGGAAGTGGCTGCGAGTATCAGCAGTGCCCTTCAGAGTTTGAGTCCAATGCAACTGACCACACTGGAAAGACCGCCAACGATAAAAAAGCAGCTGATGGTGCTGGCTCCCACCTGGTGGCCCAGCCCTCCCTCCTCGTCGTCTTCTGCATCTTGTTCCTGGTAATGCAGAGAGAGTGGAGATAATTCTCAAAGTTGGAGAAAAAGTGTTCATCAAAAAGTTCAAAGGCACCGGTTATCACTTTTATACCATCCTAGTGACTTTGCTTTTTAAATGAATGGACAATGATGCACAGTTTTTACTATGTGGCCACTGGTTTAAAAAAATCCTGACTTTGTTTTTCCATATTCAGTTTTGGGAGAAAGAAGGGATTTATACGTTAAGTTGGTTCCCACTCTCCCAGAATCATGTTAAACGTGGCTAACAATGTAGGTACAGAACTGTAGTTAGTTGTGCATTTGTGATTTTATCACCTTATTGTTTGTTTCTTTGTTTGTTGTTTCATTTTGTTTGTGGGGTTTTGTTGTTTTTTTTTTTTTCCACTTATGATCTCACCTTGTTTCTTACAAGAAAACCAGGGTCCTTTCTTGGCATGTAACATGTACGTATTTCTGAAATATTAAATAGCTGTACAGACGCAGGTTTTATTTATCATGTTATCTTATTAAAAGGAAAAGCCCAAAAAGCAGTGAAATTTCCATTTATCCCTCTTATTTTAGTTGCCTTATCTGAAGAGAAGTGGAGGTGATTTTGTTTTTTTAATTATTATTATTGAGGACAGAATGTGAAGGCATAAGCAGGCTTCTGAGCCACTTGCCAGATTGTATTCAAGCATTAATACAAGAAGAAAGCAATTACCTACTTAATTTCTAGCTGGGAAGAGGCTGCAGACTGCCCACATTGGTTGAGTTTGAATTGCATAAGCTAGAATCACATGTAGGTCCATTTCTTGAACCTTTTGATACTTCAAAGTGTAACCCATTTAAGAAGAGTCTGATATAGTCTCCCTTGAAAGATATAAGGCAATCAGGATTGTCACTGTTATTCACACTTAGTTTGGGGGTGGGTTTTTGTTTTGTTTTGTTTTGTTTTTAACCGGCAAGTTAGCAAGCCACTGTGTGCCGGTCTTCACGTCCACATTGACCCAGAAATAAGTAACCGGCAGTCTCATTTGATCCTCCTTGTTACAGGGTCCAGATTTCAAAGCCAGCCATATCCCAGGAACTTTCTGGGGGCTGGCCAAGAGTTGGGGTACAGCCTGGGCTCAGGGAATCGCTGTCAGCATGCAGGAGCAGAGCTTTTGTTCTGGGCACGTGTTCCTTGCATTTGTTTTGGGATCCCAGTGTTTTGGATTACAAGCTGTCTCATTTGAGTTGTCTCCTTGTCCATCCCCCTCTGATCAGAAAGGCAAAGGACTTGGAGTGGTTCGCAGCTATGTGCTACCTTGAGGCCAAGGAGCCCAAATTGGGGAGACTTGGTGTCAAAATTTTTTCCTGTGTTTTTTTTTTTTAACTTTTTTTTCCTGTTTGTTTTTATTTCATTTTATTTGGTGGGGGCTGAGGGGAAGAAGGGTGGGGGCTAGGTAGAGCTGAGAAGACTGCATTTTAACAGTGACCCTTAGCCATATGGATGAGCTGGCAAAGGCCATATCTGTTGCCCCAGGCCAAAGACAGACAACTGCCTCGGCCCCTTTAGAACGCTTTCCTTGTCTGCTTACCAAATGACAGCTCATAAGATTATGAGAATGTAACATCATTTTAAAAGGAGTTACCAAAAGTCTTTAGAAAAGACTAAAATTCTGCACGTCTCTTCCTGCTTTAGAAAGCCATTGAGATCCCAACAATTCTACAGAAGTTAAAACCCACAGAGAGGTTGTTTTTGTTATTGTTCAATCTTCAGTTGTAAGAGGAATTCTCTATTTTTATATTGAAACATAATTACTTGATAGCTCAGGGTCTACATTTCATTCAACTTTTTACACCAAATTCTGCAGAATGGTCAAAATGGAATATGGGGGGCTGTTGTAAACAGAGGCTTAATTTTATTAGAAGTAGCCAGTTATTTATTAAAGCATGATGTTAATAAAATAGGCATATTCTGGCTGGTGTGTGTGAGTGTGGTTTTTGGTTTGTTTTTTTTAAACAAATCACAGAAAACAAAATTGCAAGGGCACTCCATCTATGTATGAGGAAAAATGGATTGTAAATAGCTAAGCTGCCTTGTGAGAACTTGGAAAATGTGCTGATACTTAGTAACTACCTCAGTTGTAAGGAATTTCCTTTTTAGCTTAGACTGCTATTACTTTTACTTGGTAGAAATGAATCTGGCCTCCAAAATGTGGCTCAAAGATTTATCCCCATAGACCTTGTTAGATTGTTTTTAATTTAAAACGTTGAACTCTGCCCAGCTGGTTTCTTTCAGTCAAATTCTCTAAACCAATAACATTTTCCGAATTAAATATTCTTGAAGGTTCTTTGGGAACCTTACAGATTGGTTTTCTTTCTTGGCATTTTTTCCCCTGTTACCCTTTTATTATTTAAATTGTCTTTTGCTTTTGAACTTGAACTATGAAATAAACAAATCATAGATTTTTCCATTCAGGTCTGACTGAATAACTTGGCTTCTAACCAGCTGGCAGACCCATCCCCACTCCAAAAGAAAAAAAAAAGAATAAAGGCAAGTTGAATATTTTAAAGTCTTAAAGAGTTCAGAGTATGAGGTAGAATAAAAGCCTTGTTAGGGAAGACCTGACATTTCCAAACTCTCAGTTAATAGCTTATGAAGGGTTTGTGTTTTTATAAAGTCATTTGTGAATTTTTTTTCTTTCAAGAAAAAAAACCTCACCCATTCTGTACTTTAAAAAAAACATTTTACAACTCTTGGATTTATATTTTATTTCAAAAATAGTAATTAGCACCTATTACGTTGATAAAAGAAAGGCTGAGAAAAGAATTGACTTGCATTTTTAAACATTATTTATGGAATGTTAATAACCTAACAGTTTACATGAAGTACAATTGTCATTTGTGGTTAAGAACCAAAATCAAAATAGGTGCAGATAGTGCTACACGAGATTCTACTTCTCCTTTTGTGTTGGCAGAAGGGTTAAATCACAGAATATGTCTATTTGGATGGGTAAAGGTTAGTAAGTTAATAACAGTGTCTACTAGAGATAATGTGTGTGATCTTGTGGTCAAGCACATGTCAAACTATAAAATACGAGTTTCTAAGTCCTTTCAGCTTTCAACTTAATGGGAAGAAAATATAACTACATTCCATGATCTACTTTAAAAATTCAGTTTCTACTTGTTAAACTCCCATTTCTTCCCCAAGTCATTGTTATATAATGTGAAAAAAATATCTGAAAGATGAAATATGGTAACAGGAATTCAACCTATTAGTGAGGCAAATGCTATTATATAATATATATCTCTAATTCGGTTTTTAATTAGGTAAAATATTTACATGGTTTAAAAATCAAAATGCACTGGGAAGTGGATGTGGCTCAAGCAATTGGGCGCCCACCTGCCACATGGGAGGTTCTGGGTTCAGTTGCTTTTGCCTCCTACAGGAAGACACCGAGGTGACACGATGGGCTTGCATGGAAAGCTGATGCAACAAAGAGACACGAGGAAAACCCGAGAGACATAGCAAATGGAGCAGAGGTGGCTCGAGCAATTAGGTGCTTCCCTCCCGCATGGGTGGTCCTGGGTTTGGATTCCAGTGCCTCCTAAAAAGAAGATGAGCACCCAATGAAAAGACACAGCAGACAGTGAGGGAAGCCACGAGCGGTGGGTGAGAGAGAGAAATCTTTTTTAAAAATCAAAACTTACAGAACATGTAAAATCAAAACGTCTAAAGTGTAATTTTCCCTCCCATTCCTGCAACCCATCTGCTCAATTACCCCCACATTCCAGGTAAAGTACTGTTACTAACACTAATGATGTATGTATGTCTCCTCCTCTTCCTCCTATTTATTCTATTTTTTTTTATTAGAGAAGTTGTAGGTTTACAGAAAATAATGCATAAAATACAGAGCTCCCATATACCACCCTAGTATTAACACCATGCCTTAGCATGGTGGTACACTTAAATCAATTCATGAAAGAACAGTTTTATAACTGTACTATTAACCCTTATCCATGGTTTACATAAGGGGTCATGCCTGTGTTGTACAGCCTTGTGTTTTTGTTTTTTAATTTATTCTAGTAACACATATACAATCTAAAATTTCCCCTTTAAAGCTCTTTCAGATATATATTCCAGTGCTGCTAAACACGCTCACAATGTTGTGTTACCATCACCACTGTCCATTACCAAATTTTTCCATCAAGCCAAATAGAAACTATTCAATTTAAGCATTAACTCCTCATTAAGGTTTGTCGGGTTTAGTGATGTTTTCAAAGAATCCACTTACGGATTTTTTGATGCATGTCTTCTTCCAAAGTTTCTTTATGTATATATAAGCAAATGTGAATAGAGATTTTTTTTTTAACCTCTTTCACAAAAGGTAGCGTTTTTGCCCTATCTAATGTCCTGGGTTTTTTTTTAGGCGAATTAAAGCATTGAGGGGAGTGGATGTAGCAGCTGGTTGAGCGCCTGCTTCCCATGTATGAGGTCCTGGGTTCAATCCCCAGTACATCCAAAATCCCAAAACATCGAGCGTAGGTGGCCCCATAGATACACATCTATAATTACTAAGTTTAGAAACCCTATTTTAAGGCATGGCTTCTCAGCAATAGCACGTTTTTGTTTTCATTGCATTTAGGCCCATATTAATCTAGGTAGTTGTGCAAGAAACAAACATACACTTATAAAACAGTTACTTGTTTATTGATTGCTGTATTTTCAAACACATTCCCTGGTAGACCTTACCCTGTCACTTCTGGGCTGCCTTCCCCTTCGGGTCAATGGTGAGTGCTTGAGGAATGCAGATTAATTTTATTGATAGCCTAAGGGGAAACATAATTAGGAAGGTAAACCTCCTGCCAGGAAAAGAATATATACACACATGCATATAAAATGCCTTCCAGAATCCAAATAGAATTGTTTAGGTTTCCCTCTGCCTGGAATTTGCTTTTCTGCATTGCCATAGATAACCCCAAGCTCATTGTTAAGTCCATGCTCTTGGTGACTCGTTGCACAGGGGGTTGGTGCCCCGTTGGCCACAAGGATCATTATCAATGGGTGATTTTTCTACCCATTGGTGGAATCCCTTGGCTGATCCCAAGTTCCCCCTGCTCTCCTGTCTCTTTTAAAATGTAATAAAAGTTATGTTTTATTCTGCTATTTTCATTCTGAATACTTTGCAGCAAGCTCTGTCCGTGGGAACTAACAGACAATTGGATGTATTTACTGTAAAAAGGAAATAAGAAACTAACCATTTGCTAGTAATATCCCAAATGAGAAGTGAAGCAGGAGGAAGCTGTGTACCTGGCACTGAGGCTAGGCCACACCATTGATCTCACAGTTATGCAGTATAGAAAACACTCCATTTTGCAGATGAGTGAAATGACTCAAAGTTAGGTAATTACGTCCAAAGCAGTTCACAGATAAGAAATGGAAGTAGATTTGGAACAGGTTGGTCTGCCCCAGAGCCTGTTCAAGTGCTGTTATTACTTGGATTCCCCTTTTCCATAATTCCATCTTATCTGCAATCATCTGGCAGGAACCAGGCTTATCAAATTTACCACATGTAGAACTGTACTGGCCCTATCGAAAGGGCAGGTTAACAGTCAATGGAAGGCACTGGTTGACTTCTCCAACCAGAATGCAGGTGATGGAGTCAAGAGCCACCTGGAGAAAAACATTTCCTGGGAAGCATATGTGGCCCAACCAGTGGGTGCCTCCTACCACATGGGGAGGTCCTGAGTTTCAGGTTCTAGTGCCTCCTAAGGAAGATGAGCAGATGCCGCAACTCCTGGGGAGTGGATGTGGCTCAGGCCATTGGCCACTTGCCTCCCAGGTGGGAGGTCCTGGGTTCGATTTCCAGTGCCTCCTGGAGAAGGTGAGCAAACAACAAGCAGACAAGAGAACCATCTTGGAGAGGGGGGGATATAATATAAGGTAAATAAATCTTAAAAAGAAAAGAGATTCCTAACCTCACTGGCTTCTTGCTCCTCGTATTGCAAAGTGGAAGGAGCTCAAATGATAATGGTGCATGGGGACTCTATTAAAAATCTAGGATGTTCCCTCGGGCCGATACAACTGGTAGCTTAAAACGAGAAATTTATCATCTCACGTTACTAGAGGCCAGATTCTGAAATCAAGCTACGTTCCTTCCAGAAGCTTTAGGGGAGACCCTACTCCTTCTCTTTTCCAACTTATGTTGGTTCCAGGCCTTCCTTAGCTTGCTCCCTCCAATCTCTGCCTCTATCTTCACATGGACTTCTCTTCTGTTTTGTATGACACTTGTCATTGGATTTAGGGTAATCCAGGATGATCTCAACAATGTTAACTCGATGACGTCTGCAAAAACCCTTTTGCCAAAAAAGTTCGCATTCACCGGTTCCAGGGGTTAGGAGGTGGTCATATCTTTTGGGGTCACTATCCCACTACAGGGACCATGTGGCATCTATGTACCAGTTTTGGAGGGGGCCAATCCCAAGCGGGAGCTTGGAAAATTAAATGAACTCAAGCAATAGTGCCCTCCCTCTCCAGGACAGTCTCCTGTGACCCTGCCTGAAAGGGCTCTAGGGCTGCCCTGGCTGATGCTGTGCTGGGAAATGGTCAACTCGCTGAACAGTTAAGCAAACAGATTGCTGAGAAAAATACCATGGGTTTCTTCCTTTTTTTTCTCTTTTATGTATATTTTTAATGTTACATTAAAAAAATATAAGAGGTCCCCATACAGCTACCACCCCCCTCACCCCACTCTTCCCACATCAACAACCTCTCATCATTGTGGGACATTCATTGCATTTGGTGAATACATTTTGGAGCACTGCTGCACTACATGGATAATGGTTTACATTGTAGTTTACACTCTCCCCCTGTCCACCCAGTGGGCCTACCCTCTGGTTTATTGGACTTACCCCAGCCAGCTAACATGGAGGTGAAGAAGGTCAACCACCACACCAGGGAGCAAAGAGTGCCTACAACTGCAAGCAGGAGAATAGTACCCATCATCCATGTGGAATCTAAGCCCCCTCCTGATGTAGAGGGGGACTGGATATAACCATCCCAGGGTTCACAGGATGGAGGAATAGAGTGTGGATTAGAGTGGACTTACTGATATTCTACTATGAAACCATGGGTTCCTATAGGGAGAATTTCTACGTACTTAATCAGCTGGCATTCTCTGGGGAGGTAAATGCATTGAGGACCAGTGACTATAATCTGGGCTCCTCAAAGAGCCCTCAGAATGAAGCAACCTTCAATGCTTCAGCTAGGTCTGAGATTGGAGAACAAAGAACAGGGATAAACTGGCACTGCTCTAGGCAGGAAATTTAACAATGGGTTTTTCCTGCTGGGCTGGTCTCTGTGCTTATTAGAAATGACAGCATCTAAACACAAAATCTGTGCTTGAGGGAGAAGAGATTTAATTCTTTTAACACAGCATTTCCCACCCAGAGGAGGAACCTGGGAGTTTTTGTTAGTTTCCTGAACTCATGTACCGGCATGTCCTTTAGGCATCAGACAGTACGTGGAAAGGAAAATCAGAAAGGTCCTGTTCTAGGGGACTCGGGGCCCTACTGTTAGACCTCAGCTTTGACACAGGGTCAAAAGATGAGCAGCTAAGATCAGGATTGGGTGGGGCTCTCACTCCAAGTGAAAGACAAGCATTGCCTCAGCAGTCTGCAAAGAAGGAACATGACAAGTGGTGCCCAAAAAGCCCCTATTGGGATAGGCTAGAGTGTAGGGGGTGTGGAGAAGGCTGAATCCTCTCAGGTTGCCCACCGCAAGGCTGAGCATATTGCCAAGCCCAAGGACGACCCCATCCAATCCATCCCACGTTCTCCCACTTAGGTGATCTTCTTTATACACTCTGGGCACTAATAATTGTTGGGCCGATTACATTAGTTGGTTCTCCATAAATAAGATACAATTCCTTTGTCCAAAATGGATCATGTATGAGTTTTAAGGAGGCCATGTGCCTTGAGTTCTAGGAATTCATCCTATGGTCCAACCAAAGATAATATAGTTTCGTAGTGATCCACTGATGGTGAACAAAACCCCTGTAACTCAAAAGGCAGAGTAGGGTGGTGTGTGGGAAAGGGAGCAACCCATGAGGGCGCTGTCAGAGATTAGTAACAACTTTTCTGCTTCAACCTGCCCTTTGGGCCACTGGCCTTCACGCAACTTGGGCCTGGATGGATGCTTATTTGCCCTATGACATAATTTGCCCCCTAAGTTCCCTTTTGGAGAGTTGTCATTTATGTCCAGCCAAAGGATTTTCCAGTCCTTGTCATTATATTGAAACAGAAACCCAAATGAGGTGACTGGAGAGGTTGGCCCTTAGTTACCAGCAGTTTCTTAGGGGCAGTGGCTCTGGATACGTGGGCCTCTGAAACCACATGGAATTGGAGGCAGTAATATGGTTCGGGATATATCGGGCCCTGGTCTCTGCATAGGAGGGCAAGGAGGAGGAAGGAAGTGAGATAGGGTTCCCGTCTTCAAGAAGGCCATGAACCCATTGGGATACCAGTGAATACATGATCTCTTGGCTCATCTGCAGGTCAAGGGAGAGCCTTGCACACCAAAATGGACAAGGTGACTTCCTGGGGGAAGCTAGGCTCTAGCTGGGCTTGATGGCAGGGAAGAATTTCTATGTGAAGGTTGTAGAGGAGCAGGAATTCTCCTAGGAGCTGTAGGACTAAATTTTGTCTGGGGATGGAGGTGGAATGGGGGGAAGCTAGTGAGGAGGTAGAGAGGAAACATGTCAAGGAAAGCAGAGGTAATAGGTTTGAGTACAGGACTGGGGAAGGCTAGAAGCAGCCTATGAAACCCTCAAAACCCGGGCAAGGTAATTCAAAATTCAGGTGTGCAGGATCTAACTCAAATTCCTGAACTGGACATAACTTGGTGCCCAGAGTGTATAAAGAAGATCACCTAAGTGGGAGAACATGGGATGGATTGGATGGGGTCATCCTTGGGCTTGACAGTATGCTCAGCCTTGTGCTGGGCAACCTGAGAGGATTCAGCCTTCTCCACACCCCGTACACACTAGCCTATCCCAATAGATCCTGATTTGAAGCTTTCTGTGAAGACAATCCAGTTCTACACAAGGGGACTTTCTGGAAGTCCAGGTTTGGGATACAGTGAGGCATATGAGAAATGGTCCTCCCAGAATCCCATCACACCCTTGGATTCTGACCGGCCACATACTTAATATCACCTCCAAATCATCAAGCATTGCTTCTTGTTTACCCACACAGTCTTTTTCCCAGAGACATTCCAGAACTTGGAGGCATCTCAGACTTCTTCTGTCCTCCTGGAAGATAGTCCCTGGAGGCTGGTTTACCAGACACCATCCTGCAGGACTTTTGTGAAACTTCCTCAGGCATTAGGCAACCTGCTGGTGGTATGAATATAAATCAGGTTAAGGAGGTGCTAACATGATTGATGAGGGGGTGGGAGGGGTAGAGCCCTGCCTGCTTGCCTTCCTTATCCTCCACCTGCTAGGTGACCTCTGTCAGGTTACCTCTTGGATCATTTAGATCAAATGTGAAGACTACAAAGGGGCTGTTGTGATTTTTTTCTGGACCTCAGTCTGTTTTTCTCTTAAATGGGGTTGCTTTGCCCTTGGATGTTAAGAGTTATACTGGGAAGATGCACACACCAGTACTCTGGAAGCTGGACCATGCAATGATGTTCCAAGTTGTGGTCAATTGAATTATGTACCCCAAGATCTTAATCTTAATCCACATTCCTGTGGGTGTGAATCCATCTTTGAATATGTTAAGGCAAATTAGAGTGTGTACTCATTTGTGAACAGGATTTTCTAAAATTCTATTTAGGTATGGCCCAACAGAAGCAGGATGGGCCTTAATCTGTAATTTTGGAGGCCTTATACAGAGAAGGCCAGAGAGCAGCAAGAAGCTGGAAATCGGAAGAGCAGCATAAAGTGAGAGGTTGCCATGTGACTGGAGGCTGAGATGCAAGCCAAAGGAAGCCCAAGGATTGAAGCAAGCCAGTACCGGAATGCAACACTCTTTGAGGAGAAAGCATTGTCTTGCCAATGCCTTGACTTTGAACTTCTAGCCTCTGAAACCGTGAGTTAATAAATGTTTGTTGTTTAAGCCAATCCCTTGCGTGATATTTGTAATAGAACCTGGAAAAGTAAGATGCAAGGTAAGGAGTGCCCTTCCAGGGGGGTACGACACCAGGAACTGCCCCATCACAGGGCTTTGCCTGGAGTGGTGGCTGACTATTTTATAACCCCCTGCTCAACAGGCGTCGTGGTCTTTTAGGCTCTTGGATGAGGCATTTCTGACACCTGGTCTCTGAGTGCCACTTCCTGCAGTGTGCGCATGTGTGCCCTGGGTTGAGACTGGGCAGGAAGAAGCTTCAGCTGCAGGCACTCAAAGACAGACCCTGGCCCCCTCTGCCCTCTTGGCACACTCTGACTGTCACACACTGTAAACATCTAGAATGGAGCTGGCCTGCAAAGGCTATGTTTCTGTATACCTGCTGTGGCCAAGTGATACCAGGAAGGCTCATTTTTATAAAAAATGAGCAGATGGGAGTATGAAACTTGATTCTTCCTGGTGAGAGAAGTTTCTAACAACATACTCTGATTTAGGGCTTCAAAATAGGAGAAGCTCCAAATGGTCCTTTTACCCTGCCCTTTCACCCTCCTGCAGCCTGATCACACACCTCTTTCTACTCTTTTCCATGAAGGCAACTGGGGGAATAGAATCCCACACACTAAGCCTTTTTTCTAGGAGGTGGGCAGGCAGGACATTCAGGTAAGCTTCTCTCGCTTGCCTGCCCCATCCTACCCCACTCCTCTTGCCAATTTCCTGCCTGACTCTGGGTTCCTGGGAGAGGTGCCATCCCCTCTGTAAATTAAAGCTCCTCTCTCCTGGTCATATAGCAAATCTGTGCCAGCTCCTCTGGTTTCAGGATTGATAGGCAAGAGGGAAGAAGCTATGCAGAAGTGTTTCTGAGTGTCTAATTCCATCTCTATTTCCCCCAAAGAATCCAAAGTGGTCTCAGAAGGGCAGGAGGTAGAGAGAGGTTGGCTAATGCCAACAAAAGTCCCTCGGGCATTTTAGGTACTTCTTGTGTTTCCTCTTAGACTGACCCTCATTGTTTGTGTTGTGCCTAGTCAAGACTTTGGCTAAAATGAAGTATCCTTCAGGACACATCCTGTAATGGGCAGTGGCCAATACATATGGCTCTTCAGCACTGGAATGTTGCTGAGTGGAAGTCACTTTCTGCAATAATTCGGAGTTGGCTTCATTGTTGATGTCACCTTGGAAAAACCTGAAAGTAAATTTACCGGTTGTACCCAACTGTTTTAATCTGCCAGGCTGCTATAACAAAATACCATGGGCTGGTTGGCTTAAACAACAGGAGTTTGTTGCTTCATAGTTTTGGATGGTAGAAGGCCAAAAGCAAGGTCTCGGCAGGCCATGCCTTCTCTGAAGTCAGTAGCATCCTGGTGGTTGCTTGCTGGCCACCTGTAACTTAATCTGCCTCCATCACATGGCCATCTGTCTCTTTCTGTCTCCTCCTGTGGCTTCTCCTTCCGTATCCAAATTCCCTTTGCTTATAATGACCATGGTCATATTGGATTAAGAGCCACACTGATTCAAATTGGCCTCATCTTAATAGGATCATCAAAGACCCTATTTACAAATGAGTCCATACCCACAGGACCAGTGGTTAGAACTTGAACATGGCTTGTGGGGGACAAAGATCAATCCCTCATTCCAGCTTAGAGAGAAAACACATGGCATGATTTGATCATCTTAAATTGATAATTACCTTGGAAATTTGATTAATTTAGTACAGAACAAAATGCACCACCCAGTAGCTTATGTGACCCATGAGGGATTTTCTTCACCTGTTTCACAAACATCAATTGAGTATGTACCATGTGCTAGGCATTGCTAGGCACTGGGGAGACAAAAAATAAAGGAAAATAGTCAGGGTGTCCCTTCTGGTGGAGCTCACCACTAGTGAGGGAGATAGACCAATAGTCACATCAATGAAAGTATAATTACGAAGTGAGACCAGGCTTTCACAGCACCAAATAATCAAGTTAGAACCCCAGAAAATTCCTGTACCCCCAAACATCAGTCATGGAAGTAACTAAGGTCAACCTGAGTGAGCATCAGCATCCCCTGGCGGGCTTGATAAACAGCAGCTAGCCAAGTGCCACCTTCAGAGTTCTGATTCAGTAGGTCATTTCTAACAGGTTCCCAGGTAATGCTTGAGGCTGGGGGTCCAGGGATTACATTTTGAGAATCATTGGCCTAAACAAAAAGATTTTGGGCCACACCACTGCTGGGCAGTCAGTTAGAGGTACCTCCAGAGAAATACTGGGAAGAAAAGAGTCAAGTAAATGGCCTTAGACCACAATCAACCGGCCACACTGATAGCTGAGGCTTTAGGCATGTTTCTAAATGGAGCCTGAACTCTGTGTGTCATTCCCCAGGATCCAGAGAAAGTCAAGTAAGTGTGGAGAGTCAGTGGGGTGGACCCACTAGCCATCTTATTGTGCAAAGGATCAAAGAGTCACCTGAGCATGATCGCACCACAAGGGAGGCTCAGGTAAAGATACAGGTATGGGGGTGCTTACAGACAAGTGTTGGAAGGAAAGGGTGATTTGGAATAGGGCCCTTGTCTATCCTTCCATTCATCTTCTGGTCCAGAACCCATGAATTAAAGGTGGTTTCACAAATCTTTGCAAGAAGTTGAGAGGACATGCCAGCATCAAAGCCTCTGGAATTAGTTACGATGCTTTTGGCTGCAATCTGACTTAAAAAGAATTTATCATCTCACCTAACAAGAAACCCTGATGTATGAAGGCTCCAGGGGTGTTTCATTCTCAACGTTGTTATCAAAGAGCCAAAGTCTACCTGTTGGGTGACTTCTCTCATGTTTTCAAGATGTCTAGAACAGTCCTAGTTACAACACATCTCCACACACCACTTCCCATAGGTAGCAATGAAAGACTGTTTCTTCCTCTAGACTCTTTTGAAGAGCTGAGAAAACTTTCCCAGAAGATATCCCCTTCCAGCAGATATCCTCTTGCCTCTTGTTGGCTAGAATTATTGAGTATAGAGGCTAACCAAAATTTACCTTCTGGGGCTGGGGCCAGCCTTACCTGAAAGACATGGCTGCAGGGAGAAGGATGGCCTCCTGAACAAATTAGGGGATGGTACTACTAAGCCAAAGGGGTGGTGATGCAAAATACCAGAAATTGATTTTTATAAAGGATATTTATATGGGGTAGGAGCTTACAGATACCAGGCCATAAAGCATAAGTTACTTCCCTCACCAAAGTCTATTTTCACATGTTGGATCAAGATGGCTGCCAATGTCTGCAAAGGTTCAGGCTTCCTGGGTTCTTCTGATATCAGCTCCTCTGTTTTCTCCACAGGGTCAGTTGTAGACTATGAGGCTCTCTAGGCTTTGTCTCTCTCTACAAGGTCTGCTGTAGACTATCAGGTGAACAGCTCTGTCTCTCTCCCCAGGGCTCCAGCTTCATCATCAAACTTCAGGATCAAGACTCCAACATTAAAAGCCTTCAACTCTGTCCTTTGCCATGTCTTTTACCTGTGAGTCCCCACCCACCAAGGAGTGGGTACTCAATGGCCTACTGACACAAGAGGTTTACTTGATTAAGTACTTACTTACTTAATTACTTGATTACTTAATCAAGTAAACCTCTGAATCCAATATAATCTCATATGCCCAGAGGAAAAGACCAGTTTACAAACATAATCCAATATTTCTTTTTGGAATACATCAATAATATCAAACTGCTACAGGGATGAATAACGAGGAAGAAAAGAGGAATGCATATTGGTTAGTTAAACAACCGGGTCAGCTATACCTGTGGACCAACAGAGGGTAACAGTAGGGGTATAGGGCACTCCTGCAACATCTGCAGTGGGGAAGTGGAGCACTATATCAGAGCATTAGTCATCAGCAACTTTGGCAGAGATAGGAAACTTCACTGAGCTTCAGAGTTTCTGGAATGTAGACTTTCACGGAGATCAAGATGTCATCATCTAGACATATGCCAGTTAGACTCCCATGGACACTGAAGATCATTAAAAGTCATTCAGGTCAGTTTTGAATCATTGATGTTTGATTGTCCTGCCAAGTGGTTACATAGCCACCACTTGAGCACTTTCAGGACAGAGATCTCATTAGCTACTATGGTGTTCTATCTGTGGGCAGCTCAATATATTAGACAGTTTTCCTGGCACAGTGCTTGTGATTAGGTGGCAGAGCTTTTGAAGTTTCTGTCAGTGTTTCCACCACTGGAAATGGAAGTTCTCAGATGTTTCTGGCTAAAATTTCTCGTAGATCCATGTGTGATGCCAAGAGCTACTTTAAAAATCAACCAACTATTGACATAGAGGGTAGAGTTTCACACAACAACTGAGGTAATGCTGAGTTCCCATTCCAGGAAACTTTTGTCTCCCCAATGGAGCAGCAACAATCCACTAAGTACAAGGTCAAAGACCAGTGAAGAAGGATGGTCCAATGATAGGCCCTTGATACTGATGACTATGCTTATGAGCCTGTGTGCTTGAAATTTCAAATAGGCCTAGAGCTGCAAGGTGCATAATAATTATTTCCTGAGAGCCTACATGTTGCTCAAATGTGGCCAGTCTCGAAGCCAAACAACATGTAAATGCATTACGTTCCCCCCAGCATGGGACATATCTCCCGGGGATGAGCCTCCTTGGTGCTGAGGAATTGCTACCAAATACTGGCTGATGATGTAACTAGAAAATGACCTTGAATAAAAGAGTCAACTCAGACCATCAGAATATCTCAGCCTACGTGTAATATCAGGTGTCAAAAATGCTTTTTGGCCTTGAATAAAAGGAGAAAATGGAAAGGACAAATGAGTTTATATGGCTATGAGTCTCCAAAAAAGAGTTGGGACGTCATCAGAGGGGTTGCTCTTACAAATGCCTCAGCAGGGTCACAGAGACAGCCAAAGTAGATACAACCCCAGATATTGGTTCTTCTGTGGGCTACAGAGATCCACAGGTTCTATGGTCATGGCAGATGGAATTCAGTGCCATGTCAGTTGGTCCTACTTTGGAGTTTGTGTTCCTGAGTGTGATGGAGTTGGACTCAGATGTGATCTTTGTTCACAAGCCTCTCCTGTTACTTTTACCAGACCCGTGTTGGTGCTGGGGTTTGGTCTATGCTCAGGGGACCTGAATCTTTGGACTTCCATGTGATAGTCAGGACCTGAGCCTCAACAGACCTGCAACTCCTACCCCCTGGTTTAATGAACTTACTCCAGCCAACTAACAGGGAGGTGAAGATGGTCAACCACCACACCAGAGAGCCAAGAGTGTTAACAACTGCAAGCAGGAGAATTGCATCCATCACTCATGTGGAATCTAAGCCCCCTCTTGATACAGAAGTGGAGTGGACATAACCATCCCGGGGTCCACAGGATGGAGAAATAGAGTATGAATTAGAATGGACTTACTGATATCCTATTCCGGAACTATTGTGATTAGTAATGGAAGAAATTGATGCCAATGAAGAAAGTGGCCACTGTAGTTGCTGAGGGTAAGGTCAGGGAAGAAGAGATATGATGTGGGGGCATTTTCAGGACTTGGAGTTGTCCTGGGTTGTACTGCAGGGACAGTTGCTGGACATTGTAGGTCCTACCATGGCCCACTGAGTGGACTGGGTGAAAGTGTAAACTACAATGTAAACCACTATCCATTTGGTGCAGCAGTGCTCCAAAACATATGCATCAAATGCAGTGAATGTGCCATGGTGATAAAAGAGGTTGTTGATGTGGAAGGAGTGGGGTGAGGGGGGTGGGGGCTGTATGGGGACATTAAATGTAACATTAAAAATTTTTAAAAATTGAAGTCCATGTAAAGTATATATTATTAGAAGGTCTTAAGATTCTAGCTTAAATCAAGCCTTCATAAGAGCTCCCTGAAAATGTTTTGCTGAGGAAGTTTTGCTGTGTAGTAAATAGGGTACCATCATTGTCAAAAAAAGTCCCTGCAGAAAATATGACATAGGGCTGGAGAGTTGATATACCTTTGAGGCAGGACAGTGAAGGTATACTGCTGGCCTTGCCAGCTGAAAGCAAACTGTTTTTTGGTGGTCCTTACTAATAGAAATTGAGAGAAAAAAAAACATTCCCCAAAGCAACAGCTGCAGGCCAATTACCAGAGGCCATGATGATTTGCTCAAGCAATAACACCACGTCTGGGACAGTAGCTGCAATAGCAGTCATCACCTAGTTAAGTTTATGATAATCTATTGTCATCCTCCAAGATCCATCTGTTTTCTGTATAGGCCAAATAGGAGAGTTGAATGGAGATGTGGTGAGACTCACCATCACTGCATCCTTCAAATCCTTGATGGTGGCACTAATTTCTGCAATCCCTCCAAGAATCTAGTATTGCTTTTACAACCCTCACTCCACAAGTCAGGGATCCAATGTTGGGATTCTGCCAGTTGCTTGGTATGTCTATTCCAATTATGCTTTCTGCAACTGGGGAGATAACCACAAAATAGGTGTGGGGACTCACTGGACCTGAGCTAAAACTCCATTAATATCCTGACCTTCATAAGCACCTACTCTGACTGGTGGACCACAGTGATGTTTTGGGTCTCCTGGAATTAATGCCACTTCTGAGCCAGTGTCTAATAATCCCCAAAATATCTGATCATTTCCTTTTCCCCAGTGCACAGTTACTCTGGTAAAAGGCCATAGATCTCTGTGGGGAAAGGTGGGAGGAAAATTAACAGTATAAATTTTGGGCAGTTTAACAGGATCCTTCCCCAAGGAGACCTGGCCTCCTCATTCAAGGGGCTCTGGGTCTGTAAACTGTCTCAAGTCTGGGAATTGATTAAGGGGCCATGATTCTCTGGGTCTGTAATTTGAGTTAGGGTTTTGTTCACTCGACCTAGAACTCTTCTGTTTATACATATCCAGAAGAAATTTAGTAGACTGCCTGTCTATTTCACTTCTAGATACCCCATGATATATTAGCCAACACCATAACTCTACATGACTCAGTATTTTGAGTGCTTTTTTTTTTTTTAAAGATTTTTATTTATTTATTTATTTAATTTCCCCCCCTCCCCTGGTTGTCTGTTCTTGGTGTCTATTTGCTGCGTCTTGTTTCTTTGTCCGCTTCTGTTGTCGTCAGCGGCACGGGAAGTGTGGGCGGCGCCATTCCTGGGCAGGCTGCTCTTTCTTTTCACGCTGGGCGGCTTTCCTCACGGGCGCACTCCTTGTGCGTGGGGCTCCCCCACGCGGGGGACACCCTTGCGTGGCACGGCACTCCTTGCGCGCATCAGCACTGCGCATGGCCAGCTCCACACGGGTCAAGGAGGCCCGGGATTTGAACCGCGGACCTCCCATATGGTAGACGGACGCCCTAACCACTGGGCCAAAGTCCGTTTCCCCTTGAGTGCTTTTTTGAATTTGTCTTTCATTGTGGTAGCCACACCCATCTTGAATTTGGCGATTAACTGCCAATAGTTGACTTTTACCAGACAAACATCTGATCATACCCATAATGTTTAAGAATTCTAACTTCATCACAGCCCTCCCTACAGTAATATCTGGACTACAAAGAAGACTACAAAGAAGACCAGCCACAGAGCTCTTCAAAGAAGATGGAGTTAGTCTTACAAATTTATTCCTCACAGTCCTGGTTAAAGGTGTGTTCTCTGGATATTCCTGGGGTGGGTGGGCAGCTTTCAAATGGTAAATCCATTCTAGCATTCCAATCTCCCTAAGCCTTTTAATTCTGTCTCCTACTTTGTACCAGGGCAAATCAAGCATCCCAACCTCAGACATGCTAGGCCATCTTTTGGTCAATGTTTCAGTCAGCCACCCAAACAAACAGTTAGAGCCCTTTCTAATTCCTTGAGCTACAGTGTTGAATCCAGAATTTCTGCTTAGTGGACCCATATCAATAAATTCAGCCTGATCCAACTTCATATTCCTTCCACCATTATACCATACCCTTAGTATCCATTTCCACATGTATTCCCCTGATTTCTGTCTATATAAGTTGAAAAACTCATGCTGATCTTTTCAGCTCTGAGTATACTTTATTTCCTCATAGGTCACACTTTGTATTTCACCTTTGGGAGCTTGCTGTGATTTTAGTCTAGTAATAGGCCTCAAAGACAAGAGAGGTGGTGGGGGTGGGTAAGGAAAAGGATTAGAAATGCCTTGCAAGCTACTGACCTCAGGGCACTCCTTTGCATTTTCTTCTGGTAAAACAGGATTAATCTCTTCAGGTAGGGGTTGGAAGGCAGTTTTCTCAGGGCAGACTGGAGACTCAGCAATGCATGCTGGAGTTTGGCTGGTAGGTGCCTCAGGGCTGGTTGGAGGTCCAGGCTCCCTGGGGCAGGCTGGAGGCTGGATGATACAAGGTTGACAAGGTGTTGTCTGGACAGGCAGGTCTTGGCAGGCTTATCTGGTAAAGTCTCAACAGAATTCAGGGTTTCCATGTCTCCACCAATATTTTCATTATCCCATATGTCTCCATCCCAATTCTCTGGATTCTACTCTTTTCCCATCAATGTCTTCACTTTAACTGCAGAAACCCTGTGGGATTGAGATTTTAGTTTCCTTTGTAACTCTGCTACTCATACAATGAAAGTCTGAGTTTGGTTCTCAGATATTTTGAGCCTGTTACTACAGGGGACAACATTTTTTCGCATCATTCAGGCAGTGTTTAAGTTTCAAATTTGATGCTTTTAACTCATCTCTTTCTTTTGTAGCAATATCCAGAGTATCTAGGAGGAGCCAGCCAACATCATTATACCATCTGACTCTACAGAACTCTGTTAAGGTGTTGAAAACACTTTCACCCAGATCCTTGCTTCTTATAAGCATGGAAGTAGGGGAATCCAGTGAGGATATTTTGAGTATCTCAGCTGCCAACTCACAAAATGACTTTTAGCAGCCTCTTCATTTTTGGAAAGGGAGTCATCAGTACCCTTGAGTCCAATTAGAGTAGAGAGCCAATTGCAAAACTCCCAGAATCACCTCAGACACCAAACTCTTGGTACTTAGCTATATTAGTCAGGGTTCTCTAGGGAAACAGAACCAACAAGAGATATCTGTCAATAGTATGCAATTTTATAAGAGTCTCTCATGTCACCATGGGGATGCACAAGTCCAGGTTCTGCAGGCAGGCTGCAACCAGGGGCTCCAATGAAAGTCCAGTGAAGGTCCTTGATGAGTTCTGGCAGACATTGGCTGTCCAAAGACAAGCTGGGAAATTTTCACTCAATGCTGGAATCACTTCCCCTTTTAAGGCATTGAACTGATTGGATAAAGTGTCACTCATGTTTGATGGCAATCTCCCAAATTGATGTAATTGTAATCAGCTATCTATGATTTACCACTGCAGTAAAGTCAACGGTGACTAAAGTTCATAAATGTCCTTGTATTACGTTTAGCCCAGTGTTTGCTTGACCAAACAGCTGAGCAGAATTACCTGGATGGGTTTACCCAATAGCCTGATCATCACAGTCAGCCAGAGTAGCAGAAAAATAAAAGGATGAAAAAAGTGAATAGAGCCTAAGAAACCTGTGGGCCATGATCAAGCTTATATATATACAAATTTTGGGAGCCCCAGCAGCAGAAGAAAGAGAGAACAGAGTAGAAGGTATATTCAAAGAAATAATGGCAGAAAACGTCCCAAATTTAATGAAAGACATGCACCTGCATATTCAAGAAGTCCAATGAACCCCCAGCAGGATGAACATCAAGATAGTCATGCCTAGACATATAATAGTCAAACTGTCAAGTGATGAAGACAAGGAAAAAGTTCTGAAAGTTGCACAAGAAAAGCAACAAATTGTGTGTGAAGGAGTTCCAATATGGCTAAGTGTTGATTTCTCATTAGAAACTATAGAGGTAAGAAGGTAATGGGATGGCATCTCTAAAGTGCTGGAAGAAAAAAATTACCAACCATGAATTTTATATCCAGTGGGACAGTATTTCAAAATATGAGGGAGAAAATAAGATAAACAAAAACTCAAGAGTTTGTCAACACTAGATCAGCCCTGCAAGCAGTGGTAAAGTGAGGTCTTCAGACTGAAAAAAAGGACACTAGCCAGTGGATTGAAGATGGGGTTAACTACCAGGTCAGATGGCCCCTCTTTGGAAATGGTGTTTATGTGTGATGAATCTGGACTCAGATGGGATCTTCCTTCATAAGACTTTCACGCTAATGTGCTGGAGGTGCAGTTAATGTTGGGGTTTAAGATATATTTAGGGGATTTGAATCTCTGGACTGACAATGTGATAGCCAGGTCCTGAGCCTCAACAGACTCCAGCACCTACAATCTGATTTATTGGACTTACCACACTCAGCTAAGATGGAGTTGGAGAAGGACAACCACCACACCATGGAGCCTAGAGTGATTACAACTGAAAGTGGGAGGATTGCATCCAGCATCCATGTGGAATCTGAGCCTCCTCTTGACATAGAGGTGCAATGGACACAACCAATCCAATGTCCACATAGAAGAGGTGGCATTGGATTGGGAAAAGTGGACATGGTGGCTGATGGGTATGGGGAAAGGCAGGAAGAGATGAGAGGTGGAGGCGTCTTTGGGACATGGAGCTGCCCTGGATGGTGCTTCAGAGGCAATCACCGGACATTGTAAATCCTCACAGGGCCCACTGGATGGAATGGGGGAGAGTATGGGGCATGATGTGGACCATTGACTATGAGGTGCAGAGGTGCCCAAAGATGTACTTACCAAATGCAATGGATGTGTCATGATGATGGGAACGAGTGTTGCTGGGGGGGGGGGGGAGAGGTGGGGTGGGGGGGCAGGGTTGAATGGGACCTCACATATATATTTTTAATGTAATATTATTACAAAGTCAATAAAAAAATAAAAATTAAAAAAAAAATCCAAAAAAAAAAAAAAAAAGAAATATGCAACCATATGGATAGTTAAAAATTCCAGTACTACTGTATTGTATTTGTGGTATGTAATTCCATTTTATATTCCTTACTGGCTGTAAATGTAAATGTATAAAATATAATGATATGCTGAAGGCAGGGAGAGGGAGAAAGAGGTGTGATATGGCGTATTTTTGGGACTTGGAGTTGTCCTGAATGAAATTGCAGGGACAGATGCAGGACATTGTTTATCCTGCCATAACCCACTGGATGGACTGGGGGAGTGTGTGAACTACAATGTAGACTATGGTCCATGTGGTGTGGCTGTTCTCCAGGGTGTGTTCACCAAATGCAATGAATGTGCCTCATTGATGAAAGGGGATGTTGATGTGGGAGGAGTGGGGGGTGGGGTGGGGAGAGAGATATATGGGAACCTCTTACATTTTCTAAAGTAACATTTTGTGTGATCTACTTATCTTTTTAAAAAAGAAAATAAAAAAATAATGATAAATCTGTGGTTTTGTACATACAATCAATAAAGATATAATTTGCAACAAGTACAGCAAAAGATGGGGAGAAATAGGGTATGGGAACAATGTGTGTGTATACTATTGAAGTTAAGCTGGTATGAAATTATATGTGATTCTTAGAGATTTGGGATTTCTATCAAGCTCCATGGTAGCCACAAAGAAAATATCTGAAAAAATATATAAGAAGGAAACTAGAAGGGACTACAATAGTACACTACAAAAAATCAAATGAATGTAAAAGTAGGCATTAATGAAGAATTGAGTGGAAAATGTATATAACTTATTAAGTCCAAATCAAAAGACCAAATAAAAAAATGGCAGAAGAACGTCCTGAATTATCAGTACTTAAACTCTCAGGTGAAAAAAAGCAGAGATTGGCAGAATGGATTAAAAGAAAACATCACCCAACAATATGCAATTTTACAAGACACTCATGTAAATTCAGAGACACAGGTAGGCTGAGGTGAAAGGATGGGAAAAATATACCATGCAAATCAAAAGAGAGCTGTGGTAGCTATACTAATATCAGAGAAAATAAACATTAAGTTAAAAACTCTTATAACAAAGACAAGCACCATAAACTGATAAAAAGGGTCAAGTCAACAAGAATTTGTACCAATTATAAATATACAAACAGCAGTGCCTTAAAATATATGGAGTATTGACAGATTTGAAGGGAGAAATAGACAGTCCTAGCACAATATTGTGAATGTAATTAACACATGTGCATTATCTGTTTGAATATGGTGAAAAGGGAAAATTTTAGGTTATATATATTTTGCTGGAATAATTAAAAAAACATAAGGGGAAGCAGATGTGGCTCAAGCAGTTGAGCACCTGCTTCCCATATGGTAGGTCCTGTTAATAGTAGGGACAACCGATTGCATAAGGCAGGTGTTTATGGGAACTCTGTCATTTCTGCATGATTTTTCTGTAAACCTACAAGTTTTCTAATAATAAAAAATTTATATAAGACAAAATTTGCCATTTTAAACATTTTTAACTATACAATTCCAAGACATTAAATACAGTCACAATTTTGTGACACCATCACCACTATTTCCAAAAATTTTCATCACCCTAAACAAAAACTGTAGCTATGATGATTAATTTAATCTATCAACTTGGCCAGGTTATGGTGTCTACTTGTTCAAGCTCTGACCTGCTTGTGAGGCTCTTCCATAGATTAGATTTTCATCTATAATCAGTTGATTGCATCTACTGTGGAATGCATCTAAAATCAACAAAGTAGATTGCCCTAAGCAATGTGGGGCATCTTCTCATCCAGTCAGTGAGAGGTCTTAAAAGCAAGAACTGAGGAATTCAGAGGTCAGAAAGAAAAAATTCAGATTTGATTTCAACATTGGCTCTTCAACCAATCCAAGGTCCACAGAGAAAAGGTGGCTTTGGAGTGGGAAAAGTGGACATGGTGGCTGATGGGTATGGGGAATGGCAGGAAGAGACGAGATGTGGAGGCGTCTTTGGGACTTGGAGCTGCCCTGGATGGTGCTTCAGGGGCAATCACCGGACATTGTAAATCCTCACAGGGCCCACTGGATGGAATGGGGGAGAGTATGGGCCATGATGTGGACCATTGACCATGAGGTGCAGAGATGCCCAGAGATGTACTTACCAAATGCAATGGATGTGTCATGATGATGGGAGTGAATGTTGCTGGGGGGGGGGGGGGAGTGGTGGGGTGGGGGTGGTGGGGTTGAATGGGTCCTCATATATTTTTTTTAATGTAATATTTTTACAGAATCAATAATAAAAAAAAGGTAAAAAAATAAAGTCTTTGTAAGTTAATTGCAAAATGTGTGTCATTTTGGGGTTGGCATCTGTTGATGCCTTTCCCAAGCAAATGGAGATTTTTGTGATTCTTTGTAAGCTGAGTAGTTTTGGCCTGTAATTTAGAAATTTTGAATATTATATTTGAGACTTTTCATGCTGTTGAAATCCAATGGGGGAATGTTGAAATTTTAGTTTTAGGAGGAAAATAATCTGGTTAGGGTCAGGCCACAAGTTCCATCCCACATACTACATGCTGTAGTTACAATGTCAGTTACATTTTGAAAGCCTTTGTAGTCTTATTTAAATTTGTCCTATGCATGTTCCACCTAGTGATCAGCCTGAAACCTTGGGGGAAGTCTAGTCATTACCTCAGTTCCTGAATTCTTTGGTAGGATAAAAAAGGTTCCAATCAATGAATGTGCAAGTTGAAGATTTATTTGGGAGCTCATAAAATATTTTATGTTGTCGCTTTTCCAACCTCTTCTCTCTCCACCATCTCTGTGGTATATTCCATTGCTTGTGACAATCCTTTTTGATCCTCCAGCTAGAAGTTGCCCATTTTGACAATGGTGCAGTCTTAGTTTGCTAAAGGCTGCCAGTGCAATATACCACAAATGAGTTGGCTTATATAATGAAAATTTATTAGGTTAAAAGCCTACAGGTTTGAGCTGTGACAATGTCCAAATCAAGGCATCATCAGAGCTACTGTCTCACCAAATTTCAGTTGCTGGCATTCCTAGCCTCTTGCCATGTGGCAAGGCAAAATGGTGACCAGCCTCTGCTTTCTCCTCCAGGATCACTTTATTTCTGAGCTCAGCTGTGGGTGATCAAGCATATGGCAGGGCAAATGACAGTCTGCTTATATCTCCTCTTTCCTCCAGGCTTCGTCTCCAGCTTCAAGCTGCTCTGTGGCCCTAGCCTCTTGGGGGCCTCTTTCATGCCTCTGTGGTCTGCTGATCCCAGCCTCTGGTCTCTGGGACCTCTCCTTCTGTCTCTGAGGCTTTTCTCTCTTGTCTCTATTTTTAGTCCTGCATTTACAAAGGACTCCAGTAAGAGGATTAAGACCCACCCTCGGTCTGGCAATCTAATCAAATGCCCTTAACTGAAGTGACCTAATCAAAAGTGATTTAATCTTATTATGAAATGTCTAGAAATTCATAGAAACAGAAAATAAATTAGTGTTACCAGGGTCTAGGGGGAGGGGAGACTGGGGCTTGACTGCTAGTGTGTGCAGGGTTTCTTTATGGGGTGATAGCAATGTTCTGGAATTAGGTAGTTATGTTTGATGCACATCTCTGTGACTAAAAACCACCAAATTGCTCACTTTGACAGAGTGAACTTTATGGTATGTGATTTATATCACAATACAACTGGCAGTTATTAAGAAAAAAAGAGAGAAGTAAACCACCAACTTCCATGATTCTGCCATGTCTAGGCCAAGAAATGGGAGGGCCAAGAAAAGGAAAATGAACAATAGGATTTGGTTTTAACCTTTTGGAGCTTTAGCTCCACCAAATGGAGAGACAGCATCTCACACTTCAGTCTTTTAAGTTTTGCAATATCCCACTGCTTCCACTATCACTGCTGTCGCAACTTCTACAAAATTTCCTGAGTCCTGGGGTTTAAGAGAATGGAGAAAAAGGAGGTAAAATAATAACTTTAAATATACCCTCTCAGTGAGCTTTTTGAGTTCCCTTACATCTCTTTAAGCCAAAAATCGAGAGCTCTTCCTGGATCTCTCTGTTTGCACTATAGTGCTCATTTCTATGTTGTTTCTGGCTGAGTTAAATTTAGGGGAAGGGATACCTGAGGGAAAAAGTCACTACTGCTTTGGTATTACTTCTAATTATAATGACTTTTCTTCCCTGAAATGCCTGATTCCACTTGATAGAGTTCTCAAATAGCTGTTCCATATTCTTTCTAGATTTTGTAGTTGTGTTACATGGGAGAAAAAGGGTACCAAAGGCTTAATCCACCTTCCCTGAAACATGAACCTCTTCTGTTTCTTTTTGTTTTTGTTTTTTATTATTTATTTTATTTATTCCTCTCCTTTTCCCCCCGTTGTCTGCTCTCTGTGTCCATTCACTGTGTGTTCTTCTGCATCTTCTTGCATTATCCTGTGGCACTGGGAAACTGTGTCTCTTTTTTGTTGCCTCATCTTACTGCATCAGCTCTCCTCATGTGTGCAGCATCACTCCTGGGCAGGCTGCGCTGTTTTCACGTAGAGCAGGTCTCCTTTGAGGGACACACTCCTTGTGCATGAGGGACCCGTACACAGGGATGCCCCTGTGTGGCACTGTACTCCTTGAGCGCCGCAGCAGCACTGCACGTGGGGCAACTTACTACATGGGTCAGGAAGCCCTGGGGAACAAACCCTGGACCCTTCAGATGGCAGATGGATGCTCTATCAGTTGAGCCACGTCTGCTTCCCATCCTCTTTGTTTCTTAATATGTTTTCAGGTAAATGTTTTACATATTCCAAATTTTAAATAAATCAAAAGAAAAATTCAGTCCCTAAAAACTGAAAGAAAAAATGAAATGAAGGAAAATTACTATATGTATCAAGTTAGTAACTTAACCACACAGACAAAATTATTTATATGCTTTTAGAACACAATATTTTGATTATATACACTTAATGGAATATATTCCATGGACAAAGGGCTAAAAGGAGTCTGTAGTTTAGTTGGTAGTAATATACCACGAGTAATCTCTTAGTTTTCACAACTGAATCATGGTAATGTGAGATGTAAACATTAGAGGAAACAAGGTGAAAGTTATACGGAAAATATTTGCACAAACTTTGCAACTTTTTTTTTTATTTTATTGACTTTGTAATAATATTACATTAAAAGTATATATATATGAGGTCCCATTCAACCCCACCCCCCCCACCCCACCTCTCCCCCCCCAGCAACACTCATTCCCATCATCATGACACATCCATTGCATTTGGTAAGTACATCTTTGGGCACCTCTGCACCTCATGGTCAATGGTCCACATCATGGCCCATACTCTCCCCCATTCCATCCAGTGGGCCCTGTGAGGATTTACAATGTCCGGTGATTGCCCCTGAAGCACCATCCAGGGCAGCTCCATGTCCCAAAGACGCCTCCACCTCTCATCTCTTCCTGCCTTTCCCCATACCCATCAGCCACCATGTCCACTTTTCCCAATCCAATGCCACCTTTTGTCTGTGGACATTGGATTGGTTGTGTCCATTGCACCTCTATGTCAAGAGGAGGCTCAGATTCCACCTGGATGCTGGATGCAATCCTCCCACTTTCAGTTGTAGGCTCTCTAGGCTCCATGGTGTGGTGGTTGTCCTTCTTCAACTCCATCTTAGCTGAGTGTGGTGAGTCCAATAAATCAGATTGTAGGTGCTGGAGTCTGTTGAGGCTCAGGACCTGGCTGTCACATTGTCAGTCCAGAGATTCAAATCCCCTAAATATATCTTAAACCCCAACACTAACTGCAACTCCAGCACATTAGCATGAAAGTCTTATGAAGAGAGATCCCATCTGAGTCCAGATTCATCACACATAAACACCAGTTCCAAAGAGGGGCCATCTGACCTGGTAGTTAACCCCATCTGCCATAACCATAACTCCCATGGGTCTCTTTAGCCCTCAAAGGAACCAATACCTGGGGGTTGTATCTGCTTTATCTGTCTCTCAGACTCTGCTCAGTTGTGCATAAGGGCAATCCTTCTGACAGCCATAGTGCAACTTTTATGTAATGCAACTTTTCTGTAAATCTAAAACTATTCCAAAATATCAAGTTTATTTTTAAAAAGAGCATAATCAATTCTCATCACTAAAAATAAAAGTTTTGTGCTTCAAAGCACCAAAGTGAAAAGACAAACCTCAAAATGGTAGAAAATTTTTTGCTAATCATATATATGTGATAAGGGTATTGTATCTAGACCATGTGAAGAGCCCTTATAACTTAATAAAATGCAAGTAAACCAAGTAAAAATTGGGCAAAGTATCTGAATAGACATGTGTCCAAAGAAGATATACAAATGGTCAATAAGCACATAAAAGATGCTCAACCTAAATAGCCATCAAGGAAATGCAAGTTAAAACCACAATGAGATGCCACTTTATCTCCACTAGGATGACTAGGATTGAGAGACAGATATAAATGTTGATGAGGATGTAGAGAAATTTGAACCCTTATACATTGCTGGTAGAAATATAATCTGGTACAGCTGGTTTGGGAAACAGTCTGGCAGTTCCTTAACTGGCTAAAATAGAGTTACCATATGATCCAGCAATTCCACTCCCAGATATATGCTCTAGATAATTAAAACATATGTCCACTCAAAAACTTGTGCATGCATGTTCATAGCAACATAGTTCATAATAGCCAAAAGTAGGAATAATACAAATGTGCATAAAACAATGAATGGATAAGTACAATGTGGTATATCTACATAATGGAATATTACTCAGTCACATAATGAATGAAGTACTGTCACTGGCCACAACACGGATGCACCTTGAAAACATTGTAATATATTGTGGGAAAATGGAAGAGTAAGAAGCTCTAAGAATCAGTCTTGGAACTTGCATGCTTTTAAACACCTGGGAAAGGAGATCTGTCTTCTGGGAAATACAGGGGGAAATCAAACTCCTGTAAACAGGGGAACTCCAAAACAACTAATAAGCACAAGCCCAGGGCAAGACACAGGTCCAGAAAAGACAGGGAAAGCCGTGCACACTGCATTAGCCTTGGACAGACCTTCCTGATAGGAGAGTTGGTGCCCAAGAGAAATGTCTTATCCAAGCTGGTTATAAAATCAATAAACAGATATCTTAGGGAATAAATCCCAGAGTTAATATTTTAAAATGTTAAAATGTACAGTGTATAAGAAAAGATTACAAGACAAAGAAATAGGAATTGATGACCTATCCAAACAAAGAGGCTAAAAATCCAGAAAACACCAACGAATAAAACCAGACTGCAGACTTACCAGGCAAAGAGTTTTAAAAAATGAGCTTCAATATGCAAAAGGAGATGAAGGAAAATAAAGAGAAAGAATTAAAGGATATCAAGAAAACAATGAATGAATAAAATGAGAATCATAATAAAGAAGTAGAAAAATTTAAAAGCAACCAAAAAGAACAACTGCAGTTGAAGAGCACAATAACTGAAATGAAAACTTTCCAGGTGGGTTTCAACAGCAGATTGGCACTCACAGAAGAAAGAACAAGTTAACCTGAAGACATGACAATTGAAATGAGTCAGGCTAAGGAGCAGAAAGAAAACAGAATCATAAAATGTGAAAATAGTCTAAGAGACCTCTGGTACACAATCAAGCGTACCAATATAAGCATATAAGCATCATGATAGTACCAGAAGGAGAAGAATGGAGAAGGAGCAGAAGGAATATTCAAAGAAAGAATGACAGAAAACTTCCCAAACTAGGCAAAGGACATGAATATGCATATTCAAGTAGCCCTGAGAACACCAAACAGGATAAACTTGAAGTTAAGTACATACCACCACATACTGGTTGAAATTTTGAAAACAAAAGACAAGGAGAAAGTTCTGAAAGCTGCAAGTTGTTATGTGCAAGGAAATCCCAAATAGATTAAGTGCCAATTTATCATCATAAATCATGGAGACAAGAAAGTGTGGGTTGAAATACTTAAAGTGCTGAGAGAAAACAATTACCAAACAATAATTTTATGTCTGGTGAGACTGTCTTTCAAAAATGACAAAATGAGATTTCCAGATAAACAAAACCTGAGAGAGTTTGAGTCCAGTAGATCAATGCCATACCATACAAGAAAGAGTAAAGGAAGTCCTTCAATATGAAAGAAATGAACACTTAACAGTAACTTGAAGCCATGTCAAGAAATAATTATCTACAGTAAAGGTAAATACATGGGTAAATAAAAGTGCCAGTGTTATTGCATTCTTGGTTTATAACTCTACTTTTTACTTCTTTTTATTTATTTATTATTTATTTCTCTTCCCTTCCCTCCCCCTCCAGTTGTCTACTCTCTGTGCATTCACTGTGTGTTCTTCTGTGACCGCTTTTATCCTTATCAGAGGCACCAGGAATCTGTGTTTCTTTTTGTTGAGTCATCTTGTTGTGTCAGCTCTCCGTGTGGGTGGCGCCATTCTTGGCCAGGCTGCACTTTCTTTCGCACTGGGCAGCTCTCCTTACGGGGTGCACTCCTTGTGTGTGGGGCTCCCCTACGTGGGGGACAACCCTGCGTGGGATGGCACTCCTTGCGTGCATCAGCACTGCGCATGGGCCAGCTCCACATGGGTCAAGGAAGCTCAGGGTTTGAACCGCAGACCTCTCATGTGGTAGGCCGATGCCCTATCCATTGGGCCAAGTTCGCTTCCCCTTTACTTCTTATATGGTTTAAAATACAAACGTATACTACTACTGCTACTAAATCCATATTCTTATACACACATGTGTAAATATCTAACTTGTGACAAGAACAACATAAAGGGGGGATGGTAGGATATAGGAGCAGAGATTGTGGTTGCTGTTGAAATTTAGTTGGTATCAATTCATACTATTTTGTTATAGAGTTAGGATATTAAATGTAAACCCCATGGTAATGGGGAAGAAAATATCTAAAAAAACACGGAAAAGGAAATGAGAAGGGATTCTGAAAGATTCACCAGAAAAGATCAATGAAACACAAAAGAAGGTGGTAATGGAAGAAATGAGGTACAAAAAAATATATGACATACAAAACACAAATGGCAAAATGGCTGAGGTAAATTCCTGCCTTAGCAAAAATTACTGTGAATATAAACAAATCAAATTATTCAATAAAAAGGCACAGTTTGGCAGAGTGGATAAAAAAGCAAAATCCACCTATATCCTGTTTTTTAAAATTCTCTTTCTTTTTTTAAAAAGATACATAGATCACACAAAATGTTACATTACAAAATATAAGAGGGAAGCAGACTTGGCCCAGTGGTTAGGGCATCCATCTACCACATGGGAGGTCCGCGGTTCAAACCCCGAGCCTCCTTGACCCATGTGGAGCTGGTCCACGGGAAGCACTGATGCGTGCAAGGAGAGCTGTGCCATGCAGGCTTGTTCCCCGTATAGGGGAGCCCCACGCTCAAGGAGTGCACTCTGTAAGGAGAGCCGCCCAGCATGAAAGAAAAGTACAGCCTGCCCAGGAATGGCGCCACACACACAGAGAGCTGGTGCAGCAAGATGATGCAACAAAAAGAAACACAGATTCCCGTGCCGCTCACAACAACAGAAGCGGACAAAAAAAGAACACGCACTAAATGGACACAGAGAACAGACTACTGGGGTGCGGGCGGGGGGTGGGGGTGGGAAGGGAAGAGAAATAAATAAAATAAATCTTTAAAAAAAATATATATATATATAAGAGGTTCCCATACACTCCATTCCCACACACCCCCACTCCTCCCACATCAACACCTTCTTTCATGAGTGTGGCACATTCATTGCATTTGATGAGTACATTTTGGAGCACTGCTACACCACATGGATTATAGTTTATATTGTAGTTTACACTCTCTCCCAAGACTTGCTATATATCCAAAGGCACAAATAGGTTGAAAGTGAAAGAATGAAAAAAAACCACATTCTATATAATTAGTAACAAAGAGCTGGAGTCGCTATAGTAATATCACACAAAATAGACTTTAAGTCAAAACAGTTACAAGAGACAAAGAAGGACATTATATATTGATAAAAGGGTCAATTCAATTCATCAAGAAGACATAGCAAGCAACCATCCAAAACATGAAACAAGCATTGACAGAATTGAAGGGAGAAATAGAGAGTCTGACAATAACAGTTGAAGATTTCACTATACGACTTTCAATAATGAATAGAACACCTGAACAGAAAATAAATAAGGAAGAAGAGAACATGAACAATAGTATAAACCATGTCCACTTAATAGACATGTATAAAACACCCTACCCAACAACAGAGGAATACATATTCATCTCTAGGGCATATAGATCATTCTCCAGGATAGACATATGTGAGGTCATAAAACAAGTCTCAATAAATTTTAAAAGATTAAAATCATACAAAGTGTCTTCTCAGACAATAATAGAATGAGGCTAAAAATCAATAACTATAGGAAAATTGGAAAATTCACAAATACGTAGCAATTAAACAATATACTTCTACACAACCAATGGGTCAAAAGAAAATCACAGGGGAAATTAAAAAAATACCATGGGACAAATGAAATGAGAACACAACATATCAGACCTTATGGGATACAGCAAAGGCAGTGCTAAGAGGGAAATTTATGGTTATAAATGCCTAAATTAATAAAGAAGAAAGATCTCAAAACAATAATGTAACTTCACACCTTTGGCATGTTTATGTTACTTTGATAAAAAATTTAAATGTTGTCCTTCCACCTGCCCGCAAAAAGAAGGCATACAATGGAAGCTATGGGGATAGAGAGAAAATATCTATCTGCCACAAAGGTATTGTATTTACTCTGTAAGCTTTGTTAGTCAAAACTGTCTCTTTAGGTTTGGGTTAAGACAATGTATTTTAGAAGCAATCAATTCTAAACCTCTTCAACAGGAAAAGCAACGTCTGATTTTGATAAAGATACAATTAATCTTAAGGAAATCTATGTGTCAGAAATCATTCCATATCGGTTCATATAGATGAACATCATTCTTTTTAGCTGCTGCAGAGTTGCTGTAGTTTGGAGATACTGTAATTAGACTATTCCCCTCTGGATGGACATTTCTGTTGTCTCCAGTATTTTGTTGTTACAAAAAGACCTCAATAAACTTCCATGCACATCATAAATTACTGAGCTCATATGCATGAATAGATTCCTAGAAATGGCTTTAATGGGTCAAAAGGCACATTGTGTTTTCTAGATTTTTCCACAATGAATATGTATTACTTTTATAATCAGAAAAAAATAAAATAAAATAAATAGCTGCAGGGTGAAGGTCCTGTTTTTGTAGTATTTTGTAGTATGTGTAATACAAGGTTTTGAACCTTCAGATTTCATGCAAGTCAAAGAAGAGGGCCTGGCCTGAAATTGATCATGGTAACTTGTCATGATTACTTCTTTGTAAACTAGAGTCACTGCTGTCTCAGACACACAGAGACATATGTCTGGGAGGAAGCTGCTTATTAGTAGAAAGCATGTCACTTTGTTTTAATAGAATTTTTAGACATTCTCTAAGCCTGGACTTTAAAATGAATTAAAATTAAACGTTGAGCAATTATCTGCTATGTTTATAGAACTTTGCTTTGTTTAACATTAAATAGGATTTGGTAAAACACTTATTGTATCAGTTGGTTTCTAATTACTTAATGTCCCAATGCCCCCAAATTATAATGCCTAGTATGAACCCTAAAGTCCCCGGTATCATTATAATCCCTTGCATTTAGGTAGTATAAAGAAGTAGAAAAATCACACAAAAATTACGGATTAGAGTGGACTTACTGGTATTCTACTATAGAACTATTGTGACTCCAACAATGGAAAAAATTGTATCAATGATGTGGAGGGAAGAAGAGGTATGATATGGGGGCATTTTTGGGACTTGGATTTGTCCTGAATGATATTGCAGGGACAGATGCAGGACATTATATATCCTGCCATAACCCAATGAATGGACTGGGAGAGAGTGTTAACTACAACCTAAACTATAATCCATGCTCTGTGCCAATGCTCCAAAATGTACTCATCAAAGGCAATGAATGTACCACCCTAATGAAAGAAGTCGATGTGGGAGCAGTGGAGGGTTTGGGGAGTGGGATATATGTGATCTATGAATATTTTTTGTGTGATCTATGTATCTATAAAAAAAGGATAATAATACATTTTTAAAAAGTGAAGTTGCAAACAAAGAACAAACAAACAAAAACAACCAACCAAATAACTTGGAAAAACTGACTTGTCTGAGTTAAGATCTTTAGCTATTTTTCAATCTTCAAGTCCATGTTGGATTTGCATGCTTTAAAATTTCAGAGACTAGATCACAGCATAACCTAATAACTAACTTTTTGGGGGAAAATGTTGTAAGGAAATGTCTTGAGGTATGAACTTCAAAAGTAGTCATCATATGTGTGTCTCTTGTTCTGTCCTCCCCAATTAGATTGGAGAGGCCGAACTGAACCCTTGGCTGCCCTGTGGTAAGAAGGGAGCACTTTCCTTGGTGCTCCCCCTGACAGAGAGAGTAGGATGGGTATTTTTGGTACATTTTCTTGAGTTTAGGTCAATAGGGAATAAACATAACTCCTGCCTTGGTCAAGATGGGGGCTTAGTAGCAATTGACTGGCATGCTGCAATGAAAGGGGGTGTCCCAGGAAGGGCCTACAGTAGAGACCTGGGAACCATTTGTAGGACCTGTTCTTGTCTGACTTCATGGATCATCACTGCTTGACCAGATCATAGGGAGGAGCCCAGATTCACCAGAGCCACGGAGCACGTTCAATTGTTTTCAGATTGTCTCAGTATGTTGCTGTGGGAAGATTTTCTTGCTTTCCAGCTGGAAAGCAGGACCTTAAGTATGGTTGCATTGTCGGAAAGTTTTTCTTTCAAGGACATGCTATAATTTTTTATTTCAAAATTAATTCCATCTATGTTGAGACCCCCCCTCCCCTCACCCCCTGCCTCCACTGCTCACCCTCCAGCCAGTCTCCTCTTCTAAGAGTTGCCTCTTCACCCACCATCACCCTGCCCCCCAATCTCCCTTTGGGCCTGGTTGCCTGGTGACTAGACATGGGCTTTCAATTTGGTTTCTGTTTTGTTAAAATATGGTGGGCAGTTTGATATTATTTATGAGATAACAATTATGTTAGTAAACTGGTCTGTTTCTCTGGATGTGATAACCTTTGATTGTATTAGATTCAGCTGAGATAGCTTTGATTATTTAAGATTAGGGCTTTAATTCCACCAGGTCAGTAGGTTATGCAGAGCTGATTCCCTGCCCCCTTGGTGGGCTATGTAAAGGGATAATCAATCAATAAGGCATGATAGGTAGATACACAGGAGAACACAGAGGAATACTGATGACTCATTAGACATGGCAAAGGCCCCAGGAAGAGAAATGAGCCTGATAGTCTACAGCTCACCTTGTGGAGAGAACAGAGCACCTGAGCCAGGAAAGAAATGAGCCCCAGGGAGAGAGATGAGCCTTATGCCAGCCTACAGCTGAGATCAGAAGAAGCTGGGACCATGAAGCCTTAAGAGGAAGAAGGAAGGCTGAGCTCTTGCAGACATTGCCCACCATCTTGCTTCAGCCTGTTGCCAATGACTTTGAGTGAGAAAGTACCCCTCATGGTACCTTGAGTTGGACTCTTTAAGGTCTTGTGACTAAGCTTCTACCCCAAATAAATACCCTTTATAAACAGAGTTCTGGTACTTTGTATGAGCACCCCTTTGGCTGACTAAGACGTATGGTTATTGTAGATTTTTACTTCCATAGCCATGGCCAATATCCTGATGTCATCTGCGGAATTCCCCTTCAGACAATGGCTCCTGCCTCTAATAGTCACCCTGATAAGATAAGAGGGCTTATCTTCTGCCCTCACTTTTCCATCAGAAGCCTGTGGTGTTTACTGAGATTGTCCCCTCAAGAGGTCAGCCACTGCTCATGCAACTCATTCAGGCAAACCTTCCCAGCCTGCAGCATACTTGGAGTCACCCCCATTTGGGGGCATATCTCCAGCCTTTGATGATGGACATAATTTTATATATAAAATAGCCACAATTTACTAAAGGGCAAGTCTGGAATGATGCCCAAAGAGGTCTCTCACCAATTGGATCCTTTTGCATATAATATAGTAGGTGCCTGGGAAGCCAAGGTCTCCTGGAGTTCTCTCAGCCTCAAGCCAAGCAATTTTGGTCAGAAAAAGTGAAGTGAGTATTAAAGAAGAGGGATTTTTTTATGTTGCTCTGGAATGTGTTCTGAAGGCAGATCTCAAAGTGCTGTTCTAGTCATGTAAGTATGGCTCTATGGCTGGAATCAGTGGATGACCTCTCAAGGAATCCCTGTACTTGAAAGGACACATCACTTCTTGGAGGTGTTGGCTTCTGCTCTTTTTTAAAAAAGATCCCTTCTTGTCTACATAGACACATGGTGGTAGATGTGAGGTTGCAACAGGAAGTCTTATCAGATTGGTGGTGAGCATCATAATTAGCTCTTTTTTTTTCATTGCAACATTTTTTTTGCAAGACTATTTCTTTAGTACTTTTGAGTTAAAAAAATACTTTAGGTTACATAAATGTTACATTTAAAATAAAGGTGATTCCCTGATGCCCTACTCTCTATTCCTCCAGGATCTCATTGGCTGCCATAGTAAATATTGCCTCAAATAACAGGGCTCCTGAGGGTTCTAGAGACATCCAAACACTAGAGGCGGGACTGACAGCTCAGGAGTTTGGCACCCTGCCAGGGGACCCTATTTTGGAATTTACGCTCCCCAGTGTGACAGAATTGGACTCAATTGTGGTTTTCCTACACATGGCTCTTCTGCCCCTTCTATTTGAACCTATAGCTAGTACTAGAGTTGATTGGTGTATGTCCAAGAGGCTTAAATCTTTGGACTGTTAATGTGCCATTCAGGTCCTGCATCTCAACAGAGTTGCAGTACCTACTCTCCAGTTTATTGGACTCACCCAGGACAACTAACAAGGAAATGATGATGGACAATGACCATCCCAAAGAAGAAAGTTTGCAACTGCAAGCAGGATAGTCCCATCCATCAGCCCCATGGGACTTAAGTCCCCTGTCAATTAGATGCAGAGTGGGCATCACCATCCCCACATCCTCAGGATTGGGGAATGAACAATGGACTAGAGTAGATTTATGGTTACTTTACTATAGACTTACTCTTATTCTAACAGTGGAAGAACTTTTATCATTGTTGTGGAGGCAGTGGCCACCAGAGGTTCTGAGGGGAGAGAGAGGGAAAAACAATTTAATATGGGAACATTTTTGGTACATTGGAATTGTCCTGAATGATGTTGCAATGATGGATACACAGCATTATATATTTTGCCATAAGTTACAAAATTGTTCAGGACAGAGTGTAAACTATAATGTAAACTATAATCCACATTTAGTGGTAACGCTCCAATGTGTTGTCATCAATTGTAACAAATGTGCCAAACTAATGAAGGATATCATTGTGAAATATTGTTTTTTTAACTCTTTAATTTCAAACTTATAGGAGAGTTGTAAAAATAATAGAAAACCCATGCAGAGAACTCCAGCATACCTCCACTCTCACCCCCAGACACCCAGGTCCACCAATTTTAACATTTTGCCACCTTTGAAATATCATTCTATCATCTATCCATCATTATCCCTATCATCTATCTATCCCTATCTATCCATCCATCTATCCCTCTCTCTCTCTTTATATATAATCTACTTATATCTATCATCTATCTATCTATCTATCTATCTATCTATCTATCTATCTATCTATCTATCTATCTATCTATATCTATCATCTATTTTCTGAACATTTGAGACCAGATTGCACACTCATACTCCTTGAACATATAATACTTTCACGCATGTATATTTCCTACGAACAAGGATATTCACTTATGTAATTACTTCAGGGCAATTATCAAATTCAGGAAATTTAACATTGATATAAACTTACATCCTATATTCCAGTTTTTTCCTTATGTCCAAATATCCTTTTGAGTCATTTCTACTCCATCCGTATATCCCATTCAACATCATGTATCACATTTAACTGTCATTATGTTTAGTTTTCTTTCTGTCTCTCTTCTCTCTCCCTCCCTCCTTAGCTCCCTTGCTCTTTTCCTCCATCTTCCTCTCCCTCTCCCTCACTCTTCCTTCCCTCCCTCCTTCCTTTTTTTTTTTTTTTTTTTTTTTTTTTTTTTAATTTTTTATTTTTTATTGACTTTGTAATAATATTACATTAAAAATATATATGTGAGGTCCCATTCAACCCCACCCCCCCCACCCCCCCTCTCCCCCCCCCCAACAACACTCGTTCCCATCATCATGACACATCCATTGGATTTGGTAAGTACATCTTTGGGCACCTCTGCACCTCATATACATTGGTTCACATCATGGCCCATACTCTCCTCTATTCCATCATGTAGGCCCTGTGAGGATTTACAATGTCCGGTGATTACCTCTGAAGCACCATCCAGGGCAGCTCCATGTCCCGAAGATGCCTCCACCTCTCATCTCTTCCTGCCTTTCCCCATACCCTTTGTCCATTATGTCCACTTTTCCCAATCCAATGCCACCTCTTCTATGTGGACACTGGATTGGTTGTGTCCATTGCACCTTTATGTCAAGAGGAGACTCAGATTCCACCTGGATGCTGGATGCAATCCTCCCATTTTCAGTTGTAATCACTCTAGGCTCCATGGTGTGGTGGTTGTCCTTCTTCACCTCCATCTTAGCTGAGTGTGGTAAGTCCAATAAATCAGATTGTAGGTGCTGGAGTCTGTTGAGGCTCAGGATCTGGCTATCACATTGTCAGTCCAGAGATTCAAATCCCCTAAATATATCTTAAACCCCAACATTAACTGCACCTCCAGCACATTAGCATGAAAGTCTTATGAAGGGAGATCCCATCTGAGTCCGGATTCATCACACATAAACACCATTTCCAAAGAGGGGCCATCTGCCCTGGTAGTTAACCCCATCGGCCATGACCATAACTCCCATGGGTCTCTTTAGCCCTCAAAGGAACCAATATCTGGGGGTTGTATCTGCTTTATCTGTCTCTCTGACTCTGCTCAGTTGTGCATGAGGGCAAACCTTCTGCCAGCCTCCAGACTCTTTTTTAGAAACTCGTAGCCATATAAACTCATTTCTCCTTTCCATTTCCCCCTTACTTTAGGTCAAACAGCATTTTAAAGTCATGGTATTTTATGTAGACATGGATATTCTGCTGATCCGCATTGAACCTTCTGTATAAGGTCATTTTCCAGTTGCATCATCAGTTGGTAGTTGATAGTGGTCCCTCGTTGCCAGGGAGGCTCATCCCCGGTGTCATGTCCCACGCTGGGGGGAAGGCATTGCATTTACATGCTGAGTTTGGCTTCGAGACTGGCCACATTTGAGTAACATGAAGGCTGACAGAAGGAAATTCCCAGGCACAAAGTTGCTCTAGGCCTTGTTATTATTTTGGGTTTATCAGCTCACAAGCATAGTCATTAGTATCAGGGGCTCACTGTTGAACCCTCACTCCCTCCCGGTCCCCACCACTGTACCTGGGAGACTGTCGCTGCTCCCCTAGGGACCACGACAGAGCACCACTGGCCGGGAACCCAGTACCCCCCCCTACTGTGGTTTTTAATTGTTGCCACTATGAGTATATCCAAACATTACCATGCACCCTGGACATATGTTCTGTACAGCTCCCTGTCAGTCATATATCATCTGTCATTGGTATCCCATACCAGTATCCCTCCATTGCCATTATTGAAACACTCTGTGATCCAGAACTCCCCGAAATTTGAAGCCCAATATAATGTCATGGTCCCTTACTAGGGAATGGCATATAGCGATGAGTTTAAAGGATAGATAAAGAACTTGGATAAAGTTAGATAAAGAACTTAGATAAAGAATGTTGACTTGAAAAAATTCCACATCCTATTTTTTTCTTTTTTCCCCCCCCCCCTAATTATTCAGCTTTTCTTCACAGGAGTCCTAGACCACAGCAATGTATATATATAATATACAGCACTCCCACACATCCACCAGAAAACCTTTTCCCTTCCACAGTGATACTCTTACGCCCTATTCATATCATATTTACTTAAAGTGATGTACAGAGTCTGAGACATTAGCTTTCTAACAAGGTGACATCTGTATTTACATTATGGTGCATACTTTAGGATACACAGTTCTTTACATTTTTAGTTATCCTATGTTTTACATTATGGTTTACATTATCAGTCTGTCATCTCCTATATGTTATGGTGTAATATTACATGTTTTATATCCATCCTTGTGTACTCTCAAGAAACTCCTCTCTTACCCCCCATTTACTTTGGTTCCACACATTTAACGTCCATTTTCCCTTCCACCTTAGTGCCCTCAGTGATAGCCAACCTCCGTTTCCTGAGGAGCCACTTCCAGAGATAGATGGAATAGTGTTCAGGGCCTAACTTGCTCAACTGCCCCAATGCCCTGGGAGCCACCCTTTCTCTCGAGGGATACAATTCCCTCTATTGGATGGCATTAGTCCTCCCCAGGATGTGGGTCCACCCCCACTCTCACTACTTGGGTTTCTACCCCATGGTGTCACCCACTCTGGCAGAATGAGCATTTAGACATTCCCCAGGAGCCCGTCCTGCATCAGACCCTCCCCTCCGAGCATTCTAAACAGGTAACCCTCTTTATTATATTTTGATATGATTTTCTCGGCATTTTACTCTCCACCAACACCTGACCCTCTCCTGGTTCGTATGCTACCCCTCCCTCCCCCCACTTTTGGGCAACGTTACCCACCCGTCCCTCCCCAGCCACCCTCAAACCCGCAAAGCCCCAAGCAAAGGCAACCCCTTGCCCCCCTTTTATCTCTTCTTTGTGTTCATACTTACCACCATCTCGTCTTAAATTCCACCCCTGCAGACATCGGCTCATATCTTTCCTCCACCCTCCGATTTCCTGCAAGCCTATCGTTCAGTCTCTTGCTATCTAGGGCAGCTTGTTTATTTCATATCATTGAGGTCATGTAGTATTTGTCCTTCAATGTCTGGGTTGCTTCACTCAACATAAGGTTCTCAAGATTCATCCATGTTATCACATGTGTTTGTAGTGTGTTTGTTCTTACAGCCGAGTAGTATTCCATTGTGTGTATATACCACATTTTATTGATCCACTCGTCTGTTGATGGGCATTTGGGTTGATTCCAACTTTTGGCAATAGTGAACAATGCTGCTATGAACATTGGTGTACATATATTGGTTTGTGTTCTTGTTTTCAGTTCTGCTGGGTATATTCCCAGCAGTGGTATTGCTGGGTCATATGGCAAATCTATGGCTAGTTTTTTGAGAAACCGCCATACTGTTCTCCAGAATGGTTGGATCCTTCTGCATTCCCACCAGCAGTGGATGAGTGTTCCCCTTCCTTCACATCCTCTCCAGCACTTGTATTCTTCTGTTTTTTTCATAGCTGCCAATCTTATGGGTGTAAGATGGTATCTCATTGTGGTTTTGATTTGCATTTCCCTGATAGCTAGAGATTTGGAACATTTTTTCATGTGCTTTCTTGCCATTTGTATTTCTTCTTCGGAGAAGTGTCTGTTTAAGTCTTTTTCCCATTTTTTAAATGGATTGTTTATCTTTTTATTTTCAAGATGTAGGAGTTCTTTATATATGCAAGTTATAAGTTTCTTATCAGATATATGATTGCCAAATATTTTCTCCCACTGTGTGGGCTCCCTTTTTACTTTCTTGACAAACTCCTTTGAGGTGCAGAAGGCTTTAATTTTGAGGAAGTCCCATTTATCTATTAGTTCTTTTGCTGCTCGTGCTTTTGGTGAGATATTCATAAATCCATTACCTATTACAAGGTCCTGTAGATGTTTCCCTACACTGCTTTCTAAGGTTTTTATGGTCTTGGCTTTTATATTTAGGTCTTTGATCCATCTTGAGTTGATCTTTGTATAAGGTGTGAGATGGTAATCCTCTTTCATTCTTCTACATATGGCTATCCAGTTCTCCAGACACCATTTGTTGAATAGGCCACTCTCTCCCAGTTGAGAGGGTTTGGTGGCTTTATCGAATATTATGTGGTTGTATATGTGAGGTTCTATATCAGAGCTTTCAATTCGATTCCATTGGTCTATATGTCTCTCCTTATGCCAATACCATGCTGTTTTCACCACCGTAGCTTTATAGTATGTTTTGAAGTCAGGTAGTGTGATTCCTCCAATTTCGTTTTTCTTTTTCAGTATGTCTTTGGCTATTCGGGGTCTCTTTCCTTTCCAAATAAATTTCATAGTTAGTTTTTCTAGTTCCTTAAAGAAGGCTGCATTGATTTTTATTGGGATTGCATTGAATGTGTAGATCAATTTTGGTAGGATAGACATCTTAATAATGTTCAGTCTTCCTATCCATGAACAAGGAATAGTCTTCCATTTATTTAGGTCTTCTTTGATTTCCTTGAACAATCTTGTATAGTTCTCAGTGTATAAGTTCTTTACCTCTTTAGTTAAATTTATTCCTAAGTATTTGATTTTTTTATTTACTATTGTGAATGGTATTTGTTTCTTGATTTCCTCCTGATCTTGCTCATTATTGGTGTACAGAAATGCTACTGATTTTTGCGCATTGATCTTATAACCTGCGACTTTACTAAACTCATTTATGAGTTCTAGAATCTTCGTTGTAGATCTCTCAGGGTTTTCTATGTATAGGATCATGTCATCTGCAAATAATGAAATTTTGACTTCTTCCTTTCCAATTTGAATGCCTTTTATTTCTGGTTCTTGCCTCAGTGCTCGAGCAAGTACTTCTAAGACAATGTTAAATAGGAGCGGCGACAGTGGGCATCCTTGTCTTGTTCCTGAGTTTAGAGGGAAGGAGTCTAGGATTTCTCCATTGTAAACAATATTGGCTTTAGGTTTTTCATATATACTCTTTATCATGTTTAAAAAATTTCCTTGTATTCCAATCATTTGGAGTGTTTTTATCAAGAAAGGGTGCTGTATTTTGTCAAATGCTTTTTCTGCATCAATAGATATAATCATGTGATTTTTTTCCTTCAATCTGTTTATATGGTGTATTACGTTGATTGATTTTCTTATGTTGAACCATCCTTGCATACCTGGGATGAATCCCACTTGGTCGTGGTGTATAATTCGTTTAATGTGTTGTTGAATACGATTAGCAAGTATTTTGTTAAGTATTTTTGCGTCTAGGTTCATTAGAGAAATTGGTCTGTAATTTTCCTTTCTTGTGATGTCTTTGTTTGGCTTTGGTAGTAGGGTAATGTTGGCATCATAGAAGGAGTTGGGTAATGTTCTTTCTGTTTCGATGGTTTGGAATAGTTTCAGCAGGATTGGTGTCAGTTCTTTCCGGAATGTTTTATAGAATTCACCTGTGAAGCCATCTGGCCCTGGGATCTTCTTAGTTGGGAGATTTTTAATAACTGATTCTATCTCTCTGCTTGTGATTGGTTTGTTAAGATCATCAATTTCTTCTTTTGTCAATATGGGCTGTTTATGTGTTTCTAGGAATTTGTCCATTTCCTCTAGATTGTCATTTTTGTTGGAATATAGTTTTTCAAAATATCCTCTTATGATAGTCTTTATTTCTGTGGGGTCAGTGGTGATATCGCCTTTCTCATTTCTTATTTTGTGTATTTGCATCTTCTCTCTTTTTTTCTTTGTTAGTGTTGCTAAAGGTTTGTCAATTTTGTTAATCTTCTCAAAAAACCAGCTCTTGGTCTTGTTTATCTGTTCAAGTGCTTTCTTATTTTCTATTTCATTTAGTTCTGCTCTTATCTTTGTTATTTCCTTCCTTCTTCTTCCTGTTGGGTTACTTTGTTGTTGTTTTTCTAATTCCTTCAAATGTGCAGTTAGTTCTTCAATTTTTGCTCTTTCTTCTTTTTTGATATATGAATTTATGGCTATAAACTTCCCTCTCAGTACTGCTTTTGCTGCATCCCATAAATTTTGGTATGTTGTGTTATCATTATCATTTGTTTCAAGGTAGTCATTGATTTCTTTTGAGATTTCCTCTTTGACCCACTGTTTTTCTAAGAGTGTGTTGTTTAATTTCCAAATCGTGGTGTGAAATCTGGGCTTCTTTCCCTTGCAAATCTCCAGCTTGACTCCACTGTGGTCAGAGATAATGTTTTGTATGATTTCAATCTTTCTGAATTCGTTCAGCCTTTCTTTGTGGCCTAGCATATGATCTATCTTGGAGAATGATCCATGTGCGCTTGAGAAAAATGTATATCCTGCTGTGTTTGGGTGTAGCGATCTATATATGTCTATTAGATCGAGCTCCTCTAATATACTATTCAGATGTTTTGTGTCTTTGGTGATTCTCTTTTGAGATGTTCTGTCCAGAATTGAAAGTGGTGTATTAAAATCCCCCACTATAATTGTAGATGTATCTATTCTTTCACTTAGTTTTTCCAGCGTTTGCCTGACGTATTTAGAGGCACCCTTGTTAGGGGCATAGATATTTATGATTGTTCGATCTTCTTGACAGATTTTCCCTTTGACTAAAATGTAGTATCCTTCTTTGTCTCTCACAATTGTTTCACATTTAAAGTCTATTTTGTCTGATATTAATATAGCTACTCCTGCCTTTTTTTGGTTATTGTTAGCTTGTATGATTGTTTTCCAGCCTTTCACTTTCAATCTCCATGCGTCTCTGGGTCTAAGATGTGTCTCTTGTAGACAGCATATGGATGGGTCATATTTCCTTATCCAGTGTCCCAGTCTGAATCTTTTGATAGGTGAGTTTAATCCATTGACATTCAGTGTTATTACTATCAAGGAATTATTTGTGTTAGCCATATTTTGATTGGATTTGTGTTTGTCATATTTTGTTTGTATATTTTTTTTTGTCTTTTTTGTTGTTGTTGTTGGTCTTATACTCTCCTCCAACTTTGCCTTTCCTGTTTTTTCCTTTCTTCCTGCAGAACTCCCTTTAGAATTTCTTGAAGGGGAGGTTTCTTGTTGGTATACTCTTTCAGTTTCTGTTTGTCTGTGAATATTTTGAACTCTCCATCATGTTTGAATGCTAGTTTAGCTGGATAGAGTATTCTTGGTTGGAAATTTTTTTCCTTTAGTACCTTGACTATATCATACCACTGTCTTCTTGCCTCCATGGTTTCAGAAGAGAAATCAGCACTTAATCTAATTGAGCTTCCCTTGTATGTGATGGTTTTCTTTTCTCTTGCTGCTTTTAGGATCTTCTCTTTGTCTTGAGCATTGGATAATTTGACAAGTATATGTCTTGGGGTGGGCCTGTTGGGGTTTATGACTTGTGGAGTGCGCTGTGCTTCTTGGATATGTACATCTGTCTCTTTCAGTAGATTTGGGAAGTTTTCAGTCATTATTTCCTGCAACACTCTTTCTGACCCCTTTCCCTTCTCTTCACCTTCTGGAATGCCTATAATACGTATGTTTGAGCGTTTTGCATTGTCATTCAGGTCCCTAAATCCTAATTGGATTTTTTCTATCTTCTTATTGACCCCTTCTACTATCTGTTTGATTTCTGATGTACTGTCTTCCACATCACTAATTCTCTGCTCTGTCTCTTCTAGTCTGCTGATATTTGCTGCAAGTGTATTTTTGATTTCTTGAACTGTGGTGTTCATTCCCATCATATCTGTTATGTTTTTGCGTATGTCTGCAATTTCCCCTCCAAGTGATGTCTTCATGTTGTTAACCTCTTTCATTACTGCATCAAATTTGTCGGTGATAAATGTTCTGAGATCTTTCATTGCTTGTGCCAAGTTTTGCTCCCCTTCGTGATTATTGGTTTGTTGATTGGATTCAGCCATGTTTTCCTGATTATTGGTTTGGTTCGTAGATTTTTGTTGCTTTCTGGTCATCTCTTTATTTTGACGAATTTAATCAGTTCCTTAGCTTCTTTGTCTGCTCTTGGAGGTTAATTAGTTGTTATTTTTGCACAGGTGTTATATCTTCTCTTTGTCACTTTTTTCTTCTTATTCTAGTTACTTGTTGTTGGTTAAGTTCACTTTAGAGGAAAGTATTAGTGTTGGGGAAAGGCAATTGTGTAAGCAAGGGAAAAGTGTAAAGTTGTATTGGTGATGTATGTTAATAAAGCAGGAATATGAGATCTGGAAGGATGGAGGTTAGATTCATGTAGATTGTATAGAGTTATAGCTGTAGGTAGAGTACCTTTTATGAAGTTGATGACTGAATTTGGGAGGAATATGGTATGAACTACACAGCTATTGTTTTCATGAGAGAGGGAAAAAGAAAAGAAAGGTAATAGTTTCAAGAGTGGATAATAGACAGAAAACAGAACAAAGGTATTAGAAATTAAGAGTTAGACACTTTGTGGATCAAAGAACGGGAGGTGGGGGGTGGAATATAGGAGAGACAGTAGATGATAGTGGATATCAAGATGCAGGGGAAGGGGGATAGTGTAGGTAGCCTAAATCAGTTCACACAGAAATGAGGCAGTGGAGGATGGGAAAACCCAGCAAATGTGAGGTGTTCCCTGTAGCACCTATTGTATACTTGAATTAAAGTAAAAATAAGTGGAAGATGAGGGACAAGAGGGAAAGAGAAAACCGAAAAAAAAACAAACAAACAAAAAAAAAAAACAAACTAATTATAATAGAGAAAAAAGAAAGGCAAGAAGAAAGGAAGAAAGAAAAAGAGGATGGGCAAACGGTGGGGAACGGATAGGGAGAAGAGAGATACAGGTACACACGTGTCACAATTGCAAACTATCTAAAACAACAACTTCCCCCCGCTTTGCCCTAAAACCCCCCCGTCCGTCTGCCCAAATGGGTCTGCAAGCACCTCCCTTCCCACAAACCCCCAATAGGCCGCCCAGGGCCCACGAACTCCCCAGTACTGCAGATGCTCAAAAAAAAAAAAAAAAAAAAAAAAAAAAAAAAAAAATTTAAGTAAAATTAAAACAAACAAACAAACAAACAAACAAAAAAAAAAAAACCAAAAAAAAACAGAAACCCCTCCGCAGGCCCGGCTCCGCCCGCCGCGGAGGCTTGGACCGGCTCTGCCCGGCTCCTCACGCCGCCTTGGCCTGGCCTGGCTCCGCCCAGCTCCGCTCGCTACAGCGGCCCAGCCGGCTCCGGCATCCACCTCCCGCCACCGCGGCCTGGACCGGCCCTGCCCGGCTCCGTACCCGCCGCGGCCTGACCCGGGCCCACCCGGCTCCAAACGCTACCGCGGCCCGCAGCCGGGGCCTGAACCGGCCCCGCCCGGCTCCAAGCGCTACCGCGGCCCGCAGCCGGGGCCTGCACCGGCCCCGCCCGGCTCCAAGCGCTACCGCGGCCCGCAGCCGGGGCCTGCACCGGCCCCGCCCGGCTCCAAGCGCTACCGCGGCCCGCAGCCGGGGCCTGCACCGGCCCCGCCCGGCTCCAAGCGCTACCGCGGCCCGCCGCCGGGGCCTGCACCGGCCCCGCCCGGCTCCAAGCGCTACCGCGGCCCGCCGCCGGGGCCTGCACCGGCCCCGCCCGGCTCCAAGCGCTACCGCGGCCCGCCGCCGGGGCCTGCACCGGCCCCGCCCGGCTCCAAGCGCTACCGCGGCCCGCCGCCGGGGCCTGCACCGGCCCCGCCCGGCTCCAAGCGCTACCTCGGCCCGCCGCCGGGGCCTGCACCGGCCCCCGCCCGGCTCCAAGCGCTACCGCGGCCCGCAGCCGGGGCCTGCACCGGCCCCGCCCGGCTCCAAGCGCTACCTCGGCCCGCAGCCGGGGCCTGCACCGGCCCCGCCCGGCTCCAAGCGCTACCGCGGCCCGCAGCCGGGGCCTGCACCGGCCCCGCCCGGCTCCAAGCGCTACCGCGGCCCGCAGCCGGGGCCTGCACCGGCCCCGCCCGGCTCCAAGCGCTACCGCGGCCCGCAGCCGGGGCCTGCACCGGCCCCGCCCGGCTCCAAGCGCTACCTCGGCCCGCAGCCGGGGCCTGCACCGGCCCCGCCCGGCTCCAAGCGCTACCGCGGCCCGCCGCCGGGGCCTGCACCGGCCCCGCCCGGCTCCAAGCGCTACCGCGGCCCGCCGCCGGGGCCTGCACCGGCCCCGCCCGGCTCCAAGCGCTACCGCGGCCCGCAGCCGGGGCCTGCACCGGCCCCGCCCGGCTCCAAGCGCTACCTCGGCCCGCAGCCGGGGCCTGCACCGGCCCCGCCCGGCTCCAAGCGCTACCGCGGCCCGCAGCCGGGGCCTGCACCGGCCCCGCCCGGCTCCAAGCGCTACCGCGGCCCGCAGCCGGGGCCTGCACCGGCCCCGCCCGGCTCCAAGCGCTACCGCGGCCCGCAGCCGGGGCCTGCACCGGCCCCGCCCGGCTCCAAACGCTACCGCGGCCCGGCCGGGCCTGGCTCAGCCCCACCGAGCGGGGCTAGATGCCTTGTCTCCGCCTACCCACGAAGGGAATCCTCTGCAGGTAGCTGGGATCTCCGTGTATATTTCACAGACGAATCCTCTCTGTTACCTTCCCTCCAAATCGATGTCCAGACACCTCCGGACCAGCAAAAATCCCGAAACAATCCGGTCCCAAAGAGTCTCCAACGCCGCCCAGCCGATTCCCTGCAGAAGACTCTAACAGGGATGTTCACTCAGCCGCCATCTTGCCCCCTCCTAGTCCCTCCTTCCTTTTTAATTGTGGGAACGTATATATTACATAATTTTCCCTTCTCAACCATTACCAAGCATACTATTCACTGGGATTTATCACATTTACTATGTTGTGGTACCCTCACCACCATCCATTGCTAGAACTTTCCCATCTCCCCAAACAGAAACCTTCCTCCCATTATGTGTTGACTGCCAATTCCCCTTTCCACTCGTCCCTGGCGAACTGTACTCTATTTTCTGTCTCTATGATTTTGATTATTCTCTAATATTTTTACAGTTAGTATGGGACTTAAATTTAACATCCTAACTCTATAAAAATCTTGTTTCCTTTGATATCAACTGAATTTCAATACCATATACAAACTAAGTCCCTATACCCCTCCATTCCCCCCACTTTTATGTATTTTTATCACAAATTACATATGCATACATTATGAGACCCAGACCATTGATTTATCATTACATTTTATGCATCTGCCTTTGAGATCCTGTAGGAAGTAAAAAGTAGAGTTACAACAAAAAATACAATGGTACCGGTATTTAATCATAATTAGCTCTCATCCAGCTTCTCTAAAGATTGGGACTCTGTCATCTTGTCACCGGTGACATACTTACCTAGTAGTCACCACCAACATGCCCAGACAAACAGAGCTGAAATCTGGATGCTCTCTCACCTATGGATTCTGAAACTCAGAATAATGGATGAATGAAACCTTCTTTCTAGTTAGCACAGAGTGAAAGGGATGGGATGTGTGCTTTGAACTGATATTTGGGCCTGACTTGTAGGTGAACTTCCACTGCCATTTTAGTCCTGAGGAGACAAAGGAAGCAAACTGATGCCAGCAGTTGAGCATCAGATGCATAAAGGATAATGTAATAATTACTACCTCTTAGGCTGCACTTACTATATGCCAGCCACTGAGCTAAGTACTATATAAGCACTATCATTTAATCTTTACAGCCACCTTATGAGGCAGGGGTTATCATCCCCATTTTTCAGATGAGCAAACTGACACTCAAAGTACTCAAGGATGGTTCCAAAGATCGCAGTTTAAGCCATAGCTCCAAGGTTTGTTTTTTTGTCTTCATTTAGTTATTCTTAATGTTACATTAAAAAAATATGAGGTACCCGTATACCCCCCACCCCCCTCACCCCACTCCTCCCATAACAACAACCTCCTCCATCATCATGGGACATTCATTGCATTTGGTGAACACATCTCTGAAACACGGCTGCACCTCATGGTCAATGGTCCACATTATAGTTTACACTCTCCCACAGTCCACCCAGTGGGCCATGGGAGGACACACAATGTCCGGTAACTGTCCCTGCAGCACCACCCAGGACAACTCCAAGTCCTGAAAATGCCCCCACATCGCATCTCTTCTTCCCACTCCCTACCCTCAGCAGCTACTGTGGCCACTTTCTCCATATCGGTGCTACATTTACTTCCATTACTAATCACAATAGTTCCAGAATAGAATATCAGTACTTTTTCATTTTTAAATTTTTTGATACCCCAATTTATTTTTACTTTAATTTTTCTAAATTACTATGTATTCTATATCTAAACTTTAAACCCATCACTATATTTCATGTTACTATTAATGGAACCTGGCGATATATTATGCTTCATTTTTGAAGAAGTTGTGGATCACAGAGAGGTTCAGCTATGGCAGGGGAGGAATACTGGTGTGGGATGTTATTGATAGGGGGCACATGGTTGTGAGGGAGCTCCAGGGTTTGAATGCAGGGCTCTTCAAGTTTCCATCTTAGATTTTCGGGCACACATGGATCACCTGGGGATATTGTTAAAAAGAAGATTTTGTTTCAGTAGGTCTGGGTGGGGGCCTGAGATTCTACATTTCTCACAAGCTCCCAGGTGGTGCTGATGAATGTGGTCTGGGGAACCCCACTTTGAGAAGCAGTGATTGATAACTCACTCCAATCGGGGGTACCAGCTAAGTCTCATTTTATCCAGAATTTTGTGAGTTGTATAGAATCCAGAGTTAGACACACACACACACATATATATTCAAAGTTAAAAAAGCCAGATTGGTCCCAGGCCCCCTCAGCCTCCCAAATATGGGTGCCTTCCTACCATGCATCTCCCCATAACCCACAGGCTCTGATCTTCGGTTCTCCCTCCTGGAGGATCTGCATTATTTTTTTAAGATTTATTTATTTATTTCTCCCCCTTCCTCTCATTGTTTTGTGCTTGCTGTCTGCTTTCTGTGTCCATTCACTGTTTGTGTTCTTCTGTGTCTGCTTGTCTTCTCCTTAGGAGGCACCGGGAACTGATCCTGAGACCTGGACATTGAGGTGCTCAATGTCTTGTGCCACTTCAGCAACCTGGTCTGCTGCACTCTTATTGTCTTTCCTCTGTGTCTCTTTTTGTTGTGTCATCTTCCTGTACCAGCTTTCCATGTGGGCCAGCACTCCTGCGCGGGGCAGCACTCCTGTGTGGGCCAGCACTGTACGTGGGCCAGCAGTCCACGTGGGCCAGCTCTTCACAGTGCAGGCCAGCTTGCCTTCACCAGGAGGCCCCAGAAATCAAACCCTGGACCTCCTATAAGGTAGACGGGTGCCCAATTGCTTCAGCCACATCTGCTTCCCGAGGCTCTGCATTTTGATAGGAAGAAAAGTTTTAGGCTGAAGCAATGACATTCTCGTTTAGGGATGTGAGGCCAGGGCAGAAAGGAAAGTGAAGGCATGGGAAGCTGCTTCCAAGTTCCCCAAATCACTCACTAGCTCTGAAAATCACAAGCCGCTGGGCTGCTTCGCCACTGGGCTGCTTCACCCATCCCTGGACTGTTTTCACATCCTCAAGAGGACGTGTATGGGGACCTCATATTTTTTGAATGTAACATTAAAAAAAATATAGACCAAAAAAAAAAAAAAGAGAGAGAGAACGTGCAACCAAGATGGTCTCCAGAACCTTGCCATGACTGGCCAAGGGGAAGATGGTTTCCATTAGTTTATACTTTGGGCTGTTCCCCTGAGGGAAGGCGTGGTGCATCCAATCCACTGTTTTAATAACAGGCAGGAAGGAGCCTGTCTGGTGGACGTGGCCAGCTATGTCGGGTGGCTATTTGGATAGCAGATAAGCTGAGTGGGCACTCGGGTTTGAGGGCACCGTGAGTGGGATACCAGCCAGACCACCATTATGGCCCCGGCAAACTGATTATACAGATGAGTTCCTGCTCTGGGGAGGGCTGGGCTAGTGGGGAGCTGGAGGCTGGTTCAGCATTTGGCCTAATTTGAGGCCTAAGTAAAAATGTGTGTTAGGTAATGGAGGCACTCATATTGAAAACAGGTGGTGTTTGGGCTTTTGCCTACCCTCTAAAGAGGACCATCTGAGGCCCACAATACTTTTCTGGCTCCAAAGTCTCAGTCCTGCTGTGGGTTTGGAGCTCCACTAAGGACAAAGCCTGCTTGAGCCTCTGTTCTGAAGGGGGCTCCCTGAGGGTCACCAGGGACAGAGGCTGCTTTTGAGTGAGCCGAAAAGGGGCCAGGCTGCCTTTGTGAGGACCAGGAAGCTCGTGTTCTGTCCTGCGGAAATGACTCTGTACCCCAACTATATGTCAGGCACCCAGTAGGCATGAGGAAGAGATAAAGGGTGTTAATAAAAGACACAAAATGGACAGAGAATATTTACAGTAGAAGGCAGCCCAACAACCAACCAAGTGGTATGGATTAGGGCTTTTAGGATTGCTCTTGAGAAGCTTGCTTTAGTGCAATGGGGGGCTGATTTATAAGTAGAATAGATTCATTTGCGCATTCCTTGATGCACTTACTCATATCTCCCATAAGCATTTCCTCCACGGACAGAGAGGTCACTCAGTCAGGAGTACGGGATTTTCCTTTTTTTAAAAAAATTTTAACTTGAAGGCTGGTTATTATTTTTAAAATGCATTTCTTTTCCTCTCTATCTGCAAACTCTACTCCCATCTTCACCCAGCAGTGTGCTTATTTTAAAATGCAGTCAAGAATTATGCCAGAAAGTGATCTGTCCAAGTGTTGCTACTTATAAACAGAAAGCTTATTCCATATGTATGCCCCCAAATCCACAATGTCCTCTGCCAGCCTAACTGACCTCGTTTGAAATATATCGTACTTGTTATTATTTTTTTAAACCAAGGCTCACTATAGGAGGTTGGTTACAATTGGTCAATGTAGGGCTTGATTAGAGTTTGGACAGGTTTATGTGGGTTGGTGCAGTTGATGTGTTGGTTCCAGGAAAGTGGAGGGTAGAACTCAGTCAGGTTGAGCAGAGGCAGTGGTGGGAGTCCCACCTCCAACAGCCACCACCATCCTACGCAGGAAGTCTCATTTGGGTCAAAATGGCCATTATGTTTAGACAATGCTTAGATATTCTTTGAATAGGATTCCTAAAGTTTCTACCTCCTTACATTTCAGTGATTTGAAGATAACTCAATGGATCATGTTGGTTCTATAGGGGAAGGCATGGGTAGCCAGGGGGCCATAAGGGAGACTTTATGGTTACCATCAATTTCATTTTGAGTTGTCTTTCATTTGGATTCTGGTGTTTTAATTGTCAATCATTTTCTTATAGGTCTCTGCCCACCCCACCCCTTTTTTTCAGCCTTACTTCTATATGTGGCTTATTTTTAAAGGCCTTGGATAGAATGAAGAGATGAAATTTACCACGAGATTTTCCAATGTGTTGAGCCACATTTGGCTATGTGCTGGGATTAATGGCATTAGTAGGAAAGTTCTCTTCAAGATTTGGCATAGTTATTGGTCTCAGATGCTTACTGGAAGGCAGTGAGTCCACAATCACCGACATGTAGAAATCCTGAAGAATCTCTAAGTGGGTATCTGCTAGGGTGTCCAGCAGCAAGATTAGGCAATTCTCTGAATGCAGATTTACTGACTGGACAGTTCACCACGAGCACTTTGGTTTATGTGAAAATAGGGACAAACTCAGAGTGGCTTTCTGGTTCCCATAAAAACACCCTGCAACCCTCCTGCCTCTCTGTGGTCTGTGGGTCTGAACCTGGAGTTGGCAGGCGTAGCTGCATAGCCAAAGGGCATCTGAGATTGGAGGCTGTTTAGTTTATAACCATTTGGGGGTCTTTAAATGCTCATGAACCTGAATGGGTCTTTTTAATTTTGCTGCTGAGTTAGTTGGGTAATTGCCTCCAATTCTATTTTGCTCTGGCTGGGGACTCGTGCTCTCGTTTTTGTTTCATGAAGACTGTACTCGATTTTCTCCCTTGAATCCTCTCAGTGGTAGGCCCTGGAGGAAAGCTGTTCTCTGGCCATGTTCTCCTCAGTGGATGGTGAGAGACCTCATTGCGGCTCTGTCTTCAGAGTTAATTCTCCTGTGAAGCGAATCCAAACTGGTTCAGGGAAGACACCTCATTGTTAAAGGAGAATCAGAGGTCTGAAGAGCCTCTCCAATGTATATGGCCAGAGGGAGGGGAAATAGGGTGAGTTCACCTAAGTAACCCAAGTAAAGGACTAAAGAACTTGAGACTGTTTGATATTTCAGATTTTTCTGACGTCTGCGTGTCTTTAAAAAAAATCCCCATATAATTAGCCACTCAGTTTTAAATCTGGGAGAAATAGGTTATATTTGCAGGTTAAAATTCTGAGAAACACAGAGTAAAGGGAAAGGGTAGGAAAATGTCAGGTAGGCTAACAATACACGTGTTTCCATCCCCCCCACCCCAAGACTTTGAAAAGAGAAATGAAGTTTGGCATTTGCCAAGTAAATTAAGTTTTCTGATTTCAGAAAAGGATAAACTGGTTTTCTCTTTCCCAATTCTAAGCGCAAATTTAAACTGAAGCCAGCCTTGTCTTCTTGGACATAGGCAGTATTTTCCAGGCAGAGTATTTTAAGGCACAACTTTCCATGTAACTGATCAGCATATACAAATATGTTGTAACCAATGCCTTCTTCATTCCATGGCAAATAAGGTGCTGATAAGATGCAGGAATAAAAATATAACCACCTGTTCAATAAGGAGTTCCAGAGAGAGAGGGAGGGAGGAAGGAAGCAGGGAGGGAGTTTGAGAGGGAATTGTGTGTCCCTGTGTATCCTCTGCTCAAGGACTTTCCTAGCCCATACGATCTAAATTACTAGAAAAAAGTGGGGTGGTCCCCATTCAATACATTCATAAAGTTTGCTGCTCTCTTAGCAAGAGGTTGAAACCAAGCACTCCGTGATGGACGGGCACCATTCACACATGCACTAGTTTCCAAGAACAAAGGGAAAGGGTTGCTTGAAGGTTTTTTAAAAAGTGCTGAATAGGTCAAAGCGTCAAGGAGATTTTCCAAGTCCCTGAAGTAGCTTCTAAAACAAAGGAGTGTATGATCGCTGAATTTTATAAATCTGGGGCCTTTGGACTGGAAGGTAGCTGATGATGAAACTGTTTTAGAGAAGCCAGCATTTTTCATTTACAGTTATTTTGTCCTCCTTTGCTTACCTTCTCAATAATGGATTCGTCAAGGATGGGCTTGACCTCAAGAACTTCCTGAATTGCCTTGTTATTGAACAAATAATTGTAGTAAGAATGGCAAGATTTGTGCTCCAATTCTACTTTGTTCCTCTGACTTCCTTCAGACCTAAAGTGGGTCTTCTATGTACAGCTTTCACATGAAATGATCTCTAGCTAAGAATTTCATTTTCCCAGGATATTTAAATGAAACGGATACCTGTCTGGTATTTTTTTCTCCCAGGGCTTACCTGGAGTGAGAACAGAGGGGCTATAGAAGGGTGTGCTCTTTTCTTTGGAGGAGAGATTAAACAGATAAGAGCTTGGGATCTTCAACCAGCAAGGACGCCCCTTCAGAGCAGAAATGTGAGCAGGTCGGCGCTTCCAGCTCTTGATCTCCCAGTGTCTCAGGTTAAGGGTTTGGATTAGGAGCTTTCATAGCTCCACGTGTACAGAATTGGACAAGCTAGTCCTCTCGGCTTCAGTCATGAACAAATTTGATCAACAGACTCTCTTTGTTGTCATCTTTCATTGAAGAAGAATGTCCATCAGAGCAGGCCTAAAGATGGAGGTCTGGAGTGTCCCACTCTTCCCTACACCCCGATGCCAAGACAACATGGTTTTAAACATACAGCTGAGCAGAACAGAGAGCAAGCAAGGTAAAGAATACTTATTGGGCCAGAAAATCTGGAGGAGAGATGTCATTGGGATGTGAGAAGGAATTAGAGATCTATATTGGAAACCTGTGATGGGGTTGTGGCTCAACTGATAGAGCATCCGCCTACCATATGGAGAGACAGGGTTTGATACCCAGGACCTCCTGGCCTGAGTGGTGAGCTGGCCCACGCCAAGTGCTGCCGCGTGTAAGGGGTGCCATACCACACAAGGGTGTCCCCTGCGTAGGGGTGCGCCATGTATAAGGAGAGTTGCCCTGTGTGAAAAAAGCACACCCTGCCCAGTAGTGGTGCTGCACACAAGGAGAGCTGATGCAGCAAGATGACGCAACAAAAAAAAGCGACACAATTTCCTGGTGCCGCATGACAAGAATACAAGCAGACACAGAAGAACACACAGCGAATGGACACAGAGAGCAGACAATGGGGGGGGGGAGAAAGGGGAGAGAAAGAAATAAAATAAATCTTTAAAAAAAATGTCGGAAACCTACTCTAAACTATTCTAGGTTGTTGTTTGTATTTTTGTTTGAATTTACTCTTGCAAAATATAATCCACGCTGTAGGTTCAGTCATTCTCAGTGTCTTTCGTTGGCTTCATAATGTCCTGAGGTTAAAACCTCCCCCAGGTGTTGTCATAGAACCAAGAATACTGTGGGCCCTTCCTGCTTCCATCTTTAAAAGTCTCTCCTTGACTGGAGCTTCTCAGGCGTTTCCTCTTTAACCTTCACAAGCCCAAGAGTGTGTAGGCTCCACATTCTTTTCTAAATAAGCAAACGCCACCTGTTTGAGAATGTGGTCCAGAATATTGCTGGGGCCCAGTGTCAGGCTCCCTACTTCACCGTTTCCGGAATTCACCCATATGTGCGTTTATATTTAGTTGCCACCATCAACATTTTCCATCTCTGACATGTTTAGCCAATGTTTGTGGGAGCTGTTACTTTGACCTGGCAGTGAAGCTTGAAGTGGGCATGGAGCCCAAAATAAATAATTAAAAGGTCACCTGTTTGCTGCAGTCAGCAACCTCTTGTACAGATTGCACTTCAACTATGGTCAGGAGCCAAGGCAGGCATTCTAGAGTGAGGAACAGCTCTTGCCCTAACTGTCTGGCAGGCAGCAAGTTAGCCAAGGGCTTCTGGGTGTGCTCAGGGTCGCGTACCTATGGGTTGGGTTTTTATCCTACAGCAGATCTGCTGCCCTACAGGTGCACAGCAGGGCTCCTCCGTTGTTTCTGGGACCAGCGCAGACTGAGGGACTGGGGACTGATCCTGGAAGCCTGGACCACAGCCATCAATAAAAAGCCTCGAGATGCTGGAATAGGAGAGAAACTGATAACAAGCACAGTTCCGGAGAGACCTGGAAGGTGGTGGAAATCACCCCTGTGGGGCCCTCTAGTTTATAATTCCCTCCATAACATCTGGTTTAAATGGATGTCCAGGGCAGTTTAGCAGGAAGAGGGAAGGTTACAAAATGTGGGCCTTTGGAGGTAGGGGAGAGTGGTGAGAAAGATCCGAGGACAACTCCACAACAATGGTATGCTCCACTTATGTATCAAGTTCAGCTTATGTGGGGTCCTATGTTGCCATCCAGCACAGTAACCTCTGTTTAAGACACAAAACAGGAGAGCGTGTAGTGGAGCGAGCCCAGGATGGCGTACTCCATGAGGAAGGGGACCCTTGTTTGTCTTGTTCCTGCTTGTAGCCCCAGGGCCTAGGAGGTTGCCTGGCAGAGCAAGCGCTCAAGAAATAGTGGCTGATGAATGAATGGCGGGAAGTTGAAAGGGGAAGACGGCAGCTTGGCCAGCATGCCCACACTGGGGGACTGGTCCAAGGTTCAGGGCAGGAAGGCTAATTTTAATCCCCACCTGCTGGTGGAAATCGGGCTCCAGATATTTTGCCAGGCTTAATTGGAATTAGTGTATGGTTCCTTTCAAGACTGTAAAAAATTAGATGGTAACCTCTGAGAGCAGAGACCATGTCTGCCTTACTTGTGCTTGTATCCTCAAGGCCCAGGAGCAGCGGGAAGCACAGAGTAAATGCTCTAAAACATGTACTGAGGGGACGTGGACTTGGCCCAGTGGTTAGGGCGCCCGTCTACCATATGGAAGGTCCGTGGTTCAAACCTCGGGCCTCCTTGACCCATGTGGAGCTGGCCCATGTGCAGTGCTGATGCGCACAAGGAGTGCCCTGCCATGCGGTGGTGTCCCCCTCGTAGGGGAGTCCCACGCACAAGGAGTGTGCCCCGTAAGGAGAGCTGCTCAGTGCGAAAGAAAGTTCAGCCTGCCCAGGAATGGCACCGCACACACGAAGAGCTGACTCAGCAAGATGATGCAACAAAAAGAAACACAGATTCCCGGTGCCGCTGACAACAACAGAAGCAGACAAAAAAAGAACACACAGCAAATGGACACAGAGAGCAGACAACTGGGGTGGGGGGGAGAAGGGGAGAGAAATAAATAAAATAAAATATATCTTTAAAAAAACATGTACTGAGCAAGGCAAGCTGGGGTTCTTTTATTTTGGGGGGGTCGCGGGGGAATGAGGGTAATACATTGCTTTATTTATTTTAAATTTTATTTGCCATTTTAACCTTTTTTTTTTCAGGATTTACAGGAGATTAAATCCAGGCCCTTGTACATGGGAAGCAGGTGCTCAACCACTGAGCTACATCTGCTCCCCGATGAGAGCTGTTTTTTTCATTTGTTGGTTTGTTTTGTTGTTAGGAGGTACATGGGGATTGAACCTGGGACCTCGTACATGGGAAACAGGTGCTCAACAACTTGAGCTACACCCGCTCCCTGGTTTTAACCATTTTAAGTGTACAGTTCAATGCCATTAATTACATCCATAAGATTGTGCACCCATCACCACTATTTCTAAAACTTTTTTGTTGCCCAAATCAGAAACTTTGCTCCTATTAAGCAATAACTCCCTGTTCCCCTTTTCCCATAGTTCCTGGGAACCTCTAATCTACTTTCTGTCTCTAGAATTTCCCTATTCTAGATATTTCATAGAAATGGAATCATGCAATATATGGCCTTCTGTGTCTGGCCCCTTTCACACAGCATACCATTTTCAAGCTTCATCCATGTTGGGATATGTATCAGAAATTCATTCCTATTTATGGCCTAAGAGTATTCCATCATATGGCCATATCACGTTTTGTTTATCTATTCATCTGTTAAGGGATACTTAGATTGTTTCCACCTTTTGGCTACTGTGAATAATGCTGCTATGAATATTGGTGTACTAGTATCTGTTTGTGTCCCCTGGTTTCAACTTCTTCTTTTTTTTTTTTTAAGGAGGTACCAGAGGTTGAACCTGGGACCTCATACATGGGAAGCAGGTCCTCAACCGCTGATGTACACCCACCCCTCTATGTTTAACTTTTTGAGGAACTGCCAAACTGCTTTCCACCATGGCTTTACCATTTTATATCCCCACCAACAATGCAGGAGGTTTCCAATTTCTCCACATCCTCATCAACACTGGTTATTTTGTTTTTAAATACATAATAGCCTTCCTAATGGGTTGTGAAGTGGTATATGATTGCTTTTTTATAGTTAATAGCAATATTTTGATGATGCTTTTACATAGTTTTTTAAAAAAATTGTATTGTTTTGAAGATATATAGATCATAGCATGGGATAACATGGATGAATCTTAAGGACCTTATTTTGAGTGAAGCAAGCCAGGCATTGAAGGACAAATACTATAAGAACTCGCTGATTGGTATTTGTTTGTTTGTTTGGGAAAAGTATTTTTATTTACAAAGTTTTACAAAATAGTCCAGGCTTTGAAAAATCAGACTTCCCCAAATTAGGGCAAGCAGATATCAAAAGAAAAAGACAACAAGGCTACCAAGGTTGCAGTTAGTCTCTTCATGGGGGAAAAACCGCACTTCCTTATGTGGTCGTCCTATCTGCAAGGGTCGTCACGTATCTGCAGACAGATTTGCATAGGAAATTTGAGAGTTACATTTATTTTCATTTGGGAGTTAGATATTTTTAGAAAGGACTTAAGGCTTCATTTATTTTGAGGGATAATACTAGATAGGCTCTTCTTTGTTTTTTTTAAATCCCAGGATATGAAAATGATTTTTGTTTTTGCTTTTTCCTGATTGTGGTAAGTGATGTGCTTGGTCATTGCAGCGGCACAGCAAGGTGAGTGCTTTGCTTTCTCAGTTCCTCCTCGGGGGGCAATTCCTTTCCCTGAGTTGTGGGTTTGACCACCTCATTTTGATCAGCAGTTTTCTGATTCAGCTTATTAATTTAATGATTTATTTATTTGGCTGGTTTTATGTACATTTGTATAATAGCTGATGTTGATTAATACACAAAACTCTTGTTGTACAGTTGACAGAACTAGATACTAGACAAAATATAGGATACTAAGATTTTAGCATTAACTTCTGTCTGGAGGGTTCGTCCAGCCCCTAGAATCATCATGTGATCATTCTACGTGCCAGAAGTATTTTTCCTGTCCTTATTTGTCTGTCTGTTAGGAACTAAGAATGATCCAATGCTCTCTACCTGGTTTCACCTGCAAAACCTCTACTTGGAGTAGTGGTCCTCCTTCCCAGAGAGCCCGAAGTTTGGCAGGGTCCTGGCCTGTCAGGAAATGACATTCGGACTTTGTCGACTTCACGGCCATGTAGGAAGCATTCTCCTCCTTCTGGGTAATGCTTATCAGACCCATTTCAGTGAGACGTGCATTTAGATGTGACATTTCACTTGGCCTTGTTATCAATTTGGTTTATCCACATTTATCCTGATAAGGAGAAGGACAGATTCTTACTGAACCTGTGTAAATATCTACTTTGTCATGAAAAGAAAAGGTACTTTGTATGCCACTTGACTGTAGTTTTGAGAAGTTTCAAATAAGGCTAATCAGTATATGGTACTTTCCTACGGAATTATTGGTCTAAAGTTTTCCTGATGATTTATTATCCTACAATCTATATTAAGATCATTGTTCAAATTTTCCCTTGAATTCTGAAAGATTAATTAGAACGAGATAATATTTAAAGAGTGTTTCATTGCAATTTATGTAAGCATAACCTGTTAAATCGACAGGTAGAGATGGAGCAGGAAACAGAAAATTGATTTGCGTATTGAGAGCTGAATTCTTCTGCTTCTGCCTCTAATTTGCTCTCAGAAAGGCAAATTCCCCTTTTCTGGGCTTCTATTTCTTCCCCGAAGCAAAGAACAGACTGAAATTGAAGCTATGGTTAACCCCTTCCAGTCCACATACTCTGTGATTACGGTAAAAGCACTCCAACCCAGAAATTTGATCAAGTTTTACCTTAATCTCACAGGGCTTAAGTAACAGCAACACAGTGACACTTCCTGCACGACACCAAGAAACGTCCTCTCTGAGCACAGAAGAAGGACCACCACCTTTGTCCAACCATTCTGTACTGATGGGACTTGAGTTTCCTTGCGAATTTCAAGTCTGATCTCTGTTAACAGCAAAGGGACAACACTGGCTCAGAACCATTTAAGTTAGTTTTTTTTTTTTCCCCACCAGGGAGCCAGCTGAATGTTTATTAAACTCCCACCTGCCATGGGTGATGTGAGCGGAGAGCTGGAGCTCATTAAACCCCCCAAAAAAAAAAAAAAAAAGTCTTTCAGAGTTTCCAAAACTGCTGAACAGCTGAATGGCTGAGTTCTGCCCCAGGGAGTATGCTCACAGGGGTTTCCTTAGCCGAGCCTCAAGCTAAGCCTGACCCTGGATAAGAAGCAGCAACCTCGTCCTCCCACCAGAGGAACTACCAAAGAAAAGCGAGGACCATAAAGGCCTGTGACATATTCCCATTCGTGGGAAACACTGCAAACCAACCCCGTACCCCAGCCCAGCACCATGGTGCTCACAGCACCTGTGGGCTGGGAGCTGGAGAGGCCACGGTGATCGGAGCAGACGGCTTGATGGAACAAGGGACACAGTTTGGCGATGGCTGTTTAACTGTACACCATGTGTATGCTTATTCATGGCCTGTCTTCAAGTCACCCAGAGAAGGATATTTGTTTTTTTTTTTTTTTTTTGTTTTTTTTAATTAATTAATTAATTTATTTTTTATTGACTTTGTAATAATATTACATTAAAAATATATATGTGAGGTCCCATTCAACCCCACCCCCCCCACCCCCCTCTCCCCCCCCAACAACACTCGTTCCCATCATCATGACACATCCATTGGATTTGGTAAGTACATCTTTGGGCACCTCTGCACCTCATAGACAATGGTCCACATCATGGCCCATACTCTCCTCCATTCCATCCAGTGGGCCCTGTGAGGATCCACGATGTCCGGTGATTACCCCCGAGGCGCCATCCAGGGCAGCTCCACGTCCCAAATACGCCACCCACCTCTCATCTCTTCCTGCCCTTCCCCATACCCATCGTCCACCATGTCCACTTTTCCCAATCCAATGCCACCTCTCAGAGAAGGATATTTGTAACTTCAAATGGCCTTACTGGAGAATGTGCGGTGGGTGCCCTCAGTACCAAGGCTTGGGGAAGGCTGCAGCCTGGCCAACAGCCCAGAGCTGGACACTGTTGGTGTCTTTGAGAGTCGGGAATTACTGGGCTGAAAAGGAATATTGAAGTGGGAAAGGGTGTCACCAGGAAACGACCAAGTTCACGGGGGAGCTCCCACAGGGTTAAGAGAGAGACAATGTGAAATTTGCTCAGCGAGCATTAAATCACATCTGAGTCCGCTGAGTGGGGTGTAACTTCCGCAAGGGTTATCTTCTCATTCGGAATTGTGCTTGTTCCAAATTGCATCCTTAACTTGTTTGCTTATTTATCATTTGGTCTCTACCCCTCGCGCTTCTCCCCCAAGCATTGGAGGCGGCTTTCTGGCCTAGTTAATTTTCAAAGCAGGACCATTTTGAAAGCCTTTTCACACTGCTAGCAGCAGCAGGAGTTGGCCCCGGCCGCGGGAGGAGGGCCAGGCCCCAGATCCGGTTCCTGAACTATTCAGTATGACAAGTATTTATGGGGCACCTGTGTGCATAGCTCTGAGGGGCTACAAGTGAGAGAGAAAGGCTGTCTCTGTCCTTTTCACTTGGGCCAATCCACTCCCAGGGCCTTGAGAACTTTAAGGGGTGGGGAGCAAAGGTGAGAACCTCAGAACAAAAGGGGTCATGTGGCAATTAGGAACTCAGGAGCCTTCTATAGAAACTGCGAGATGGAGGGCCCTGGGAAGCCTGCCTGGGTTTCCCAAACTGGGCTTTGCGGACCCTCAGTCCTCAAAGATGGTGTGCTCGGGGTGGGGCCGGGTTTGAAACCACAGGAGAAACAAACATTAAGTCTTCTAACTTAAAGATTTTGATTGGGGTGTGGAGGCAGGGAGAGAACGGTTATTATTTTGGAAAGAACTGCTACCTTTATATTAAAACAAGCACACATGCCTTTAAAAACTGAAAACATGAGATTTCCAAGAAATCCCACGTTCAGGGCAGGTGGCTTCAGATTATGCTCTGAAACCGGCTTTATCCAACTCTTAGCAGGTATGCTAGGATAAACTTCTTGTGATATTTCACGAAAGGATAAGGAGCTGTAAACACCCAGTGTTGTCCAGGAGAAATACAATACAAGCTCCACAGGGTCCTTCTGAGTTTTCTAGTAGCCACTTTAAAAAAAGAAGCAGGTGAAGTTCATTTTCGTAATATATTTTCTTTCCATCCAATATATCCAAAATATTATCGTTTCAACAGGTAATAGGTATTTTAAAAATTATTCATGAGGTAATATTTTGCATTCTTTTTCAAGTACTCTGTCTTGGCAATCCAGTGTGTATTTTACAGCTATTGCACATGTCAATTCAAACAAGCCACATTTCAAGTCCTCATGGACCACATGGGGGGGGCGGCCATTGTATTGGACAGTGCTGGCGTTCCTGCTCATTTTATCCGTGAGGAAACTAAAGCCATGTTCTGAGGTTACAGTTCCTAGTCTGCCTTCCTAAAGTCCACCACAAAATTTTGGATTCTTATCCTAGCTCTTCGCTCTCCTGTCCTCTGTGGTGTGACCATTCTCCAACTTTGAGAGATAGATGGACAACACACACACACACACACACACACACACACACACACACACAGAGTATTTGCTCACATGCTTTGCCTTTTCCCTTCCAAACCCCCTTTGGTGCCACACAAACCACAGGCATTGTCCCTCAGGCCTGTAGCTCCAGGTGCCAGCTCTCCCAGACTTACAAACCAGACAAGCGACTCCCTGGTCAGAAGTGAATAGGCCTGAATGGCTTCCTTTGCGACACGCCCCCCCTCCCCACACCAGCTCACTCCGCACACATTTATGCACTTTTAAAGAGGCCCAGCTCTGAATGTGGGAAATTTCAGATGCGAGGCCTGGGTTAGTAGGCAGCAGCTTCTAGGGGTGGGATGGTTACAAGATATTACCCAAGCCAGGCCTAGTTCTAGTTAGCATAAATGAGGAAATATAGGGACTGTAAGGGGGAAAGGAAAACCACCCACAGGCCTTCTACCCAATCACAGGCACTGTTCCGATGTGCTTTCCTTCTGGCAAGAAGCCTTTTGATGGCCCTGTGGTCCTCCTACACTTACAAGGAGTCCAGTCGGGATCAGGGGGGACAGGGCGGCACTGCTGGCACACCTTTCCCACAGCAGGCCCGGAGGCAAGAACTTCTTAAGGAAATGTTACCCTCCCAGTGCATTCCCACAGGAACCCACGCCTTAAAGACAGGACATATGATTGAGGCTCTGCCACACTCTGCTCCTTCTTGTGCTCTCCAATGCAGCCTAAGGCTGTCTCCTCTTGTATGCACCCCCTCTCACCCCCCTCCCTGCCCGTGCAGCCAGGGAGCCCCTCTGGCTGTGTAGTTGCACCCACACAAGTCAAGGAGGTTGAAATAGGAAGGATGGTGGGGGGGGGGGGGGGGCCGGGGGCTTGCATTGTCCGCTAGGGGGGCAGGGGTGGCCTGTGGAGGTCTCTTGACCCCAGTGGCCCCAGGCTGACCCCCTGCCAGTGGAGAGGAGCTGGACTGCCAAGAATGCAGTGGATTCCCGCTGAGGCTGGAGCCGAGAAAATGTGCGGAATGCCATTTGTTAAGACACACTGGCCTTTGCACAGAAAAGCTCTTTGGGCTTCAACAAAGGTAGGCTGCATTGTTTCAGGACTAAAGGTCTGATCCAAGTTCACGTCAGCCTATCTCTAAAGGAGGACGGCGGCTCATTAAAAACCGCGAAGCAGTCGGGCTGCAGAGATGACTTGAACTTGACAAAGTTCCCACCCTGTCCCAGTTTTTCGAGCGTGACATCCTATCTGATATAAAAACAAAGTTAAACAAAACAAACACAAAACACAAACCCTTGGGCTGTGCACAGAATGGGTTCTTATAAGGACAAAGTTCCATGATGTAGAGTGTAAGGAAAAGATTTAGAAAGAGCTATTACTTAGAAACTATTATTAATTTTCATTAACTCCAGGAGAGTCCAGTTTGATGGTGCATGGGAGTGAGAGGCATAAAGGTAAGGTAAATCAGCACTGGACTGGGTCTGCCGAACATTTGCCTAATACTTTACAATTGACAAATATTTTTAAAAATAATGTCATTTAGTGTAACCCTTGAGATAATCCTGAGAGGATGCTATTATACCCAAGACCCAAGTGAGGAAACCTGAGGCCATTTGGAGGTGAAGGGACTACTCCAAGCTGACAAGGCTTACTTTTTGTCATAAAAATAATGTTAATAATAGCCTAATACTAAGGATCATGCTACTAATAAGAGCTGACACATAATGCTTATTTAGTGCGAGATACTCTTCTAAGTGCATGATACTTACCTTACCACAGTCCTCTATTATTATGTCCCATCTTACAGAAGAGAAAAACTGTGGCACAGTCATATAGTTAATATGGTGTTAGAGCACATATTTGAAACCCAGACTTCTCTGGGCTCCTAATCCTGCCCTTATCACCTTTTTTTATCCTTAGCAGAGTGGGAAGAGCCTCTGTCAAACTTGCATGTTGGCCTCTTCCAGTTCTGATGTTTTGGATTTCAAACCATCTTCATTCATTCAACATTTATTGAATGACTACTACGTGTATGGCTGTGTGTGTGCACACGTGCATGGGTGTGTAGCGAGAAGGTAGTGGTGAGACAGAAGGGGAAATGATCTTAAAGAAAGCTGTGATATTGTTCCTGCCCTCAGGTGGTTTATGCTCTAGGGGGTTAGACACACGTGTAAATGTCTACTGAGGCAGAATGCACAAAGGGCTCAAGGGAGCTATTGGCAATCCCCTGGGGAGCCCAGTGACTCAGTTTATTGTGGGAAGCGGGAGCAGTGAGGGAAGTAAGCCTCCCACTGGAAACAGCCTAAACAACAAAGGTGGGGGGCATATGACCACACTGAGCATGATCAGGGGAGAACAAGAAGCCCTATGTGACAGGATTATAGGGTGTGGGGAGGCTTGAAAGAGTGAAAGATGAGTCCAGAAAGGCAATTTGGGGCAGCATGTTGGAACTGAAGGCTGAGGAGTTTAACTGTTATCCCCTAGGCAACAGGGAATCATTGAACGGATAATGAGAGGATGGCAAGTTGTGCCATGGTTTTTTTTTTTTTGTTTTTTTTTTTAAGGAAGCATCCAGGAGGACTTGGGGGAGAGCAACTTCGTTTTGAATTCTGGCAGATGGTCCTGAGTTCCATCCTGATAAGGGACCTATCAACTACAACTGGTTGCCTCCAGCTACTACCTCCAAGATTCTAAGTTTGAGGATTAATATCATAATATAATAAATAATAGATAATAGAAATGATATATATTTTTAGAGGCTACCAGGATTGAACCCAGGACCTCATACATGGGAAGCAGGTACTCAACCACTGAGCTACATCCACTCCCCAATGAGAGTGGGTTTTTGTTGCTGTTGTTTGCTTGTTTTATTTTTAGGAGGTACACCTATTTGCCAAGCACTTTACAGACTAGTTGATGTCCTTTAGCTGTAACTACTTAAATTTTCTTCCTGCTACTGTAGGTACTTAATGAATCTCTGGTGGAGACATCCTGTGGACTAAGAGTGCTACTCTCTAGGCCCCTCCTCTACTGCTCACAGATGACTTTAATGATGGAGTATGGTCCCTGATCTCAGAAATGAGCTGCTTGGGGGACCCTTACTGGGTCACTGCTGAGCTTGGAATCAAAGCAACCTCAAAATAACTGAATTCAAAGACTTTCACTTAACTACTATTTTTGACAGGGACTATGTATGTTAAGGTGATATATCATGAAGAAGACTTGGGCCCTGCCCTCAAGAGGCTGCCAGTCTGGGGGGGCAGTGGGGAAGCTGACATACTAACAATGCAATGCTATGTGATAAGCATCCCTATAGCTGCATAGTCTCTGGGAGGCTGATGGCTCCATGAAGCCCTCAGGGAGGTCTGAGGGGCCAAACTTATTGGTAGAATGGCAGGGAGAGGCCTAAAATGGGGAGAGAATGTGGCTGACTCTATTTACCTTATAAGGAATGCTCACACCTTGGTTCCCGGTCCAGGGGAGAGGCTGTGTGTCCCTTCTGCCTTGTCAACAAGGTTCAACCCTCTCACCACCAGAGAGGCCTCTAATGCGGCTTGGCTCACTTCTCCACGGTGTGCTGCAAACAGCTTTGAACTTCCCTGGCTTTGAGGGTTTGTGGTCTGTGGTGTACCCAGAGCACACCAACCCCTGCCCCACAAAAAAACCTTTTTGCATAATCACACACCATCTTAGAGGAGGCGGCAGCCAAGGACTGTTGACCACACCAAGCAGAGAGCTCAGCAGAGGGCTTCGAGAGCATCCTGGCCTAATGGCAGGAGGAATCAATCATTAGCGAACATACACGGAGAACTTTACCAATGAATCTACGCTGCTTTCATAGGTGAACTCACTTCCTCCTTACAACAACTGTCATTACTAAACTCTCTTTGCAGATGAGAAAATGGAGGCGCAGAGAGAGTTAAAGGACTTGACTGAGGTCAATACAAATGGTAGAGCTGGGATCCAAGGTCAGGTAGACTGGCTTGGAAGACCATGCTTTTATCCATGATACCATAATGATTTCTAAATCAAGATGCTCCACTTGGGTTGGCTCCTGGGGTCAGGGGAGAAGGGGGCTGGAGTTACTGAGGCAGATCTGCAAACTTAAGTGGAGCCGTCCCTGGCTTCAGAGTCCCCTGGACAATTTGTTCCTGGAGATGAACTTGCACCATAGCCAGGGAGCTGGCATTCCCTTGCTGGTTCTGGAGATATCAGAGGCAGCAAGGAGCCCAAGGGTTCATGAGAACACCCTGTAGCTGTGAGGTAGTAGTCCCTTGGGGTTGTCAGGCCATGAACTCAGCTACTTCCATCTGCTACTCTAGCCCGTGAGGAACTCTGGGGCCTGCAAATACGTTTTCTTATTTCCCTTAAAGAAACCCCAAACAGGAAAAGCAAATGGGATGAAGAAAAGGAAAAAAAAAATTAATGACTGCATTCTTGAAGGAAAGCAATGTGGTTTTGGCACCATCTGTGTACACTCTTCCTGCCTTTAGTGGGACTAGCTAAGAGCTGATGGATTAAATATATTGACTATAGAGGTGGGCCCTCTACTTTCAAACCCCATCCATTTGAATTTCAAGCAAGGGTTGAGTTAAAGATTCTTTCGCTCAAGCTATGAATAATATGGTATTGCTGGGAAAATTAATGATGTAACTCCAAATGCCTGGAAGAATGAAAGAGAATACATGTTTCAGGCCTCCCTCAAGCACTGCTGTCATATACACTGACATAAAACAATAATATGTGGTGTTTAAAAATCATTCTTATTAATTCAGGGGAGTCCTCCAAGGAGTTCTATGTAGACATTTTTGTGTAGGGTAAACTTAATAGTGACTGTATGAAAATAACCGTTGGAACAATTTGCGGGGGTCTGGTACACCCCACCTCTGCTTGAATTTTTTTTTGGTTTACATTATGGTTTATATTTTAGACTGTACAAATTTATAAATTTTTTAGCTTCCTTATGTTTTACACTATGGTTTACATTTTCGCTTATAGACTTCTATACACTTTTGGTTGTAAAGTTAACGTGTCCTATATTCATCATTGCATGATCTTGTGGAGGCATTTCCGATTGCCCCCCAGTTGCCCTGCTTCCATCTATTCTATACCTCTCTCCCCCTCCCCTCAGGGGCCCAGAGTGACAATCAATCTTCGATACTTGAGGGATCTGATTTATAAATATTGTAACAATGCTGAGGGGGCTTTATATACTAGACCGTCCTAACTAATTGGGAGCCACCAATTCTCTTGAGAGACACAATTCCGCTCTATTTGGGAACATCATGTCTCCCCAGGATGTGGGTACACCTTCACACTCATCGTATGGGTCTCCACCCAATGATATAACACACTATGACAAAAGAGCACTCAAACACTCTCTAGAAGCTTGCCCCTGTTCCGGATGCCACACCCCCTTAAGCACCTTAAACACGTAATCCTTCCTTATTATATTTTCTAAACAGTTTTCTCAACATTATAGCTTCAAACATTATGCCTGACATTCTCCCATATTCGACTGTTACTCCCAGCCCTCCCCCCAATTCCTTGGGCCATCTAACCCATCCTCCAACCCTAGCCCCTCTCAAGCCCACAAAACCCCACCCAAAGGTATCCCTATGCCCCTATCTTATTCCTTCCTTGTACAAATACTTACCTCCAGCTTATTATAGACTTCACTCATATAGGCATCAGCGGGCAATATTCCTCTCCCCCCCCAAATTCCTTTAAGCCTATCGTCCAGTTTCTAGCTCTCTGAGACAGCTCAGTATGCTTGTTTCATATCAGAGAGGTCATGTAGTATTTGTCCTTCAATGGCTGGCTTGCTTCACTCAACATAAGATCCCTCAAGATTCATCCATGTTATCACATGGTGTTGGTACTCTATTCCTTCTTATAGCTGAGTAGTATTCCATTGTATGTATATACCACATTTTACTTATCCATTCATCTGTTGATGGGGCATTTGGGTTGATTCCAACTTTTGGCAATAGTGAATAATGCTGCTATGAACCTTGGTATGTATATATCGGTGTTGTGTCCTCATCTTCAGTTCTTCCGGGTATATTCCAGCAGTGGAATTGCTGGGTCTTATGGCAATTCTATAGCTAACTTTTTTTTTTTTTTTTTTAATTTTTTATTTTTTATTGACTTTGTAATAATATTACATTAAAAATATATATGTGAGGTCCCATTCTACCCCACCCCCCCACCCCCCCTCTCCCCCCCCCCAACAACACTCCGTTCCCATCATCATGACACATCCATTGGATTTGGTAAGTACATCTTTGGGCACCTCTGCACCTCATATACATTGGTTCACATCATGGCCCAAGACTACTCCTCTATTCCATCAAGTGGGCCCTAGTGAGGATTTACAATGTCCGGTGAATACCTCTGAAGCACCATCCAGGGCAGCTCCATGTCCCGAAGACGCCTCCACCCTCTCATCTCTTCCTGCCTTTCCCCATACCCTTTGTCCATTATGTCCACTTTCCCAATCCAATGCCACCTCTTCTATGTGGACACTGGTTTGGATGTGTCCATTGCACCTTTATGTCAAGAGGAGGCTCAGATTCCACCTGGATGCTGGATGCAATCCTCCCATTTTCAGTTGTAATCACTCTAGGCTCCATGGTGTGGTGGTTGTCCTTCTTCACCTGCCCTCTTAGCTGAGTGTGGTAAGTCCAATAAATCAGATTGTAGGTGCTGGAGTCTGTTGAGGCTCAGGATCTGGCTATCACATTGTCAGTCCGAGATTCAAATCCCTAAATATATCTTAAACCCCAACAATAACTGCACCTCCAGCACATTAGCATGAAAGTCTTATGAAGGGAGATCCCATCTGAGTCCAGATTCATCACACAATAAACACCATTTCCAAAGAGGGGCCATCTGCCCTGGTAGTTAACCCCATCGGCAATGACCATAACTCCCATGGGTCTCTTTAGGCCCTCAAAGGAACCAATATCTGGGGGTGTATCTGCTTTATCTGTCTCTCTGACTCTGCTCAGTTGTGCATGAGGGCAAACCTTCTGCCAGCCTCCAGACTCTTTTTTAGAAACTCGTAGCCATAAAACTCATTTATCCTTTCCATTTCCCCCTTACTTAAGGTCAAACAGCATTTTAAAGTCATGGGTATTTTATGTAGACATGGATATTCTGCTGATCGCATTGAACCTTCCGTATAAGGTCATTTTCCAGTTGCATCATCAGTTGGTAGTTGATAGTGGTCCCTCGTTGCAGGGCAGGCTCATCCCCGGGTGTCATGACCCGTGCTGGGGGGAAGGCATTGCATTTACATTATAGCTAACTTTTTTGAGAAACCACCCAACTGTCGTCCAGAATGGCTAGATCCTTCTGCATTCCCACCAGCAGTGGATGATGAGTGTTCCCATTCCTCCACAGCCTCTCCCGCGCTTACAGTCTTCTGACTTTTTGATAGCTGCCAATCTTATGGGAGTAAGATGGTATCTCATTGTAGTTTTGATTTGCATTTCCCTAATAGCTAGTGATTTTAGAGCATTTTTTTCGTGTGCTATTTAGCCATTTGTATTTTTTCTTTGAAGAAGTGTCTATTCAAATATTTTTCCCATTTTTTAAATGGGCTGTCTTTTTTTTTTTCAAGATGCTGAATTTCTTTATATATGCAGGATATGTCTCGTTTCAGATACATAGGTTACCAAATATTTTTCTCCCATTGAGTAGGCTCTCTTTTCACTTTCTTGACAGACTCTTTTGAGGTGCAGAAGGCTTTAATTTTGGGGAAGTCCCATTTATCTATTTGTTCTTTTCCACCTCTGCTTTAGATCACTTCGTGTATCCACAGAATGAGCATTGGGTCTTTGGCATTCTCTGACACTTAGTTTAGTCATTTTGTTAACTGTTTTCTAAAGTGATCTTTAGAAGACTTCCTCCACCCTCATATTTCATGGCATTATTTGAGCTAAGTGGGTTTTGAATATGTTAGAGTCAAGCCTCTGTAAATAAACTGGAAGGATTTGAATGGTGTGGCCTTTGGGTCCTAGACTGGCCTCCCGCCTGATGAATATCCACCTGGCTTTGGAGTCTGCCTCCTAATGGCCACTCCTCTGAATCTTCCCAATTGCCCAGGAGGAACTGGCTGCCGCTTCTGCGGGGTTGCTGCACCTGGTTCCCATTGCTCTCCCAGCACCACCCAGCTTTGAATACTTGTCTCATTCTCTAGTCTCTTAATGCCTCCAAGGTAGGGGCCCTTTCTAATTTTTTTAAAGCTTAATTTTTTAAACTAATAGAAAGCTTTATTTCAATCATCTCAATGGAGGATATGGTTAATTCAAATCACAACAGGTGATCATAACTTTTATTTATGCTAAAATATAAATCTATATACTTAACATGTAAATGCTAGGTATTGGCATAGCATGTAGCACATATAGAATGTTCTTCAGGTTATGAAGGTCATAAATGTAGGTTGCTTCAGTTTTATATCTGAAAGAGGGTTAAATCTTACCTTCCAGGATTGTTAAAGAGGGTGTCAGAGAAATGGTGACAGACATTTTCCAGGAAGAATTATGATCAAGTTTTGGGTAGGCATTGCTGACGATGTTAGGGAGGCATGAAAGATGAACAAATATTTGGGGACTGGCAGTCGATTTGGAATTGATGAAATATTTAGTGAGACAGAGGAGTGGTAAGAAATGAAGCTGATGTTAAGCAATGAACAGATAATAAAGGACATTGTATTGCATTCTGAGGAGCTTGGGTTTATTTTGGCAATGAAAATTCATTGAAGATTTTAAAGTCGTTGAGCAATATGCACTCTGAATTATAGGGTAAGGACTTCAAAAATTGGAGTCTGGAGGCAGATTGCTGGATAAGGAAACTTTTGTAACAGTAGGTAGACAAGGGATGATAAATGCTTGAACTAAGACCAGAAATTTGAAATTGGGTGTGTGGGGGAGACTGTCTGTTCATATATGGTATGAGTCCATGTTAACTAAAATTGGGGACTAGTGAGAACCCAAAGATTTTCTGTGACAATAGCCCTGGTTTCTTTTTTTCTTTAATTTTCTAATTACAGAAATTGTAGGTTTACAGAAAAATCATGGAAAAAATGCAGCATTCCCATTTACTCCACCCCCGTTATTAACACTTTGCTTCAGTGTGGTACCTATTTTACAATTGATGAAAGAATCTTTTAATTGTAATAGTAACTATAGTCCATAGTTTACATTAAGGTATGTTTTTCCCCATACATCACCCTATTATTAAGACCTTACATTCATGTGGTACATTTGTTATAATTCATGAAAGAACATGTTTATAAATGTACTATGAACTATAGTTCATGGTTTACATTAGGGTTCACTGTGTTATACAGTCCTATGTTTTATCTTTTAATTTGTATTCTAGTAACATATGACAACCTAAAATTTCCCCTTTTTACTACATTCACATATAATTACTTACATTGTTAATTATAATCATAATGTTGTACTGCCATCACAACCACTCATTTCCAAAACCTATGGTTAACCCAAATAGAAATTCTATACAAATTAAGAATTAACTCCCCATACCATACCCCCAACCCAGCCCCTGATCATTTATATTCTAGATACTAACTCTATGAGTTTGTTTATTCTAATTATTTCATATCAATGGGATCACACAATATTGATCCATTTCTGTCTGGCTTATTTCACTCAACATAATGTCTCCAAAATTCATCAAGGTTTTCGCATGTATCACGACCTCATTCTTTTTTATGGCTGAATAATATTCCATTTTATGCATATATCTGCATTTTGTTTTCCATTCATAGGTTGATGGACACTTGGGTTGCTTCCATCTTTTGGCAACTGTGAATAATGCTGCTATGAATATCAGTGTGCAAATGTCTGTTTTGAGGAACTGACGAACAGTCTTTTCCAGCAAATGCACCATTTTACATTCCCAACAGCAAAGAATTAGCATTCCTATTTGTCCACATCCAATCCAAAACTTGTAATTTTCTGTATTTTTTTTCTTAAAGCCTTTACTGAGACATGATTGAAACTTTACAGATTCATATGGAAAGATAAGACATGATCACAATCAAGTGTAGACAAGCTAACCAGAGAGCTTAAATGCCTTGACAGCTAATGGAGAAGCTGAAGTACTGGGAGTGAGGCATGCTGTAGGGCTGAGAAATTGTTACTAATATTCTTCTCCTTCTTCCTCACCTTCTCCTTCAACAGAGTCTACACCAACCTCCTCATAATCCTTCTCAAGGGCAGCCATGTCCTCAGGGGCTTCAGAAAACTCTCCTTCCTCCATCGCTTCACCCACATACCAGTGAACAAATGCACGCTTGGCATACATCAGGTCAAACTTGTGGTCCATGCGAGCCCAGGCCTCAGCAATGGCTGTGGTGTTGCTCAGCATGCACACAGCTTGTTAGACCTCGGGCAGGTCTCCACCAGGTACCACAGTGGGAGGCTGGTAATTAATGCCAACCTTGAAGGCAATGGGACACCAATCCACAAACTGGATGCTACGCTTGGTTTTGATGGTGGCTATGGCAGAATTGACGTCTTTGGGAACCACCTCGCCACAGTACAATAGGCAGCAAGCCATGTATTTATTGTGGTGAGGGTCGCATTTCACCATCTAGTTGGCGGGCTCAAAGCAATCATTGGTAATCTCTGCTACAGAAAGCTGCTCATAATAGACGTCCTCAGCAGAGATGACAGGGGCATATGTGGCCAGAGAAAAGTGGATACGGGGATAGGGCACCAGGTTGGTCTGGAATTCTGTCAGATCTACATTCAGGCACCATCAGACCTGAGGGAAGCAGTGATGGAGGACAAAATTTGGCTAATAAGGTAGTTAAGGGTGGTGCAGGTTGGGCGCTCAACATCAAGATTTCTACAACAGACATCATAGATGCCTCAATGTCTACCATGAAGGCACAATCTGAGTGCTCCAGGGTTGTGTGGGTGGTGAGGATGGAGTTGTAGGACTCGACCACAGCTGTGGAGACCTGGGGGGCTGGGTTAATGGAGAACTCAAGCTTGGACTTCTTGCCATAATCAACAGAAAGGCACTCCATCAGCAGGGAGGTGAACCCAGAACCAGTTCCCCCAACAAAGCTGTGGAAAACCAAGAAGCCCTGAAGACCTGTGCACTGGTTGGCCAGTTTGCAAATTCTGTCCAGAACCAGGTCTATGATCTCCTTGCCAATGGTGTAATGCCCGTGGGCATAGTTATTGGCAGCATCTTCCTTGCCTGTGATGAGCTGCTCAGGGTGGAAGAGCTGGCAGTAGGTGCCAATGTGAACTTCATCAATGACCATGGGTTCCAGGTCTACAAACACTGCCTTGGCCACATTCTTGCCAGCACTGGTCTCACTGAAAAAGGTGTTTGAGGAGTCATCTCCTCCCCCAATGGTCTTGTCACTTGGCATCTGGCCATCAGGCTGGATGCTGTGTTCCAGGCAGTAGAGCTCCCAGCAAGCATTGCCAATCTGGACACCAGCATAGCTGATGTGGATGGAGATGCACTCATGCATGGTGGCTACGGGATGGAAGATGAAGGCAACAGGAGGAGACACGGGTCCTGGTTACCATCCCCGACAAGCAAAAGTCGAGGTAAGTAACGCACTCTCTGTATTTTTTTAGAAGATTTAATTTTATTTCTTTCTTTCCCCTTCCCCACCTGCCCTCTAAGTTGTCTGCTCTCTGTGTCCATTCACTGTGTTCTTCTGTGTCCGCTTGTATTCTTGTCAGCAGCACCCAGAATCTGTGCATCATTTTGTTGTGTCATCTTGCTGCATCAGCTCTCCGTTATGTGTGGCACCATTCCTGGGCAGGCTGCACTTTTATTTTTTCCGCATTGGGCGGCTCTCCTTACAGGGTGCACTCCTTGTGGGTGGGGATCCCCTATGCGGGGGACACCCCTGCCTGGCACAGCACTCCTTGCACGTAGCAGCACTGCACGTGGGCCAGCTCATGACACAGGGCAGGAGACCCTGGGTTTGAACCTTGGACCTCCCATGTGGTAGGTAGACACCCTATTCATTGGGCCAAATATGGTTCCCTGTATTTTTTAATAGTATGCATTCACTTTCATGATAAAGTCCTTTGATGCCCAGTGCTTTTAATTTTGATAAGTTCCCATTTATTTATATTTTCTTTTGTAGCTTGTGCTTTGGGTGTAGAATCTAAGAAACCATGCATAATACAAGCTCCTAAAGATGCTTCCATAAATTTTCTTCTAGGAGCTTTATAATCCTGGTTCTTATTATATTTAGGTCTTTGATCCATTTTGAGTTAATTTTTGTATATGGTGTGAGAGAAGGGTCTTCCTTCTTTCTTTTGCATATGGATATTCAGTTCTCCCAGCATCATTTGTTAAAGAGATGATTCTTTCCCAATTGTGTGGACTTGGCAGTCTTGTCAAAAATTAATTGAGGGCGGTGGACTTGGCCCAGTGGTTAGGGCTTCCATCTACCACATGGGAGGTCCGCAGTTCAAACCCTGGACCTCCGTGACCCGTGTGGAGCTGGCCCATGTGCAGTGCTGATGCGCGCAAGGAGTGCTGTGCCACGCAGGGGTGTCCCCGCGTAGGGGAGCCCCACATGCAAGGAGTGTGCCCCATAAGGAGAGCCGCCCAGCGCGAAAGAAATTGCAGCCTGCCCAGGAATGGTGCCGCACACACAGAGAACTGACACAACAAGATGACACAGCAAAAAGAAACACAGATTCCCATGCCACTGACAACAACAGAAGCGGACAAAGAAGACACAGCAAATAGACACAGAGAACAGACTACCGGGAAGGGGGAGGGAAGGGGAGAGTAATAAATAAATAAATTTTAAAAAATCAATTGAGATGATCGTGTGGTGTTGTTTTTTTCCTTCATTTAGTTAATGTGGTGTGTTACATTAATTGATTTTCTTATGTTGAACAACCCTTGGGTATCTGGGATAAAATACATTTGATCGTGGTGTATCATTCCTTTAATGTACCATTGGATTCAATTTGCAAATATTTTGCTGAGGATTTTTGCATCTATATTTATAAGAGGAATTGGTCTGTAATGTTCTTTTCTTGTAGCATCTTTATCTCCCTTTGGTAATAGGGTGATGTTGGCCTCATGGAATGAGTTAGGGAGTGTTCCCTCCTGTTCAACAAGTTTTTGGAAGACTTTGAGCAGGATTAGTATGAATTCTTGGAATATTGGGAAAATTCACCTGTGAAGCCATCTGGTCCTGGGCTTTCCTTTGTTGGGAGGACTTTGATGATTAATTCAATCTCTTTGCTTGTAATTGGTCTGTTGAGATCTTCTATTTCCTCTAGAGTCAGTGTAGGTTGTTTGCGTGTTTCTAGGAATTCGTCCAATTTGCTAACATACAATTGTTCATAATTATCTTCCTATGATCCTTTTTATTTCTTGGGGGTCAGTAGAAATGTCCCCACTCTCATTTCTGATTTTATTTATTTGTGTCTTCTCTCTTTTTTCTTTGAGAGTCTACTTAAGGGTTTGTCAATTTTATTGATCTTTTCAAAGAACCAATTCTTACTTTTGCTAATCCTCTCTATTGTTTTTTTTTAAAAGTCTTTATTTCATTCATTTCTGCTGTAATCTTTGTTGTTTCATTCCTTCTGTTTGCTTTGGGTTTAGTTTGCTGTTCTTTTTCTAGTTCTTCCAGGTATGCAGTTAGGTCTTTGATATTAGCTCTTTCTTCTTTTTTAATGTACACATTTAGGGATATAAATTTCCCACTCAGTACTGCCTTTGCTTCTTCCCATAAATTTTGATATATTGTGTTCTTGTCACCTCAAGAAATTTACTGATTTACTTTGTAATTTCTTCTTTGACCCACTGATTGTTTAAGAGTGTGTTAACTTCCATATATTTGTAGATTTTCCAGTTTTCTACCTATTATTTTTTAAAAAGATTTATTTATTTCTCTCCCCTCCCCACCCACCCCGCTTGTCTGTTATCTGTATCTATTTGCTACATCTTCTTTGTCCACATCTGTTGTCAGTGGCACGGGAATCTGTGTCTCTTTTTGTTGCATCATCTTGTTGTGTCAGCTCTCCGTGTTGATGGCGCCATTCTTAGGCAGGCTGCAATTTCTTTCGCACTGGGTGGCTTTTCTAAAGGGGTGCACTCCTTGGGCGTGGGGCTCCCCTATGCGGAGAACACCCCTGTGTGGCTCAGCACTCCTTGTTCGCATCAGCACTGCGCGTGGGCCAGCTCCACACGGGTCAAGGAGGCCCGGGGTTTGAACCGCAGACCTCCCATATGGTAGATGGACCCCCTAACCACTGGGCCAAGTCGGTTCCCCTCTACCTATTATTGATTTCTAACTCCATTCCATTATGGTCAGAGAAGATGTTTTGTATAGTTTCACTGTTTTTAAAGTTATTGAGATTGGTTTTATGATGCAGTATGTGTTCTATCCTGGAGAATAATCCATCTGCTCTTGAGAAGAACGTATATCCTACTGTATGGGTGGGGCGTAGAGTGTGCTGCATGTGTTTCTTTTTAAAAAAATTTTTCTTCCCCTCCCCTTCCCCCACCCTGTTGTTTTTGCTGTCTGTGTCCATTCACTGTGTGATCGTCTGTATCTATTTCTCTTTCTCTTTTTGTCTTTTATTCTTGTCTTTTTACTCTAGGATTCACTAGGATTTGTTCCTGGGGACTCTGATGTGGAGAGAGGTTCCCTGTGAAATGTGCCACCTCAATTCCTGGTCTCTGTTGTGCTTCACCTTGACTCTCTCCTTCGTCTCTCTCTTGCTGCATGATCATCTTGCTGCGTGACTTACTTGCACAGGCACTGGCTTGCCGTGCGGGCACTTGACTTACCAGGTGAGCACTGGCTCGCTACGCAGGCGTGCTTTCACTTCTTCTTTTTCACCAGGAGGCCCCAGGAATCGAACCCAGATCCTCTCATATGGTAGTCAGAGACCTTATCACTTGAGCCACATCCACTTCCCTGTATGTGTTTCTTAGGTCTAGTTCATTCATCATATTATTCAAGTTCTCTGTTTCCTTATTAGTCTTCTGTCTAGATGTCCTATCTATTGAAGAATGTGGTATTTTGAAATCTTCACCTATTATTGTAAAATTGTCTATTTCTCCCTTCAGTTTTGCCTGTGTTTGCCTCATGTATTTTGGGGCACCATTTTTAGGTGAATAAATATTTATGATTGTTATTTCTTCTGGTTGTGTTTCCCCTTTTATTAATATATAGTGTCCTTATTTGACTCTTGTAACATCTGTTGACTTAAAGTCTATTTTGTCTGATATTAGTATAGTTATCCTGCTCTTTTGTTGTTACTATTTGTATGTAACATCTTTTTCCATTCTTTAACTTTCAATGTATTTGCATTTTTAGGTCTAAGGTGAGTGTCATGTAAACAATGTATACCTAGATCATGCTTTTTAAATCCATTCTGTCAATCTGTGCCTTTTGATTAGGGAGTTCAATCCATTAACATTCACTGCTATTAATGTAAAAACTGTATTTTCTTCAGGCATTGTTTCCTTTGGTTTTGATATTAATATGGCATATTTCTTTTTGTCTTTCTTTTCCTTTATTCCAACTTCCTTTTCTGTATAGTTGATTTTTTGTGATGTATCTGACTGATCCCTTTCTCATTTCTGTTTCTATATATTTTAAAAATGCTTTCTTTTCTCTATCCTGGGGTTTGTATTTAACAACCTACAGGTATAAGCTAGTAGTTTAGAAAGATATCCACTTAGTTTCAATAGCATACAGTTCTCTGCTCCCATGTCCCTCTGTTTCCTCTCTTTATTTTGATTTTCCCCCAACATTACCTACTTAGATTTGCAAGTCCATTATCAGCAAACATGTTTTTTTCTTGTTCAATTGTATCCTGACTCATAGGAATTACAGAATAGAGTTGTATATTGAGGACACAGTACTACTGGGTATCATATTTATTTACCCTTTTAGTTACCTTTACTGAAGATCTTCCTTGTTTCAGACTCCAAGTCACTGTCTCCTGTCTTTTCCTTTCAACCTGCATAACTCCCTTTGGTATTTCTTGTAGGGCAGGTCTTTTGTTGACAAACTCTCTCAGTTTCTGTTTATCTCTAACTATTTTAAACTCTCCCTCATTTTTTAAAATTTTATTTTATTTATTCATTTTAAAAAATACATTACATTAAAAAAAAAGAGGTCCCCATTCACCTCCACCACCCCACACCACCACTCCCCCCACAGTAACACTCTCCCCCATCATCATGACACATCCATTGCATCTGGTGAGTACATCTCTGGACATCGCTGCATGCCATGGCCTGTGGTCTACACCATAGCCCACACTCTCCCACGTTCCATCCAGTGGGCCATGGGGGGAAATAAAATGCCCGGCAATTGTCCCTGCAGCACCACTCAGGACATCTCCAAGTCCCGAAAATGCCTCCACATCTCATCTCTTCCTCGCATTCCCTGCACCCAGCAGCCACCATGGCCACTTTTTCCACACCAATGCCACATTTTCTCGATTATTAACCACAATAGTTCATGAATAGAATATCATTAAGTCCACTCTGATCCTTACTGTATTCCTCCTTCCGGTGGAACTGGCTTGGTTGTGTCCATTCCACATCTATGTGAAGAGGGGGCTTAGATTCCACATGGATACTGGCTGCAATCCTCCTGCTTTCAGTTGTAGGCACTCTAGGCTCCATGGTGTGGTGGTTGACATTCTTCAACTCCATGTTAGCTGAGTGAGGTAAGTCCAATAAATCAGAGCATAGGAGCTGAAGTCTGTTGAGGCTCAGGGCCTGGCTATCATATTGTCAGTCCAGAGATTCAAATCCCCTAGATATATCTTAAACCCCAGCACCAACTACAATTCCAGTAAAGTAGCATGAAAGGCTTGTGAAAAGAGATCCCATCTGAGTCCAGCTCCATCACGCAGAAACACCAGCTCCAAAGAAGGGCCAACTGACATGGCAGTGAACTCCATCTGCCATGACCATAGAACCTGTGGGTACTCTTTAGCCCTCAAAAGAACCAATACCTGGGGTTGTATCTACTTTATCTGTCTCTGAGACTATGCTCAGGTGTGCATAAGGGCAATCCTTCTGTCAACCTCCAAACTCTTTTTTAGAGACTCATAGCCATATAAACTCATTTGTCCTTTCCATTTCCCCCTTACTTTAGGTCAAACAGCATTTATAACTCCTGTTATTATATGTAGACAGGGATATTCTGCTGGTCTGTGTTGAACCTTTAATTCAAGGTCATTTTCTAGTTACGTCATCAGCTGGTACTTGGTAGTGATCCCTCGGTGCCAGGGAGGCTCATCCCCGGGTGTCATGTCCCATGCTGGGGGGAAGGCATTGCATTTACATGCTGAGTTTGGCTTCGAGACTCGCCACATTTGAGTAACACGAAGGCTGTCAGGAGGGAACTCTTAGGCACAGTGCTGCTCTAGGCATTGTTCTTATTTCAGGTGTATAGGCTCACAAGCATAGTCATTAGTATCAGGGGGTCACTGTTGGACCCTCATTCCTTCTTGGTCCTTGCCATTGCACTTGGGGGACTGCCGCTGCTCCCCTAGGGATCATGACACAGCCCCTCCCCCCCCGACCAGGAACGCAGTACCCCCCCAGCTGTTGTTTTTAATTGTTTCCACTATGAGTATATCCAAACATTTCCATGCGCCATGGACACATGCCCTGTATAACTCCCTGTCAACCATATATCGCCTGTCAGTAACTTCCCATACCAGTATTCCTCCGCTGCCATTGTTGAACCACTCTGTGATCCAAAACTTCCTGGAAAGTGAAGTCCAATATAATGTCAGGTTCCCTTAATAGCAAAATGGAATATAGCGATGAGTTTAAAGGTTAGATATCGAATACATACTGATTTGGAAAAATTCTACATCCTATCTTTTTCTTTTCTTTTTTCCCTAATTATTGAGCTTCTCTTCACAAGAGCCTTAGATCACAATAATTCATATATACAATATACAGTAGTCCCACATATCCAATATAAAACCTTTTCTCTTCCACAGCACTAATCTTTTAACTTATTCATATCATATTTACTGAAACTGATGTAGAGAAATTGAGACAATAGCTTTCAAACAAGGTAACATTTGTGTTTACATTGTGGTTTATACTCTAGGCTATACAGTTTTTTAATTTTTTAGTTATCCTATGTTTTTCATTATGGTTTAGATTATTAGTCTGTCGTCCCCTATATGTTTTTGGTGTAATATTACATGTTTTATATCCATCCTTGTGTACTCTTGTGAAACAGTTCTTTTGCCCTCACATTTACTTTGGTTCCATCTATTCAATATCTATTTCCCCCTCCCCTTGGGGCCTACAGTGACAGTCAATCTTCATTTCTTGAGGAGCCATGTTCAGAGATACTTGCAACAGTGTTGAGGGCTTGACTTGCTCAACTGCCCTAATGCCCTGGGAGCCACCATTTCTCTTGAGAGATACAGTTCCCTCTATTTGATGGCATTAGTCCTCCCAAGGATGTGGGTCTACCTTCACTCTCATTATATGGGTCTCTACCCAATGGTATAACCCACTTTGGCAAAATGAGCATTTAGATATTCCCTAGGAGTCTGTCCTGCATCAGATTATCCCCTTTGAGTATCTTAAACATGTAACTTTCCTAATTATGTTTTGAAAAGGTTTTCTCCGCATTATACTCTCAACCAACACCTGACAATCTCCTATGTTAGTGGGTTGCCCCACCCTCCCCCCAATTTTTTGGGCACTATTACCCATCCGCCCATCCCCAGCCCCCCTCAAACTCGCAAAGCCCCACTCAAAGGCAACCCCTTGCCCCCATTTTATCTCTTCTTTGTGCTCATACTTACCGCCAGCTCATCATAGATTCCACCCCTGCAGACGTCAACTCACACCCTTCCTCCACCCCCCGATTTCCTGTAAGCCTATCTTCCAGTCTCTAGCTCTCTGAGGCAGATTGCTTATTTCATATCATTGAGGTCATGTAGTATTTGTCCTTCAATGCCTGGGTTGCTTCACTCAGCATAAGGTTCTCAAGATTCATCCATGTTATCACATGTGTTTGAAGTGTATTTGTTCTTAAAGCCGAGTAGTATTCCATTGTGTTGTATATGCCACATTTTATTGATTCACTCATCTGTTGATGGGCATTTGGGTTGATTCCAACTTTTGGCGATAGTGAACAATGCTGCTATGAACATTGGTGTGCATATATCGGTTTGTGTCCTTGTTTTCAGTTCTGCTGGGTATATACACAGCAGTGGAATTGCTGGGTCATATGGCAAATCTATGGTTAGTTTTTTGAGAAACCACCAAACTGTCCTCCAGAATGGTTGGATCCTTCTGCATTCCCACCAGCAGTGGATGAGTGTTCCCATTTCTTCACATCCTCTCCAGCATTTGTAGTCTTCTGTTTTTTTCATAGCTGCCAAACTTATGGGAGTAATATGGTATCTCATTGTAGTTTTAATTTGCATTTCCCTTACAGCTAAAGATTTAGAGCATTTTTTCATGTGCTTTTTAGCCATTTGTATTTCTTCTTTGGAGAAGTGTCTGTTTAAATCTTTTTCCCATTTTTAAAATGGGTTGTTTATCTTTTTATTTTCAAGATATAGGTGTTCTTTATTTATGCAAGTTATAAGTCTCTTAATGGATATATGGTTGCCAAATATTATCTCCCATTGTGTAAGTTCCCTTTTTACTTTCTTGACAAACTCCTTTGAGGTGCAGAAGGCTTTAATTTTGAGGAAGTCCTATTTATCTATTTGTTCTTTTGCTGCTCATGTTTTTGGTGTGATGTTAATGAAGCCATTTCCTATTACAAGGTCCTGTAGATGTTTCCCTACACTGCTTTCCAAGGTCTTTACGGTCTTGGCTCTTATATTTAGGTCTTTGATCTATCTTGAGTTGATCTTTGTGTAAGGTGTGAGATGGTAATCCTCTTTCATTCTTCTACATATGGCTATCCAGTTCTCCAGGCACCATTTGTTGAATAGGCCATTCTCTCCCAGTTGAGAGGGTTTGGTGGCTTTATCGAATATTATATGGCTATATATATGAGGTTTTATATCAGAACTTTCAATTCAATTCCATTGGTTTATGTGTTTCTCCTTATGCCAATACCATGCTGTTTTCACTACTGTAGCTTTGTAGTATGTTTTGAAGTCCGGTAGTGTGATTCCTCCAATTTCATTTTTCTTTTTCAATATGTCTTTGGCTATTCAGGGCCTCTTTCCTTTCCAAATAAATTTTATAGTTAGTTTTTCTAGTTCCTTAAAGAAGGCTGTGTTGATTTTTATTGGGATTGCATTGAAAGTATATATCAGTTTTCGTAGGATAGACATTGTAGTAATATTTAGTCTTCCTATCCATGAACAGGGAATATTCTTCCATTTATTTAGGTCTTCTTTAATTTCCTTGAACAGTCTTGTGTATAAGTCAGTGCATGATTTTTTTCATCTTTAGTTAAATTTATTCCTAAATATTTGATTTTTTAATTTACTCTTGTGAATGGTATTTGTTTCTGGATTTCCTCGTGATCTTGCTCATTATTGGTGTACAGAAATGCTACTGATTTTTGCGCATTGATCTTATAACCTGCGACTTTACTAAACTCATTTATGAGTTCTAGAAGCTTTGTTGTAGACCTCTCAGGGTTTTCTATGTATAGGATCATGTCCTCTGCAAATAATGAAATTTTGACTTCTTCCTTTCCAATTTGAATGCCTTTTATATCTGGTTCTTGCCTCAGTGCTCTAGCAAGTACTTCTAAGACAATGTTAAATAGAAGAGGAGACAGTGGGCATCCTTGTCTTGTTCCTGACTTTAGAGGGAAGGATTTTAGGATTTCTCCATTGTAAATGATGTTGGCTGTGGGTTTCTCATATATACTCTTTACCATGTTCAAAAAATTTCCTTGTATTCCGATCTTTTGGAGTGTCTTTATCAAGAAAGGGTGCTGGATTTTGTCAAATGCTTTTTCTGCATCTATAGATATAATCATGTGATTTTTTCCCTTCAATCTGTTTATATTGTGCATTATATTGATTAATTTTCTTATGTTGAAACATCCTTGCATACCTGGAATGAATCCCACTTGGTCGTGGTGTGTAATTCATTTAATGTGTTGTTGAATACGATTAGCAAGTATTTTGTTAAGTATTTTTGCATCTAGGTTCATTAGAGAAATTGGTCTGTAATTTTCATTTCTTGTGGTGTCTTTGTTTGGCTTTGGTACTAAGGTAATGCTGGCATCATAGAAGGAGTTAGGCAATGTTCCTTCTGTTTCGATTTTTTGGAATAGTTTCAGCAGGATTGGTGTTACTTCTTTCTGGAATGTTTTGTAGAATTCACCTGTGAAGCCGTCTGGCCCTGGTCTCTTCTTCGTTGGGAGGTTTTTAATGACTGATTCTATGTCTTTACTTGTGATTGGTTTGTTGAGATCTTCAATTTCTTCTTTCATCAATATAGGCTGCTTATGTGTTTCTAGGAATGTGTCCATTTCCTCTGAATTGTCATTTTTTTTGGAATATAGTTTTTCAAAGTATCCTCTTATGATATTCTTTATTTCTGTGGGGTCAGTGGTGATATCTCCTTTCTCATTTCTTATTTTGTGTATTTGCATCTTCTCTCTTTTTTTCTTTGTTAGTCTCACTAAAGGTTTGTCAATTTTTTTGATCTTCTCAAAAAACCAGCTCTTGGTCTTGTTTATCTTTTCAAGTGCTTTCTTATTTTCTATTTCATTTAGTTCTGCTCTTATTTTTGTTATTTCCTTCCTTCTTCTTCTAGTTGGATTACTTTGTTGTTGTTTTTTTCTAATTCCTCCAAATGTGCAGTTAGTTCTTCAATTTTTGCTCTTTCTTTTTTTTTGATATATGCATTTTTTGGCCATAAATTTCCCTCTCGGGACTGCTTTTGCTGCATCCCATAAATTTTGGTATGTTGTGTTATCATTATCATTTGTTACAAGGTAGTCATTGATTTCTTTTGAGATTTCCTCTTTGACCCACTGTTTTTTCTAAGAGTGTGCTGTTTAATTTCCATATCTTGGTGTGAGATCTGGGCCTCTGGCCCTTGCAGATTTCCAGCTTCACTCCACTGTGGTCAGAGATATTATTTTGTATGATTTCGATCTTTCTGAATTCATTAAGCCTTTCTTTGTGGCATAGCATATGGTATATCTTGGAGAATGATCCTTGTGCACTTGAGAAAAATGTATATGCTGCTGTGTTTGGGTGTAATGATCTGTATATGTCTATTAGATCCAGCGCCTCTAAAATACTGTTCAAATATTTTGTTTCTTTAGTGATTCTCTTTTGAAATGTTCTGTCTAGAGTTGATAGTGGTCTATTAAAATCCCCCACTATAATTGTAGATGCATCCATTCTTTCACTTAGTTTTTCCAGCGTTTGCCTCACGTATTCAGAGGTGCCCTTGTTAGGAGCATAAATATTTATGATTGTTCATTCTTCTTGAGAGATTGTCCCTTTCACTAATACGTAGTATTCTTCTTTGTCTGTCACAATTGTTTTGCATTTAAAGTCTATTTTGTCTGATATTAATATAGCTACTCCTGCCTTTTTTTTGGTTATTGTTTGCTTGTAAGATTGTTTTCCAACCATTCACTTTCAGCCTCCATAAATCTCTGAGGCTAAGATGTGTCTCTTTTAGACAGCATATAGATAGGTCATATTTTCTTATCCAATGTTCCAGTCTGAATCTTTTGATAGGTGAGTTTAATCCGTTGACATTCAGTGTTATTACTTTCAAGGAATATTTATGGTAGCCATATTTTGATTGGACTTGTGTTTGTCATATTTTGTTTGTTTGATTGTTTTTTCTTTTCTTTTTGTTTTTTTGTTGCTCTTACACTCTCCTCCAACTCTGCCTGTCCTTTTTTTTCCTTTCTTCCTGCAGAACTCCCTTTAGAATTTCTTGAAGGAGAGGTTTCTTATTGGCATAGTCTTTCAATTTCTGTTTATCTGTGAATATTTTGAACTCTCCATCATTTTTGAATGCTAGTTTAGCTGGATAGAGTATTCTTGGTTGGAAATTTTTTTCTTTTAGTACCTTGACTATATCATAGCACTGCCTTCTTGCCTCCATGGTTTCAGATGAGAAATCAGCACTTAATCTTATGAAGCTTCCCTTATATGTGATGGTTTTCTTTTCTCTTGCTCCTTTTAGAATTTTCTCCTTTTCTTGAGCATTGGGTAATTTGACAAGTATATGTCTTGAGGTGGGCCTGTTGGGGTTTATGATGTTTGGGGTGCGTTGTGCTTTTTGGATATGTACATCCATCTCTTTCAGTAGTTTTGGGAAGTCTTCAGCCGTTATTTCCTGCAACACTCCTTCTGATCCCTTTCCCTTTTCTTCTCCTTCTGGGATGCCTATAATACGTATCTTTGTGCGTTTTGCATTGTCATTCAGGTCCCTAAGTCCTCACTGGATTTTTTGTATCTTTTTATCGATCAATTCTACTATCTGTTTGATTTCTGATGTACTGTCTTCCACATCACTAATTCTCTGCTCTGCCTCTTCTAATCTGCTATTTGCTGCGAGTGTATTTTTTATTTCTTGAACTGTGGTGTTCATTCCGATCATATCTGTTATCTTTTTGCATATGTCTGCAATTTCCCCTCCAAGTGTTGTCTTCATATTGTTAACCTCTTTCTTTACTTCATTAAATTTGTCTGTGATATATGTTCTGAGATCTTTAATTACTTGTGCGAAGTTCTGATCCCCTTCCTGGTTTTTAGTTTGTTCATTGGATTCAGCCATGTTTTCCTGATTACTGGTTTGGTTTGTAGATTTTTGTTGCTGTCTGGTCATCATTTTATCTTGACGGGTTTAATCAGTTCCTTAGCTTCTTTGTCTCGTCTTGGGGATTAATTAGCTGTTGTTTTTGCGTAAGTGTTATATCTTTTCTTTTTCACTTTGTTCCTCTTATTCTAGTTTCTTATTGCTGGGTGAGTTCACTTTGAAGGAAAGTATTAGGGCCAGGGAAAGGCAATTTTGTAAGAAAGAAAAATGTGTAAAATAGTATTGGTAATAAATGTTAACAGAGCAACAATATGAGATCTGGGAGGATGGATATTAGATTCATGTATGTTGTGTAGAGTTATAGCAGTAAGTAGAGTACCTATAATGAGGTAGTCGACTGAATATGGGAGGAATATGGTATGAATTAAAAAGCTAGTGTTTTCATGAGAGAGGGAAAGAGAAAAGAAAGGCAATAGTTTCAAGAGTGGATATAAGGCAGAAAACAAAACAAAGGTATTAGAAATTAAAATTTAGACAATTTGGGGATCAAAGAAAGGGAGATGGAATATAGGAGAGACAGTAGATGATGGAGGATACCAAGATGTGGGGGAAAGAGGATAGTGTAGGTAGCCAAAATCAATTCACACAGAAATGAGGCAACGGAGGATGAGGAAACCCAGCAAATATGAGGTGTTCCCTGAAGCACCTATTGTATAATTAAGATAAAATAAAGTAAGAAGAACATGAAGGACAAGAGAAAAGAGAGGGAAAAAAAGAAGAGAAGAAAGAAAGAAAGAAAAAGGGGGGGTGGGTAAAGAAAAGGGAGGGGAACAAGTAAGGAAAAGAAGATATAGAACACCAACAACAGGAACACCAAAAAAACCCTAAATAATTGAAGAAAAAAAAGACCTTGGGGGATACAATGGGAGGAAAGACTAGGGAATTATGCATTATTAGTAACCAGGACAATAGAAAATAAAAAATAAAAAATTAAATTTAAAATAAAAAAAAAAAAAAGGAGAGGGGGCAAGATGGCGGCTGAGTGAACATCCCTGTTAGAGTCTTCTGCAGGGAAACGGCTGGGCGGCGTTGGAGACTCTTTGGGACCGGATTGTTTCGGGATTTTTGCTGGTCCGGAGGTGCCTGGACATCAATTTGGAGGGAAGGTAACAGAGAGGATTCGTCTGTGAAATATACACGGAGATCCCAGCTACCTGTAGAGGATTCCCTTCTTGGGTAGGCGGAGACGAGGCATCTAGCCCCGCTCGGTGGGGCTGAGCCAGGCCGGGCCGCAGCGGCGGACGCTGCGCCGGCGGTGAGCGGGGCCGGGCGGGGCCGAGCCAGGCCGAGCCGGGCCGCGGTAGCGTTTGGAGCCGGGCGGGGCCGGTGCAGGCCCCGGCTGCGGGCCGCGGTAGCGTTTGGAGCCGGGCGGGGCCGGTGCAGGCCCCGGCTGCGGGCCGCGGTAGCGCTTGGAGCCGGGCGGGGCCGGTGCAGGGCGGGCCGCGGTAGCGCTTGGAGCCGGGCGGGGCCGGTGCAGGCCCCGGCTGCGGGCCGCGGTAGCGCTTGGAGCCGGGCGGGGCCGGTGCAGGCCCCGGCTGCGGGCCGCGGTAGGGCTTGGAGCCGGGCGGGGCCGGTGCAGGCCCCGGCTGCGGGCCGCGGTAGCGCTTGGAGCCGGGCGGGGCCGGTGCAGGCCCCGGCTGCGGGCCGCGGTAGGGCTTGGAGCCCGGCGGGGCTGGTGCAGGCCCCGGCTGCGGGCCGCGGTAGCGCTTGGAGCCGGGCGGGGCCGGTGCAGGCCCCGGCTGCGGGCCGCGGTAGGGCTTGGAGCCGGGCGGGGCCGGTGCAGGCCCCGGCTGCGGGCCGCGGTAGCGCTTGGAGCCGGGCGGGGCCGGTGCAGGCCCCGGCTGCGGGCCGCGGTAGCGCTTGGAGCCGGGCGGGGCCGGTGCAGGCCCCGGCTGCGGGCCGCGGTAGGGCTTGGAGCCGGGCGGGGCCGGTGCAGGCCCCGGCTGCGGGCCGCGGTAGCGCTTGGAGCCGGGCGGGGCCGGTGCAGGCCCCGGCTGCGGGCCACGGTAGCGCTTGGAGCCGGGTGGGGCCGGTGCAGGCCCCGGCTGCGGGCCGCGGTAGCATTTGGAGCCGGGCGGGCCCGGGTCAGGCCGCGGCGGGTACGGAGCCGGGCAGGGCCGGTCCAGGCCGCGGTGGCGGGAGGTGGACGCCGGAGCCGGCTGGGCCGCTGTAGCGAGCGGAGCTGGGCGGAGCCAGGCCAGGCCAAGGCAGCGTGAGGAGCGGGGCAGAGCCGGTCCAAGCCTCCGCGGCGGGCGGAGCCGGGCCTGCGGAGGGGTTTCTGTTTTTTTTTTTTTTTTTTGTTTGTTTGTTTGTTTGTTTGTTTGTTTGTTTTTTTTTTTTCTTAATTTTACTTAATTTTTTTTTTTTTTTTTTTTTTTTGAGCATCTGCAGTACTGGGGAGTTCGTGGGCCCTGGGCGGCCTATTGGGGGTTTGTGGGAAGGGAGGTGCTTGCAGACCCATTTGGGCAGACAGACGGGGGGGTTTTAGGGCAAAGCGGGGGGAAGTTGTTGTTTTAGATAGTGTTGCAATTGTGACACGTGTGTACCTGTATCTCTCTTCTCCCTATCCGTTCCCCACCGTTTGCCCATCCTCTTTTTCTTTCTTCCTTTCTTCTTGCCTTTCTTTTTTCTTTATTATAATTAGTTTGTTTTTTTTTTTTTTTTCGGTTTTCTCTTTCCCTCTTGTCCCTCATCTTCCACTTATTTTTACTTTAATTCAAGTATACAATAGGTGCTACAGGGAACACCTCACATTTGCTGGGTTTTCCCATCCTCCACTGCCTCATTTCTGTGTGAACTGATTTAGGCTACCTACACTATCCCCCTTCCCCTGCATCTTGATATCCACTATCATCTACTGTCTCTCCTATATTCCACCCCCCACCTCCCGTTCTTTGATCCACAAAGTGTCTAACTCTTAATTTCTAATACCTTTGTTCTGTTTTCTGTCTATTATCCACTCTTGAAACTATTACCTTTCTTTTCTTTTTCCCTCTCTCATGAAAACAATAGCTGTGTAGTTCATACCATATTCCTCCTAAATTCAGTCATCAACTTCATAAAAGGTACTCTACCTACAGCTATAACTCTATACAATCTACATGAATCTAACCTCCATCCTTCCAGATCTCATATTCCTGCTTTATTAACATACATCACCAATACAACTTTACACTTTTCCCTTGCTTACACAATTGCCTTTCCCCAACACTAATACTTTCCTCTAAAGTGAACTTAACCAACAACAAGTAACTAGAATAAGAAGAAAAAAGTGACAAAGAGAAGATATAACACCTGTGCAAAAATAACAACTAATTAACCTCCAAGAGCAGACAAAGAAGCTAAGGAACTGATTAAATTCGTCAAAATAAAGAGATGACCAGAAAGCAACAAAAATCTACGAACCAAACCAATAATCAGGAAAACATGGCTGAATCCAATCAACAAACCAATAATCACGAAGGGGAGCAAAACTTGGCACAAGCAATGAAAGATCTCAGAACATTTATCACCGACAAATTTGATGCAGTAATGAAAGAGGTTAACAACATGAAGACATCACTTGGAGGGGAAATTGCAGACATACGCAAAAACATAACAGATATGATGGGAATGAACACCACAGTTCAAGAAATCAAAAATACACTTGCAGCAAATATCAGCAGACTAGAAGAGACAGAGCAGAGAATTAGTGATGTGGAAGACAGTACCTCAGAAATCAAACAGATAGTAGAAGGGGTCAATAAGAAGATAGAAAAAATCCAATTAGGATTTAGGGACCTGAATGACAATGCAAAACGCTCAAACATACGTATTATAGGCATTCCAGAAGGTGAAGAGAAGGGAAAGGGGTCAGAAAGAGTGTTGCAGGAAATAATGGCTGAAAACTTCCCAAATCTACTGAAAGAGACAGATGTACATATCCAAGAAGCACAGCGCACTCCACAAGTCATAAACCCCAACAGGCCCACCCCAAGACATATACTTGTCAAATTATCCAATGCTCAAGACAAAGAGAAAATCCTAAAATCAGCAAGAGAAAAGAAAACCATCACATACAAGGGAAGCTCAATTAGATTAAGTGCTGATTTCTCTTCTGAAACCATGGAGGCAAGAAGACAGTGGTATGATATAGTCAAGGTACTAAAGGAAAAAAATTTCCAACCAAGAATACTCTATCCAGCTAAACTAGCATTCAAACATGATGGAGAGTTCAAAATATTCGCAGACAAACAGAAACTGAAAGAGTATACCAACAAGAAACCTCCCCTTCAAGAAATTCTAAAGGGAGTGCTGCAGGAAGAAAGGAAAAAACAGGAAAGGCAAAGTTGGAGGAGAGTATAAGACCAACAACAACAACAAAAAAGACAAAAAAAAATATACAAACAAAATATGACAAACACAAATCCAATCAAAGTATGGCTAACACAAATAATTCCTTGATAGTAATAACACTGAATGTCAACGGATTAAACTCACCTATCAAAAGATTCAGACTGGGACATTGGATAAGGAAATATGACCCATCCATATGCTGTCTACAAGAGACACATCTTAGACCCAGAGACGCAAGGAGATTGAAAGTGAAAGGCTGGAAAACAATCATACAAGCTAACAATAACCAAAAAAAGGCAGGAGTAGCTATATTAATATCAGACAAAATAGACTTTAAATGTGAAACAATTGTGAGAGACAAAGAAGGATACTACATTTTAGTCAAAGGGAAAATCTGTCAAGAAGATCGAACAATCATAAATATCTATGCCCCTAACAAGGGTGCCTCTAAATACGTCAGGCAAACGCTGGAAAAACTAAGTGAAAGAATAGATACATCTACAATTATAGTGGGGGATTTTAATACACCACTATCAACTCTGGACAGAACATCTCAAAAGAGAATCACCAAAGAAACAAAATATCTGAATAGTATATTAGAGGAGCTCGATCTAATAGACATATATAGATCGCTACACCCAAACACAGCAGGATATACATTTTTCTCAAGCGCACATGGATCATTCTCCAAGATAGATCATATGCTAGGCCACAAAGAAAGGCTGAACGAATTCAGAAAGATTGAAATCATACAAAACATTATCTCTGACCACAGTGGAGTCAAGCTGGAGATTTGCAAGGGAAAGAAGCCCAGATTTCACACCACGATTTGGAAATTAAACAACACACTCTTAGAAAAACAGTGGGTCAAAGAGGAAATCTCAAAAGAAATCAATGACTACCTTGAAACAAATGATAATGATAACACAACATACCAAAATCTATGGGATGCAGCAAAAGCAGTACTGAGAGGGAAGTTTATAGCCATAAATTCATATATCAAAAAAGAAGAAAGAGCAAAAATTGAAGAACTAACTGCACATTTGAAGGAATTAGAAAAACAACAACAAAGTAACCCAACAGGAAGAAGAAGGAAGGAAATAACAAAGATAAGAGCAGAACTAAATGAAATAGAAAATAAGAAAGCACTTGAACAGATAAACAAGACCAAGAGCTGGTTTTTTGAGAAGATTAACAAAATTGACAAACCTTTAGCAACACTAACAAAGAAAAAAAGAGAGAAGATGCAAATACACAAAATAAGAAATGAGAAAGGCGATATCACCACTGACCCCACAGAAATAAAGACTATCATAAGAGGATATTTTGAAAAACTATATTCCAACAAAAATGACAATCTAGAGGAAATGGACAAATTCCTAGAAACACATAAACAGCCCATATTGACAAAAGAAGAAATTGATGATCTTAACAAACCAATCACAAGCAGAGAGATAGAATCAGTTATTAAAAATCTCCCAACTAAGAAGAGCCCAGGGCCAGATGGCTTCACAGGTGAATTCTATAAAACATTCCGGAAAGAACTGACACCAATCCTGCTGAAACTATTCCAAACCATCGAAACAGAAAGAACATTACCCAACTCCTTCTATGATGCCAACATTACCCTAGTACCAAAGCCAAACAAAGACATCACAAGAAAGGAAAATTACAGACCAATTTCTCTAATGAACCTAGACGCAAAAATACTTAACAAAATACTTGCTAATCGTATTCAACAACACATTAAACGAATTATACACCACGACCAAGTGGGATTCATCCCAGGTATGCAAGGATGGTTCAACATAAGAAAATCAATCAACGTAATACACCATATAAACAGATTGAAGGAAAAAAATCACATGATTATATCTATTGATGCAGAAAAAGCATTTGACAAAATACAGCACCCTTTCTTGATAAAAACACTCCAAATGATTGGAATACAAGGAAATTTTTTGAACATGATAAAGAGTATATATGAAAAACCTAAAGCCAATATTGTTTACAATGGAGAAATCCTAGACTCCTTCCCTCTAAACTCAGGAACAAGACAAGGATGCCCACTGTCGCCGCTCCTATTTAACATTGTCTTAGAAGTACTTGCTCGAGCACTGAGGCAAGAACCAGAAATAAAAGGCATTCAAATTGGAAAGGAAGAAGTCAAAATTTCATTATTTGCAGATGACATGATCCTATACATAGAAAACCCTGAGAGATCTACAACGAAGATTCTAGAACTCATAAATGAGTTTAGTAAAGTCGCAGGTTATAAGATCAATGCGCAAAAATCAGTAGCATTTCTGTACACCAATAATGAGCAAGATCAGGAGGAAATCAAGAAACAAATACCATTCACAATAGTAAATAAAAAAATCAAATACTTAGGAATAAATTTAACTAAAGAGGTAAAGAACTTATACACTGAGAACTATACAAGATTGTTCAAGGAAATCAAAGAAGACCTAAATAAATGGAAGACTATTCCTTGTTCACGGATAGGAAGACTGAACATTATTAAGATGTCTATCCTACCAAAATTGATCTACACATTCAATGCAATCCCAATAAAAATCAATGCAGCCTTCTTTAAGGAACTAGAAAAACTAACTATGAAATTTATTTGGAAAAGAAAGAGACCCCGAATAGCCAAAGACATACTGAAAAAGAAAAACGAAATTGGAGGAATCACACTACCTGACTTCAAAACATACTATAAAGCTACGGTGGTGAAAACAGCATGGTATTGGCATAAGGAGAGACATATAGACCAATGGAATCGAATTGAAAGCTCTGATATAGAACCTCACATATACAACCACATAATATTCGATAAAGCCACCAAACCCTCTCAACTGGGAGAGAGTGGCCTATTCAACAAATGGTGTCTGGAGAACTGGATAGCCATATGTAGAAGAATGAAAGAGGATTACCATCTCACACCTTATACAAAGATCAACTCAAGATGGATCAAAGACCTAAATATAAGAGCCAAGACCATAAAAACCTTAGAAAGCAGTGTAGGGAAACATCTACAGGACCTTGTAATAGGTAATGGATTTATGAATATCTCACCAAAAGCACGAGCAGCAAAAGAACTAATAGATAAATGGGACTTCCTCAAAATTAAAGCCTTCTGCACCTCAAAGGAGTTTGTCAAGAAAGTAAAAAGGGAGCCCACACAGTGGGAGAAAATATTTGGCAATCAGATATCTGATAAGAAACTTATAACTTGCATATATAAAGAACTCCTACATCTTGAAAATAAAAAGATAAACAATCCATTTAAAAAATGGGAAAAAGACTTAAACAGACACTTCTCCGAAGAAGAAATACAAATGGCAAGAAAGCACATGAAAAAATGTTCCAAATCTCTAGCTATCAGGGAAATGCAAATCAAAACCACAATGAGATACCATCTTACACCCATAAGATTGGCAGCTATGAAAAAAACAGAAGAATACAAGTGCTGGAGAGGATGTGAAGGAAGGGGAACACTCATCCACTGCTGGTGGGAATGCAGAAGGATCCAACCATTCTGGAGAACAGTATGGCGGTTTCTCAAAAAACTAGCCATAGATTTGCCATATGACCCAGCAATACCACTGCTGGGAATATACCCAGCAGAACTGAAAACAAGAACACAAACCAATATATGTACACCAATGTTCATAGCAGCATTGTTCACTATTGCCAAAAGTTGGAATCAACCCAAATGCCCATCAACAGACGAGTGGATCAATAAAATGTGGTATATACACACAATGGAATACTACTCGGCTGTAAGAACAAACACACTACAAACACATGTGATAACATGGATGAATCTTGAGAACCTTATGTTGAGTGAAGCAACCCAGACATTGAAGGACAAATACTACATGACCTCAATGATATGAAATAAACAAGCTGCCCTAGATAGCAAGAGACTGAACGATAGGCTTGCAGGAAATCGGAGGGTGGAGGAAGGATATGAGCCGATGTCTGCAGGGGTGGAATTTAAGACGAGATGGTGGTAAGTATGAACACAAAGAAGAGATAAAAGGGGGGCAAGGGGTTGCCTTTGCTTGGGGCTTTGCGGGTTTGAGGGTGGCTGGGGAGGGACGGGTGGGTAACGTTGCCCAAAAGTGGGGGGAAGGAGGGGTAGCATACGAACCAGGAGAGGGTCAGGTGTTGGTGGAGAGTAAAATGCCGAGAAAATCATATCAAAATATAATAAAGAGGGTTACCTGTTTAGAATGCTCGGAGGGGAGGGTCTGATGCAGGACGGGCTCCTGGGGAATGGCTAAATGCTCATTCTGCCAGAGTGGGTGACACCATGGGGTAGAAACCCAAGTAGTGAGAGTGGGGGTGGACCCACATCCTGGGGAGGACTAATGCCATCCAATAGAGGGAACTGTATCCCTCGAGAGAAAGGGTGGCTCCCAGGGCATTGGGGCAGTTGAGCAAGTTAGGCCCTGAACACTATTCCATCTATCTCTGGAAGTGGCTCCTCAGGAAACGGAGGTTGGCTATCACTGAGGGCACCAAGGTGGAAGGGAAAATGGACGTTAAATGTGTGGAACCAAAGTAAATGGGGGGTAAGAGAGGAGTTTCTTGAGAGTACACAAGGATGGATATAAAACATGTAATATTACACCATAACATATAGGAGATGACAGACTGATAATGTAAACCATAATGTAAAACATAGGATAACTAAAAATGTAAAGAACTGTGTATCCTAAAGTATGCACCATAATGTAAACACAGATGTCACCTTGTTAGAAAGCTAATGTCTCAGACTCTGTACATCACTTTAAGTAAATATGATATGAATAGGGCGTAAGAGTATCACTGTGGAAGGGAAAAGGTTTTCTGGTGGATGTGTGGGAGTGCTGTATATTATATATATACATTGCTGTGCTCTAGGACTCCTGTGAAGAAAAGCTGAATAATTAGGGGGGGGGGAAAAAAAAAAAAAAAAAAAAGAAAAAAATAGGATGTGGAATTTTTTCAAGTCAACATTCTTTATCTAAGTTCTCTATCTAAATTTATCCAAGTTCTTTATCTATCCTTTAAACTCATCGCTATATGCCATTCCCTAGTAAGGGACCATGACATTATATTGGGCTTCAAATTTCGGGGAGTTCTGGATCACAGAGTGTTTCAACAATGGCAATGGAGGGATACTGGTATGGGATACCAATGACAGGTGATATATGACTGACAGGGAGCTGTACAGAACATATGTCCAGGGTGCATGGTAATGATTGGATATACTCATAGTGGCAACAATTAAAAACCACAGTAGGGGGGGTACTGGGTTCCTGGCCAGTGGTGCTCTGTCGTGGTCCCTAGGGGAGCAGCGACAGTCTCCCAGGTACAGTGGTGGGGACCGGGAGGGAGTGAGGGTTCAACAGTGAGCCCCTGATACTAATGACTATGCTTGTGAGCTGATAAACCCAAAATAATAACAAGGCCTAGAGCAACTTTGTGCCTGGGAATTTCCTTCTGTCAGCCTTCATGTTACTCAAATGTGGCCAGTCTCGAAGCCAAACTCAGCATGTAAATGCAATGCCTTCCCCCCAGCGTGGGACATGACACCCGGGGATGAGCCTCCCTGGCAACGAGGGACCACTATCAACTACCAACTGATGATGCAACTGGAAAATGACCTTATACGGAAGGTTCAATGCGGATCAGCAGAATATCCATGTCTACATAAAATACCATGACTTTAAAATGCTGTTTGACCTAAAGTAAGGGGGAAATGGAAAGGATAAATGAGTTTATATGGCTACGAGTTTCTAAAAAAGAGTCTGGAGGCTGGCAGAAGGTTTGCCCTCATGCACAACTGAGCAGAGTCAGAGAGACAGATAAAGCAGATACAACCCCCAGATATTGGTTCCTTTGAGGGCTAAAGAGACCCATGGGAGTTATGGTCATGGCCGATGGGGTTAACTACCAGGGCAGATGGCCCCTCTTTGGAAATGGTGTTTATGTGTGATGAATCTGGACTCAGATGGGATCTCCCTTCATAAGACTTTCATGCTAATGTGCTGGAGGTGCAGTTAATGTTGGGGTTTAAGATATATTTAGGGGATTTGAATCTCTGGACTGACAATGTGATAGCCAGATCCTGAGCCTCAACAGACTCCAGCACCTACAATCTGATTTATTGGACTTACCACACTCAGCTAAGATGGAGGTGAAGAAGGACAACCACCACACCATGGAGCCTAGAGTGATTACAACTGAAAATGGGAGGATTGCATCCAGCATCCAGGTGGAATCTGAGCCTCCTCTTGACATAAAGGTGCAATGGACACAACCAAACCAGTGTCCACATAGAAGAGGTGGCATTGGATTGGGAAAAGTGGACATAATGGACAAAGGGTATGGGGAAAGGCAGGAAGAGATGAGAGGTGGAGGCGTCTTCGGGACATGGAGCTGCCCTGGATGGTGCTTCAGAGGTAATCACCGGACATTGTAAATCCTCACAGGGCCTACATGATGGAATAGAGGAGAGTATGGGCCATGATGTGAACCAATGTATATGAGGTGCAGAGGTGCCCAAAGATGTACTTACCAAATCCAATGGATGTGTCAGGATGATGGGAACGAGTGTTGTTGGGGGGGGGGAGAGGGGGGGTGGGGGGGTGGGGTTGAATGGGACCTCACATATATATTTTTAATGTAATATTATTACAAAGTCAATAAAAAATAAAAAAATTAAAAAAATAAAAATAAAATAAAAAAATGCAAACGTCAAGGGCTAGGACAATCAAGGACCTCAGATGGGCCTCAGGGCATGGTGGATTCAGGGATGGAAAGTCTGTAATAATGCAGACTGAAGAGGTGTGAGTCTCTGGGGTGTGGGCCACCAGGGTCTAGGGGACACAGACCTGGCAACCTCAAATCCAGTGAACAGGGAGCCTGGGAGCACTGCAGTGCAACACAGCCTACAGGGATCCCCACAGCTGGGTGCCAGCCCTATGGGTGAGGTCACATCCACAAACTCTGACCTATGTGTCTGAAACCCACAATTCCCCCTCTTCTAGGGTCTCTTCTGTGGCTGTATCATCAATTCGACTTCAGGACACCTCCTGCCCTGCAAGCCACCTAAACAGCCAGTTGGGGGCGCCTCTATATTGCAGCCAATTTAAGGACACTGCAGATCTGCAGCAAGGCCCAGAGTGCGGGGCTGTAGCCGAAAGTGCTGTATCAGTGTCTGAAACTGAAAATTCCACGCCTCGCAAAAGATTCCCCTAATTGGCTTCCAGACGCCTCCCACCCTGCAATCCCCTGAAATAGCCTCCTGGTGATGCCTCTTTACTGGGAGCAATTTAAGGCCGTTGCAGATTGGCAGCTGGTCTTGGGGGCGGGGCTCTAGCTGGAAGCGATATTATTCGTGTCAGAAATCAAAAATTCCCCACCTCGCAAAAAACTCCTGTTTGTCTCACAAATCGGTTTGTGATGGCTTCCTGCCCTGTTAGCCCATTAATAGCCTGCTCAGGGCTTATGAATGCCCCAGTACCACAGAGCCTCCAGGAATCACCACCGCAGTGCCGGTGCCGCAGTTCTGCCTGCCCCAGGGGGGAGCGTCCCGCCCGCAGCCCCTAACTTCGTGTAAGAGAGCCTCAATTTTATCTTTTACATGAATTTTCTCTGTTACCTTCCCACAAAACCGATGTCCAGACACCTCCTGCCCTGCAACATCCCCAAACAGCCTGGTCCTGAAGAATTTCTGACACTGCCCAGCTGCCTCATTGCACAAGAGACTATCAGGTGCACTCACTCAACCACCATCTTGTCCCACCCTCCTCTCCCTCATTTTTGAAGGACTGTTTTGCAGGATAAAGAATATTGGCCTGGCAGTTTTCTCTTTCAGTACCTTAAATATATTATACTATTGCCTTCTTGCCTCCATGGTTTCTGATAAGAAATCTGCACTTGGCCATATTGAGGATCACTTGTTTGGGACAAATCACTTTTCCCTTGCTGTTTTTGGAATGCTTGCTTTATCCTTGTCATTGGACATTCTGATTAGTATGTGTCCCAGAGTGGGTCTGTTAGGGTTTTTTCTGTTTGGGGTATGTTGTGCTTCTCGGACACGTATAGTTTTGTTTTTCATGAGCTGGGAAACATTTGCCTATTATTTCCTCAAATATTTTTTCTTCCCTCTTTCCCCTCTCTTCACCTTCTGGGACATCCATGACACATGTATTTGTACTCTTTATGCTATCACACAAATCCCTGAAACACTTCTCAATTTTTTTTCTATCTTTTCTCTCTTTGTTCTTCTGATTGTATAGTTTTGATTATCTTGCCTTCTAGTTCACTGATTCTTTCTTCTGTCTGTTCAAATATTCTGTTTTATGCCTCTAGTGTATTTTTCGTCTCCATTCTTGGACCTTTCATCTGCATAATTTCTTTTATGTTTCTTTTTCAACCTTTCAAATTCTTCTTTATGCTCCTACATTGTTTTCTTAATATCCTTTAGCTTTATGTCCATATTTTCCCTCATCTCTTCAAATTAAATTAGGAGATTTGTTTGAACTTCTTTGATTAGTTATTCCCAATTCTGTATCACCTCTGTAGTTACAGCTTCCTGTTTCTTTGTACGGCTTGTAATTCTGTGTCTCCTCTGTAGTCATATCTTTCTGTTTCTTTGTGTGACTTGCAATTTTTTCTGTTATGATGTTCTGCCTCTTATTTCTTCTCTATTAGGGTATCCTACCCAGGGAAGCCAGATAAGCCCAATTCAGAATGTTGGGTCAATCCAGAAAGATCCGGGAAATGGACTTGGCCCAGTGGTTAGGGCGTCCGTCTACCACATGGGAGGTCCGTGATTCAAACCCTGGGCCTCTTTGACCCGCGTGCAACTGGCCCACACGCAGTGCTGATGCGTGCAAGGAGTGCCATGCCACGCAGGGGTGTCCCCCGCGTAGGGGAGCCCCACGCGCAAGCAGTGCGCCCTTAAGGAGAGCCGCCCAGCGTGAAAGAAAGTGCAGCCTGCCCAGGAATGGCGCTGCCCACACTTCCTGTGCTGCTGACGACAATAGAAGCAGACAAAGAAACAAGATGCAGCAAATAGACACAGAGAACAGACAACTGGGGGAGGAGGGAAATTTTTTTAAAAATCTTTAAAAAAAATCCAAAAAGATCCATTTTTTGTTTATGTGGTCCAGCAAACAAGGACTGGATTGAGTGTTACACTTTTGCCAACAATTCAGCTGTAGTCCCTCTCTGTTTTTCCCCCTGGGGGCCCATTTGTATGCAGCTCTCCTCAGTGGCTTATGCTCCTTCCTGGGTCTCTGTGGACTTGGCACCTTGTGCCTGGATATGCATAGTATTCTAACTTGCTGCTGTGAGTGGCTCTATTGTCTGCATCCATAGTAGGAGGGACCTGGGCCATGCTGCATTGATTTTCATTGATTCAGGGTTTGTGGAATCCTTCTCCAGTCTCTATCATCCTCCAAAGTTCTAAACAAGTGGTATTTGTCCTTTTATTAGTTGTTTCAGATGGAAGACTATTCTAGGGGATGTCTTTTTTTCTCTCTCTCTCTTTATTTTTTTTAATGTTATATTTAAAAAATATGAGTTCCCCATATTCAGCCCCCACCCCTCCTCCCCCCACCCCTCCCACATCAACAACCTCTTTCATCATCATGGGACATTCATTGTACTTGGTGAATACACCCTGGAGCACTGCCACACCACATGGACAATGGTTCACATTGTAGTTTACACTCTCTCCCAGTCCACCCAGTGGGCCATGGAAGGACGGACAATGTCCAGCATCTGTCCCTGTAGTACCACCCAGGGCAACTCTAAGTCCTGAAAATGCCCCCCACATCATATCTCCTCTTCCCTCTCCCTACCCTCAGCGGCTACGTGGCCACTTTATCCATATCACTGCTGCAATTTCTTCCGTTACTAATCACAACAGTTCCATAGTAGAATATCAGTAAGTCCACTCTAATCCATATTCTATTCCTCCATCCTGTGGACCCTGAGATGGTGATGTCCACTCCACCTCTATATCAAGAGGGGGCTCAGATTCCACATGGATGATGGATGCAATTCTCCTACTTGCAGTTGCAGACACTCTTGGCTCCCTGGTGTGGTGGTTGACCTTCTTGACCTCCCTTTTTGCTGGCTGGGGTAAGTCCAATAACCAGAGTGTAAGAGTTGCAAGTCTGCTGAGGCTCATGGCCTGGCTGTCACACAGACAGTTCAGAGATTCAGGTCTCCTGAGTATACACCAGACCCAGCACCAACCACAGGTCTAGTAAGAGTGACAGAAGAGGCATGTGTAGAAAGGTCACATCTGAGTCCAACTCCATCACACTCAGGAACACAAATTCCAAAGAGGGCCAACTGACATGACATTGAACTCCAGAGCCATCTTCCATGACCATAGAACCTGTGGATCTCTGTAGCCCTCAGGAGAACCAGTACTTGGGGTTGTATCTACTTTGGCTGTCTCTGGGACCCTGCTGAGGCGTGCATAAGCCTGACCCCTCTGATGATCTCCCGACTCTTTTTTGGATACTTATAGCCATATAAACTCATTTGTCCTTTCCATCCCCCCCCTTTTATTCAAGGTAAAAAAGCAGTTTTTAACACCTGATATTATATGAAGCTGAGATATTCTGTTGGTCTGAGTTGATTCTTTTATTCAAGGTCTTTTTCTAGTTATATCATCAGCCAGTGCTTGGTAGTAATTCCTAGACAACAGTGAGGCTCATTCCCAGACTCATGTCCCACACTGGGGGTGAGGTAATGCATTTACATGCTGAGTTTGGCTTTGAGACTGGCCACATTTGACCAACATGGAGGCTCTCAGGAGGTAATTCTTAGGCACCCTGCAGCTCTAGGCCCAGTTCTTATTTCAAGCACATAGGCTCACAAGCATAGTCATTAGCATCAAGGGCTCATTGTTGGACCATCTTTCTTTATTGGTCTTAGCCACTGCACTTGGGGGATTATTGTTCTTCCATTGGGGAATGTGATAGAGCTCCCCTGGCTAGGAACTCAGTACTCCCTCAGTTATCGTTTTTAACTGTAACCACTATGAAAATATCCAAACATTTTTATGTACCGTGTAAACATTCCCTGGATAACTTCCTCCCAACCATGCACCCCCCCCCCATCAATAACACCCTAGGGAATGTCTTACATCATAATATTGATGATGCCACTCTTTAAGGTTTTATCAACAATTTCAGCTATACAAGTTCTACTTGACAGCAGTTTCACTGTCTTAAAAAATACCTAAATAAATACAGATAAATCAAAATTCCTTATTTGATTCCCCTATTCAAGTTTTCTTCATATCTGTATAGATTCTTTTGCTGCATTGACATAATTGTGTATATTTAGAAATCTATGGTTTTGTTTAAAATGTTTCCTGAAAACTTAAATGCTATAGACCATCTATGTTTTTCTGCTTTTTTCATGCAATAGTTGGGCTTGGAGAGCTTTCCATGACAGTATATACTGGGCTCTCCCCATTCTCTCAAGCTGTTACATAGTCTTTTCTGTTACTGCATATGTTTAAAATACTTTCTTTGTGGTTATCTTCACTAATTTCTATATCTAAGTCAGTGTGCTGTTCTCTAGGTGTTGGAGGGAAAGTAGGTGCTGGGATGAATAGCCATGAACAAGTTAGGCAAGGCCTCTGCCCTCATGGTGCTTACCTTCTTTCTGGAGAAGAGAGAAAGTAACCTGTTCCATAAGATAATTTCTAATTGTGGTCAAAGCTATGAAGGAAACACAAGGGTCACATGATAGCATGACCTGTGGGCTGAGGGTTCTTCAGCTGATTAGGGAAGACCTCTCTGAAATGGTGGCATTTGAGCTGTCACAAGGTCCTATGCCTGTAACAAGCTGAAATAGCATTCTGGGCAGAGAAAACAGCAAGTGCAAAGGCTATGAAGCATTGCATCATATGAAACTGTAGTTTGTTTAATCAATTATTCTATTGTTTCCACTTTTTACTGGTATAATCAATGTTGCAATTGATATCGTCATTTGTGCTTCTCTGTGGTAACTCTGTCTTATTTATCTCTGTACCCATAGATCCTTGCCCTGTACCTGGCTCATAGCATAGTAGGATCTGGAAATGTTTGTCGAATTAATGAATAAATAAATGATTGACAGAATGAATAAACAGCACTAAACTGGTTTCTGGTATGGATATATGCTTATGATTCCATAGTGTGCATAGCTCTGTATGGCTATAGTTGTTTATAGAAGGTTAACCATCTGCTAAAGATAGGTCATGGGGTGGGTAAGACTTAGGTTCCTCAAAGGTAGATGTGCTTTTAGAGAGATAGGGCCTACTTGAGGTACTTGGAAGACCAGGGTTTTTAATAGTGAGTAACTTGAGGCTTTGAAACTTACAGATAGATGTCCTTCTCCTTGAGCTTAGTGTGGATAAAATTGCCTGTGTCCCACCACTTGGCATGGGCAACTACAGAATGTATACCTGCAGGGAAGATTGTACTGACAAGGAAGGGTAAGTTGAGGGGTACAGATAAAAGTGAGAAATGACTGAGGTAACATCAGACACCATCAGAACAGGGCCACCACTGGATACCATGGCATCAGTGCTATCTCTATCTCTATCTCTATCTCTATCTCTATCTCTATCTCTATCTCTATCTCTATCTCTATCTCTATCTCTATCTCTATTTCTATCATCTCTGTCTCTATCTCTACAATCTCTGTCTCTATCTCTATGTCTATCTCTCTCTCTACCAAAATCTCACAAAGGGTAAGAAAGTCTATTAAGCCTCCAGGAGACCTGTGGGAACCAGCGGAGAAACCAGTGGAGAAAGCGCTAACCTCAGAGCCAGAGACAAAGTCCTTGGTGGAACGGCTGCCTTTATGGCACCATGTGGATAGGAGAGGCTATGGGCTTTGGATGGCCAGCCTGGAGAACATCCTGTGGCTTTACCCCAGAGAGAGTTGACAGCAGCAGCTCTTGGTCAGAAATGAAGACTTCTCACTTGTTGAGGTCTGGTGTAAGCAAGTCACAGCACCCATGGGGATTTGGTTGGGTATTCATGAGTCGTTAACCTGACAGGAAGTTCTGATGTTTTCTCTTTGAATACCAACTTGAGGTTATAAATCCATGGTTAAGACATCTGGTTTATCTGAAATTACATTGTATGCTTGTGGTTCCTCAAATGCACTTTCCCATAATCAGGCATAGATTTATCCCATTTAACCTTCAAGTATGGTGCCACTAAATAATTTGCCTTGAAGTTGGGTGCTCTGGGTCTCAGCCTGGCCACTGACTCTTTATGTGCATTTCACAGGCTCCCAACCTCTCCGGACAGCAATTTCCTCATCTATACAATGATGAGGCTGAACTAGATGATCTCAACTGCCTTTTCAGTGTGAGATTCAAGGATTATATGGTTTGTGCAAATGTAGATAGGCCTCTGTGGGAAATAGGGCCCAGGGTGATTTTGTGCAAATCGCAAAAGGCGAATGGGCCCAAGCCTCCTAGGTTTGGAGGAGGAAAAATAGTTATTTACAAGATTTGCCAGACTCAGAAGATGGATTTGTCAAATACGTAATGAGGAAAGAAATTATAAACACAACATGAAACAGAAAGCGATAAAATGAAAAGAAAAAATTTCAAAGCTTTATTTTCCTGTTGCAAAGTGCTCCTGTTGGGGACTTACCCCAGTCCCACTAGCCAAGCTGGAGAAGGGGACTGAATGGGACTGCTGTAAAAGAGTCACACAGCTGGGCCCTATTTGGGCCCTTCCCTACCCTTCAGCTCAATGAGCATAGTCATCTAGATCCTCAGGCCCAAATGAGCCTCCCATCTAATCCCTGCCTTTCTTCTGATCCTGACTCTAAAGAATCAGCCATCATTCCAGGCAGAAGTTTGGGATTTTCCATTTTTCCATTTTAGGCTCATTTGCTCCCAATGGTGTGAAAATCTACCTCCAGCAAATTTTCCCTGGAATGTTCCTTAGTAAGTAGAGATGGCTACAGAGTCGGGTCTGTTTCTCTCCTCTCCCCAGATGAATCTAAGGTAACATTAGTTGAAACCATTTTGTCAACTTCATGGAGCAGAAACACTAAAGGGACCTCTACTCCCACCTCAGTCCCAGAAGTTAAAAGCAGGAAGAGGGGGATTCATGAAACAGTTTCTTAAAGGTTTTTCATCTGTACAGCATTTTCTAAAATGTTGGAACATACTGCATTTTCTTTTGCTCTCTCTGGGTCTGAGAGGGGCCTTCAGCAGACCTGCTTTCCAGGTAGGCCATGGCCGAAGGGGCTGCAAGACTTGCTCCTGCCCAAGTGGGAGGCCTTCCCCCCCAGATGGCACTGTGACTCAGAAAACTGGGTTCTGCCAAAGCCACCTGTACTCACCAGAGCAAGCTTTCTTTATGGGAAGCCTTGCTGTCTGGGGTGTAGTAGCTGCAGGAAAATTAAGGCCAGGGGGAGGGAGGTGGGTGGTCCCAGAGAGCAGCTGTGAGGGTCAGGGGCCCTGGCCACCTGATCTCTGAGTAATGAGGAAGTGGCTGTTGGCAAATCCATGAATCAAAAAGTGCTTGGGGAACTGTCAGAGGAAGGAAAGATACATGGGGGAGGGGACATAATAGAGAGACAGAGCAGCAGGAAGAAGAAGAAAGAAATCCCGGAGGAGAGGATCAAGAGAGTAGAGGCAGAAAGTGGTAGTGCTGCAGCTCAAAAATATTAGAATATTTAGAGTAAGAACATACCTGTTTATCATTTTCCTTAGATGAGGGGATGTGGCAGGAAGTCCTGGGAGGCCTGGCAGAGACTCTTGCCTGGGTCCACTGTCATCCTGAGGCTCAGGGTGGATGCTTCTCTTGATTCCAATCCCTTGCTCTGGTGCCCCCACATGCCCTTTCTCTCCACCCTCCCCCCCACCCCACATTTTGGACTCTCTCTTTCTCCCCTTCTCCTTCTTCTTTGTCTTCTTTCTCTATTTTGCCAGCACCACCACTTCTCCAGCGGGTCTGACGCAAAACTGAAGGTTAGCTGTTTAGGGACCCAAGGGCTCCAAGTTATTGGGACAGATTCCAATGAAGGACTGTAAATACACTGAGTGGTCAGCAGAAATGTTGGCTTTCTCTGCAGAACTAACAGGCAATCCAGAGCCTGTGGAGTTTGTCGAATGTAACTCTCACCTCCAAGAGATAGCCTCTCGGGCCTTGGGAAGAGGCACTTCTGACCACTCACTACTTCCCCTCACTTGCTACAAATGGGCTTTAACAAGGTCATGCTAATGGCATTTTGTCTGTTGCAGTAATATTTGCAGATTGTCCAGATCAGCATGCATGGAAATAATCAAAATTAAGATCAAGTGTATGTTTACTAGCCCAAAGTAAATGAGCTTTGTAGACACCAAATGTGTGGGTCAAGGTTGGCAATTCTCCTACCTTCAGCTGACTTCCCAAAGTCCCCAAATCTATCAGCTGCCTGTGGTTCCTCAGCCCTATGGGAAGTAACAACAGTGAGTTAGTTTTCCAAAGAGGGGCAGAAACAGAACTGAACACTTAGAGACCTTAGCCCTAAAAAGATAGTGAACAGGAAAGCGGATGTGGGTCAAGCATTTTGGTTGCCCTCCTACCACATGGGAGGTCCCAGGTTCAGTTCCTGGTGCCTCCTTGAGAAGGTGAGCAAGACAGTGAACTGACTTGATGGGCTGGAACAGCAAGATGATGCAATGAGATAATGCAACAAGGAGACACAAAGAGGAAACACAATGAGAGACACAACAAAGCAGGGGAGCAGAGGTGGCTCAAGCGATTGAGCACCTCCCTCCCAGGTTCCCAGGTTTGGTTCCTGGTGCCTCCTACAGAGAAGACAAGCAGACACACAGCACACACAACGAATGAACAGAGAGAGCAGACAGAGAGTGCAAACAACAAGGAGAGGGGCAGAAATAAAGAAAATAAATCTTAAAAAAATAAAGTTAAAAAAAAAAGATAGTGAATGTATTTTTCAGGCATCTCCCTCAAAAAAAAAAAAAAAAGGTTCCCATGATGTGACCAGGCCAAGTGTGCTTACATGAAGGACAAGGGAACAATAGTTGAAATTGGGGCCATTGCATAAAATGTCAGGCAGGTGTTGGCCAGAATTATGACAGCTTGCTACACTCCACTTTGTAAACCCAGAGAAGGGCTACTGCAGGATGGCCACCATCCCTTTGGAAACCGGTCTTAGTTCAAGTGGCTCTGTTTCCCACCCCCATGCCCCTGTGCAGCCATCATTCAGCTTTCGGTAGTATTTAGAAGGCCTTGATAGACATTGAAGGCAAATTATAGAACTAGATTCTGAAAAGACAGCTTTGTTGTTGCCAAAGTGTTGGGCATTGTTTGTTAGGATGTGTTGTTTTTGGAGGGGTATAGGGAAGAGGAGGAGGAGGAATTCCATCAATTCTGGAACTCTGCTTTTGGGCCAGGATCTGCCAGAGCTAAAGCAGGACCTTTCTTCATCAGGCTTTCTCTGCCCACTGCTGACTGGTACACACTGCAGCCATTTCCCAGGCACATACGGAGATTCTGATTGGTTTTCAGGCCCCTTCTGGCTTTCTTGCCATGTATTTTATATACTTTAAAAGAAAAAAAAAGAACAAAATTGATGTTCCAGGGGGGCTCTTGTGAAACGCTCATTGCTGCCTGGCATAACAGCAGATTGGGGGTGTAGGAAAAAGATCGGGGAAGTTCCTTCCATTGCAACCATTCCAGGATTCTTTGATGACAGTGTAGCCTGTAGAAGAGAAAAACACAAGTGTTTAGTCATTTGGGTTGGTGCTTCATTGTGAAATTATGAAGATGTTTGCAAACTTTTCATCTAACTTGGATATCACACTTTGCCTGTCTATGTGTATATGTGTACCTTAGTTGCAACATGAATGTGAAATCCTGCACAGGATTTGGGGTACTTTTATTAACTCGGTATTTCTTCAGATAGACACTAGCTAGCATGGAGAACTTAAACAGAAAACATTAATATTGCAAACTGGAAAAGAGTGGATGACCTTCTTCTCCAACTTGCAAGTGTTGTTAACTGTTAAAGTTCAACAGAAATCCTCGGCAATATGACTCATTCTGCGTATTGAGACATTCACAAAGAGAAATGTGTCGGAGAAGTTAGTTCACAATATCTCCCCTCATAATCTTTTCTTGAGTTTCACTTTATAAACACGATGATAAATTCAAATATATAATTGTTACCATGACCAGATTCCTTAATAGAAAACAGTCTATTTCTGTCAGTGTGGACGTGTTTTTCATTTGAGAAATCCTGACAGACTTTTCCTCCTCCCTCTTTTCCTTTATGAAATCAGCCAAGGGGGCAGGGAGTGGGGGAAAACAAAGCAGACTCTGATCACTCTTCTCTAAACATCCCTGTGGATAAAAAGGCACTGTTTCCCCTGCCATTTTGACATTCCCAACATGTTCGTTTCCTTGTGTTCAGGGCTATAAAAAGGAGCAAGCATCAGTTCCATCATGCCTGAAAACCTATGAAAATCTAGGGAGCAGGTGTTCTTGCTATACTTCAATGACCGACTCACTTCTGACCATACCATAGACTCTCCCTGGCTTAACGAGTCCTGTAGGAAAAAGCAAAGCTCCAGCACATGAAGTCATTCCTGGCCCACCAGTATGATGATTAGCATGTGTCCTCTTTAAAGGTCTTTTTTGGCCTTCTGATAGTTGAAAGTCCTGAAGCAGGTTCCCAGTCCTCCAGCACTCCCAGGGGCCTGCCCCCGCCGGGTGGGCCACTGGCTAGTAGAGGCAGAAGAAAATGTTATTGCCACTTAGAGCAACTGGAAACAGCACCTTCCAAGTGTAATTTCTAAGAACAAGAGCCAGTGTGGAAAAGCTGGTATTCTGAGAGGCTTCGGCTACATTCAGCAGGGCTGTCGAAGTATAGCTGAAACCTGGGCTGAAATGGCTTGACATCTCATGCCTCGTTGGGGTATAAGTAACTGAGCCCAATCAGGTTTTGCCACCATTAGGGCAGCGGACACAGGCAAAGCCAGGGCATGGCTCAGCGCTTCCCCTTACTGGCTGTGGGACCTTTGTGTCCTCATCTGTGAGATGGGGAGTCTAACAGTCACCCAACTTGTCATGGTTGTATGGAGTTGCAAATCAGATGGGCAGGCCAGTTTGCAGGCCATGCCAGGCCACAACATCATCATTCCAAGCAGGGGAGGGAGGACCCAGATTGCTCTTCTCATCTTCTGCCTTTCAACATTAGCAGCAAAAAGCACACGAAGGTCCAATTAGGCAAGACTGATTTCCACGGTGTGATCTAGAGGGCCGCCCTGTCACCCTCCCCCTCCACCACCATTTAGAAGCTGTCTCCCACTTACTTTTTGGCTTTAAAAAAAATTCCCCATACCTGTTCCCTCATAAGGGAAATTCTTCACCCAAGACCTCTTTTCAACCCACTTTAACACACAGATTGGTATCAGCCCACTTTTTATTAAAGAAATTGTGTTCTTTTCAACAGAATAGGACTTAAAACACACACACATTTAAACAACACATAAGAGGCATTTTAAGCTGAGGGGTATTTTCTTTCTAGAGGGTTTGGGGGATATTGTATTTAAAACCATTATAACCTGATTCCATTTTCTCTCAAATTGGACATCTCTTTGTTTTCACATCACCCTCTCCCTGGGAACAAAGAGTCTGCAAATACTTCATATAGGGGAGCAGATGTGGCTCAAGAGGTTGTGCTCCTGCCTCCCACATGGGAGGTCCTGGGTTTGGTTCCCAGTGCCTCTTAAAAACAAACAAACAAAAAAACAAACAACAAGCAAACAAATGAAAAAAAAAAAAACAACTCACGGGAGCCAATGTGGCTCAGTGGTTGAGCATTGGCTTCCCACATATGAGGAGGTCCTGGGTTCACTGGCCCTGGTACCTCAAAAAAAAAAACATTTCAGCTAAGATGACCTCCCCTTCACATCCCTTTCATTAGTGTACTGCACTTCTCAGACGGATGGACCCATTTTAAAAGCAATTATGTACATCATTTTCTACAAACATTACCAAGCACTACATTATCAATTTTGCAAATGTGAATTTTTTTCCTAAAGGAGGCTGCCCCCACTTTCCCCAAGATTGCATTATGAAAAATTTTAAACATACAGCAAACCTGGAACATTTTCACCATGAACCCCCATGTATATACCTACCACCCAAGAGTTTACTCTACTTGGTTTAGCACCTATCTGTGGACACATCCATCCCCCTACCTTCCCTTAACTCATCTTGTTTTCTTGATGCATACATGTGAATATTGGCCCATTGAGGCTGCTCAGAATGATACCCACTGGCTGGGATTCTTGCAAAGCTTTCACTCTTTTCCTACTTTAACTTAAAGATAAAAACCTGTGCTGACCTGGAGACTTCATTTTCCCTGGTGCGCTTGGCTCTCCATAGATACAAATAAAGTGCCCTGGTGCTACCTCATCAAAGGATGAAGTTCTGCTGATGGCCTGTTAGCCAAGGCTCCATGAGCTCAAGACCAAACTCACCCAATCCTATTCTGTGCCTGTCACTCAGCCTATATAAATGCTGTTCTGGGGTCCTCATGGCTTAGATTACCATGAGTGATTGGGTACCATTATGCGCAGAGCATCCCTTCCTCTGCTTTCACTCCATTTTCCTTTAATATCAAATTAATATTCAGTTGCATCATCATTTTTGGGCTTGCGTCATCCAGAGTTTGCATGCCAAAAAGTGTCAAGCTTTCATTATGTTGACTGGCTGCAAGGATGGCTGACAACCTGGGGCTTTGAGCACCCTTCATCCTACCCTTTTGTACCTTCATCCTGCCTCCTGGTGGTCCTCCTTTATCTTACCCACAGAAACTGTATGCCACCCCCTCTCTCTACTCAGATTTGTCCTTCCCTAAAATACTCCAAGCTCTAAATCTACTTCTTCCTCAAAATTTTCATTTTCACAGAGCAATGGCTCTCAGATAAGAGGACATACTAAAGACATTTATACTGAAGTGTCAGTGGCTGATAGACCCTCAACCCCCCCAGGGACTAATTGTATCTTAAAAGAAAGAGGTACTTATTAGCCCAAATGGATCTTGAAATGTGAGCGTGTGAAAGGTTATCATGAGAGCCCTCCTCGTGACCCTTGTCTACCTACAGACATGCGTCTCCCTCTCTTCCCTTCACCCCTATGTACACAGAACAGAATTTATTATGTCTGACTGTCTTCAGAGAAGTTGCCAACCCCTGCTCTAGACCTCCAGCACAAAAGGCATCATTTTCCCTTTGATTTGAGCTTGTTTCCTGTGCCACTGCCTTCAGTAAATAACATATTAAAGTGTCTAGGTAGTTTCTGAAAAGTTTAGGAGTTTTCTAAACATGGAACAGATGCACAAGAACATCTGGATGGTAGGCTCTCAGCAATGCTTCAAGAGTCCCATTGTCACTCACAGCTGGGGCCCATCTGCCAGGGTGGGCATTTGGAAGCTTCTAAAGTTAAAAAGTCTCTCTGTTTTAATTGGTTTGTCTCCAATGAGGTTTTAGGGGCACAGATCCTCATATAGGTCTTGCTGTCTGAATTTTCAAATCTTTACAATGTATCAAATGCTTGCTTTTTTCTGAAGGGCAAAATACTTTATTTTTTTGTCTTTATTTATTTTTTTAATGCTACATTAAAAAAATATGAGGTCGCCATATACCCCCTACCCCCTTCACCCCACTCCTCCCCCCATAACAACAACCTCCTCCATCATCATGAGACATTCATTGTATTCGGCAAATGCTTGTTTTTAAACATTATTATTTCTGTATTAGAACTGTTTAGTTAGGTTTCATTGACAACATAACTGTACATACCTTATAAAACCAAAGCAATAACAACAATCTCTTTTACTTGTTATAATATATGATTTTTCAAAGTACTTTAATGTATATTATCATATTTCATATTCACAGCGGCACTGAAGGGTAAGCAGGGCCAATATGTAGATATCTGTTTCATAGATGAGAAAATGGATGCCCAGAGAATTGAAATGACCTGCTCATGGTCACATAGCTAATGAGGGGCAGGGTCAGACTCAATTTGGGTTGATAAGGAAAGTCAACATCTGAGAGAATTGCTAGTATAATACAAAAGAGAAAGATTTGGGGTGGAGTCAGTTGGCATATTGTCCCTGAGATTGAGCATTGGATGGTGGCACTTCCGTTCTTCCTCAAAAACTAAGTGTGATGGTTATTCCTAATCAATAGAATGCTCTGTTGCTAAGAATTATTACTGGACGAGAGAGTGTGTTGAGGTCCAGGGCCAGTGTGTTGCATGAGAGCAGGATCGAATCTTTGTGATGTCCACTCCTATAAAACAGGGTTAATCATATTCCTGCAGATGACTCACTATCACACATATGAAGACAGCAAGGATTAAGAGTGGTCCAAGCCACTTGGGTAAAGTAACCCTCAACTTGGGTCACCTTATGAATCTTCCAGACCAATCCCTCTACCCTTGTCAGCAGGCCCAGTGTTCACGTTCTTTCCATCTACACATAAGTGCCAACTCTGATCAGCAACAGAAGTTGGATGCTCAAAGCAAACTGGGAAAATACCAATTGCCAAAGTCTTCTCTGAAGACTCTATTGCACCCTGCCTTCCCAAGAACCTCTCACCTGCATCCAAGCCAAACATTACAGATGGGGCTTTATGCATCACTGTGTTTGCTTTGGTTTCAAGGAGAACTTTAAAACCAGACCCAATTTCTTATTTGGGACCTTTGAACCACTCTCTACTGTTGGGTAGTTTCCATGGAATAAAAACAAGTATCAAAACAAACAAATAAACAAACCCCAAAAACAAGTATCATTGCTTATCTTCAGGCTGGATCTACTTGTCATCAAAATAATTGGTTGAAAAGTGAAAAAGGTAGCCAAAGCATTATTTTTTTGGTGTCATTTAGGCAAAAACTCACCAGAAAAGTCTGGACCTGCACACAGAATTCAGGATACTGGTTTGTATAAAAAACATAGCCTAATTATAGAATGTTTACAGCCCATCAAAGAGGATGTTTAAAAGAAAATGACTTTTTTTTTGGGTGGGTTAGCTATGAGTGATAGATGAAACTGGAGAGGAAGGCTGCTTTTTAACAGGAGATAGAGTTATCAAAACTAATTAGAAGAGGTTTATGCATCATGCTCAACTCTGAAACCCAACTCCTGTCACTCGGCATCAGGATCTGTCTTTGATGCTGAAAATCTGAGATGATTCGTGCCCCAGCATTTAGTAACTACCATCAAGTCAGCAGGTGATCTGAATCATTCAGATATAGCATGAGCAACCATTCACGGAAAGCCTTACTTTTTTTTTCATCAAAAAATGTCTCAACCTCATTTAGACAAAATGGAATATGACATTTCAAACTTTAATCCTTTAATATGTAGTCTGGTTCTTTCCAAAGGTTGCAAGATTTCCAAGCTTTGGAATTCCTAAATAACAAACGATATGGAAACAGAATGTTCTACATAACTTGGCTTCTCAAACATCGTCAGAGTATGAGTGAGTCTCGTTTAAACTGTGCAGGTCTGTGCCGGCATCCCTATTCTGCCACCACACCCCTTGCCAGGGCAAACCCTTTCCTCTCAAAAGACTAGTCTTCTTATTAGGTAATTCAATGGTAAATTCCTACCACCAAGCTTTTACCAATGCTCCTCCCCCCATAGAAATGCCTTCCTTGCTTAGTATTCAAGATCCATCTCTGATTCCACCTTCCTAAGAAGCTTTCTGTGACTCCTCCAGCCAATAGGGAATCTTGCCGGTTGCTCTCATGGCACTTATTTTCTATACCATATAATTGAGACTCTTTGTTGGTCTTGTTGACCTATCCACTCAGCTCCAATCTATTGTCTAATCATATCATAACTGCCTTGGCTAAAGTTCCTGAGTCCCTCAGAGGACAAGGATGGCCTTGAAAATCAGAGAGAGATAGCTTCAACTTGGGGCCCTGCAGTAGATTGAATTATATCCCTCAATTTAGACACGCTCTTCATCTTCAAGCACATTCCTGTGGGTGTGAGCACATTGCAAATAGGCTCTCTTGAAGATATTATTTTAAATGAAGGGGTAGCCCATCTGAATGGGGTTGGGTCTTAATCTGGATTACCAGAGGCCTTATAAAGAGAAAGAGATTGGAAGCCAGAGACAGAGAAAGTCACAGGAAAGCCAGAAGCAGGATATCAGCTGGAACTGAGAAGAGAAAAGAGAAGACATTGCTAGTTTAAATACTTCTCTGATCCTTCCTCAGTTCCTTCATTTAACAGGAAAGATGGTACCTATTTCGTAGGTTTGTTGTGAGAAAACATTTGCAATGTGCATATGTACAGTGTCTGGTATATAGTAAGCAGGCAATGAATGGTACATATTGTATATGCTTCCCCATAATATCTTGCACAGTATAGGGTACATAGTGGCTAAAAGATCATGACTTAATTTGTCAATTCATTCTTCAATTTTTAAAAATTTTATTGAAGTATATTATTCATACATAAACATATATAAACAATAAGTGTATAATAATAGTTGTGAAATTATAAAACAAACATTTGTAACATCATACAGGGTTCTCATCTCATACCTCACCTCACCCCATGTTGTGAGATATTCTTAACAAATGATTAAATAGCATCCTCAGGAATCAAGAGTGCCAACATCTGAAAGCAGAGGAATTGCATCCATCATCTATGTGGAATCTAAGCCCCCTCTTGATATAGAGGTGGAGTGGACATCACCATCCCAGGGTCCACAGAATGGAGTAATAAAATATGGATTAGAGTGGACTTACTGATATTCTACTATACAACTGTTGTGAGTAGTAATAGAAGAAATTGTAGCATTGAGTGGAGAAAGTGGCCATAGTAGTTGCTGAGGGCAGGAAGAGGGAAGAAGAGATGTGATGTGGGGGCATCTTCGGGACTTGGAGTTGTCCTAAATGATATTGCAGGGTCAGATGCTGGAATTTATATATCCTACTATAACCCACTGAATGTACTGGGGGAGAGTGTGAACTACAGGGTAAACTATTATCTATGTGGTGCAGCAGTGCTTCAAAATGTGTTCACCGAGTGTGATGAGTGGGCCACAATGTTGGAGAGGTTGTTGGTGTGGGAGGAGTGGGGGATGGGGGGTGGGGGATTTACAGGAACCTCTTATATATGTATATTTATTTTTAAAAAAGATTTATTTATTTATTTATTTATTTATTTATTTATTTATTTATTTATTTCTCTCCCCTTCCCCCCTACTCCGGTTGTCTGTTCTCTGTGTCTATTTGCTGCGTCTTCTTCTTTGTCCGCTTCTGTTCTTGTCAGCAGCATGGGAATCTGTTTCTTTTTTTGTTGTGTCATCTTGTTGTGTCAGCTCTCCATGTGTGTGGCACCATTCTTGGGCAGGCTGCACTTTTTTTCGCGCTGGGCGACTCTCCTTATGGGGCGCACTCCTTGCGTGTGGGACTCCCCTACATGGGGGACAGCCCTGCGTGGCATGGCACTCCTTGTGCACGTCAGCACTGCACATGGGCCAGCTCCACACGGGTCAAGGAGGCCCGGGGTTTGAACTGCAGACCTCCCATGTTGTAGATGGATGCTCTAACCATTGGGCCAAGTCCGCTTCCCTATATTTTTTAATGTAACATTTTTGTGTGATGTACATATCTTCAAAAATTACAATTTACAAAAATGATGGCGTGGGGGGTAGGAAATGGGGTATATGGAAACCTCTAATGTTTTTTGTTTTTTAATGTAACGTTCTTTGTGATCGATTAACTTTATTTTAAAAAGTGTAAAAAAAAAGAACATCCTCAGGGAAGCAGTTGTGGCTCAACTGATAGAGTGTCTGCATACCATATGGGGGGTCCAGGGTTCTATATCCAGGGCCTCCTGACCCACGGGGTGAGCTGTCCCACCTGCAGAGCTGCTGCACGCAAGGAGTGCTGTGCCGCGCAGGGATGTCCTCTGTGTAGGGGAGCCCCGCGTGCAAGGAGTGAACCCCACAAGGAGAGCCGCCCCGCATGAAAAAAAGCACAGCCTGCCCAGGAATGGCACCGCACACATGGAGGGCTGATGCAGCAAGATGATGCAACAACAAAAAAAGCGACACAGTTTCCTGGTCCCACATGACAAGAATGCAAGCAGCCACAGAAGAATACACAGCACATGGACACAAAGAGCAGACAATGTGGAGGAAGGGGAGAGAAATAAATAAATATTTAAAAAAAAATAGAGTATCCTCAAAATATTACTACTAACCAAAGTATCTTACATTTGGTGTATTTTCCCCTCCAACTCAGTCTATTTTTATATTACCATTATTACTATATCATTTATATATGAACATACCTAAATAGTAAGTATATAGTAAAAGTTGTGAACTTACAAAGAAAGCATGCATAACATCATAAAGGGGTCCCAAACATCAACATTCCATCAACACCTTGCATTATTGTGAAATATATGTTACAAATTATGAAAGAACATTGTTAATATCTTAACTATTAACTATAGTCCTTTTCTTATATTTGGTGTATTTCCCCCCCAACCTATCCTATTATTATTTTTAAAATATATTTTTATGACAGAAGTTGTAAACTTATAAAACAATCATGTACATGTGCAGAACTCCCATACAGCTCCCCTCTATCAACAAACCACACCATGGTAGAACATTTCTTATAGATTATGAGAAAATATTATCAGGCTATTACCATGTCCATAGCGTACATTTGGCACAGTTTTTCCATACTTCCCCATTATCAACACAGTACATCTTTGGCATAGATGCATGGACATTACGTTATTACTGTTAATCACAGTCCAGAGGTCACTTCAGTTGTTTTTTTCCCATGCTTCTCCACATTCGAACTACCCTGCAATAGTGATATACATTTGCTCTAGCTCACAAAGGACACTCTTACATCTGTACCATCAACCACAATTCTCATCCACCTCTGGGTTCACTGTGTTATTCAGTCCCTAGATTATTCTCTAGCTTTCTTTCAATTGGAATTTATATCCCTAAACTATTCTTTACAACCATATCCCAATTTATAAACCGTTACTCACTATAGTGTGTTACCATCAACTCTATACATTTCCACACTATTGCAGTAAAGTTAATTAAAACTTCTACATACATTAAATGTCAGTAGTCTATCCCAGTCCTCCTCTTATCTCCTTTAGAAATCCACCACCTACCACCAAGTCTTTAAGATATATTCCTACATTTTTTTCCAGAAGCTTTATGGTTCTTGCTTTTACATTTAGGTTTTTTATCCATTTTGAGTTAATTTTGGATAAGGTATGAGATAAGGGTCCTTTTCCCTTCTTTTGGCTATGGATATTCAGTTCTCTCAGCACCATTTGTGGAATGGATTGTTCTGCCCAAGCTGGGTGGGTTTGACAGGTTTGTCAAAGAACACTTGACCATAGATGTGAGGATATATTTCTGAACCATCACTTTGCTTCCATTGATCTGTGTGTCTGTCTTTATGCCAGTACCATGTTGTTTTCACTATTGTAGCTAGGTAATATGATTTAAAATCCAGAAGTGAGAATTCGTCAACTTTGATTTTCCTTTTTAAGATGTTTCTGGCTATTCTGGACATGCTACCCTTCCAAATAAATTTGATAATCATGTTTTCCAATTATTTAAAAAATGCTGGTGGAATTTTTATCAGGATTGCATTGAATCTGTATATCAGTTTGACTAGAATTGACATTTTAATAATATTTAGTCTCCCAATCTATGAGTATGGAATGTTCTTCCAATTATTTAGGTCTTTTTAAAATTTCTTTAACAATGAATTGTAGTTTTCTGAATACAAGTACTATAGATTGTTCTTTCATTTATTCCAAAATATTTGGGTTTTATCTGTCTTATTTTATTTTCACCACTCTTCTGACACTTTTACACTTTTAGTTACTTTTACTGAGATAATCTTCATTTCTAGACTCTCTTCCAAGCTTCTTTCTGCTATCTTTTCTTTTCAGACTATAGCACATGCTTTAGTATTTCCTGCAAATCTTGTCTTTTGGTTACAAACTCTCTCAATTTCTGTTTATCTCTGAATATTCTAAATTCATCCTCATTTTTGAAAGACAATCTTGCTGTATATAAGATTCTTGGTTGGAAGTTTTTCTCTTGCAGTGTCTTAATTACATCACACCACTGTCTTCTTGCTTCCATGGTTTTTGATGAGAAATCAGCACTTAATCTTATTTGGTATCCCTTATGTGTTATGCCTTGCTTTTCTCTTGATATTCTCAGAATTCTTTTTTTGTCTTTGGCATTTGAGATTCTGATTAGTATGTCTTGGATTTGATCTATTCAGATTTTTTCGGATTGGTGTATGAAGTGCTCCTTGGGCATGGACATCTATGCCCTTCAATAGGGTTGGGAAATTTTCTACCATTATTTCTTCAAATATTCTCTCTGCTCCTTTTACCTTCTCTTTTCCTTCTGGGACACCCATGCCATGTATGTTTGTACATCTCTTGCTGTTATTTAGTTCCCTGAGAACTTTTTCAATTTTTTCCATTCTTTTTTTCTTTTCTTCATCTGTTCTTTTGTATGTTCTCTTTCAGAGGCCATTTTTTCAAGCTCACCAATCCTTTCTTCTGTCTCCTCAAATCTGCTATCATATGATTCCAGCATATTTTAAATTTCATTTATTGCACCTTTCATTCCTATAAGATCTGTTATTTTTTATGTTTGCTTTCAAATTCTTGTTTGTGCTTATCCAATATCTTCTCTTTTTTATTATTTATTTATTTCTCTCCCCTTCCTCCCTGTTGTCTGCTCTCTGTGTCCATTCATTGTTTGTTCTGCATCTGCTTGCATTATCTGGCAGCACTGAGAAACTGTGCCTCTTTTTGTTGCGTCATCTTGCTGCATCAGCTCTCTGTGTGTGCGGTGCCACTCTTGGTCAGGCTGCACTTTTTTTCACATGGGGCGGCTCTCCTTGTGGGTCTCACACCTTGTGCGTGGGGCACCCCTATGCAGGGGCACCCGTGCGTGGCACAGCACTCCTTGTGTGTGGAAGCACTGCATATGGGCCAGCTTACCACACAGGTCAGTAGACCCTGGGGATCAAACCCTGGACCCTCCATATGGTAGACAGACACTCTATCATTTGAGCCTCATCCACTTCCCTTTTAAAAGAGATTTATTTCCCCTTCCTTGTTGTTTTTGCTCTGTCTGCTCTCTGTGCCCATTCACTGTATGTTCTTCTGTGTCTAATTGTCTTCTCTTTTAGGTGATATCAGGAACCAATCCTGGACCTTTCAGAGTGGGAGAGAGGTGATCATTCTCTTGCGTCACCTCAGCTTCCTGGCCTATGGCATTTCTTATTGTCTCTCTTCTGTGTCTCTCTTTGTCACATTATCTTGGAATGCCATGTCTCCACACGGGCCAGCCCTGCATGTGAACCAGCACCCCTGTGTGGGCCAGTACTCCTGCATGGGCCAGCACTCTGCATGGCCCAGCATTCCATGTGGGCCAGCCCTCCTCTCAGGCCAGCTTACCTTCACCAGTAGGCCCCAGGAATTGAACCCTGGGCCTCCTACATGGTAGATGGGTGCCCAATTGCTTGAGCCACATCCACTTCCCCCAATGTCTTCTTTTTTTAAAAAGATTTATTTTTTATTTATTTTTCTCCCCTTCGCTCCACCCCCTCCAGTTGTCTACTTTCTGTGTCCATTTGCTGTGTGTTCTTCTGTGACCTCTTCTATCCTTATCAGCGGCATCGGGAATCTGTGTTTCTTTATGTTGCGTCATCTTGTTGTGTCAGCTCTCCATGCGTGCAGTGCCATTGTTGGGCAGGTTGCACTTTCCTTAGCGCTGGGCGGCTTTCCTTATGGGGTGCACTCCTTGTGCATGGGGCTCCCCAATGCGGGGACACCTCTGCGTGGCACAGCACTCCTTGTGTGCTTCAGCATTGCACATGAGCCACATCCACATGGGTCAAGGAGGCCCAGGGTTTGAACCGCGGACCTCCCATGTGGTAGGCGGTGCCCTATCCATTGGGCCAAGTCTGCTTCCCCCCAATGTCTTCTTGATATCCTTAAAATCTTTAGCCATCTCATTAATTTTATTAAGGAGATTTGTTTGAACATCTATTATTAGTTATTACAACTCCTTTATGTTATCTGGAGGCTTATCTTTTTCCCTTAACTGGGCCATATCTTCCTGTTTCTTGGTGTAGATTGTAATTATTTGTTGGTGTCTTGGTATCTGGTTTACTGGATGTATTTATTCTGGGTTCAGTTTCTCTCTTTAATTTAGGACTTTCTTGCCCTTTCTCTCACACAGGTTGTGTAGTAGGAGCCAAGGATGTAGTTGGTGCTATAAGCTATGGAGGCTTAAGCTGCCAACAATGCCCCAGGGACCAATGAATCTTCTCCCAACTTTCTCCTTTGCCAGGGGTAGTGACAGAGTCACAGCAGTGTGTAATAATCCAAGATGTGTGGGGCTAGACTGTAGTTGCCCAGAGAGACTGATGAAGATTCATGCCCCTTCCTCCCCTGCCTGGGGTGGTGATGGAGTTGCAGATGTGGGCAGCAATCTATGCAGTGCAGGTTCAAAATGTCCAGAGTTGCCCTAGTAGACTTCCAACTATTCAATCTGTGCCAGCTGAATGTACCTGCAGTTACCCCAAGAGCCTGGTGCAGGGCCTGCCAGAGGTGGGGCTGAAACCTAGCTTAGGGCTGCAGTCTGATTTGGGTAAAAGAAACGGTTCTCTACTGTCACCGTGATTTTCAGTCAGCCCAGCCTCCCCTCATGCTGGGTGCACAGTCAAAATGGCAGCTACCAGCCTCTTTCAGACTTGGACAGGTTCAAACTTTAGTTGTTCTTTAGTTGTTCTCTAGCCAGCAAAATTTACTAATCAGTAGCTGAAATCGATGGCCAAACGTCTCTCGCCCCCCTATTTTTAGGAAATGGAGCTTCCACTTCCATCCACAGAACAGCTCCTGGGGCAGCTTGCACCACCTGAGTAAAATGATTACCAACCTCTGCAGCTTGGCCGGTAATTTATTGGAGAGACTAGTTCAGGTCCCCCCAGCTTCCTCTCTGCTGAGGTGGGGATGGTGCTTATGCTATACCTGCAATCTGATCTGGACAGAAAGAAGCCGGTCCCCACCAGCACTGTGATTTTCAGTCCGCCCCACTTCCCCTGTGCCAGGCGCAGAGCTAAGATGTTAAGATGGTGGCTATGAGCATCTTTCTGACTTGGACAGGTTCAAACTTTAGCTGTTCTTAGGATTACACTTTAGCCCACCAAATTTACTAATCATTAGCTGAAGTTGGTGCCCAGCTGTCTCTTCCTCCCCCGTTTTTGGGAAGTGGAGCTTTCAATTCCAGCCACAGAACAGCTTCAGAGGCGGTTTGTGCCTCTGGTGGAGGATGGGCACTGACCTCCGGTGTGTGGAGCGCTCTGCTTACGAGTCTTCCCTGCAGATGGGCAGTTTCCTCCTTCCACTCCTTCAAGGATCTGGCCTCCTGGAGCCCCCAAATAGGTATTTTAGGTAGCTCTGAGTGTTTTCTAACTGCCCTGTAGCCGGAGCTGCCTGAAGTATCTCCTTACTCTGCTGCCAACTTACTGGTTGTCTCAGTCAATTCATTCGTAATGAAGTATCCCTGAAAATTGGATTACAAAATAATTCTGGAGTTAAGTGGTTGGGAAAGGTTATAAGATGGCATCTTACTGCCTATGATTTATTTAATGTTATAGAAAAATGATCACAATCTATCATCAAGCCCAAAGGGCAGTTTCTTCAATGGGATGCTTGGGGTTCAGGTCTGTGGGAATTTTCATTAGGAAAAAAATTAACAGTCAATTCTCATTATTCAAAGTAGTCATATTCTATAGTCACCATAAACATTGACTTAGTGAATACTGAACCATTGTTCCTAGGGGAAGTGCTCATTTAGGTTCATGCAAGCCTCTGGTTATATTTTCACAAACCAATCAATACAGAACTTTTCTTTATGTGTGTTTCTGTTGGAAGCCATCTTATTTAATATATATTATTGATTCATTGACATTGACCATATGGCCAACAGCACTATAGCTCATGTCCGAACATAGCTTATCTAACATACTTGTTTTCTCAGTAAAGCACATCACAGACTTTTTGCACTTAGAAAACTAGACAGCCCTTCAGCGCTCAGCTTGGGGGCCATCATAAACATCGTAAACAGCAAAACTGAAGAATGTGGCATTAAATATGCTATGATAAATACACTTGTTTAAAGGATGAGAGCTGAAACCAGAAGGCAGGGTACTGCCTTGTTGGACCTCAGCTGAGAATGTGTGTGTCAGATGGCTCATATTTTTCACTACTCTGTGTATGTTTGCGAATGACTGCAACAGTGCTGTGAATATTGGTTTTGGGGCTACAAAAAATTTTTAGGGAGTAGGCAAATTTGAAAATACAGAATATGCAAATGAGGATTGACTGTATATGTAATGTAAATATATGAAATGTATCATAGATATGCATATATATATTAAATTGGAAAAGATATGCCAAAATGTTAATGGTGATTATCTCTGACTGGCAGGATTGTAGGCAGTTTTAATTTTCTTTTTGTTATCTGTATTAATTTTTCAATTATGAACACATTACTTTTGCAAATAAGAGAGTTGATGATTATTAAATTACCACATATGTACATAGTAAAATTACATATGAATATAGATAGGGGATGGGAGGTCGGGAAAATACAAAAATGAAGAGTTTTCGTAGTATTATGGGATTATGGGTGCTCCCCCTTTCCATCACCGAATTTGTTATTTGATCATTGTTTCCCTAGCTTTTCTTTTTTACCCTTCCGCTCCCCCTCCCCCGCCCTGCTGTTTTTGCTGTCTGTGTCCATTCGCTGTGTGATCTTCTGTATTTACTTTCTTTTTGTCTTCTCATCTTTCTCCTCCAGAATTCACTGGGGTTTGACCCTGGGGACCTCTGATGTGGAGAGAGGTTTCTTGTCAATTGTACCACCTCAGTTCCTGGTCTGCACTGCGCTTTATCTTGACTCTCCCCTTCGTCTCTCTTTTGTTGTGTCATCATCTTGTTGCATGACTCACTTGCATGGGCACTGGCTCACTTAGTGGGCACTCACATGGGCATCTGGCTCACCAAGTGGGCACTTGGCTTGCCACACAGGCACTCATGTGGGCACTCGGCTTGCCACATGGGCACTCAGCTCACTGCACAGGCACTCAGCTCTCCATGCAGGCACTGATGCACCACACAGGCACACTTTCTTTTATTCTTTTTCACCAGAAGACCCCAGGGATTGAGCCCAGGTCCTCCCATAAGGTAAGCAGAGGCCTTATCACTTGAGCCACATCTGCTTCCCATGTTTCCTTATCTTTTCAGTAAAGATTTTAATTTGTCAAAATCATGTTCTAAATCATTCCTCTGCTTTCATGCTGACTAAATTTCTTTCCAGTCAATAAATGATTAGACTGACCTGACAAGGCAGTATTCTGAAGAGGGAATCCACTTCAGCTTCTTGGTTTATCTAAACTTAAACAATGAACTATGTCTTGAATCTGTTAACTGGCTTCTTTCTGATGAACCCCGTTTAACTTGACTGTGTCAATCAGTGTCATGTGTATCCAGTCTAGAGTTTTAGAATTGTTCCACAGCTTTGGGAATTGAGATGCTCTGGTCCTGGTGGCTCAGAGGGAGGACATAGCCTCTCTGGTGGTGTGGGTCCATCCATTTGGGCTGCCCTTCTGTAAGGCTAGAAAGCATGGTGCTTACCAGAGCTGTGATTGCTACCAGATTGTAGTCTGCTCTTTCTTTCTATCTGTTCTCTCAGCAATTGTTCTGTTCTAGACAGTGCTTCCCCCTCCATGCCACCTTGTCATTGTGGTCAGTTAGGACTGGGATATGGAGCTCTGACTTACATCCCATAAGGTCACACAACCTGGATTTGCAGCAAGGGTAGAGAGGTAGGTGAGGCCAAGGCCAGGAAACAAAGGGTTGGAAGAGTCTTGCTCCTTTCTCTGTTGACTTTGAGAACAACTGAGCATATGCTTAGAGGGGTCACCTGGACTTTATGTTCAGATTGCTGTCCAGTGAGCAATCTCAAGAATTGCAAATATTGTTTGAGTGCTTACTATGTGCCAGGCACTGATCCATGCAATGGGGATACATCAGTGAACAAAACAAACAAAATTCTCTTCCCTCATGAACCTTAGATACTTGTTGGGGAGCCTTTCAACCCTGCTGGCACTTTTCCAACTCCAATCAAAAAAAGTACATGAACTCTGAAGTAAAAATCAAATGAGGGAAGCAGATGTGGCTCAAATGATAAGGCCTCCACCTACCATAGTGGAGGACACAGCTTCCATCCCTGGGACCTCCTGGATTAAAAGAAGAAGAGAAAATGTGCCTGTGCAGTGAGTCAGTGCGCACGTGGTGAGCCAAGTGCCCATGCAAGTGTCCACATGGTGAGCTAGTGCCCATGTGGTGAGCCAGTGCCTGTGTGAGTCACGCAGCAAGATGATGATGTAACAAAAGAGAGATGAAGGGGAGAGTCAAGGTGAAGCACAGCAGAGACCAGGAACTAAGGTGGTGCAACTGATAGGGAACATCTCTCCACATTACAGGTCCTCAGGATCAAATCCCAGTGAATCCTAGAGGAGAAAGATGAGAAGACAAAAAGAGAAACAGATACAGAAGATCACACAGCGAATGGACACAGATAGCACAAACAGTAGGGTGGGGGTGGAGGAGGGGGAAAAAGAAATAAATCTTTAAAAAAAATTCAAATGAACACATCTCCCATTTTTCAGCTGTGAAGCAGATCTCTGGGGCCTCACCTCCTTGTTTCATTCAGGGTGTGTTTCTTCCAGGAAACATGCCTCTTCACTATTAACACTTGCTATGATCTACTCTACGTGGCCTTTGGCCATTTTTTCTTACTGCAGAAAATAACCCCAGAGGCCAAGTGTTCAGCTCTTCCAACAAGGGAAGCACTGGGGATAGACAAACTTCCTAATTTTCACAAAGAGATGGATGAAAGTGTGGTCCATCTAACTATATATAGATATACTGTGGGGCATAATTTTCTAATAACAGTAAAAGAAAATGCCATACAATAAGATATACTGTCTATTCAAGCCAAATTATTTTATATAAAATATAAGTGACTGTTTCTTATATAATGGTGTGTTTATATTTATATCTTGATTATAAGACTGCTAAAGAGTGTGGGACTTTTCAGCCAAAACTTAACTAAGGTGTCCTGTATTTAACCAAGATGGTTCCCAGATGGACTTGTAAAATGATGGATTCAAAGATACCAGTTCATGATAGTTGCACAACACTGTGAATGTAATTAATGCCACTGAAATGTACACTTAAAATGGTTAAAATGGCAAGTTTATGTTATAGATATTTTGCCACAATAACATCATTTAAAAGGTATTTGTCAGTTTGCTTTGGTGCAGGGCTATGGGGAGGGGGGAGTGAGAGAGAGACACACAGAGACAGAGAAATAGAGAGCTTGGCCTGAAGTGTATAACAATGCCGTAATGAATCTCCTGGCATTGGAATCCAAGCATTGCTTTTTATTAAAGTTTTGTTTTTGATTTTGTAATTCTCGCTGAGCTGAGGTCAGGTCTGGCAGAGCACTGCCCGGCTGCACGCACTGTAACCACAGCAAAGGGTCTGTTCTTACATGGCTAGGGGAGCTGCCTCCTCTTCCTCCCTGACCATGACTGTCATTGGTTCAGAAATGCCCCCCAAATGGCACTAAAAGACGTGCAAACACACCAGATGGATTGCTAATCTCTTTTCTTAATGGTGCATTCATAGCCCCTTGAAGCAAACTCAATTTCTCTCCATGTACTCAATTTCCACATCTACGCTTCTAGAAGAAATCATTCTGGCAAACACACTTTGTGACTTGGATGAGTGGTAATTTATACAATTGGCTTACCTACTATGACAACAAGCAGCAACCCCAGTCACAGGAGGATGAATGGTTAGTCATCAGTCACAGCTGAGATACATATGCGGCTGAAGCCATGAGCTTGGGGGTTACTTCAGGCAAATCACTTATTTCTTGGGGGGTGTTGGTAGACAAACAAAAGTCTTCATCTTTCAACCGATTGCCAGATCTTAATGGTAACTCAAATGAGCTCAGAGAGGGCATAAGCTTGAATAATGTAAATGCTCCAGAGGTAAGGGCTGTCACTGCCAGGCCACCCATGACTGGGATGTGGCCAAGGCCCTGATCTCCGAAGATGATTAGGCAACCGAGGTATAAGTGATCATCTCCCCTACTGAACCAGAAAGCCCAGCTCATAATCTCTTCTGGGGAACCCCTGTTCACCCCTAATAGAATTCCAAATTTTCCAAAAGATATTGCAGAAGGACAGAACCCACTACCTATTGAGGTGGAGAAAGGGGATCAGGGGAAGCCTCCTGGACGAGGCTACATTTGAGCTGGGACCTGAAGAGACAGAAAAAACATTTCAGGAAGAGGCAATCACAAAAGCAAATAGATGATTACTAGAATCTAGGTGTTTAAAGCATAGACATTGGTGCTAGAGGGCCATGACTCTAGCTTAGCTATATCTCATGACCCTCTTTCTCAGTCCTCTCTTACTCCTTCTACCCAATTGTACAGACTCTCTCCTAACTGTGAATGCTCAGTCAGAGAGTTGCCTATTCTTCTGTGCATATGTTCTTCCGTGGCTGGACCACCTTCTTTATGTTACTTAGTCAAAACAGTCAGACCATAACTTCTATTAGCCTCAGTTTCCTTATCTGTAAAACAGGGATATTAAAATTACCCCCCTTTTAGAGTTGTTGCAGGGGCTAAATAAAATGCCATGTATAAAATTCTTAGCATCGTGCCTGGAACATAGTAAGGTCTCAGCATATTATATCACTATTTTAGTGATTTTGCTATTGTTTCTTGCCCCAATATGAGATGAAGGCATAAGTAATGGTTGGTGTTACTCAGTGAAATGGTGGATTCCAAGTAAAAGAATTTCAAATATTTTAAATACACTAGAGGAGCAGTTTTGAGTATTCCAAGGGTTGATGCTTTTATAACTAAGTTCTCATTCCATTGACTCATTCTACTAATATTTCTCAGGCATCTATTTCATGCCAGGGATAGTACTAAGTGCTGGAAACAGAGTGAACAAGACAAAGAAGTACCATACTTCTCCGACATGGAGCTTACATTCTAAAGGAAGGAATAAATCAGTGAACACCCTCGTAAATATACATTGTCAAGTGTCAGCGAGTACTAAGGGAAAACTCAAGCAGGATGGGTGGATGGGGAGTTCAGGCCATTAAGGTGCTGCTATTTTATAATGAGTGATTAGGGATGCTCTCACCCAGGGTATGTTAGCTGAGAAGACTCCTGAAGGAGGTGAGAGAGGGAGAGAGAGTCATCGAGTTATTTGACAGAAAAGCTTTCCAGGCAGAGGGAAGGGCATGTGTAAAGACCCTGAAGTAAGAGAAAGCTTAATGTATTTGAAGAACAGCAAGGAACCATATCAATTTGGTTAACTCAGGTATTTTTTTCAAGGATCACACAGCTGTCAATACCTGCATGTTTATTTGATAGACCTGAATACTGAAAATCATGGAGTAGTAAGCTAATTATGAAGTATTGGTTTTTCCAATCTCTTGTAGGCTGCTCCTCTCCTCTGCCATGGGCCTATAGGTCATGCCTCCCCTTGCTAGAAGCACTTAGACTAGAGTACCAGGGAAGGAAAGAAGCCTTCCTTTCAGTTTCAGTATGAGGCTAAGGATATGCTGAAATTTTTATGGGTCAGTAACTCATTCCTTTTTTTTTCATTCCTTCATTCAACAAGTGCTCATGATTTACTTTCTTTAGGTGTCACTATGAGAAATTCCGTGAAAGATAAAAATATTTCTAAGACCATCTTGAACCCTTTTTGGAAACATTTGGGATAAATTATATATTTTTTAGAACTATACAATTCAAGTCTTTAAGGGCTAAATGAGTTGAGCTGACAAACATATATGAAAAACTAACTACATAGTGATTAGTGTTAATATCAGCCCAAGACAACTGCAGTAGAAACAGCACAATGAAGGGGATGATGACATGCTAGATGAGCCTTTCAGATATTGAAGATTATAGAAGCTGGTCAGGGGAAGCTTCTAGGTCAGGCCTTGAAAAATACACAAAGGTGGAGAGGTGGAAGGAAGCAACATGTGAACAAAATGCCAACACTTTTGAGATGGTCACTCATGAGAAAAATGTAAGCTATACCAGTCATGCTAGCCAGCTCCACCCTCTCTGCCATGATGGGCCATGATCTACAGTTATCTTAACTTTTGTGACACTTCCATTCTCTAAAATCCTAGGGGTTAATCCATTTCATGCGATAAGTGAACTCTAGCAAAATAACAGTATCGCTGATTCACCCAAACCTGGGCAATTTGTCTCAAACCTAATTTGCTTCTGGTTTAAGTAAATGATACCCAATTGACAAAGGAAGATGGATGGTTGCCTCCAACTTGGGAAGATTTGGAAGGCAGAGGTGACTAGGGCTTCTTTTTCAAGTTCAGGCTGCAAAATTCTTGCACAGGCCCAGGCACCTAGGAATGGCTTTGGTTGACTTGATGAAGTTTCTTTTGTGGGCTTCCAAGATGGGTGGGTGTTGTAAGCTCAGCTCTGGCTCTTTCTCCACACCCTGCTCTGCAAGCTATTCTCCTAGAATGTGCTGGATCTTTGCTTCTTATTACAATTGCCTCTTGGAAATGGACAGGATTCTTACTTTTGTTCTTTACTTCTATTAGCTCAAACCATTCTTTTCATTTCCTTCTTTGTTCTTTTTCCCTAGAAGATACTTTTGGAGATTGAAGCTGTCTGGATGGTGCACAGGACAACAAACTCCAGAGACTGGAGGTAGCTCATCTCTATTGACACCATCAGTATTCGAGCCAGTAGCTATCAATGACTCCTAAAGGTGAAAGCCATAAAGCCTAGTGGTGAAGAGTTTGATCATGTTAGTAGTAACCTTAATGATAGCTACCATTTGTTGAATGCTTACTTGGTGCCAGACATTTGGCTCATTAGATCTTTCCATCAAATCTGGGAGGTAGGCACCATTATTATCCCTTTTTTTATAGATGGGTAAACTGAAACTCAGAAAGGCTAAGTGACTGGCCCCATATTCTTATAGCTAGTAAGCAGCAGTCCTTTTAGTGACTGATCAGAATCCTAGCTCGGTCTTTCTGATTATGATAAAAGTCCCCACCGCACAGGGTGGTTGTGAAGATGAAATTAGCTCACATTTGCACAATGCCTCCTGGGGCCTGGCATATAATAAATGCCTAGTAAATGGTAGCTGTTCCTCTTAGTGACCTGGCCCCCAAGCTAGGAGACCCAGTGCTGCTACAATTGTCTCTATGCTGGACCATGTGCAAGTTTTGCTGAACTGCCAGAATGCACATCTGTTTGTATCTCCTTCATTTGGTCGAGCAGTGTGCATGCTCTAGTGGAAGCACTGGGAGTGTGTGCCAATTCCATTATCTTGGGTAAATTGGATGGGGAGCTCTTGACAACTTAAGGCAGTCACGAAATATTCCTATTGGAATTGGTTGTGTATTTGCAAAGTGGCCCTGTGGGGATATTGTATCTTCATAAATCCAATGGTTGATACAAAAGACACTGGGTTCTGAAGTGTGTGGTTCAGCTTGCAGGTGACAAAATGTCTTCTGCAATGAGACATGAACGCCTTTCCAATGTTACTTTGATGGGCAGCTCCTGACCCCTGTAGTGTTAAGGCATATGTTTCAACTGTGAAAAACCTGTTTTATGTTGTGTAGCAGTTTGATATTAATGATGAATTCTAAAAAGAGATATTGGGATTGTGTTTGTAAACTGATTGTTTCCTCTGGGGATATTAGATTATATTGGATTCAGAGGTTTCCTTGATTAAGTAATCATGTAAACCTCTTGTGCCAATAGGGCGTTGCATCGCCACCCTTTGGTGGGTGGGGACTCACAGATAAAAGCCTCAGTAAAGGACAGAGTTGAGGGTACTTAATGTTGGAGTTTTGATGTTGGAGTTTGATGCTGAAGCCTTAAGCTGGAACCCTGGGAAGTAAGCTCACAGAGGAAAGAGAAGCAAGCCCCAGGAAGAGAGGAACCCTGAACCCAGAGAGAAGCACAACTCTGGAAGGGAGGAACCCAGGAAGCCGGAATCCTCGCAGACGTTGGCAGCCATCTTGCTCCAACATGTGAAAATAGACTTTGGTGAGGGAAGTAACTTATGCTTTATGGCCTGGTATCTGTAAGCTCCTACCCCAAATAAATCCTTTATAAAAAAACAACCAATTTCTGGTATTTTGCATCAGCACCCCTTTGGCTGACTAATACACGTTGTATGGCATTTGTCCCCAGATCCAAGCACTGGAATGGGTAGTTGATGGAAAAGCCAGTACACGGAAAACTGAATGAAGCCCCACACCCCACAATCACTTTTTCCTCTATATTGAGATCCCACTTCATGAAGAACATGGATGTATGATACAAGAGCCTGCACATAAAAACTAAGTGAATCATTTAAGCCTCCTGTTTCTGACCTCCCATTTCTAATTTCTCCTCTGGGTCAAACGCATCTTTCTAAAACACTTAGTTTACCAAATCACTTTCCTGGCCATGAACTTTCAATGGTTCCTTCTTGCCTCTAGAACCACTTACAAACGCCTCAGCCTGTCTCATTTTCACAGTTGTACTCCCCAACTCACCAATTAGTTCATTGATTGTTCATCCTATACATATTTAACATGCTCCTACTATCTGCCCAACACTGGGCTAGGTGCTGGGGACATGCCAGTGAGCCTGTCAGATGCCCTCATAAGTCCTCTGCTTTAATTAAGCTCTTTGGCTTCCTGTCCTTTATACAGTTTCTACTCATTTTGCTTTTGCATCTGAACACACTCCAGGCCCTCTATTGGAAATATCTATCGCCTCCTCTCTGCCAGTATATGCCCCTCATCACCACTAAAGCTGTATCAGAATGCAAGCTTTCCACACATGCCACATACCTAGAAGTAGCAAGCAGGAGCCCAGGAGAGCCTTCCTTACTCAGAAGGCTAGGACATCTGCAGCCAGAAGTCATTTGTCTAAAGCCTTTTGATGCAAGTAAAAGAAAACAAATTCTGGACTTTACATGTGCTAGTTGATTTCATAAAGGGTGTAAACTAAGTATGAGAAGCCCAGTTCCAGGCTAGACCAAGACCTAAAGGTGATTTTTAAAAATGCAGCAAATTTTTGTTGTTGTCATGGGTGTTTGTAAGTGTTGGGGGTGATAGTGGTTGAGATACACAGGTTACATTGATTAACCAAAAATTTAGCCCTCTTGGTATGCCCTTTCAGTGACAGGAATTGCTTTGCAATAAGTGGATAGGACTTATTAAGTTAATCACAATTAGATCAATGATAGAAATACAAATCTGATGTGAGATCAGTAGCCCATGATATTCATTTCGCTAATACATCCTGAGTAGCTACTATATGTCAGGCAAGCCTGCTCCTAACATTTGTGGGGCCAGTGTAAATATCCAATTGGAAATTCACATACCATCTGTCTAAATATTTTAAATTTATAAATCAAGCTAACTCTGTTTAATAAAGTGTGTTTTGTCCTCCTACTTTGAGAAATAAAGCATGCCTTCATAATGATCTGGAAGCCCAAGTTTAAGTTAAAAATTCTCAGATTTCTCAGTTTCATGCCAAAACATGACAGTAAGGAAGGGTCAATCCTAGACAACCACCCCCCGAGCCTGACCTCCTGACCCCCTTTTCTTTCCACCCCAGTTCCATTTTGTTTCACAAGGGGCTTTGCACATCTTAGCTGTCCTCTATAATGGGTGTGCATGCTGGTGACATGTTCTATCTTTGAGAAGACAGACCTGGGACAGAAGTCTGCACAGACCCTGGAAGCAGGCTCAAGGCTATTTGGGCAGGGAATGCCCGGGCCCTGGTTACAGGGACATGGACTCTGGCCGGACACACTCCTTTGGTCTAGTGGATTCCTGCTCCTGGAAGGGGCACAGCCAGACGAAGGCCAGGGTGAGGTCTCTGAAGTATAAGGTCAGGAACCCTACCATGAACTGGGGATAAAGAGATGATTAAAACCTGTTTCCTCTCCACCAGGAACTCACTACCTGGTGAAACAGACATACACACACAGCTCACTCTAAAGTCATGCGATATGGAACACTTCACGAATTTGCGTGTCATCCTTGCGCAGGGGCCATGCTAATCTTCTCTGTATCGTTCCAATTTTAGTATATGGTGGACTGTGGGAGAGTGTGCGCTATGATGTGGACCATTGATCATGAGGTAGAGCGGTGCTCAGAGATATATTCACCAAGTGCAATGAATGTCTCATGATGGTGGAGGAGATTGCTGTTATGGGGGGAGGAGTGGGGTGAGGGGGGTGGGGGGTATATGGCGACCTCATATTTTTTGAATGTAATATTAAAAAATAAAGACAAAAATAAATAAATAAAATAAATAAAATAAAAAATAAAAAAAGTCATGCAATAAGGAAATGCTCTCTGTCAGAACCCAGAACACAGAGAAGGATAAAGTCTGAGATGATAGATATGAAGAAGCACAAATAAGGAAATAGGAGCCAGAGAGGGAGATACCTTGTTCCCCTTTTATTCTTTTAATGTTTAAGTATATGTGTGTGTGTTTTAAAAGTGAGGAGCAATCTACCGTCAGCCAAGCGCTGAAATCCCACCTTACTGCTCCGTGAAATGTTACAATTTCAGAAAATCATAGACTCTTCCCAGCCAACAGCCTCTACCCAAAAGGAACCACTCTTCTGAGCTCCATCACTATAGATTAGTTTTGCCCCTTTTTGAACTTCATACAAATGGAACCACAGAATTATGTAGTGTGCTTTGTGTCCTACTTCTTATGTTCAACATTATGTCTCTGAGATTCATCCCCATTGTTATATGGGCCAGAAGTTGTTCTTTTTCACTGCTGCATAGTATTTCATGTTATTAATATATTACATATTATTTATCTCTTTTATTGTTGGTGGGCATTTGGATTGCTTTCAGTTTGGAGGCTACTACAAATAGTACTGTTAGAAATACTTCTGGTTTTCATGTATTTTAGTGAACATTAATGTCATTCTCTTGAATTTTTTGTTTTGAAATAATTTCAGATTATATACAAAAATATTTCAAAGAATTCCTTTGCTCAGATTTCATTCTTTTGAAATATAGCTATAAAGTATGATTTCATAATAAAGACTTTAAAAATATTTACCTGTAATTTCCTCAAATCACTTAAAGTGTTTTATTTCTTTTCCGTGTTGGTGATAGAGAAATTTAAACAACATATATGATTAACCAGTAATCTGTATTTATTCTTTGAATTGAAAGATCCAATTGTACTTCAGATTTACAGTTTATCAGTGTTTTTTTTTTTAAATCCATGGCACATACTTTCCAACTGCTCGATTGTTTTTCATAAACAGCTATGGCTTCTTATATTTCTAATCAAATATTCCTACTGAAATTCCTTTCATTCCTGCTGGATTCGCAAAGTCAGTCTGCTTTCTGCCTTGTTGGAATGTGAGAGATAATATTTGATTTCTCTCAAGCCACCTTCTTCTCAGCCAAGGTCTCCAGAGTCAACCTGGGTTTAGGTCTTCATGAGGATCTTTCCAAGTGAGCTACAACCAGTCCTGACAGTCTTGGAGAAAAGATTGACAACTTGTGATTGGTAACAGACTGTGTTTATATATATCCGTTCTTGAGTGATCAACCAACACATGCATAGACACATGCACACCCTAAGAGAGACTGAACTTCTGAGGCCTCCTATGCATGTGTGTCTTTGCTTCAGGTAGCTTTAATGTCAAAATGGATTACCCACGGAGAGTTAATCAGAAAATTCAACTAATGGCAGGTCATGTAACTGAAACATTCCTGTCTATATGTTTTATCTACCTTCATACACACTCACCCTTCCCACCCCAATCCTATATGGTATCACTCTGTGCACAATGAAAGTTTGTTCCGTTTTCCAGAAGGCAATGGGATTCACAATTAATACTTTGGCACCTTGGCACTCCTAATAGTTGCACATCACCATGATTTACAGTGCAGTTAGCACATAGTATAGTATTTTCTTCAGAATAAAACAAATACTTCTGGGGATGATAGTGGAGTAGGGAGCTCCAAAACTCAGTACTTCCACCAAAACAACTATTAAACAAGCAGGGACAATTTAAAACAATTATTTTTAAACTCCAGAGGCCAAAAGAACACAGTGCAATATCCAGAGTAGAGCGAGAGGAAAAGGCTGATAAGTTATGGTAAAGAACAATAAATTGCACTTCTCACACAGTGGCTACAGGCACCCATCCCCCACTCTCATGGAAGGCTACCGTGGGGTCCAATCCCTGCTTAGCAGCTGATGACAGAAAGGGAAGTAAAAATTTTCTTTCCAAAGAGCAGGTGTGGGGATGGCTGATCACTGATCATGGGTTTTGATTGGGGAGTTCAGATTGTTGGATCCTGCATCTGAAGGCAGGTATTGTTTTAGTCTGCCCCAGACAAAGGCAATGACAACCAATGTTTCAACCATCTCTGAAGAGGAGCAGAGGCAATAGAGACTTAAAGACATAATGTTTCCTCTGGGCTGTGGGGAATAGTTAGCTGAAGGACTGTATTGGTTGGCTGGCCAGGAAAACTGAGCTTTGGAGACCTATCAGAGAAGCTTTTGGCACCTGCCTGACCCACTCCCAAGGGAACTTTGGAACAAGTCTATGCCTCTTCAAGAGTTCCTGGGCCTGTTTTGGCTGGGAAAGACTGTCTTGGGAAAGTCCTCCTGGGGTGAAACTCTTCCCAGAATTTGCCCTCCAGGCAAAAGTAGTTTGAGACAATGAAAGGAACATAAAAAATATAGAGGCAGACAGTTTGGGACAAAGGCCTGCCTGCCCCAAACACCTGGGAGAGGGAGGTCTGTCCCCTGGGAAACATAAGGGACAACAAAAATCCTATGAACAGGGAACTCCAAAACAACTAACAAGCAAAAGCCCAGGACAAGACAGACAAAACCTTGCACACTGCATTCATATTGGGTATACCTTCATAACAGGAGAGCTGAAGCTCAAGAAAATCTCTATCTTATCACTAGCTGGTTACAAAATCAAGAAATAGAAAATTCAGGGAAGAAATCCCACAGTTAAAATTTAAAAATATTTAAATGTACAGTATTCTATTAGTCAGCCAAAGGGGTGCTGATGCAAAGTACCAGAAATCTGTTGGCTTTTATATAGGGTATTTATTTGGGGTAGAAACTTACAGTTACCAGGCCATAAAACAAGTTAAGTCCCTCACCAAAATCTGTTGCCCCATTGGAGCAAGATGGCTGCTGACATCTGCAAGGGTTCAGGCTTCCTCTTCCTCTTAAGGTTCTGTGATCCTAGCTTCTTTCAATATCAGCTGTAGGCTGGGATAAGTCTTGTCTCTTTCCCAGGGCTCATTTATCTCCAGGCTCAGCTCTTCTGCTCTCTCTACAAGACCAAATATAAACTATCAGGTGAATGACTCATCTCTCTTCCTGGAGCCTCTCTCTCTTTCCTCATACATCTGCTTCTCTGTGTGCTTACTTCCCGGGCTCCAGGATCAAAACCCTAACTTTCTCTGCCATGTCATTTTCTCTGTGAGTGCCTGCCCACCAAGGGGGTGGGGACTTAGCATCCCACTGATGTGGCCCAGTCAAAGTCTTAATCATTATTTAATCAAGTAGAAGTGAAACCTCTGAATCCAATCCAATCTAATATGCCCAGAGGAACAGACCAGTTAACAAACATAATCCAATATCTATTTTTGGAATTCATAAACAGTATCAAACTGCTACAAGTATGCAACTAAAGCATATAAAACAAGTGAAACAGGAAATGATGGCCCACCTAAAGGAAGAGGATAAAGTTACAGAACACACCAATGAAGATGATGACAAGGTGGACATACCAAATAAGGCTTTTTAAAAAATGATCTTAAAAATGCTCAAGGAGATGAAGGAACATACAGAGAAAGATACCAGGAAAATAATGAATGGACAATATGAGTCTGAGCAGAGAGATTAAAAATGTTAAAAAAGTATCTAACAGAACTACTAAAGTTGAAGACCACAATAAGAGAAATGAAAAATACCCAGGAGGGTTTCAAGAGCAGATTGGAGCTGGCATAAGAAAGAAACAGTGAAATTGAAGACAAGACACTTGAAATGAATCAGGCTGAAGAGGAGAAAGATGAAAGAAACATCAAAAGAAAAATAGCCTATGACAGCTATGGAACACTGTCAAACATACCAATATATGCATTATGGGAGACCCAGGAGGAGTTCATTCTGGAAGTAAGCATTAACAGAAGTGAGGGACACAAATGGTATAAAATGTATAAAGACTAAGTAACAAAATGATAAAAGAAAGTCCTGAATTATCAGTAGGGACTTTAATATAAATGGATTAAACTTTCCAGTCAAGAGGCAGAGATCGACAGAATGGATAAAAAATGATGACACATGATCATCTCAATCCATGCAGAAAAGATATTTGAGAAAATACAGTATGCTGTCTTGATAAAAAAACACTTGTAACACCAGGAATAGAAGGAAACTTCCTCAAGATGATAAAGGGCATATATGAAATGCCCACAGCTAGCCCTTACTTAATGGTGAAAGACAGAAATTTGGAGCCATGTTGGCATGATATGGAAATAAACTTTGTCTGGAAAAAAAAGATTGAAAGCTTTCTCGCTAAGACCTAGAACAAGACAAGGATAACTGCAGACACCATTATTATTCAATATTGTACTGGGAGTTCTGCCAGAGCAATTAAGCAAGAAAAAGAAATAACAGGTATTCAAATTGGAAAGGAGAAAAAAAAAACCTTCCCTATTTTTAGGTGATATGATCCTGTATACAGAAAATCCTGAAAAATTGACAACAAAGCTCCTAGTGCTAATATGAGTTCAACAAAGTGGTGGAGTACAAATCAGTAGTGTTCTATGCACAAGCAATGAATAATCAGAAAAATAAATCAAGAAAAAATTCTGTTCTCAATAGCAACTAAAAGAATCATGTATCTAGGAATAAATCCAACCAAGGGTATAAAGGACTTGTACACAGAAAACTATAAAATATTGCTAAAAGATATTAAAGAAGACCTAAATAAATGGAAGGACATTCCATGTTCTTAGATTGGAAGACTAAATATCATTGAGATGATATTATAGCAATTTACAGATTCATTGCGATCCAAATCAAAATTCCAGCAAACTTTTTTTTTTGCAGAAGTGGAAAAGTCAATCTTCAAAGTTATATGGAAGGGTAAGGGGTCCCTAATAACTAAAGTCATTCATTTAAAGGAAGAATGAAGTTGTAGTACTCATACTTCCTTATCTTAAAATTTACTACAAAGCCACAGTAATCGAAACAGTGCAGCACTGGTATAAGGACAGACATCTAGACAAATGGAATAGAACTGAGAGCTCAGAAACCAACCATCATGTATATGGCCAACTGATTTTTGACAAGAGGACAAAGGCCACTCAATTGGGGAAGAATAGTCTCTTTAATATATGGTGCTGGGAAAATTGGGCCTCCATTTGCAAAAAAACAAAAGGAGGACCCCTACCTTACATCATATACAAAAATCAATACAAAGTAAACTTCTGGTCATCATGATCTGTTTGTGGCCTGTGAGGCTGCAAATCTTCTGAGGTAAAGCATGACTAAAAGCTTAGGGAGTAAGTGGAAAAAGAAGATGCATGCTGAAAAGAGAAAAAAGAATGCCCCAAAGGAGCTCAGCAGACTTAAAAGTATTCTCAAATTAGGTAGTGATGTGTTAATGAAAGACGTTCAAAAGATTGCAATGGTGTTGGTACCCACATATTGCCAAGAGAAAATGCAGTGTGTGGTGAAAGATGAAAAAGATGACATGAAAATGGAGACTGATAGTAAGAGAAACAAAAGTCTTCTAGACCACTATGCACAATACCCAGTATGGATGAACCAGAGGCAAAGACAAAGACTGAAGGCAAAATGAGAGAAAGGGAAGGGAAAAAGAAAAGCTAAAGCAGCAAAGACAGCAGAAGGTTTGGTCTGGTAGACTCAAAGAAACTTGAAAAATGACACATTGGACAGATGTTTGAATAGAATGTATACATTGATTTCACTTGCCATATTGTTTTACTATTTGTTTCTATATTTCAACTTGGCTCTTTTCTTCAATTCAAACCATTCATTCTCCTTAGTTTGTAATGGGAACTTAAAAAAAATATTTTTTTCTCTCCCCTTACCCCCCTTCCCGTTGTCTGCTCTCTGTGTCCATTCACTGTGTGTCATGTGTGTCCACTTGCATTCTTGTCAGCGGCACCAGGAATCTGTGTCTCTTTTGTTGCATCATTTTACTGCATCAGCTCTCTGTGTGTGCAGTGCCTCTCCGTGTGTGCAGTGCCACTCCTGGGGAGGCTGTGCTTTTTTTGCATGGGGCGGTTCTCTTTGCAGGTTGCACTCCTTGCATGTGGGGGTCCTGCATGGCATGTCACTCTTTACACGCATCAGCACTGCGCGTAGGCTAGCTCACCACATGGGTCAGGAGGCCCTAGGTTTGAACACCTAGACCTCCCATATGATAGGTGGACACTCTATCAGTTGAGCCAAATCTGCTTCCCTGTGATGGGAACTTAAATAAACTATTTTCTTCGATAAAAAAAGGCAACATAAAGGGAATCAAAGACCTAAATATAAGAGCCAGAACTACCAAAATCCTAGAAGAAAACATAGGGAAGCATCTTCAGGGCCTTGGATTATGCAATGACTTCTTAGGCTTTACACCCAAAGAACAAGCAACAAAAGAAAAAAAATAGATAAATGAGACCTCATCAAAATTAAACATTCTGAGCCTCAAAGGACTTTATCATGAAAATTAAAAGACAATCTATACAATGGGATAAAATATTTGAATGCCATGTATCTGATAAAGTATTAATATCCAGGATATATAAAGAAATCCTTCAACTTATCAACAGGAAGACAAACAATCCAATTAAGAAATGGACAAAAGATTTGAACAGACATCTTTCCAAAGAAGATAACCAAATGTCCAGAAAGCACATGAAAAGATGCTCATCATTAGACATCGGAAACGTAAATCAATACCACAATGAGATACCATTTCATACCAATTAGAATGGCTGCTATTAAAAAACAAACAAATAGAAAATAACAAGTGTTGGAGAGAATGTGGAGAAATAGGAACACTCATTCATTTTTGATGGCCATGTAATATATTGCAGTCACTGGGGAAGTCTGTTTGGCTATTCCTCATAAAGCTTAGTATAGAACGACCACGGGATGCACCAACCCCATTATTAGGTATATACCCAAAAGAATTGAAACCAAGAACTCAAACAGGTATTTGCACACTAATGTAAATAGAAACATTATTCACATTTTCCAAAAGATGGAAGCAACCCAAGTGTCCATCAATCAATGAATGGGTAAAGAAAATGTGGTATATACATATGATGGAATATATTTCAGCCATAAAACGGAATGAGGTCCTGATACATGAAAACATGAATGAACCTTGAAGACATGATGAGTGAAATAAGCCAGATACAAAAGGACAAATATTGTAAGATCTCTCTTATATGAAATAATTGCAATAAGCGGACTCATAGAGTCAGAACTGGAATATAGGTTACCAGGGGATGGGGGTGGGGATAGGAAGTGGGAAGTTAAGGCTTAAAATGTACAGCTCACCTATTTCGAATGATGGAAATGATTTGGTAATGGATGGTAGTGATGGTAGCACACTACCGCTTAACAGTCCTGAAATATTTTTCTGAATATAATTAAAAACATAAATGTTAGATTGCATATATGGTAACAGAATAAAAATTATTTAAAAAAAAATCCAGGATACTACACTACACAAACACTGAACCCTGAGTTAAGTCATGGACTTTAATTAATAGTACAGTTATGAAAATGTGCTCCCATCACTTGTAACAAATATCCCACACCAATGCAAGGTGTTGGTGGTCGGGTGGTATATGGGGATCCTGTATTTTATTCATGCTTGTTCCATAAACCCACAACATCTCTACTGAACAGATAAAAGAATAAAACGATATCTTGGAGATGGCCCATTCATCCCTGGCATCCAATGCAAAATATGCTGAGAAAACAGTAGGCCCTTGTTACATGCTTCTTGCTCGATGGAGGCAAAGTAGCTAAGCAGTATAGACGAGCAGCCCTTTGGAAACACCTTCTCATTCCATTATTCTACAATTTGCTCATTGTTCACCAATCCAACAGCACCTGTAGATTTTTAAATTTTTTGTTTTTGCATTCAATCCATGTGTTTCTTATGCATGTATGTTTAAGTTACTAAAAGGCAGACTTAGAAAAGCAATTCATTGTCAAAGTTCCCTTAGGATTCATCTTATTTAACTACACACCAGATGTCTCCTTTGCCTGGTAGGAAATAGACTTTGAACTTGAAAAGTTCACATTTTGTCCTCTACTTAACGCAACACGAGTGAGAGGATTTTCCAATAGGGTTAGTGAGCCTCTTCTACCCCAAAGCGATGGGGCATAGTTTGCATTGTGTGGGCTGTCCCTGAAATTGGGCTGCATGTCAGAAAACCTGTGATCTGCTTTAAATTTCCCCACAAATTCAAGACGACCTCTGAGAAGTCATCTTTACTTCTCAGATGGGAGCCTTCGTTTCATGGTCAGATGGATAATCATGTCTTGCCTACAATGTCAGATGATAGAGAAGAGATGTGCAAAATGCTTTGAGCTGTTGAAGAAAAGACCATCACATAATCCTAAAGTGGCATGCCATCACAGTAATTAGATTTTTAAAAAATTCTGTAAAGTAAGCTGAGGCCTTATGAAATTTAGCCATTTAAAATTTTTCATGTTCTTTGCATTCAGGTAGACTCTCTTTAGAGAGACAATCTATCCCAACTGTCTATCTGGTCCATAAAATTTTTGGTAACATCCAACAGACTCTGCTTGACTACTATCTGCCCAATGAGCTCACTACTGACCAAACAACCCTTTTCTTTGTTGTCATCTGCAATGTTTTTTTAAAAAATAGAGCTGGGATCAGTGTTAGTGTAGCTTCTGCCCGCTGCTTTTAATTCTTTCCTCTGGAGTCACAAAGAACAAGCTCGTGCTTTCTTCCACAGGATGACTCTTCAGATATTTGAAGACAGCTCTCATCACATCTCCCCTTCTCCAGAGAAAACTTATTTTCCTTAGTATCAAATTCTACCCCATCCCAGCAACTCCTGCTGAGAACATAATGGAAAGACTCCAGGGCTTTGGGCATGCTCTCTGATATTCCCCAAGAGGAGCTCAGGAATCTCATCCAATCAGTACCACATACATGGTCCTGGGCTGAGGAGCTGAGACCGTAAGGCCCTCCATCACGTATCTTGAGGGGCAAGGAGGAATTTGTTTTGACAACTTGCATTCTCTTTGAAGCCTGAGGATTCTTGGGAGGTCTTGAAAGTCCTCTGAAGGGAAATTGACAATGGCACACAGTAAACAAAACCAAGGCTAAATCAATAACCAATGATGGTCAACCTCTTTTATGGAAGACACAGATATTTATTGGGCATCTGTAGGGCTGGACATTCTACAAGTGAAGACATTGAGGCACAGAGAGATTTCCTAAAATCACACAGCAAGGATTTGGAATCTGGCTGCTTGCCAGGCAAGCCGCCTTCCTTGTGATGTGACTGTAGTATGTGGCGACTCGGCTGTCAGTTAGGAAAAGTCTCTTCCTAATACTGTCTGCCTGTCTTCCTCTAGGAAGATCACTTTGCACAATGGAAGCACTGGATGTACCTGTACTTTCCTCAGACTGGGGTCAAACTCTTTGGCTCACTTGGTAGCCTCCACTGCACCCCTATCTTCACCCCACCCCGGGGTTTCTGCTATGACAGAAGATATCAGCAAGGGATGGAAAGCTTCCTGTATATCCTGACCAAAGCAAGCAAACTTATAGGGACCAGGATCTCTTGGGAGGGCTCTTGGAGAAAACGAAGCTGTAAGGCCACTGTAGCAGTTTGATATAATTGATGAATTCCAAAAAGAAATATTGGATTATGCTTGTAATATGATCTGTACCTGGGCATGATTGAGTTGTGATTAGGGCGGTGCATGCCCACCCCTTGGTGGGTGGGGACTTACAGATGAAAGTCATGGTGAAGAACAGAGCTGAGGGCTTTTAATGTTGGAGTTTTCATTTTGGAGTTTGATGCTGAAGACTTAAACTGGAGCCCTGGGAAGTCAGCACACAGAGGAAAGAGAAACCAGCCCCAGAAAGGAAAGAACCTTGAAACCAAAGTAAAGCAAGCCCCAGGAACATAAAAACCCAGGAAGCCTGAACCCTCGCCGATGTCAGAAGCCATCTTTCTCTAACATGCTCCAAACAGACTTTGGTGAGAGAAGTAATTTATGCTTTATGGCCTGGTAACTGTAAGCTGCTACAACAAATAAATACCTTAATAAAAACCAACCAATTTCTGGTATTTTGCATCAGCACCCCTTCGGCTAACTAATACAGAATTTGGTACCAGGAGTGGGGTAGTGCTTTGCAATTACTGAAATGATGGAATGGTTTTATAAACGGGTAAAGGGTATTTTTTTGAGGAATTGTGAGATGCTTGGAAGAAAAAACCTACAGTGCTTTGAAGATACTGTTGATAGCAATATGGATGCTAAAGAGACTTTTTATGATGCCTTAGAAGTAAATGATGAAACTATTATTGGAAACTGGAGGAAAGGCAATCCATGTTTTAAAGTTGCAGAGAACTTAACAAGATTAACTGTTAGTGTTGTATGGAAGGCAAAATTTGAAAATGGTGAGCCTGGGCATTTAGCTAAAGAACTTCCCAAAGTAAACACAGAGAATGCGGCTTGGCTTCTGCTTGAAACTTATGACAAAATGCTAAATGAGAGAGAGAAGCTAAGGACTAAACTGTTTGGCAAAAAGAAAACAGAAACTGTTTCTGGAAATCCCAAGCCTTTGGAAATCAAGCTCCAGAATGAAAGTGCCCCACTTGAAGACTTACCTAAACTTGAAACTGGTAAATCATGATTAAAGATGCAGTTATCTAGGAAAGACTTTAGAAAGTCTTACTGTCTGATGGCTTGGACCCCTGCTTCCTGCAGGCTAAATGAACAGACTTTTTGAACGAGCTGTATGAACAAAACCACTGTCAACCTGGAATAAAAAGGACATGGATGGGAAGCAGACTTGGCCCAGTGGTTAGGGTGTCCGTCTACTACATGGGAGGTCCGCGGTTCAAACCCCGGGCCTTCTTGACCCATGTGGAGCTGGCGCACATGCAGTGCTGGTGCGCACAAGGAATGCTGTGCCATGCAGGGGAGTCCCCACATAGGGGAACCCCATGTGCAAGGAGAGCGCCCCATAAGGAGAGTCGCCTAGCGTGAAAGAAAATTCAGCCTGCCCAGGAATGGCGCTGCGCACACAGAGAGCTGATGCAGCAAGATGATGCAAAAACAACAACAAAAGAAACACAGATTCCTGTGCCACTGACAACAACAGAAGCGGACAAAGAAGAACACGCAGCAAATAGACACAGAGAACAGACAACTGGGTGGGGCGGGAGCGGGGAAAGGGGACATACATTTTAAAATAAGGACATGGAAAGGAGAGATTGAAAGAAAAACACTTTAAGAGGAAAACCATGGAAGCTGAGATCTGGAATTAAGACTTCACCTTTGGGCCACGAAAGGAACCCCATCCATGTGTACAGAGAGGGTGAGTTTCCCCCACCAGTTTAAGAGGGTGGATGTTCCTGTCCAATGTTGTGTGAGAGTTTTGCTGCCCCAGGTACAGAGAGGGTGGGGCACATTCCCCAAGGATTAGGGCAGTTAAGTTCAGCACCCCACAGGTCTGAGTGGGGTGGACTTGTCCCCCAAAGGTTAGGGAAGGCCAGGTGGTCAACCTGTTGCTCTGAGAGGGATGAGCCTGTATGCTAAAGGTTAGGGGAAATGTTGTCTTCACATCACTGTACTAGGGGGTTTATGACTCTAATCCAAAGATTGGGTGAGGTGTGGCAATCACCCAAACACTCTTGGAGGGAGAGGTCTGGAGCTTGGTCAACACCCAGATGCTTGATGAGGGTGGAACCAAGAAAATGGTTGTTGGGCAAGATTGTGGAAAGGGTGGGTCCCCATATGACCCCCAGGAGAAGAAACCATCATCTTAAGAATATCTCTCAAAGTAAAATAGAATGGAGGATGCCCTGCTGGTTTACTGAACCGTAGAGACCCATGACTCATGTTTCCTTCCCAATTTCCCCTTATTGTAATGAAAATGTTCATCCTATGTCTGTCCATTTGTGTATTGAAAACAGATGAATGGCTTTGTAAGTTTCAGAGGTCTGTAGCCGACAGAACTTTGCCCCAAGACAAACTATATTTCTTTAAATTGATTATGATATGATTTAGTACTTGCATTGTAACTGATTTAAGGCTTTTGTGAATATTGTGATGACTTTTTGGCATTCAGAGGGTGGAGTGTACCAGTTTGATATAATTGATGAATTCCAAAAAGAAATATTGGATTATGCTTGTAATATGATCTGTACCTGGGCATGATTGAGTTGTGATTAGGGCGGTGTGTGCCCACCCCTTGGTGGGTGGGGACTTACAGATGAAAGTCATGGTGAAGAACAGAGCTGAGGGCTTTTAATGTTGGAGTTTTCATTTTGGAGTTTGATGCTGAAGACTTAAACTGGAGCCCTGGGAAGTCAGCACAGAGAGGAAAGAGAAACCAGCCCCAGGAAGGAAAGAACCTTGAAACCAAAGTAAAGCAAGCCCCAGTAAAAACCCAGGAAGCCTGAACCCTTGCAGATGTCGGCAGCCATCTTTCTCTAACATGCTCCAAATAGACTTTGGTGAGGGAAGTAATTTATGCTTTATGGCCTGGTAACTATAAGCTCCTACACCAAATAAATACCGTTTATATAAACCAACCAATTTCTGGTATTTTGCATCAGCACCCCTTTGGCTAACTAATATAGCCACTGCTGAGGCTCAGGACCAGTGTCATGGCTGTGAGATCTGTACAGTCACACAGGTGCTTGTACTGAGAAGTGTCCCACACTTGTTTTATTTATTTATTTTAACTCTACTTTTACAGAAAAGTTACATAAAAAATATAGGGGAGTTCCCTATATCCTGTCTCACATTTCCCCCATTAACAACACCCTTCATTAGCATGGTACATTTGTTACAATTGATTAGCATATATTAAAGCATTGCCACTAACCATGGTATATAGTGTATATAGTGTACATTATGTTTTACACTTTGTCCTGCATAATTTTATAGGCTTTGACAAAAGGTATAATGGCTTATATCTGTCATTGCAATATCATGAGGGACAATTCCAATGTCCCCAAATGCCCTTTGTTACACCTCTTCTTCCCTCTCTTCCCCTCATCACCTCTGGTGATCACTGCCTTTGTATCAATGATACAAGTTCTTCCATTACTAGAATAACAATAAGTCTACTTTTGTCCACAGTTGCATTTCCCCACTTATGTTTGTTCATTCCTTAATCTTGAGAATTTGGGCATAGACCTTATACAGCAGATGGAAGGAACTGAGTAATGCTCTGCTGTCACCACCTTAAAATTTTGAAACTTTTTGAGCGAGGGGCTCCCTGTTGTCATTTTCTGCTGCGCCCCACAAATTTATGTAGCCTGTTCTGATAAGGCCAGTACTGTCTTTACACCTGAGCAAGAGGGACCTCTGCCCTGGGCCTTGCACTAAAAAGGACCCCACCTATCAAGAGGTATTTTGGTGAATATTTAACAACTAGTTCTCTGGGGGTGGGGAAGCCTTGCTTTGTAGTGTTCATTGGTTTCTTTGGTGTAAATATCTGTCACTGTCAATTTCAAGCTACCAATGCGATGTCACCAAACCAAGAGTTGGGAAGAGATATCCCCAGCTGACTCTGACAAGCCTGTATGAGCCAGTTCCAGTGCACTACCATGGTATAGCTCAAATGCCAAATGAATGAATGGACGGAAGGATGGGTGAATGGGTGATTGATTGAAAGAATATGTGGGTGCTTCTGTATTTTGGGTCCCATAATTCCAGACATCTGTTCTTATGGAATACATTCCAGGAAACTACTTCTTGACATTTCTTGCCCTATTTCCTCCTCCCCATCCTGCTCCAACAACAACAATAAGAAAACTATGTCTGAATGTTGTGTAGGTTTCTGTGTTGTACAGCTGCTGATGCCAGAGGGGTCATTACTTTAGAGTGCTGAGGTTTAAAGAAAAAGACAAATGAACTTATGGTTTTAGTTTGCTAGGCTGTTCAAACTGGATGCCATACAATGGGTTGGTTTTTAAAAATGGAAATTTATCATCTTACAAATTTATACTTTTGAGTCTGAGAAAAATGTCCAAATCAGGATGATGCTTTCTTCCAGAAGAACAGCTACCAGCAAGCTTGGCACATGACAAGGCACACGGCAGTATCTGCTGGGTTTTCTTTTCTTTTCCAGGTTTTGTTGCTTTCAGCTTATTGCTTTCGTGGCTTTCTCTCTCCATATTCAACCTATTTACAAAGGATTCCATTAAAAGGATTAAGACCAGGGAAGCGGATGTAAGTCGATTGATTTAGCTCCTGCCTAGCACATGGGAGGTCCCAGGTTTGGTTCCTGGTGCCTCCTGGAGAAGACAAACAAGACAGTGAGCTGGTGTGGCAGGCAGGTATGGTGAGCTGATGCAACAAGATGATGCAACAAAGGGGACACAAGGAGAAAAGACAACGAGAGACACAACAAACTATTGAGCTGAGGTGGCTCAAGTGACTGAGCACCTCTCTCCTACATGGGAGGTCCCAGATTCAGTTCCTTGTGCCTCCTAAAGAGAAGACAGGCTGACACAGAGAGTACACAGCAAATGGACACAGAGAGCAGATAGCAAGTGCAAACAATGAGGAGGGGGATGGAATAAATAAAATAAATCTTTAAAAAATAATAATAAAAGGATTAAGACCCACCCTTGACCGAGCCTTAACTGGAGTAAGCTAATCAAAAAGCCATATTTAAAATAGGTCCACACCCACAGGAATGGACTAGTTTTAAGAACATGATCTTCTGGGGTATATACAGTTTCAAAACACCACACTTATCAAATCTCTATTTCTAAATGTATAAATCCAATAGATTCTTGCATAATAAACTGTTATTTCCCAGTAGCGCCAAGTGCCTACTTTCTTGTTTCCAATTTGTGGTTCTGAAGGTGTTCACAAATTAGCAATGAACTCATATATTTATGAAAGAAAACTATTGGCAATCCTAGCATTCAATATCCTTTGGACATGCTACACATGTTACACATAACTATACCTAGACCTACATATTCACAAATGTAAGAGCAAAATCAATTGTTTAATATGGCACAAAGTTCCTCAGCCACCAAGTGAGGAAAACTGCATTCCTCCACAGCTAGCTTCTCCTCCAGCAGATGAAGAAAGGATCCTCTCAGAAGCAGCAACCCAGCTTCTCGTTATCAAACAATGGCTGAGAAGAAATGATCGATGAGACTTCAGGGATCCCTCTAGGTATCTGCTCTACATCAGTCTCCCTTGGACAACTGAAGGCTCCCTGCTGGCAGTCAGGGTGTGTCTACCCAGCAGCCATTTGTTGGCTGGAAGCAAGATGGATAGGTTTGCTTCTTTTCAAACTAATAGGAGAAAGCAGAGATGGAGCCTCTGGGGATGTCATGGTGTGGTGGGAAGAAACCAGCTCTGGACCTAGATTGGAGATCTTGGTTTGTCAGCATGAGAAAGTTGTATAAAATATGTGGCTGGGGGCTGCAGAGTGACCTGCTGCTTTTCAAGGAGCATAGTCTTCCAAAGGGCCATTTTTCCAACTATATAATGACCTGTCTGTGTTTAAAAAGACACTGGAGTAATCATGAGAAAGCAAGACCATGGGACTTTATTTTTTAAAGATTTATTTTTATTTCTTTCTCTCCTGTTCCCCACCCCCCCCCACTTGTCTGCTCTCTGTGTCCATTCATTGTGTGTTCTTCTGCGTCCGGTTGGATTCTTGTGAGTGGCACCGGGAATCTGTGTCTCGTTTTGTTGCGTCATCTTGCTGCGTCAGCTCTCCATGTGTGCAGCAACACACCTGGGTAGGCTGCACTTTCTTTGCGCAGGACGGCTCTCCTTATGGGGCGCACTCTTTGCAGGTGGGGCTCCCCTATGCCGGGCACACACCTGCGTGGCACGGCACTCCTTGCATGCATCAGCACTGAGTGTAAGCCAGCTCACCACATGGGTCAGGAGGCCCTGGGTGTGAACCCTGGACCTCCCATGTGATAGGCTGATGGTCTATCTGTTGAGCCAAATCTGCTTCCCAAGACCATGAGACTTAAAGAGAGGTGAGACAGAGGATGGTGCATATTTTTTTAAAATAAAATTTTATTGAAGTATATCATTCATGCAAGATCATAGGTAAGCAAGAAGTGTGTAGTAGTAAAAGTTGTGAATTTACAAAACAAGTATGCATATCATCATACAGGGTTCCCATACATCTCCCTATCACCAATACCTTGCAATGCTGTGAAACATTTGCTGCAAACTATCAAAGAGCATCATCAAAGTATTACTAATAACTATAACCCATATCTTACATTTGGTGTATTTTCCCCCCAGCCCACCCAATTATTAATACTCTGTATTAGTATTATATATTTGTTACCATTCAGGAGAAAACATTCTCATATTTGCTCTGTTAACCACAGTCCATCATCTACCACTGGTTTCCCTCTGTTATACAGTCTCATGCTTGGTACAGTCCATTCAATGTGTACACTCTGTGGCTTTCATTTTCATCACAGAGTTGTGCTGTCATCGGGATAGTGTGTTTTTCACATGCTGGCTCCCGCATGGCATCCCTGGGCTGGCTTCCCTTGATGTGGGGACCTACTTAAATCTCTGAGTTGGATCCTGATTAGACTCACCTTTAGAGCCTATACAAATAACAATGGTTATTACATCAGAATCTCTGGGATAAAGTCCCTGGTCATTGGCATTTTTAAAAGCTGCCTAAGTGATGTAGAGCCAAGGTGGAGAAACACAGCCTTAGATGCCCTCTACATATCCCTGCAGCTCAAGTTTCTAGGTTTATTTTTTGCGTATGTTAAAATAGAGATAACATAAAAGTTACCATTTTAACCATTTTAAAAGTGGCATTAAGCTGGACCCTGAGCCTCAGCACAGTTGGAACACCTACTCTCTGGTTCATTTGACTTGCCCAGGTCAGTTAACAGGGAGGTGAGGATGGTCAACCTCCACCTAGGGAACCCAGTGAGTCTACAACTTCAAGCAGGAGAATCACATCCATCAGCTGTATGGGATCTAAGCCCCTTCTTGATTTAGAGGTGGAGTGGACATTGCCATCCCAGGGTCCACAGGATGGAGGAGTAAAATATGGATTGGAGTGGACTTATTGGTATTCTCCTATAAAATTATTGTGACCCTAGCAACGGAAGAAATTATATCATTGATGTGGAGACGGTGGCCATGGGAGCTGCTGAAGGCAGGGAAAAGGAAAAAGAGGTGTGATGTGGGGGCATTTTCAGGACTTGGAGTTGTTCTGAATGATATTGCAGGGACAGATGTAAGACATTACATATCCTGCTATAACCCACTGAATGGACTTGGGGGGGGGGAGTGTAAACTACAGTGTAAACTATAATCCATGCCGTGTAGCAGTGCTCCACAATGTATTCATCAAATGCAATGAATGTGCCACACAGATGAAAGAGGTTGTTGATATGGGAGGAGTGTGGGGGGATGGGGAGTGGGGTATCTGGGAACCCCTTATATTTTTTAATGTAACATTTTCTGTGATCTATGTATCTTGTTTTAAAAAGAGACAATAGTTTAAAAAAGTGGCCTTAAGCAGTCTCGAAGCCAAACTCAGCATGTAGATGCAGTGCCTTCCCCCCAGCGTGGGACATGACACCCGGGGATGAGCCTCCCTGGCACCGAGGGACCACTATCAACTACCAACTGATGATGCAACTGGAAAATGACCTTATACGGAAGGTTCAATGTGGATCAGCAGAATATCCCTGTCTACATAAAATAACATGACTTTAAAATGCTGTTTGAACTAAAGTAAGGGGGAAATGGAAAAGAGAAATGAGTTTATATGGCTACGAGTTTCTAAAAAAGAGTCTGGAGGCTGGCAGAAGGATTGCCCTCATGCACAACTGAGCAGAGTCAGAGAGACAGATAAAGCAGATACAACCCCCAGATATCGGTTCCTTCGAGGGCTAAAGAGACCCATGGGAGTTATGGTCATGGCCGATGGGGTTAACTACCAGGTCAGATGGCCCCTTTTTGGAACTGGTGTTTATGTGTGATGAATCTGGACTCAGATGGGATCTTCCTTCATAAGACTTTCATGCTAATGTGCTGGAGGTGCAGTTAACGTTGGGGTTTAAGATATATTTAGGGGATTTGAATCTCTGGACTGACAATGTGATAGCCAGGTCCTGAGCCTCAACAGACTCCAGCACCTACAATATGATTTATTGGACTTACCACACTCAGCTAAGATGGAGTTGAAGAAGGACAACCACCACACCATGGAGCCTAGAGTGATTGCAACTGAGAGTGGGAGGATTGCATCCAGCATCCATGTGGAATCTGAGCCTCCTCTTGACATAGAGGTGCAATGGACACAACCAATCCAATGTCCACATAGAAGAGGTGGCATTGGATTGGGAAAAGTGGACATGGTGGCTGATGGGTGTGGGGAAAGGCAGGAAGAGATGAGAGGTGGAGGCTTTGGGACATGGAGCTGCCCTGGATGGTGCTTCAGAGGCGATCACCGGACATTGTAAATCCTCGCAGGGCCCACTGGATGGAATGGAGGAGAGTGTGGGCCATGATGTGGACCATTGACTATGAGGTGCAGAGGTGCCCAAAGATGTACTTACCAAATCCAATGGATGTGTCATGATGATGGGAACGAGTGTTGCTGGGGGGGGGGGGGGGGGGGGGAGAGGTGGGGGGGGGGAGAGGTGGGGTGGGGGGGTGGGGTTGAATGGGACCTCACATGTATATTTTTAATGTAATATTATTACAAAGTCAATAAAATAAATAAATAAATAAATAAAAAAAAAAAAGTGGCCTTAAGTATATTCTTGATGATGTACATCCATTCCCACTATCTAATTCCAGAACTATTATATCACCCCCAAAAGAAGCCTTGTACCCATAAAGTAGTCACTCCCCATTTCCCCTTGCCCCCTGTCCTTGACAACCATTAAACTTCTTTCTGCCTCTATGGATTTGTCTATTCTGGATATCTCAGATAAATGGCATCATACAATACTTAGTGTTTTGTGCCTGCCTTCTTTTATTTAGCAAGAAGAAGTACCATGTTTTCAAGGTATGTCCATTTTGTAGCAGGCATCAGTACTTCATTCCTTTTCATGGTCAAATAATATTTCATTGTATGGATATGCCACATTTTTATTTATCTATTTGCCAGTTGATGGACAGTTGGGTTGTTTCTGCATCTTACCTATTGTAATAGTGCTACTGGGAACATTTGTGCACAAGGTTTAGTGTGAATATGTCTTCAGTTCTCTTGGGTAGACACAAGGAGTGGAACTGCTGGGGCATATGGTAACGTGATGTTTAACTTTTTGAAGATACGCCAGATCGTTTTCCACAGCAGCTGCACCATTTTCCCTTTCCACCAGCAGTGCGGGAGGGTTCTAGGAGATGGTTTTGAGTAGTCTTGGGAGGTGAGGACACACAGCCAAGGTCACCTGTCCAGTGAAGGCACTGGCTGGTCCTTGTTTCTGAGTCATTTCCCTTGTTTCCTGTCTTTATCTTTTCAAATTGTGCTGAAAAAACCAGTACCTTCCCTTCCTTCAAGCCTTACCAAGGAGGCCCCACCTCAGAAGTCCTTCAAATCCTACATCATTTCTGAAGGACCTCTTGGCACTGAAAGGGCTGCTGCTCACCTCCTGGGATACAGCACACAAGTCCCCTTGCCCTGTTTGTTAGACTTGGACTCTAGGAAGGGGCCAGCGCAGCTGTCTCCTGGCTGTCTCCAGGAGTTCCCCCTTTTGTCTGATTTCCCCTTGGCCCTGGCAACAGAAGCATCTGAATGAGCAGTCTCCAAGGCCTGGAGCAAAGCCTTCCTGGCCAATAGCAGCCAGGCAGCCCAAGGAGACACCTCCTCCTGCCTTCTGGCCTCTTAATATGCTTTGCATTAAAATGGCCATGTTGGCTTTGCCTTTGAGTCAGTTCTCAGGGGAGTAATAAAAGATGTGCCATTAGCAAGTGGAGCTGTAGTGGATTGAGAAATGACTACAATTCATTCAATTCAGGTCCTTGCAGCACTTTTCCCACCCAGGAGAGACATGTGTCCTAGTCCCAATACTGCCACTAATTGGAGGTGTGATTTCAGCAAATCCTTTCCCCTCCTCACTTCAGTTTCTCTATGAAACGAGGGGGTAGTCTCCAGGGAACAGTTCCAGCTCTAAATATTCTACGATTTTTAACACTTAAGCAGAGCCTGGCTCTAACAAACACACTGGGCATCTGCTCGGTGTAATGGAATGGTAGGCAATGCTTGGGAAGATATTCTCCTTCCCAGCTGAACTGATATGAAATAAAGTTCTTTTATAGTGACATATGTCCCAAACCCTCTAAAATGGAGCTCCACCCTTGAAGATGTTGAAGACAAGATTTTACTTGCAGAATTTTATTGTGACCTTTTTCTGAGGCAGAACATTGGGTGTGTGTGTGGGGGGGTAATAAGGGTGGGAAATGTTGGATTGTGATTAGTCAGATAATGAACCCCATCTGCTTTTAATCAGCCCCTTCCTGTTCTCCCAGACCTCTAAACTTTTAATATTAATGGAAACAGATTTAATTTCTGGAAAGAGCTATTCTGGAAAATAATTGGATATTTACTAGGTGAAAAGTGAAATTGCGCAGGCATTTTATAGGGTTTGGTATTTGACAGGTGCCATTTTTCTTTTCAATGTGTTGCATACCTCCGTTTTATAAACCAGTATGGAGAGTGGCATAAAAGATTACAGGTTTACATGACAGTGAGGGCTGGAAATATGTTGGGGAGGACAAGAAGAGAGAACAATTGGGGACAAGTTTGAAATGCTTGAATTTGTAGGACAGAATTATTTGAAGAATATTTCTTTAAAAGAAATGGAGTCATTTTCATAAATGGAGATTGCACACACAGAGAGAGAGAGGGAAAAGAAGACAGAGAAGGAGAGAGAGAGAAAGGTAATGCTTCCCTTCGCTTAAAAAATGATTTATTGGTTTAAAAAATGACTGATTGACTAGAAAAGGCAGGAGGGCACTAGAAGGAAGTGTGAGCTTTTATTAAAACAAATCACAGATCCCTCCAGAACAGGCTGAAGGCAGATCTGCTAGGAAGGGCTAGAGGACTGCTGGAGCAGATTCTTTCCGTTGAAGGCCTCTCACTTCACTTGCTACAGCTGTGAGCATCCAGACACTCACATGTTCCTTCTTTAATGGTTTGGCCAAGTGTGAGCAGGACCCTTCGTTTGGAGGATTCCTCTAGGTAGAGCTGAAACAGGACAGTATTTTAAAAATTATTTTATCCAAAAACACAGAGAATACAAACAACAACCACAACAGGCTTCCAAAGTAGTTATTTTTTATTTTTTATTTTTTATTTATTTCTCCCCCCTCCCCCCCCCCAGTTGTCTGCTCTCTGTGTCCATTTGCTGCGTGTTCTTCTCTGTCCACTTGTATTCTTATTGGTGACACCCAGAATCTGTGTCTCTTTTTGTTGCGTCATCCTGCTGCATCAGCTCTCCGTATGTGCCGCGCCATTCTGGGCGGGCTGCACTTTTTTTGCGCTGGACGGCTCTCCTTACGGGCGCACTCCTTGCGCGTGGGGCTCCCCTATGCGGGGACACCCCTGTGTGGCAGGGCACTCCTTGCGCGCATCAGCACTGTGCATGGGCCAGCTGCACACGGGTCAGGAGGCCCGGGGTTTGAACCGCGGACCTTCCATGTGGTAGGCAGATGCCCTATCCGTTGGGCCAAATCCACTTCCCAAAGTGGATATTTTTCTGATGCTGCCATAATGAACTTGAAGTCCCAGAGAACTGGTCTAGTTTTAATAGAATCTTAGTTGCCTTCTGGGCCTACGAGCTCCCTCTTAGTCTCCACATGGCAGCCGCCCTCTTATTTGACACCATAAAACAGTGGGCAGCCAAAGAGTGGAAGTGCTCCTTCTTGCAGTCCTATTTTTCCTCCACCCCATCTCTAGATCTAGTTTTCTTTTTTTTTTTTTTTTGAAAGAAAAATTTTTAAATTTTATTGAAGTATATCATTCATACACGAACATACATAAACAATAAGTGTATAGCAAAGTTGTGAACTTACAAAGCAAACATGCATAACATCATACAGGGGTCCCATACATCACCCCTCCACCAACACCTGTGGAGCATTTTTTACAGATTATGAAAGAACATCATCAAAATATTGCTGCTAACTATGTAGATCTAGTTTTCAAGTCAACGCTCCTTATTTTCCATCAATTGGCAGGCTGAGGTATGTCTTTGCTCTGTGAGTGTGATGCTCTCACAGGTGAGGCTGGGCAGGAAAATCTGGACTGCTGCATGCAATGTGAGTGACTGCTGGGAGAACAATTGAGCCCCTCACCTATTAATGAAATAACAATTTTGGGTTTCAAGGGAGAGACAGTGTTACTTTGCAGGTGACTTTATTCATATACTTTAGGGAGGACAGTATAGGAACGATTGGATGTAGCACAATCATATAAAAGGTTTTCTTTTGAGAAGGAGTCTTGGAAGGTGATATGTGTCACTCAGGCTTTTCAATTTATTTTATGTAGTTACTTGGAGAAAAGCATGAAATATTTATGCTTCCACAAATTGATGCAGAATATGGTACCCTTTCAGTTTATAATGAGAACTAAACCTTTTAGACCAATGTTTATTTTTTGTTTTGTTTTGTTTCTAAAGATTTATTTATTTATTTAATCCCCTCCGTGTGGCTTGTTCTATTCTTTGCTGTCTCTTCTCTGTGTCCACTTTTTAAAAAATTTCTCCCCCCCCCCATTTGTCTGTTCTCTGTGTCCATTCGCTGTGTGCTCTTCTGTGACTGCTTCTATCCTTATCAGCAGCACCGGGAATCTGTGTTTCTTTTTGTTGCATCATCTTGTTGTGTCAGCTCTCCATGTGTGAGGCACCATTCTCAGGCAGGCTGCACCTTCTTTCACGCTGCGTGGCTCTCCCTACGGGGTGCACTCTTTGCGCATGGGGCTCCCCTATGCGGGGGACACCCCTGCATGGCAGGGCTCTCCTTGCACGCATTAGCACTGCGTGTGGGCCAGCTCCACACAGGTCAAGGAGGCCCGGGGTTTGAACCGTGGACCTCTCATGTAGTAGGCGGATGCCCTATCCATTGGGCCAAGTCCGCTTCCCTCTTGGTGTCCATTTACTGCCTGTTATTTCTGTATCTGCTTGTCTCCTTTTGTTGGGTCATCTTGTTGCACCATCTCTCCGCAGTGCGCAGCCCAGCTTGCCTTCACAAGGAGGCCCTGGGATGCAAAGCCAGGGACTCCCATATGGTTGACAGGAGCCCAACTGACTGAGCCACAAACACTTCCCTAGGCCAATGTTTTTGCTGATGAGGAAACTGAGGCCAAAATTGGTGAAGGGACTTGTCAAAGTCACTCAATAAATCACTAATAGAGCCAGGATGAGCCTCCAGGCTTCCCAAGTGGAGAGCAGTGCACAGCCAGAATACTCTCTTTGGGGAATCTTAGTGGGGCAATAAGCCACCTCCCTCATAGAGCTCAAACTCAGGGCCAAGGGCATCTCAACATTGCTTTCTAATCCTAGGTTCTAAAAGATCCCTAATTGGCATGTGAACTCAGGGCAAGAAAAGCTCTCTCCCCTCCGACCAAGTTCAGTCCCATCACCTGGTGTCTTTGGTTATAGCTAAAAGCTAGTATCCAATGGAAAATTCCAGTTGTTTCCACTCCACTAGTTTTAGATTGGATGCTGAGGTCATTTCAAATAATTTACAGAAGGTATGCCTAGGATGAATTGGATGGGGGAAGAAAAGGCGGGAGGGGAAATATTTCTTTGAATCAAAGGGCCAGGCCCTCAGTTTAAGGCATATCAGTGCCTTAGGTGCTATCTACTAGGGAGCCTATTCATCCTCAACAGATTACCTAAAGACCAGCTTTGAATAGAAACCCTCCCAGGGCCATTTTCCCGAGTCTTTCAAGTCCCAGCTCTGCAAAAACTCAGCTGAAGGAACCACTGCCCATTTTAGAGTTTGAGGAATAACACATTTCGTCTGTGGCTGGCTGGATTATTCATTTTGTGGAACATCTAAGGAGGAAATTTACTATTGTTCTGACCCCTTCTCGAGCTCAATGGTCATAGTCTTTTACTCCATAGCTCATAGATTCTCACAGAGCAGTGATTGGTTTAAAAATTAGTCTACGGGAATGGATGTAGCTCAAGTGGCTGAGTGCCTGCTTACCATGTATGAGATCCTTGGTTCAGTCCCCAATACCTCCTAAAAAAATTATGAAAAATTAGTCCATGGAAGCAGATGAGGCTCAACAGGTAGAGCATCTACCTGCCATAAAGGAGGTCCAAAGTTTAAATACGCAGGGCCTCCTGGCTCATGTGGTGAGCTGACCCATGCACCGTGCTGCTGCACACAAGGAGTGGCCCCTGCGCAAGCAGAGCCGCCCCATGTGAAACTGCAGCCCACCCAGGAGTGGCGCTGCACACACAGAGAGCTGACGCAGCAAGATGATGCAACAAAAAGAGACACAGATCCCCAGTGCCGCCTGATGAGAATACAAGCGGACACAGAAGAACACAGCAAATGGACACAGAGAGCAGACAACGGGGGAGGGGGAGGGGGGATGATAAATAAATCTTTAAAAAATAAATAAATAAAATAAAAAAATTAGTCCAAATACTATAGTTAACAGCAATATTGTTATATTCTTGCATCAATGACAAGGGGGGTATGGAAAAAATATGACAAATTTATGCTATGGCCACAGTTAGTGGTAATAGTCTGATTATATTATCTCATAATCTGTAACAAATGTTCCACAATGGTGTGATGTGTTGATGAAATGGTGTGGTATGGGAATTCCACATGTGCATGATTGTTTTGTAAATTCACAACTTCTGTAATAAAAAAAGTATATAAAAAGTTGTGACCAATTGAACTCAGAGTATATAACCAAAATTCTCATCCAAGAGAACTGCATTTTAAAATAACTGTAGGCATGCCTAAGAATATTTTTTAAAACAAAGATATATAACCATCATAGAAAGTATATCTTGTCTATGTCCAAGAGACTTGTTTGATGATATTACTTCTTTTCATCCAAGAAGCCATTTTAGTCCATTCAGTTGAATTTCTATATACTCTGGCATAGAAATCAGCCAAGATGAGGAAACTTACAAATCATTACTGACAATGATATAGCAAATGTGGCAAAATGTTAAAAGTTAAATCTGGGTATCTGGATCAGAAGCATGTTGGAGTTCTCTGTATGGGTTTTGTATTATTTTTCAATTGTCCTGTAAGTCTGAAATTAAAAATTTTAAACAAATTAGTCCAAATGAAACGTATCTTGTCAAGTAAACCTTACTGCAACTTCATCATGAAATGTTTCCCAGAACCAAGCTAAATGATTTGGGGTGACAAAAGACCATCATTTTCCAAAAGATCTTTCTGCACTGTCCCAGAGCAGTAACTATTAGCCACATGTAATTATTGAGCACTTGAAATGCGGCTGGTGAGGCTGAGAAAATGAATGTTTTAATTTTGGTTTTATTAATTTTTGTTTAAAATAAGATTTAAATTTTAATAGCCACATGTAGCTAGTGGCTACAGCAGTTAAAGACTGTATTCCCAAATCTTTTCCAGCAGAGTAAAATCTGAAACTTTTCCTATTAGTGCAGAAAGATAACTGTGGGTATGCTGAAAATTGAATTTACTTTTCTTTGCAGGTATTAAGCATAAATAGCCAATGCTGGTGAAGACCAAAATGGTATTTTCAAACAATGCTGGTGGCAATGAAATTTGTTTTCTTAAATTTATTCACCCCTCCATCCATCCATTTATCCATCCATTCAATAAACATTTTAATTGAATGCTTATTATGTGTCAGGCACTGTGCTAGGTGCTAGGGTCATAAATATGACCAAGACACTATCCCTTCCCTCAAAAACAGCTCAAAATCAATTAGCCAGGTTAAAAAAAAACCTTCGTGATAATAATCATAGTTTTCACTTTAAAGCATTGTCTATGTACCATGGGCCAGGCTAATGGCTTTACATCGATTATCTCATCAAATACTTACAATAACCTTGTGTATTAAGCATGATTATTCCCATTTTACATACAAGGACGCTGAGGTTTAGAGAAGTTAACTATTTGACTAACGTTGCATATTGAGTGCTGCAAATCAGGTTTATACAAAGTAGAGTTGTTGCACAAATAGGGGAGAAATTGACTATTTTTATAGTGCAGGTAGGAGTAGGTGGAAGAAAACTTTAAGCTGGATCTGGAAGAATGAGCACGAAATGTGCTCCAGAAAAATACATTTGGTTTTATAATTTCACATACTTTGATCCAGAACTCTACTTCTGAGAATTTATCTCAAGGAAATAATCCAAAATTAGGCAAAAAAAAAAATTCCACATGAGTGTGTTTATTTCTCCATTATTTATAATACTAAACAATTGGAAACAACTTTCATCTTATTAAAGTCACCAATGAAATGTTGTAAATGATCCATAAGAAGACTATGTAGCAGTACCAAAAATGCTTATGGTTTGATGTCAAGTGATAAAAGCAAAATGCCACATTATATATTCACTATGAATACAATTTTAGAGAACATGATTACATGTGGACAAGATTGGAAGGGACACAATGAAAAAGGAGTTGTGTTTGGACTGGGGTGTTGGGAGTGATAGTTTATTTTTCTTTGTCTCAAAATGTTCTTTAGTGTTCTTTTATCTTTTACCATGAAATAAGGGGAAATTTAAGAAAAAGACATTGAGCCTTTTTCCTGGTTTTAATTTGACTTTAGTCTTTCCAACAAGTCCTTTTTCCTGGAAAAATTGAGATTCCTTTAAAAATGGATCAAATATGGAAAATATTGTGTGGTTCTTTCTGTCTTTGCCAACTCAAAATCAAGTCTCTGGGTAATTAAAGTAAGTTGAGAATTGTTTTCTTTGCACATGTTTGAGCGGTCTTGATTTCATCATGATATACAACAGAAATCACATTGCTGTCAAATATTTGCCAATGTTTATGGGGCCATAGGTTTGGGATAAGAGCGAACGGTTCCATTTTAGAAGTGCCTGTCTCCTGGGATCAAACTCGGGTTCTGAGCCTATTTCTTTTTAATTTATGTGATGACATCAATATAAATCCAAGACTTGATTTTGATAACGGGCTGCTGCCCATAGACAAACGTGGAAGGAGAGGAAGGCATTCGTTTTTCTTAAGTTGTTGGGATTACATAGCTGCACAAATAAAACGTCAGTAATCCTGTCATCTCAACATGATGTGGGATAAGCCCCTGAGGCACAATTCTTGTCTACTCATGGGATTGTCTCAAGTCTGAGATATGCAATATTGAGGTACCATTTTGCTTGGGGTTTATTTCACATCCAACAAATACTTCTGACTCCTACACAGAGCATGGCATAGCCGCTAAGAATCACACAGACTGATCCTCAAGTCCTGGCACTCCCATTTGCTAGCTGTGTGATGTGAAGTAATTTACTTCCCCTTTTCTGTGCCTCAAGTCTTCTTAGCTATAAAAAAGGAACAGTAATAGAGTCTACCTCGTAGTGTTGTTTTGAGGATGAGCTAAGGCAATACCTTGTGATTAGCCCCGTATCCGACACACACTAGTAGTTTAATAAACAGAAGCCACAATTACTAGCCTGTATAAGACAGCATGTTAAGTAATAGCTTGTTTACTTGTCTGTTTCCTCTATTGCCTTATAAGTCATTCAAGGGCATGGGCAAATGTGTGACTTGTTCACTGTTGTGTCCCTAGCGCTTGGTCTAGGACACAGTAGTTGCTCATGAAATATTTGTGGAATGAATTGAATGAATACTTTGTGATTTATGGAACTCTATGGAAGCACGAGCTGTAGTCCCTGCCCTTTAGGAATTTACAGACAAGAGGGTGGGGGAGGAGATATGATGTGGTCAGGCAGATGGAGATTTGTGGGGATAGGAGTCATCTTAGAATCAGAAAACCAGGTTTTCAGTAGTGGCGTGGCTCACAAACTGTGTGGCCTTTGGAATGTTCATTAACCTCTCTGAGCCTCAGTTTCCTCAGCCCTAAAATAGGAATAATAATTATAAACCTCCCAAAGTATAAATTTGTGAGAGAAATGTATATGAATGTACTTTGTGAACTGAAAAATGGCATAGACAACTAAAGAGATGCTCTTATTCTACATAATGTCAAAGCTATACTGGGAATGTTATAAGAGCTCTGAAAAGAGAAAGACTACAGATTAAGTGTTAGATTATTATTATTACATTGGCTTGTCAGTTAAAAATTATATTCACGATAATTCGCCCTTCAGAAATAGAGGATAAGAACTTTGTAATGGTTGGCACTTTATCTAATCTTTGCTTAGATTATTTCTAAGATTGAGTTGAGGCAGTTGGTTGGCCACTCTTGAGACTGTCACATTTTCCTTCTGTGGTGGTAATGAAATGATGTTGAAACCAATTTGGGATGTGTGATTGGTAGTGAAATTGAAGTTTTGAATTTTTTTATTATCTCCACTTTTAGGTTCCCTCTAACACCATGCGCCCCCCCATGTGTTCAGAAAGCATAATGTAATTATGACCTATGCAGATAAATCTCTAGTTTGGCAAAACAACATAAAATGCTTGATTTGGTTACTTTTAATTGTCCTTCCTTCTTTGCTTTATTGTGCTTTATTAAGATTATCACAAATTTAGGGGTCAGTTTGAGGTCTGAGTCGCACCTCTGCCCCTCACTAGCTGGGTGACCTTGGTAAAGGTCCCTACTGTCATTAATTCTTAGTTTCCATCTGCAATATAGATAAAGTTGTTTGTTTGTTTTGAGGTACCAGAGGCCGGGGATTGAACCTAGGACCTAGTATGTGGGAAGCCAGTACTCAACCACTGAGTTACATCGGCTCGCCTGAGTTGATTTTATTGTCTGTTTTCCTGGTCGTTTGTTTTTGTTTTTAGGAGGGACTAGGACCCGAACCCAGGACTTCCCACGAGGGAGGTGGGTGCTCAACTGCCTGAGCCACATCTGCTCCCTAGAGAAAGTTTTTGGCAAGGATTTAATGTGATAATGTATGTAAAGCAACAGGCACATAGTAGATGGTTCAAAAATAGTTGCTGAGGGAAGTAAAAGCATGAGTTGGTTTTCTCTTCAAAGGGAAAAAAAAAACCATTATGAGGAAGAGGCTCCTGCAGCATTGACTCTTGCGGCACATATTAAGGCTTTGACTGAGGCATTTTCATATATGTTAATACAAAACCACTATCAGGACAGTGCAAGTTCTTATCCTCACTGGCCTCACTGAGGTCTATATGACAGTCATTTCCCTCCACGTTATAGTCAGGCTCAGATTCTTCGTGGAAATAACTAGGTTTTTTATTTTTATTTTTTATTTTTTTAAAGATTTATTTATTTAATCCCCTCCCCCCCCCCCAGTTGTCTGTTCTCTGTGTCTATTTGCTGCGTCTTGTTTCTTTGTCCCCTTCTATTGTCGTCAGCTGCACGGGAAGTGTGGGCGGCGCCATTCCTGGGCAGGCTGCACTTTCTTTTGCGCTGGGCGGCTCTCCTTATGGGGCGCGCTCCTTGTGTGTGGGGTTCCCCTACACGAGGACACCCCTGTGTGGCAGGGGACTCCTTGCGCACATCAGCACTGCCCATGGGCCAGCTCCACACGCGTCAAGGAGGCCAGGGGTTTGAACCGCGGACCTCCCATGTGGTAGACGGACGCCCTAACCACTGGGCCAAGTCCGTTTCCCTAGGTTTTGTATATCATTCCATAAAACCACATTTCAGCCTCTCCACTGTCTGCCCATTCTCTGCACTTCATCGTCAGTAATGCCAGTGAATTAACTGTCCTCACCTCAAACTCCAAGTTGAGGGGAGCATATCCCTACCTTCTCAATAGTCTCCAGTAGCTACACATATCCTACCACAACTTCACAATTTCCCACCTGGCAGTCAAGGTCGTGCCTGGTGTTTTTGTAGTTTTATCTTACACTGCTCTATGCTGAGGGATAACAGCCAAGGTGGACCTTTTGTTGTAGTCTGTATACAACTTGTGCTTTCGTGGAAAATATTTTGGAAGGGAAGGTTAGAAGAGAGGAAGGAAAAAATAATGGAGAATTACTATGGGGATTTTGGTGAGCACGCTTGCATGTGTGTGGTCCACTCACTCTTCCTCTTGCTCTAAGAGGACTTCTGCCATGGACAGACGTCTGGAAAGAGCCACTCCTGTAGTCCACGCTGCTGCCAACTACTATTGTTCTTTCTGCCAGCCCCTGTCTTTAACTGGATACCTCCAATTCATCTTTCAGGTCCCACTTTGGACGCCACCTTCTCCAAAATTCTGAATTCATCCCAAGTTCAGGCTAAATGCTCCTCCTTGGTGTTCACTCTTGTAACACCCTGTTCTTCCCTATTACACAGTACTGGAACTGTCCATTGATGTCTTTGTCACCTCCACTACACAGTGAGCTCTCTGAGGGCAGGAATCATGTCTGTCTCGCTCATGGTTATGTCCGCATTACCCCTCCCACATTGTCCTGCTACATTGATACCCTTGAGTCCATCAGGTGTTTGTTGAATGAATACTTGAACAGACCCAGGGGGTCCGTTATCTCTCATTCAAGGAAAACTCCTTTACATGCAAATTCAGATGCAGCTATAACACTGTATTCAGGAAGAAATATTTGTTTTTAAGGAAGGGCTATCTTTCATCAGGAGTGAGTACAATGAAATTTGCATAGATACACCAATTCAGGCATACCAATCAAAATGGAAAATGTACATTAGAGGAAGAAAACAACCTGTGACGTCTGAATTTAGACAGATCATCTAGGAAGTCGCCCCCACCTCCCAGCATTCCTTTAACGGTTGTTTACTCAGGGCTATGGTTTACTTCTAGATTTAGTGGTTGTCACTTTTTCCCCATGGTTTAAAATGTCTTCAGGCAAAGTAGCATTTACAAAAATCCTCCAACTAGATGTGTTCTCCTGGTAATACGAACTCTTCCACAAGCTCCTTACATTGTTCTCATCATGGTACCTTGCACTGTCATTATGAGGTTACACATCCAACCTCCCCTCCTACTTTGTTATTTCCTTCAGGGCAGGGACTGTGTCTTCTTTCATTGTTGGCCGCTCAAGTGTCTAGCAAAATGATTAACATGTAGTAGTATCTAGGGCATATTTATGAATGATTGAATGAAATAGGCTAAAAGATCCATCTTGAGAGGAGAAAGTCTCATTTGTGGCTCAGGCTTAGGCTAGGACAAAATAACCCTTAATGCAAAATACAAGATGCAGTCCATAGTCTTTCTGTTTTGCACCCCACCAATAGCTATTTCCTTAGAAATGTATCACAAAGCCCATATTAGTTCATTAGAACTTAAGCAACTGCACCAAATGAATGGAATATAAATCAATTAGGTGTCATGAAAAGTAAAAACTACTGCAAAGGACACAATCAAGAAAGTGACAAGACAGCATCCAGAATGACAGAAAATACTTGTAAATCATTTATCTGATAAAGGGTCTAATATCCAGAATATATTTAAAAACTCTTACAACTCTACAGTGAAAAGGTAAATAACGCAGTTAATACATGGACAAAGGATTTGAGTGCACGTTTTTTCAAAGAAGATATCCAAATGGCTGGTTGGCACATGAGAAGGTGCTCATCATTAGCCATCAGGAAAATGCAAACCGAACAATGAAGGTCCTACCCAATCAAGATGGCAGGGTGAGAAGCTTTGGGTCTCCATCCCCATCCAGAGGACTTGAGTTACCAGCATGAACTGGCAGAAACATTTGTCTCAAAGCTCCAGAAAACAGCTAAAAGTTTGCAGTAACAGAGTGAGGACTGAATCAAGAAAAAGGCCACTTAAAAGTGGTAGGGCTCCTGGTACCTTGGCTAGTCCCTCCGCCATCCCCTCACTAGCTCAGCATGGAGCCAATCATGCTTCAAGTATGGTTCCCTGGTCCTGAATCCAGAGGGAGCAGAACAACCCTTGTGCACATACAGGGAGCATGCAAGTCTGGCCCAATCTGTTTGGTGGTGCCCTGAGGGATTTGCTGTAACTGAACTTGCCCTGCCTCTAGAAGGCGGCCCACTGAGTTCTCCTACAGAACTCTGTTGGAAAGCAGTCATGTGGCTGCCTGGGGAAGCCAGGGGTTGCAGGCTGTAGAACATACAGTCCAGTGCCTGTGACCCTGGGATACTGTTTCTTAGGGAAGAGAGGACATTCCTAGCCGTGAAAATGGGGGAACTCCTAGGGCCACATGTGCATGCCCAAGACAAGAAGGGACCAGGGAGGCCCCCATATTTCTGCCTGGAGCTATTTTATAAACTAATTGTGTGGATAAGCACTGAAGGAAAGGACCAACACAGGTCAATGGGCAAAGAATGGAAAAGCTCTTGTCTTTTTCCCTTCTTCTTCTTAACAAATCAATTTTACTGATACTTATTAATAAGGCATAAATCTGTCCAAAGTGTACAATCAGTGGTATTTGGTATAATCAATAGTTGTGCAGTCATCACTTCAATCATTACTTGATTTTTTTTTCATTATTCCAATAATAATGTAGTAAAAAAAAAAAGACAAATGAAAAAACTAATTGCCTCTCAATCTCTCTTTGCTTCCCCTGCTGTTCATAGCTGCTATTCTGTTTCTGCCTCTCTAGTTTTTTTGTATTTATATTTTATAAAAACACTTTTATATATTCAATATTTTCCATATGTATATTTCACATGAGGTTTCACTATGTTATACAGTCTAATGTTATATTTTTTAACTTTCCTGCGAGTAATATACATGACCTTAGACTTTCCCTTTCAACCACTGTCATACCCATATGAGAGCTCTGCTACTGCTAGTTACAAACACCATGATGTGCTTTCACCATTTCTATTCATTTCCAAAGATTTACAAACAATCTTTTTACCAATTCTGCACAAGTTAAGCCTCAGTTTTCCATTCTCTATCCTCTTTCTATTTTCTGGTGATGTATATTTCAATTATTAACTTCATGAGTTTATGCAATATATTTAGTTCATAATAGCACAGCCATAAAGTATTTGTCCTTTTCTGCCTGACTTGCTTCACTCAGCATAATGTCCTCCAGGGTCATCCATGTTGTTACATGCTTCACGACTTCATTTCTTCTTACAGCTGCATCATATGCTATCATGAGTATACATCACAGTTTGTTTAACCATTAATCAGTTGATGGACACTTGGGTTGTTTACACCTTTTGGCAACTGTGAATAATGCCGCTATAAACATCTGTGTGCAGATATCTGTTCATGTCACTACTCTCAGTTCTTCTGGGTATATACCTAGAAGTGGTATTGCCAGGTCCCATGGCAAGTGCATACTCAACTTCCTCAGAAACTGCCAAACAGTCCTCCCCAGTGGCTGTACCATTCTACATTCCTATCGACAGTGAACAAGTATTCTTATTTCTCCACATATGCTCCAGCACTTGCAGTTTTCTGACTTTTTAATAATGGCCATCTAATAGGTGTGAAACTATATCTCATTGTTTTGATTTGCATTTGCCTAATTGCTAGTGATGCTGAACATTTTTTCATGTGTTTTTTCAAGTGTATTTCTTCTTTAGACAACTGTCTATTCAAGTCTTTTGTCCATTTTTTAATTGAGCAGTTTGTCTTTTTATTGTTGAGTTGTATGATCTTTTTACATATTATGGATATTAAATTATTATTGGATAATTGATTACCAAATATTTTCTCCCATTGAGTTGATTGTCTTTTCACCCTTTTGACAAAGTCCTTTGAGATGCAAAAGTGTTTAATCGTGAGGAGATCGCATTTATCTATTTTTCATATTGTTGCTTGTGCTTTGGGTATAAGGTTTAAGAAACTACTGCCTACCACAAGATCTTGAAGATGTTTTCCTACATTTTCTTGTAGGAGTTTTATGGTTGTCACTTAATTATTTAGGTCATTGATCCATTTTAAGTTAATTTTTGTATAAACTTTGAGCTAGGGATCCCTTTTCTTTCTTTTGGATATGGATATCAAGGTCTCCCAGAACCATTTGTTAAATAGACTGTTCCAGCTGGGAGGGTTTGACAGCCTTGTCAAAGCTCACTTGACTGTAGATGTGAGGGTCTATTTCTGAGTTGTTGTCAATTTGGCTTCATTGGTCAATCTGTTTTTATGCCAGAATCATGCTTCTTTTACCACTGTAGCTAAGTAATAAGAGTCTTCCAACTTTATTCTTCCTTTTTAAGACATTTTTTGGATATTTGGGGCCCTTTACCCTTCCAAGTAAATTTGGTATTTGGTTTTTCCATGTCTGCAAAAAAGGCTGTTGGGAATTTTATTGGGATTGCATTGAATATGTAAATCAGTTTGGGTAGAATTGACATCTTAATGATAATTAGCCAGCATTTTTTTGGTTACTATTTGCATGGAATATCTTTTTCCAACCTTTCACTGCCTGGTTGTGTCCTTACACTGAGATGAGTCTCTTGTACACAGCATATAGATGGCTCATATTTTTGTTGTCCATTCTATCAGTCTATGTCTTTAGAGTGGGGAGTTCAAGCCATTAGCAATCAATGTTGTTGCTATAAAGGCATTATTTACTTCATCCATTTTATCCTTTGGTTTTCCATTGTCATATTTTACTAATGTCTGTATTTTTACCCTTTAATTTACCCATCCTAATAATCTTCATTTCTATGCTCTTCTTCAAGTTTCTTGCCCTTGTTTTTTCCTTTCAGTCAGTAGCAGTCCCTTTAGTGTCTCTTGTAAATCTGCTCTTTCAGGAATATAATTTCTCAGCTGTTCTTTGTCTATGAGGACTTTAAACTCACCCTCAGTTTTGAAAAAAAGTTTTGGCAGATAAAAAATTCTTCACTGGTGATTTTTCTCTTTCAGTTCTGTAGATACATCATACCATATTCTTCTCACCTCCATGGTTTCTGATGAGAGGTTGGCACTTAATCTTATTGAGGTTCCCTTGTATGTGATGCTTTTGTTTCCTCTTGCTGCTTTCAGAATCCTCTCTTTATCTTGGATCTTTTAGATTCTGAAAGGTAAGTGTCTCAGTGTAGGTCTATTTTGATTTATTCTTTTTGGGGTGTGTTGTCCTTCTTGGATATTGATATTTATGTCTTTCATAAGGGTTGGGAGGTTTTTGGTCATTATTTCCTAAAATATTCTTTTGCCCCTGCTTCATTCTCTTCTTCTTCTGGGACACTGATAACACAAATATTTGCGCATTTCACACTGTCATTCAATTCCTTCAACTATGTTCCATTTTTTCTATTCTTTTCTCTTTCTGTCCTTCTGTCTTTTCCAGTTCAGATGTTTTGTCCATGAAATCACTAATTCTGCCTTCAACAATTACAGTCTGCTCTTATGTGCCTCTAATTTATTTTAAAAATTAATTTATTGAATTATATCACTCATACCTAAACATACATAACCAATCAATGTATAACAATAGTTGTGAACTTACAAAACAACCATACATAACATCATACAGGATTATCATAACTCACCCTACCACCAATAACTTGCATTGTTGTTAAACCTTTTTAACTAATGATTAATGAGCATTGTCAAAATATTACTACTAACCAAAGTATTTTTCCCCATCCAACCCTATTATTATTATCTTTATATCATTTATATATGAACATACATAAGCAATTAAGAGTATAGTAAAACTTGTGAACTTACAAAGCAAACATGCATAACATCATACAGGGGAACCATACGTCAACCCTCCACCAACACCTTGCGTTGTTGTGAGATGTTTGTTACAAATTATGAAAGAATATTGTCAAAATCTTACTACTAATCATAGTCCTTATCTTACATTTGGTGTGTTGTTCTCCAAACCCACCCTATTATTATTTTTTAAATATATTTTTTATGACAGAAGTTGTAAACTTATAAAACAATCATGCAAATGTGCAGAATTCCCAAACAACAACCCTCCATCAACACACCACTCTGTGGTGGAACATTTGCTACAGATAAGATAATATCATCTGATTGTTACCATGTCCATAGTGTACATTTGGCTCACATTTTCCATACTGCCTCATTATCAACACAGTACATCTTTCATATAGATGCAAGTATATTTTATTATTACTACTAACCACAGTCCATAGGTCCCTCCAGCTGTATTTTCCCCATGCTTCTCCACATTCCCAACACCCTGCTGTAGTGATATTCATTTGCTCTAGCTCACAAAGGACAATCTTGCATCTGTACCATCAACCACAGTTCTCATCCACCTCTTGGTTTACTGTGTGATTCCGTTCCTAGACTATTCTCTAGCATTCTGTCAACTGGCATTTACATACCTAGACTACCATTTTCAGTCACATCCCCATTTATAAACTAGCCGTTGCTCACTGTGTGTTACCATCCACTCTATACATTTCCCCACTTTTACAGTAAAGCTAATTAAAACTTGGACATATATTAAACATCAGTAGTCCACTCAGTCCTCATCTTATCTCCTTTAAGAATCCACTACTTACCACCAGGTCTTGAAGATATTTTCCAATAATTTCTTCTAGAAGTTTTATGGTTCTTGCTTTTATTTTTAGTTTTTTGATCCATTTGGAGTTATTTTTGGATAAGGTGTGAGATAGGGGTCCTCTTTCCTTCTTTCAGCTATGGATATCCAATTCTTTCAGCACAATTTGTTGAATGGATTGTTCTGCCTGAGCTGAGTGAGTTTGACAGGCTAGTCAAAAATCACTTGACCATATCTGTGAGGGTCTGTTTCTGAACCATCAGTTTGGTTGCATTGGTCTATTGTGTCTCTCTTCAGGTCAGTACCATGCTGTTTTTACCACTATAACTAGGTAATATGACTTAAAGTCTGGAGATGAGGGTTTACTTTTCCATCATATGATGTTTCTGGCTATTTAAGACACCTTACCCTTCCAAATAAATTTGATGATCATGTTTTCAATTTTTTCTTTAATGCTGGTAGAATTTTTATCTGAATTGTAATGAATCAATATATCAATTTGAATGGAATTTACATCTTAATAATATTTAGTCTTCTTATCCATGAGCATGGAATGTTCTTCCTGTTATTAAGGACTTTTTAAATTTCTTTTAACATTGAGTTGCAGTTTTCTGAATACAAGTGCTTTACATCGTTGGATAAGTTTATTCCTGACTATTTGAGTTTTATCTGTCATATTTTACTTTCACCACTTTTGTCAATTTTAGTTACTTTTATTAATATAATCTTCATTTATAGACTCTCTTCCAGGCCCCTGTCTTCTGTCTTTTCTTTTCAGGCTCTAGCAGACCCTTTAGTATTTCCTGAAATCTAGTCTTTTGCTTAGAAATTCTCTCAGTTTCTGTTTATTTGTAAATATTCTAATCTCACCCTTATTTTTGAAAGATAGTCTGGCTGGATATAACATTATTGGCTGGTAATTTTTCTTTTGTAGTATCTTAAATACATCAGACCTCTGACTTATTTCCCCCATGGTTTCTGGTGAATAATCAGCACTTAATATTATTAGATATCCCTTGTATGTTATGCATTGTTTTTCTCTTGCTGTTCTCAGAATTCTTTCTTTGTTTTTGGCATTTGACATTCTGATGAGTATGTGTCTCCAAGTTGGTCTATTCAGATTTTTTTCTGATGGGAGTATGTTGTGCTTATTGAATATGGATATCTATGTCCTTCTAGAGGGTTGGGAAATTTTCTACCACTATTTCTTCAAATAATCCTTTTGTCCCTTTTCCCTTCTCTTCTCCTTCTGAGACACCCATGACACACATGTTTCCATGACTTTTGCTGTCATTTAGTTCCCTGAGACCTTGTTCAATTTTTTTCCATTCTTTTCTTCATCTCTTCTTTTGTACATTCACTTTCAGAGGCTATTTCTTCAAGCTCACAATCCTTACTTCTGCCTCCTCAAATCTGCTATTATTCCAATGTTTTAATTTCATTGGTTGAACCTTTCATTCCCATAGGATCTGTTATTTTTCTATGTATGCTTTCAACTTCTTCTTTGTGCTTATCCAGTGTCTTCTTAATATCCTTAATCTCTTTAGCCATCTCATTGAATTTATTAATGATATTTGTTTGAATATCCATGATTAATTGTCTCAACTCCTTTTTGTCATCTGGAGGCTTGTCTTGTTCCTTTAACTGGGCCATAGCTTCCTGTTTCTTGGTGTGGATAGTAATTTTTGATTGGTGTCTTCGCATCTGGGTTACTAGAGTATTTATTCTGGGTGTGGCTTTTCTCTTTAGTTTAGGACTTCTTGCCCTTTACCTTGCTTGTTGTGCAATAGGAGCCAAGCATGTAGTTGTTGCTGTAAGCGTGGAGGCTAAAGCTGCCCTCATTGCTCCTGGGAGCAATGAAGCTTCTTCCAACTTTCTCCTTTGCCAGAGGTAGGGACAGAGTCACAGCTGTGTGGAATAATCCATGCCGTGCAGGCCTAGACTATAGTTTCCCAGAGAGACTGATGAAGTTTCACACCCCTTTATTCCCTGCCTGAGGTAGAGATGGAGCTGCAAGTGTGGGCAGCAATCTATGCAGTGCAGGTCCAAAATGACTGCAGTTGCCCTGGTATACTTCTGATTTTCAATCTGTGCCAGCCAAAGTTAACTGCAGTTACCTGGATAGACTGGTGCAGGTCCTTCCAGCCTCCTCCTTGCCAGAGGTGGGGCTGAAGCCTAGGCTAGGGCTGCAGGCCAATCTGGGTGAAAGAAACAGAATCCTATAGTCACTGTGATTTTTGGTCAGCCTGGCTTCCCCTCATGCTGGGGGCAGAGTCAAAATGGTGGCTACCACCTCTTTCCACCTTGGGCTGATTCACACCCATGCTCTTCCCAGTATTATCTCTTAGCCAGCTGGGTTTACCAATCAGTAGCTGAAATAGGCAACCGACCGTCTCTTCCTTCCCTTTTTTTTTGGAAATGGAGCTTCCAAATCCAGCCACAGAAAAGCTCTCAGTGTGGTTCATGCTTCTGGAGTAGTATAATCACTGGTCTCTGCAGCTTGGCTGGTAATTACCCAGAAAGACTGGCACAGGTCCCTGCAGCTTCCTCCCTGCTGGAGATGGCACTGGGTCTTAGGCTAGATCTGCAATCTGATCTGGATGGGAAGAAGCCAGTCCCCACCAGCACTGGGATTTTCAGTCCACCCTACTTCCCCTCGTGCCAGGTGCAGAGTTAAGATGGCAGCTCCTGGCCTCTTTCTACTTGGACAGGCTCAAACTTCAGCTGTTCTCAGCATTATACTTTAGCCTGCTGAATTTACAGATGAGTATCTGAAATTGGTGCCCAATCTCCTCTTCCTCCCCTATTTTGGGAAGTGGAGCTTTCAATTCCAGCCATAGAACAGCTCCTGAGGTGGCTTGTGCCTCTAGTGGAGGATGGGCACTGGCCTCCATGGCATGGAGCTCTCTACTTAGGAGTCTTCTCTGTAGATGTGCAGTCTCCTCCTTCCATTTCTTCAAGGATGTGGCAGGATGCTCTTCTGACCTCCTGGATCCCTCAAACAGGTGCTTCAGCTAGCTCCACATAGCTCTGGGTGTTTACTAACTGCCCTGTAGCAGGAGCTGACTTTAGGAGCTCCTTAGTTCCCCACCATCTTTCTGGTTCTTAATGTATTTTTTTGAACATTTATTTTTATTGTATTTTTTGAAGATACATAGATCACAAAAAATGTTACATTAAAAAATATAAGGGAAGCAGACTTGGCCCAGTGGTTAGGGCATACGTCTACCACATGGGAGGTCTGTGGTTCAAACTCCGGGCCTCCTTGACCCATGTGGAGCTGACCCATGCACAGTGCTGATGCGTGCAAGGAGTGCCATGCCACGCAGGGGTGTCCCCCGCGTAGGGGAGCCCCATGCACAAGGAGTGTGCCCTGTAAGGAAAGCCGCCCAGCATGAAAGAAAGTGCAGTCTGCCCAGGAATGGCACCACACACACGGAGAGCTGACACAAGATGATGCAATAAAAAGAAACACAAATTCCCATGCCACTGACAACAGAAGTGGACAAAGAAGATGATGCAGCAAAATAGACACAGAACAGACAACCAGGGTGGGGGGAGAGGGGAGAGAAATAAATAAATAAATAAATCTTAAAAAAATATATATAAGAGATTCCCACATACCCCTCACCCCTCCCCACTCCTCCCACATCAACAACATTCTTCATCATTGAGGCACATCCATTGCATTGGTGAATTGGTGAATACATCTTGGATCACTGCTGCACCACATGTATTATAGTTGACATTGTAGTTTATACTCTCTCCTAGTACATTCACTTTTAATCTCATCTATTGTGAATTTTATTCCTATAAACTGTTTCTTTTCTTTGTAGGCTTTCAAATTTTTCTTTACGCTCACCCAGTGTCTTCTTAATATCCTTTATCTCTTTAGTCATATTTTTCTTCAATTCTTTGAATTGCTTTAGGAAATTTGTGTGATTATCATTGATTAGTTTTCTTATCCTGTATCTCCTGGGCCATCTATTCCTGTTTGCTAGTATGGCTCGTCATTTTTTACTGATGTCCAGGCATCTGAATATATTGGTGAATTTACTCTGATGTTCAATTTCTCTTTCAGCTAGCATTTTTTTTTCACAGCTCTTCTTTGATTTTTGTTCAACTTATTCTAAGTCCTTAAAATTTTCCAGCTTAATTTTATCAAAATTGGGCCAGGAATTCACTAATGGGATGCAGACTTTCTCCCAGGGATGGGACTAAAGAGAAACCTAAAAGTTGTTTTTTTTTCCTTGCAATTTTCTGACCAGCCAGCAGGTAGCATTAATCAACATACCTTTCCACAGAGGTGTTTCTTTCAACCTCTCCTTTCTCATGTTTCTGGTGTGGCCAGAGCTGAGATTCAAAGCAGGCTCTGCAGCCCAAATTCAGAGGCCCTCTGTCTCACCCTACTTCTTCCCTTGTAACAGCTGACAGGGAGGAAGACATCTGTTCCCCTCTCAGTCAGCTGCAGTGAGCCAGGGGTTTTATCCAGGCCTAATGTCTTGAGTGTAAGTGATAGGAGCCCTTCCCAACTGCTGTGGGGATTTAGTAACTCACATTTGTTGCTTCGAGTGCTTTGTTTCTCTATCCCTCACCCTCTTGCAAGTTGTGCAGCCCTGTCTGGTCTGCTGACCCCTAAGTCGTTCCCTCAGACAGTTTTTGGCCATTCCTCTGTTGTTTTTGTGAGAGAGTTGAACCCTGCTTGCCTACTCTGACACCATCCTTCCAGCACTCCCCCTTATTTTTTCTTTGGTAGATTCTGGCATTCAAGGGAATCTCTGTCATAATGTTAGCTGGGCACAAGCTTAAGGAATCGATATCTCAGAGTCTAAATTCCAGTGATAATATGTTGAAATATTAAAATGTACAGATTTCAAGAAAAGATTACAGAACACACAAAGAAAAAGGAAGAAATGGCCCAGGCAAAGGAGATGATTAAAACATTGGAAACCATCAATGAGGAGGATCAGACTTTGGATATTCCAGACAAAGACTTGAAAACTGACACCAACTATACTCAAAGAGCTAAAGGAAAGCATGGAGAGAGAACTAAAGAAATCAGGAAAATGGTAGATAAACACAAAGAGAATATCAATAGAAAGTTGGAAATTATGGAAAGGAACAAAACTGAGTTGAAGACCACAGAAACAGAAATTTAAAATTCCCAGGAGGGGTTCAACAGAAGATTGGAACTGGTAGAACAAAGAATCAGTGAATTAAAGGTAAGACTATTGAAATCACCCAGTCTGGGGAGCAGGAAAATGAAAGAATGAAGAAAATTGAACAGATGAAAATCCTGTGTGACACCATTGAGTGTACCAATATACAAATTGTGAGAGTCCCAGAAGGAGAAGAAAGAGAGAAAGGGACAAAGAGATTATGCAAAGAAATAATAGCTGAAAACTCCACCAACTTAACAAAAGATCTGAATATATACACCCAAGATGCTCAATAAACTCCAAACAGGATAAACTCAAATAGATCCACACAGTGCTTTGTTACAATCAAACTGTTGAATGCCAAGGATAGAATTTTAAAAGCCACAAGAGAAAAGCATCATGTCACGTACAAGGAAACCTCAATAAGATTAAGTGCCAATTTCTCTTTGGAAAATATAGAGACATGAAGCAGTGGGAAGACATCTTTAAAGTGCTGAAAGTAAAAGAATAATGTCAACCAATAATTATATGTCTGGCAAAACTGTCTTTCAAAAATGAGGGAGGGATTAAGACGTTCCCAGTAAGACAGAAGCTGAGTGAGTTCATCACCATAGGACAACCCTAAAAGAAATCCTGAAGGGAGTTTTGTAGATTGAAGGAAAAAGACAATAGACAATTGACTGAAGCCACATGAAGCCATAAAGATCTCTGGTAAAGAAAATGATGTGGGTAATCATAAATACCAGTCCCATTGTATTTTTTATTTGGAACTCCACTTTTTACTTCTACAGTATCTACAAGGCAATTTCTTGGAGTTTGTGCTCCTGAGTGTGATGGTGTTGGATTCAGATGTGACCTGCCTTTTTTTGTCACTATTACTGAACCTGTGGTTGGCGCTGGGGTTGGTGTATATCCAGGAGATGTAAATCTCTGGACTGACCATGTGCCAACTGGGCCCTGAGCCTCAGCAGAGTTGCAACTCCTACTCTCTGGTTTGTTGCACTTGCACAGATTGGCTAATGGTGAGGTGAGGATGGTCAAACACCACACCAGGGAAACGAGAGTGCCTACAACTGCAAGCAGAAGAGCCAAATCCATCAGCCGTGTGGGATCTAAGACCCCTCTCAGTTTAGAGGTGGAGTGGACATCACCATCCCAGGGTCCGCAGGATGGAGGAATAATATATGGATTAGAGTGGACTTACTGGTATTCTTCTATAGAATTATTGAGACTCTAGCAATGGAAGAAATTGTATCATTGATGTAGAGACAGTGACCACAAGAGTTGCTGAGGGCAGGGAAAGGAGAGAGGAGGTGTGATACGGGGGCATTTTTGGGACTTGGAGTTGTCCTGAAAGATGTTGTAGGGACAGATGCAGGACATTATATATCCTGCCATAACCAACTGAATGGACTGGGGGAGAGTGTGAACTGCAATGTAAACTGTGGTCCATTCGGTACAGCAGTGCTCCAAAATGTATTCCCTAAATGCAATGAATGTGCCACACTGATGAGGGAGGTTGTTGATGTGGGAGGGGTAGGGGGTGGGGGATGGCGTGTGTGGGAACCTCTTATATTTTTTAGTGTTTTTTTTGTTTGTTTGTTATATCCCTCCCCCGCCTTTGTAGCTTTTTGCATGCTGTCTGCTCTCCGTGTCTATTTACTGTGCATTCTTCTGTATCTGTATTTATTTATTTTATTCCCCTCCCTCCTTGCAGCTTGCTTGCTGTCTGCTCTCTGTGTCCATTCAGTGCTTGCTCTTCTGTGTTTTTGCTTGTCTCCCTTTTCTGTTGCATCACCTTGCTGAGTCGGCTTTCCGTGGTGCTTGCAGGCTGGCTGGCTCTCCGTGGCGTTTGGGCAAGCCTGCATTCACAAGGAGGCCCCAGGACATGGACCCAGGGCCTCCCATATGGCAGATGGGAGCCCAACTGATTGAGTCACAGCAAATTCCCCTCTTATAGTTTTTGATGTAACCTTTTTTTGTGATCTATGTATCTTTAAAGAAAACAATAAAAAATTTCATTTAAAAAAAGTGCTGCTATTAAAAAAAGGCAACTCCACAAAAGTAATGATAAATTAATACTTTGCACTCATAATATGTGATTTGTGACAAGAACTGCATAAAGATGGGGTCATGGTGGGGAATAGGAACATAGTTTATATATATTATTAAATTAATTTGGCATCAAAGAAAATGAGATTGTGTTAGACTTAGGATATTGAACTCAAGCCCCATGGTAACCATGAAGAAAACATCAGAGAATATGAAAATTCATAGAGACATAAAGTAGAACACAGGATACTATGGGTTGGGGGCAAGGGCAATAGGGAGTTAAGGCAAAATGAGCATATGCGTTTCTGTTTGGGATGAAGTGAACATTCTCATAATGGAAGGTGGTAAAGGTACTGCAACATTGTGAATGTGATCAATCCCACTGAATGATATGCTTGGGAGGGGTTGGAATGTGAAGGTTTATGTTGTATATATGTTTCCACAATTTTAAAAGAAAGAAAGAAACTAAAAAGATAATAACAATTCAATGCAATACATGATACTGGGTGGGATCTAAGAATGGAGGAGAAAAAGATCAAAAGGACATTTTCAGGACATAAGAAAATATTGGAATGTGGAATGTAAACTCTATATCACTGTTAAATTTCTTGATAATGGCACTTAAGGTGATTATGTGAGCATCCTTGTTTGTGGGAAATGTACTATGTGTTCAAGGACTATGTATTATGTGTTCCAGGACTATGAGGTGTGCACTCTCATCTTAAAAGTTCAGAAACTATGTAGGAAGAGGGGAGGGAGGGAAGGAAGGAGGAAGGAGGGAAGACAGCCAAAGTGGCAAAATGTTAAAATTCTTGAACCTATGTATCTGGAGGGTGGGAGTATGTTGGACTTCTCTATATGGGGTTTATATTATTTTTGCAACTGTCCTGAAGATTTGAAAGTATTTCAATATAAAAAGGTTTTTTTAAACCCACAATATCACTTCAAACCCACTAGGATAACTGTATTAAAAAACAAACAAACAAAAACAAGAGTTAGTGAGGATGTGGAGGCATTGGAACTCGAATACATTGTTGGTAGGAACATAAAATGGTGCAGCCACTTTTGAAAAGTTTGGTAGTTATTCAAACTTTAAACATGGAGTTACCCAGAGATTTCTTAGGTATATAACCCAGAGAATTGAAAGTAAATATTCATACAAAAACTCATATGTGAATGTTCATAACAATATTATTCATAATAGCTAAAAAGTGTAAATAACCCAAATGCCCATCAACTGATTAATGAATATACAAAATGTGGTACATCCATACAATGGAATGTTATTTGACCATAGAAGGGAATGAAGTGCTGATATATGTTACAACATGGATGAACCTTGAAAACATTATGATACGTGACAGTAGTTATCCAAATAGGCCACATGTTTTATGATTCCATTTATATGAAATGTACAGAACAGGCAAATCTATTGAGACAGAAAATTGATCAGTGGTTGTTAGAGTCTGGTGGGTGGGGAAAATGTGGAGTTACAGCTGATTGATACAGTTTCTTTGGGGGTAATAAAAATGTCTTGGGCAACAGATGTGGTTCAAGGAGCTGAGCACCTGCTTCCCACATGGGAGGTCCTGGGTTCAGTTCCTGGTGCCTCCAAACAAAAAAATAAAACAAACAACAAACAACAAATGAACAAATGAGAAAACAAACTCAGGGGAGCCAATGTGGCTGAGTGGTTCAATGTTGGCTTCCCACATATGAGGTCTTGGGTTCAATCCCAAGTCCTGGTACCTCAAAAAAAAAAAAAGGAGTCTTGGAAATAAATAGAGATGTTAGTTGCACAACTTTGTGAATATACTAAAATACAGTGAATTGTATACTGTAAAATGCTGAACTTTATGGTGTATGAATTATATCTCAATAAAGCTGTTATTTTTCAAAAAGGAATGGAACATAAATGTCTTATCACCCCAATTCACTGCCGGTCCTTGTCAGTGTTTTCACATAAACTGATTTTTATGATTGAATGAGTGAGTGCCCAATATTTCATGTTTAATATTTTTCATTTAATATTGCATATACATTTACATGTGCCGTATTAACCTAGTTTATTTGTTTGTCATTTTTACAGTAAAATTTTGAAAATGTTTTTTTTCAGGAGGTACCGGGGATTGAACCTAGGAGCCTCTGCATGGGAAGCAAGCACTCAAACCACTGAGCTATGCCAGCTCCCCTTTACAGTAAATTTTAATTGAAGTACAAAATATATAATATATAGAAAAATGCACAAATTCTATGCTTTTCCTTTGAATATCAAAAAAAGAAGTGTGCTGCTACACATAATTTGCTTAGTTACTTCCTTATTTGTGTTGTTTCACATTTTTCAACATTCTAAATAACAATGCAATTATCATCTTTATAGATATTACTCCCTAACCCAAGTTTTTTCTATAGAGTATATTCTCCAACACAAGAGAAACGGATCAAAAATTATATCAAATACTGCTAGACTGCTTTTCTGAAAATACATATCAATTTAAAGATCCATTAGCAAAGTATAACTGTACCTAATTTGCCACAGTTTCATAAGCATTAGCTGTTATCATTATAATCTTTCCCCCCTAGTTTATAAGGTGTGTAATGATACTTCACTGCTGTTTTAATTTCTACTCTGTAATTGCTGGGGAGACTATTGCTTTATCTATAGAACAGTTTATAGTCTGTAGTCCTTAAATGTAAACTGTATACCTCTTTGATTACTTTTCTAATGATATCTGGATATTGATCTTTCAACTTCTTTTCTATTCTAAATGCATTTTAATATTACAAACTTATCAATTATGTTTTCACATATATTTTCCATCTTGCAGCTTCTAAAATTGTTTTTTTCTTATACTTCCATTGTTAAAATTATATTAAAAGATCTAGGGAGGGCGGGGCAAGATGGTGGCTGAGTGAGCTTACCTTAACGGTCTCTCCTGCAAAGAAGCGGCTGGGCAGCGTTGGAGGTTCTCTGGGACCAGGCTGTTTCAGGATTTTTGCAGGGCAGGAAGTGTCTGGACATCAATTTGGTGGGAAGGTGCTGCAGGGAACACCTCACATTTGCTGGGTTTCCTCATCCTCCACTGCCTCATTTCTGTGTGAATTGATTTTGGCTACCTACACTATCCCCTTTCCCCTACATCTTGATATCCTCCATCATCTACTGTCTCTCCTATATTCCACCTCACTTTCTTTGATCCAAAAAGTGTCTAACTCTTAATTTCTAATACCTTTGCTTTGTTTTCTGTCTGTTATCCACTCTTGAAACTATTACCTTTCTTTTCTCTTTCCCTCTCTCACGAAAATACTAGCTTTTTAATTCATACCATATTCCTCCCATATTCAGTCGACTTCCTCATTAGAGGTACTATACCTACTGCTATAACTCTACACAACTTACATGAATCTAATATCCATCCTCCCAGATCTCATATTGTTGCTCTGTTAGCATTTTTCACCAATACTACTTTACACTTTTTCCTTGCTTACACAATTGCCTTTCCCTGGCCCTAATACTTTCCTTTAAAGTGAACTCAACCAGCAATAAGAAATTAGAATAAGAAGAACAAAGTGACAAAGAGAAGATATAACACTTATGCAAAAACAACAACTAATTAATCCCCAAGACTAGACAAAGAAGCTAAGGAACTGATTAAACCCGTCAAGATAAAATGATGACCAGACAGCAACAAAAATCTACAAACCAAACCAGTAATCAGGAAAACATGGCTGAATCCAATGAACAAACTAAAAACCAGGAAGGGGAGCAGAACTTTGCACAAGTAATGAAAGCTCTCAGAACATTTATCACCAACAAATTTAATGAAGTAAAGGAAGAGGTTAACAACATGAAGACAACACTTGGAGCAGAAATTGCAGACATACGCAAAAAGATAACAAATATGATGGGAATGAACACCACAGTTCAAGAAATCAAAAATACACTTGCAGCAAATATCAGCAGACTAGAAGAGGCAGAGCAGAGAATTAGTGATGTGGAAGACAGTACATCGGAAATCAAACAGATAGTAGAATTGGTCAATAAAAAGATAGAAAAAATCCAGCTAGGACTTAGGGACCTGAATGATAATGCAAAATGCTCAAACATACATATTATAGGCATCCCAGAAGGAGAAGAGAAGGGAAAGGGGTCAGAAGGAGTGTTGCAGGAAATAATGGCTGAAAACTTCCCAAATCTAATGAAAGAGACAGATGTACATATCCAAGAAGCACAGCGCACCCCTATTGTCATAAACCCCAATAGGCCCACCACAAGACATATACTTATAAAATTATCCAATGCTCAAGAAAAAGAGAAAATTCTAAAAGCAGCAAGGGAAAAGAAAACCATCACATACAAGGGAAGCTCCATAAGATTAAGTGCTGATTTCTCATCTGAAACCATGGAGGCAAGAAGGCAGTGGTATGATATAGTCAAGGTACTAAAGGAAAAAAATTTCCAACCAAGAATACTCTATCCAGCTAAACTAGCATTCAAAAATGATGGAGAGTTAAAAATATTCACAGATAAACAGAAACTGAAAGAGTATGCCAACAAGAAACCTCCCCTTCAAGAAATTCTAAAGGGAGTTCTGCAGGAAGAAAGGGAAAAATAGGACAGGCAGAGTTGGAGGAGAGTGTAAGAGCAACAAAAAAGACAAAAAGAGAAGGGGGAAAAAAAAGCAAACAAAATATGACAAACAAAAGTCCAATCAAAATATGGCTAACACATAATTCCCTGAAAGAATAACATTGAATGTCAACGGATTAAACTCACCTATAAAAAGATTCAGACTGGGACATTGGATAAGGAAATATGACCCATCTATATGCTGTCTACAAGAGACACATCTTAGATCCAGAGACTCATGGAGGTTGAAAGTGAATGGTTGGAAAACAATCATACAAGCAAACAATAACCAAAAAAAGGCAGGAGTAGCTATATTAATATCAGACAAAATAGACTTTAAATGCAAAACAATTGTGAGAGACAAAGAAGGATACTACATATTAGTGAAAGGGACAATCTGTCAAGAAGATTGAACAATCATAAATATTTATGCTCCTAACAAGGGTGCCTCTAAATACATGAGGTAAATGCTGGAAAAACTAAGTGAAAGAATAGATGCATCTACAATTATAGTGGGGGATTTTAATACACCACTATCAACTCTGGACAGAACATCTCAAAAGAGAATCACTAAAGAAGCAAAACATTTGAACAATATATTAGAGGAGCTGGATCTAATGACATATATAGGTCATTACACCCAAACACAGCAGGATATACATTTTTCTCAAGCACACATGGATCATTCTCCAAGATAGACCATATGCTAGGCCACAAAGAAAGGCTTCATGAATTCAGAAAGATCAAAATCATACAAAATAATATCTCTGACAACAGTGGAGTGAAGCTGGAAATCTGCAATGGCCAGAGGCCCAGATTTCACACCAAGATATAGAAATTAAACAGCACACTCTTAGAAAAACAGTGGGTCAAAGAGGAAATCTCAAAAGAAATCAACGACTACCTTGAAACAAATGAAAATGATAACACAGCATACCAAAATTTATGGGATGAAGCAAAAGCAGTACTGAGAGGGAAATTTATAGCCATAAATTCATACATCAAAAAAGAAGAAAGAGCAAAAATTGAAGAACTAACTGCACATTTGGAGGAATTAGAAAAAAAACAACAATGTAATCCCACAGGAAGAAGAAGGAAGGAAATAACAAAGGTAAGAGCAGAACTAAATGAAATAGAAAATAAGAAAGCACTTGAAAAGATAAACAAGCACAAGAGCTGGTTTTTTGAGAAGATCAACAAAATTGACAAACTTTTAGTGAGACTAACAAAGAAAAAAAGAGAGAAGATGCAAATACACAAAATAAGAAATGAGAAAGGAGGTATCACCACTGACCCCACAGAAATAAAGATAAGAGGATACTTTGAAAAACTATATTCCAACAAAAATGACAATTCAGAGGAAATGGACAAATTCCTAGAAACACATAAGCAGCCTATATATGAAAGAAGAAATTGATGATCTCAATAAACCAATCACAAGTAAAGAGACAGAATCTGTCATTAAAAACCTCCCAAATAAGAAGAGCCCAGGGCCAAATGGCTTCACAGATGAATTCTACAAAACATTCCAGAAAGAACTAACACCAATCCTGCTGAAACTATTCCAAAAAATTGAAACAGAAGGAACATTGCCTAACTCCTTCTATGATGCCAACATTACCCTAGTACCAAAGCCAAACAAAGACACCACAAGAAAGGAAAATTACAGACCAATTTCTCTAATGAACATAGACGCAAAAATACTTAACAAAATACTTGTTAATCGTATTCAACAACACATTAAATGAATTATACACCACGACCAAGTGGAATTCATTCCAGGTATGCAAGGATGGTTCAACATAAGAAAATCAATCAATGTAATACACCATATAAACAGATTGAAGGAAAAAAATCACATGATTATATATATAGATGCAGAAAAAGCATTTGACAAAATGCAGCACCCTTTCTTGATAAAAACACTCCAAAAGATCAGAATACAAGGAAATTTTTTGAACATGATAAAGAGTATATATCAAAAACCTACATCCAACATTGTTTACAATGGAGAAATTCTAAAATCCTTCCCTCTAAAGTCAGGAACAAGACAATGATGCCCATTGTCTCCCCTTCTATTTAACATTGTCTTAGAAGTACTTGCTCGAGCACTGAGGCAAGAGCCATATATAAAAGGCATTCAAATTGGAAAGGAAGAAGTCAAAATTTCATTATTTTCAGATGACATGATCCTATACATAGAAAACCATGAGAGATCTACAACAAAGCTTCTAGAACTCATAAATGAGTTTAGTAAAGTCACAGGTTATAAGATCAATGTGCAAAAATCAGTAGCATTTCTGTACACCAATAATGAGCAAGATCAGGAGGAAATCAAGAAACAAATACCATTTACAATAGGAAATAAAAAAATCAAATATTTAGGAATAAATTTAACTAAAGATTTAAAAAACTTATACACTGAGAACTATACAAGGCTGTTCAAGGAAATCAAAGAAGACCTAAATAAATGGAAGAATATTCCTTGTTCATGGATAGGAAGACTAAATATTATTAAGATGTCTATTCTTCCAAAACTGATCTACACATTCAATGCAATCCCAATAAAAATCAACACAGCCTTCTTTAAGTAACTAGAAAAACTAACTATAAAATTTATTTGGAAGGGAAAGAGGCCCCGAATAGCCAAAGACATATTGAAAAAGAAAAACGAAATTGGAGGAATCACACTACCTGACTTCAAAACATACTACAAAGCTACAGTAGTGAAAACAGCATGGTATTGGCATAAGGAGAGACACACAGACCAATGGAATCAAATTGAAAGTTCTGATATAGAACCTCATATATATAGCCATATAATATTCGATAAAGCCACCAAACCCTCTCAACTGGGAGAGAATGGCCTATTCAACAAATGGTGCCTGGGAAACTGGATAGCCATATGTAGAAGAATGAAAGAGGATTACCATCTCACACCTTATACAAAGATCAACTCAAGATGGATCAAAGACCTAAATATAAGAGCCAATACCATAAACATCTTGGAAAGCAGTGTAGGGAAACATCTACAGGACCTTGTAATAGGAAATGGCTTCATGAACATCCCACCAAAAGCACAAGCAGCAAAAGAACTAAAAGATAATTGGGACTTCCTCAAAATTAAAGCCTTCTGCACCTCAAAGCAGTTTGTCAAGAACGTAAAAAGGGAACCCACTCAATGGGAGAAAATATTTGGCAACCATATATCTGATAAGAGACTTATAACTTGCATATATAAAGAGCTCATAAAACTTGAAAATAAAAAGATAAATAACCCATTTAAAAAATGGGAAAAAGATTTAAAAAGACACTTCTCCAAAGAAGAAATACAAATGGCTAAAAAGCACATGAAAAAATGCTCCAAATCTCTAGCTATCAGGGAAATGGAAATCAAAATTACAATGAGATACCATCTTACTCCCATAAGATTGGCAACTATGAAAAAAACAGAAGAATACAAATGCTGGAGAGGATGTGAAGAAATGGGAACACTCATCCACTGCTGGTGGGAATGCAGAAGGATCCAACCATTCTGGAGGACAGTTTGGCGGTTTCTCAAAAAACTAACCATACATTTGCCATATGACCCAGCAATACCACTGCTTGGCATATACCCAACAGAAGTGAAAAAAAGGACACAAACCAATATATGCACACCAATGTTCATAGCAGCATTGTTCACTATCTCCAAAAGTTGGAATCAACCCAAATGCCCATCAACAGCTGAGTGGATCAATAAAATGTGGTATATACATACAATGGAATACTACTCGGCTTTAAGAACAAATACACTACAAACACACGTGATAACATGGATGAATCTTGAGAACCTTATGCCGAGTGAAGCAACCCAGGCTTTGAAGGACAAATACTACATGACCTCAATGATATGAAATAAGTAAGCTGCCTCAGAGAGCTAGAGACTGGAAGATAGGCTTACAGGAAATCGGGGGGTGGAGGAAGGATGTGAGCTGACGTGTGCAGGGGTGGAATGTATGATGAGCTTGCGGTAAGTATGAGCACAAAGAAGAGATAAAATGGGGGCAAGTGGTTGCCTTTGGGTGGGGCTTTGCGGGTTTGAGGGGGGCTGGGGATGGGCGGATGGGTAATAGTGCCCAAAAAATTGGGGGGAGGGAGGGGCAACATACGAACATAGGAGAGTGTCAGGTGTTGGTTGAGAGTAAAATGCTGAGAAAACCGTATCAAAATATAATTAAGAGGGTTACCTGTTTAGGATGCTCCAAGGGGATGATCTGACACGGGACGGACTCCTGGGGAATGTCGAATGCTCATTTTGCCAGGGTGGCTTGTACCATCGGATAGAGACCCAAGTAGTGAGAATGGGGGTGGACCCACATCCTGGGGAGGACTAATGCCATCAAAAAATTGGGAACTGTATCTCTCGAGAGAAAGGATGTCTCCCAGGGCATTAGGGCAGTTGACCAAGTCAGGCCCTGAACACTGTTGCAAGTATCTCTGGACATGGCTCCTCGGGAAATGGAGATTGGCTGTCACTGTGGGCCCCAAGGGGAGGGGAAAATGGGAGTTGAATGGATGGAACCAAGGTAAATGTGGGGGTAAGAGAGGAGTTTCGGGAGAGTACACAAGGATGGATATAAAACATGTAATATTACACCAAAAACATATAGGGATGACAGACTAATAATGTAAACCATAATGTAAAACATAGGATAACTAAAAATTTAGAAAACTGTATAGCCTAAAGTATGGACCACAAAGTAAGCACAGATGTCACCTTGTTTGAAAGCTATTGTCTCAGAATCTGTACATCAATTTAAGTAAATATGTTATGAATAAGTTATAAGAATATCGCTGTGGAAGGGAAAAGGTTTTATGGTGGATGTGTGGGAGTACTGTATATTGTATATATGAATTACTGTGATCTAGGGCTCTTGTGAAGAGAAGCTCAATAATTAGGAAAAAAGAAAAGAAAAAGATAGGATGTAGAATTTTTCCAAATCAATACATATTCTATATCTAACCTTTAAACCCATCGCTATATTCCATTTTACTAGTAAGGGATCCTGACATTATATTGGGCTTCACTTTTTAGGAAGTTTTGGATCACAGAGTGGTTCAACAATGGCAGCAGAGGAATACTGTAATAGGATGTTATTGACAGGTGATATATGGTTTACAGGGCATATATCCAGGGTGCATGGTAATGTTTGGATATACTCATAGTGGCAACAATTAAAAGCAACAGTTGGGGGGGTACTGGGTTCCTGGCCGGGGGTGCTCTGTTGTGGTCCCTAGGGGAGCAGCGGCAGTCCCCCAGGTGCAACGGTACGGACCAGGAAGGAATGAGGGTCCAACAGTGAGCCCATGATACTAATGACTATGCTTGTGAGCCTATATGCCTGAAATAAGAACAAGGCCTAGAGCAGCACCCTGCCTAGGAGTTTCCTCCAGACAGCCTTCATGTTACTCAAATGTGGCCAGTCTCGAAGCCAAACTCAGCATGTAAATGCAATGCCTTCCCCCCAGCGTGGGACATGACACCCGGGGATGAGCCTCCCTTGCACCGAGGGATCACTACCAAGTACCAGCCGATGATACAACTAGAAAATGACCTTGAATTAAAAGTTCAACGCGGACCAGCAGAATATCCCTGTCTACATATAATAAAAGGAGTTAAAAATGCTGTTTGACCTAATGTAAGGGGGAAATGGAAAGGAGAAATGAGTTTATATGGCTATGAGTCTCTAAAAAAGAGTCTGGAGGTTGTCAGAAGGATTGCCCTTATGCACACCTGAGCAGAGTCTCCGAGACAGATAAAGTAGATACAACCCCAGGTATTGGTTCTTTTGAGGGCTAAAGAGACCCACAGGTTCTATGGTCGTGGCAGATGGGGTTCACTGCCATGTCCGTTGGCCCTTCTATGGAGCTGGTGATTCTGCGTGATGGAACTGGACACAGATGGCATCTCTTTTCACAAGCCTTTCATGCTACTTTCCTGGAATTGTAGTTGGTGCTGGGGTTTAAGTTATATCTAGGGGATTTGAATCTCTGTACTGACAATATAATAGCCAGGCCCTGAGCCTCAACAGACTTCAACTCCTACACTCTGATTTATTGGTCTTACCCCACTCAGCTAACATGGAGTTGAAGAATGTCAACCACCACACCATGGAGCCTAGAGTGCCTACAACTGAAAGCAGGAGGATTGCATCCAGTATCCTTGTGGAATCTAAGCCTACTCTTTTTTTTTTTTAATTTTTTTTATTGACTTTGTAATAATATTACATTAAAAATATATATGTGAGGTCCCATTCAACCCCACCCCCACCCCCCCCTCTCCCCCCCCCCCAACAACACTCGCTCCCATCATCATGACACATCCATTGGATTTGGTAAGTACATCTTTGGGCACCTCTGCACCTCATAGACAATGGTACACATCATGGCCCATACTCTCCTCCATTCCATCCAGTGGGCCCTGTGAGGATTTACAATGTCCGGTGATTACCTCTGAAGCACCATCCAGGGCAGCTCCATGTCCCAAAGACGCCTCCACCTCTCATCTCTTCCTGCCTTTCCCCATACCCATCAGCCACCATGTCCACTTTTCCCAATCCAATGCCACCTCTTCTATGTGAATATTGGATTGGTTGTGTCCATTGCACCTCTATGTCAAGAGGAGGCTCAGATTCCTCATGAATGCTGGATGCAATCCTCCCATTTTCAGTTGTAATCACTCTAGGCTCCATGGTGTGGTGGTTGTCCTTCTTCAACTCCATCTTAGCTGAGTGTGGTAAGTCCAATAGATCAGATTGTAGGTGCTGGAGTCTGTTGAGGCTCAGGACCTGGCTATCACATTGTCAGTCCAGAGATTCAAATCCCCTAAATATATCTTAAACCCCAACATTAACTGCACCTCCAGCACATTAGCATGAAAGTCTTATGAAGGGAGATCCCATCTGAGTCCAGATTCATCACACATAAACACCATTTCCAAAGAGGGGCCATCTGCCCTGGTAGTTAACCCCATCGGCCATGACCATAACTCGCATGGGTCTCTTTAGCCCTCAAAGGAACCAATATTTGGGGGTTGTATCTGCTTTATCTGTCTCTCTGACTCTGCTCAGTTGTGCATGAGGGCAATCCTTCTGCCAGCCTCCAGACTCTTTTTTAGAAACTCGTAGCCATATAAACTCATTTCTCCTTTCCATTTCCCCCTTACTTTAGGTCAAACAGCATTTTAAAGTCATGGTATTTTATGTAGACATGGATATTCTGCTGATCCGCATTGAACCTTCCGTATAAGGTCATTTTCCAGTTGCATCATCAGTTGGTAGTTGGTAGTGGTCCCTCGTTGCCAGGGAGGCTCATCCCCGGGTGTCATGTCCCACGCTGGGGGGAAGGCATTTCTAAGCCTACTCTTGACATAGATGTGCAATGGACACAACCAATCCAAGGTCCACAGAGAAAATGTGGCATTGGTGTGGGAAAAGTGGCCATGGTGGCTGCTGGGTGTGGGGAATGGGAGGAAGAGATGAGATGTGGAGGCGTTTTTGGGACTTGGAGTTGTCCTGGGTGGTGCTTCAGGGACAGTTATCGGACATTGTAGATCCTCCCAGGGCCCACTGGATGGAACGTGGGAGCATATGGGCTATGATGTGGACCATTGACCATGAGGTGCAGCGATGCCCAGAGATATACTTACCAAATGCAATGGATGTGTCATGATGATGGGAGAGAGTGTTGCTGTCGGGGGAGTGGTGGGGTGGGTGCGGTGGGGTTGAATGGGACCTCATATTTTTTTAATGTAATATTTTTAAAAAATGAATAAAAATAAATATTCATCTATAAAAAAATTATATTAAAATAGGGGGTGTATGGAAAAATATACCAAGTATATGCTATGGACTATAGCTAGTGGGAATAATGTGATCATATTCTTTCATAATCTATAGCAAATGTTTCACAACAATATAAGGTGTTGGTGGAGGGGTTATGTATGGGAATTCTGCACTTTATGCATGATTGTTGTGTAAGCTCACAACTTCTCTAATAAGAAAAGGAAAAAACATTTATGAAAACGTGATAAATGATATCCCCCATTTATTTCATAACAGAATAATTTCTCTCTTCTGCAGCTGGGTCAAAAATGTTAGTACATTTTCTTATCATGTTTAACTCTTTATCTAGAATTTGTATACTCCATTGGTTAAACTATAGATCTAAGCTAATTTTTGCCCATATTGAAACCATTGATTAAGTAGTGATTTCTTTTTCTAGTACTTTGTGATTTCTGGTTTGCCATATGTTGAGTTATTAAACAATTATATCTATTTATGAAATATTAATATTTCCATTACCATTTAAACCCAAATACCGTATAGTTATATTAATTTGTATTTTAAGTTGTTAAAATCTTAAAGGGTGAGTCTACAATCATTACCTTCAAAATGATTCTTTGGTATCCTTTCCTATGCTTTTTTTTTCAGAAGAATTTTCCTTGTAACTTGTCAAATTTTATAAAATCTCTCAGTGGCTTCATTTGTGCTACATTAAATTTGTATGTAATCCTAACTATCTTTATGATGTTTGGTCTCTCCAGTATTATTTTTCTTGGTAAAATAACATCATTTATCATGTCTTGCTTTATTTCTCCCATTGGTATTGTATAATTTACTTTCAATAAATCTTTAATCTCTCAAATTAAGTGAATAAGCAAGTATTTAATATTTCTCATTATTGTAAAGATTCCTTTTCCATTATATTGTCTAGCTTTGTGTCACTCTTATTAGGAATGCAACTGATTTTTTTTTGTCTTTATTTATTTTTTAATGTTACATTAAAAAAAATATGAGGTTCCCACATAACTCTCACCCCCCTCACCCCACTCCTCCCATAACAACAACCTCCTCCATCATCATGGGACATTCATTGCACTTGGTGAATACATCTCTGAGCACTGTTGCACCACATGGTCAATGGTTCACATTATAGTTTACACTCTCCCTCAGTCCACCCAGTGGGCCATGGCAGGGCATACAATGTCTGGTAACTGTCCCTGCCATACCACCCAGTACAACTCCAAGTCCTGAAAATGCTCCCATATCGTATCTCTTCTTCCCTCTCCCTACCTTCAGCAGCTACCATGGCCACTTTCTCCACATCAATGGAACATTTACTTCCATTACTAATCACAGTAGTTCCAGAATAGAATATCAGTAAGTACACTCTATCCACACTCTATTCCTCCATTCTGTGGACCTTTGGATGGTTATGTCCACTCCACCTCTATATCGAGAGGGTGCTCAGATTCCACTTGGATGATGGACGCAATTCTCCTGCTTGTAGTTGTAGGCACTCTTGGCTCCCTGGTGTTGTGGTTGACCTTCTTCACCTCGCTGTTAGCTGACTGGGTAAGTCCAACAAACCAGAGGGTAGGAGTTGCAAGTCTTTGCAACTGACTTTTGACATTTGTCTTATTATATGCTACTTTGCTAAACATATTTATTGTTTCTAATGAATTTTAGGTTCATGTCCTTGGACTTCTTCCATTTTTAAAAATTAATTTATTGAAGTATATCACTCATACATGAACATACATAAACAACAACTGTATAATAATAATTGTGAACTTACAAAAGAAACATACATAACATCATACAGGACTCTTATAACTCACCCTACCACCAATAACTTGCATTTGTTGTTAAACCTTTTTAACTAATGATTAAAGAGTAGTCAAAATTTTTACTACTAACCAAAGTATTTTCCCCCCAACCCACACTATTATTATCTCTTTTTTTAAATTTTTAATATATATTTTTATTAGAGAAGTTGTGAATTTACAAAACAATCATGCATAATGCGCAGAATTCCAGAATTCCCATATATCACCCCTCCACAAACACCTGACATTGTTGTGGAACATTTGTTACAGATTATGCAAGATCATCATCAGACTATTGTCCATAGCTTACATTTGGTACATTTTTCCATGCACCCCCTATTATTAGCACATGTATTAATATTGTACATTTGTTGTAGGTCATAGGAGAACACTCTCATATTTTTATGGTTAACCACAGTCCATCTTCCTCCTCATGGTTTACTGTGTTTTACAGTCCCATGCCTTGTACAATCTATCCAACATGTACACTCAGTGGCTCTCACTTTCATCACAGAGTTGTATTATCTTTATATCATTTATATATGAACTTACATAAACAATTAAGTGTATAGTAAAAGTTGTGAACTTACAATGCAAACATGCATAACATCATACAGGGGTCCCATATATCAGCCTCCACAAACACCTTGCATTGTCCTGAGATGTTTGTTAAAAAGTTATGAAAGAATATTGTCAAAATCTTACTGCTAATCATAGTCCTTATCTTATATTTGGTGTGTTCACCTCCCAACCCTCTCTATTATTATTTTTAAAATATATTTTTATGACAGAGGTTGTAAACTTATAAAACAATCATACACATGTGTAGAATTCCCAAACAACACCCCTCATTGCCCCCAGGAACCAAGGAAGCTTCTCCCAACTTTCTCCTTTCCTAGGGGTAGGGACAGAGTCACAGCTGTGTGGAATAATCCAAGTCATGCAGGCCTCAGCTGTAGTTCCCCAGAGAGACTGATGAAGCTTCACACCCCTTTTTCCCCTACCTAAGGTGGGGATGGAACTGCAGATGTGGGCAGCAATCTATGCAGTGCAGGTCCAAGATGACTGCAGTTGCCCTGGTAGACTTCCGATTTTCAGTCTGTGCCAGCCAAAGGTACCTGCAATTACCTGGGTAGGCTGGTGCAGGGCCCGCCAGCCTCCTCCCTGCCAGAGGCAGGGCTGAAGCCTAGGCTAGGGCTGCAGGCCGATCTGGGTGGAAGAAACAGGTTTCTACCCTCACTGTGGTTTTCATTCCTGGCTTCTCCTCAGGCTGTGGGTGGAGTCAAAATGGTGGCCACTGGCCTCTTTCAGACTTGGGCAGATTCACATCTCAGCTCTTCCCAGGGTTATCTCTTAGCCAGCCAAGTCTACCAATCAGTTGCCGAAATCGACAGCTAACTGTCTTCTCCTCCGTGTTTCTGGGAAATGGAGCTTCCAATTCCAGCCACAGAATAGCTCCTGGGACAGCTCATGATGCTAGAGTAGGATTATCACTGGCCTCCGCAGCTTGGCTGGTAATTTCCCAGAGAGACTGGTGCAGGTCCTTGCAGCTTCCTCCTTGCTGGAGGTGGCACTGGGTCTTAGGCTAGAACTACAATCTGACCTGGATGGGAAGAAGCCGGTCCCCACCAGCACTGGGATTTTCAGTTTGCCCCACTTGCCTTTGTGCGAGGCGCAGAGTTAAGATGGCAGCTCCTGGCCTCTTTCTACTTGGACAGGCTCAAACTTCAGCTGTTCTCAGGATTATACTATAGCCTGCTGAATTTACTCATCAGTAACTGAAGTTGGTGCCCAACCATCTCTTCCTCCCCCATTTTGGAGAAGTGGAGCTTTCAATTCCAGCCACAGAACAGCTCCCGAGGTGTCATGTGCCTCCAATGGAAGATGGGCACTGGCCTCCTTGGCGTGGAATGCTCTACTTATGAGTCTTCTCTGCAGATGGGCAGTCTCCTCCCTCCATTCCTTCAAGGATGTGGCAGAATGCTCTTCTGGCCTCCAGGAGCCCCCAAACAGGTGCTTCAGCTAGCACCAGAGAGCTCTGGGTGTTTACTATCTGCCCTGTAGCAGGAGCTGACTCTAGGAGTGCCTTTCTTGGGCTGCCATCTTGCTGGTTGTCCCCCCACTTCTTTCACTTTTAAACGTGTCATTTGGGAGGAGTGACATTTTTATTTCTTCCTTTCACACATTTTTTGTCTTTATTTTTTAAATATTACATTAAAAAAAATATGATGTCCCCATATACCCCTCACCCCCCTCACCCCACTCCTCCCTCCATAGCAACAATCTCGTCCATCATCATGAGAAATTCATTGCATTTGGAGAATAAATCTCCTAGCACCGCTGCACCTTGTGGTCAGTGGTCCACATCATAGCTCACACTCTCCCATGTTGCACCCAGTGGGCCATGGTAAGACATACAATGTCCGGTAATTGTCCCTGCAGTATCACCTGGGACAACTCCAAGTCCTGAATACGCCTCCATATCTCATCTCTTTCTCCCATTCCCCACACCCAGCAGCCACCATGGCCACTTTCTCCACATCAATGCCACATTTTCTTCGATTACTAATCATTATAGTTCATGAATAGAATATCAGTCCACTCTAATCCATATTATATTCCTCCATTGTGTGGACCTTGGAATGGTTGTGTCCACTCCACAACTATATCAAGAGGGGACTTAGATTCCACATGGATGCTGGATGCAATCCTCCTGCTTTCAGTTGTAGGCACTCTTGACCTCCATGGTGTGGTGGTTGACCTTCTTCAACTCCATGTTAGCTGAGTGGGGTAAGTCCAATATATCAGAGTGTAGGAGCTCAAGATTGTTGAGGCTCAGGGCCTGGCTATCATATGGTCAGTCCAGAGATTCAGATCCCTTGGGTATATATTAAACCCCAGCACCAACTACAGTTCTGGTAAAAGTAACAGGAGAGGCTTGTGAAAAAAGATCACATCTGAGTTCAGCTCCATCACACAGAAACACAAACTCCAAAGGGCCAACTGACATGGCACTGAACTCCATCTATCTTTCATCTTCTCTCCCATTTTATTACAAAGGTATTTAATACTGATGAGAGAGAGACACCCTTTTCATATTTCCATTTTCACTAGAGCATCTCCAGTGCCTCTGGCTCTTGGTTTTAGGCATGGAGAATGATCCTGTTAAGAAACCCTCCATATTTTTTTATTCAAATGATGGAAGTTTTGAAGATAAGAAATGTCTTCTCACCATTTATTCAAATTTCTGGGCCTCATCTCAATGTCCAAAATTAGCCCTTCCTTGGTAACCTTATGTAATATGATGCAAACTCCCCACACACCTCTGGTCATATTCTATCATGTTATCCTGTCTCATTTTCTTCAGATCACTTGTCCACCCTAGGAAAGTATTTTAGTTAGTTATATGTTTCCTTCTCTCTCTCTCCCCCATGCGGATGGATGCTCCAAGAGAGTAGGGCATTTCCCTATCTTATTCACTATTATGTCCCCAGAATCTAGAACAGTGCCTGGTACATACTAGGTGCTTAATACATATGTGATGAATGCATGAATGAATACATTCTTACACTTTGTCCTTTATTGGGGTACCTTATATTAAAAGTATCTCTAGGCTTATAATAGTTTTCTATCTCTGGGAAGCCTTCTGGTATGTCACAGCAGCTTTGTTGTATTGTATTGTTTCTTATGATTTTGTTTAGTATTTTTTGTGTCTGTTTTCATAAAACTAATCTATACTTTTCTTTGATGCTATTTTTGAGCATTTAAATAAAATCCCTATTTGCCTCATGAAACAAGTTTGGTAGTATATATCCCTTCCTTTCTTTTTTGGAAAGACTGTTTAATAGAGGGACTGTTTCTTGGAAAAATTCTCCAGTGAGTCAATCAGAGACAGGTGGCTGAGGGCTATTATTTTCACATTACTTTTTCTGTTGTTTCCTCTATGAATAGACTATTCATATTATTTTTCCTGTGTCATAGTTGGTATTATATATATTTTTGTAGGTCATCATTTGTATCTACTTGGTTTTCACTTTCATTAGCATGTAGCTGAGAATGATAATAACTCACTCAGTTCAAGCATATATACATTCAACAAATAGTTATTGAGTCATTGCCTTAGTTACTGGTAGTACAAAAATTAATAAGACACAGTCCTTATTCTCAGGAAGTGCATAATTTGATTGGGGAGGGGATGCTGGTTGTTTCTGTATGTGCCCCACCCCACCCCACCTCAGTCCATTTTCTGCCCTGCCTTGTACCCTGGGGGTTACCCTCTATGGACTCAATCATGAAGGCTTCTTTCTTCTTTTAAAAATTTATTTGTGGGAAGCGGACTTGGCCCAGTGTTTAGGGCATCCGTCTACCACATGGGAGGTCCACGGTTCAAACCCCGGGCTTCCTTGACCTGTGTGCAGCTGGCCCATGTGCAGTGCTTATGCACGCAAGGAGTGCCGTGCCACGCAGGGGTGTCCCCTGTGTGGGGGAGCCCCCTGCGCAAGGAGTGTGCCCCGTAAGGAGAGCCGCCCAGCACGAAAGAAAGTGTAGCCTGCCCAGGAATGGTGCCGCACACATAGAGAGCTGACACAACAAGATGAAGCAACAAAAAGAGACACAGATTCCCATGCCACAGACAACAACAGAAGCAGACAAAGAACACGCAACAAATAGACACAGAGAACAGAAACTGGGGGGGGGGGGGGGGCGGGGGGCAGAGAAGAGGAGAGAAATAAATAAATCTTTTTAAAAAATTTATTTATTTATCCATCCCCCCCATTGTTTGTGCTTGCTGTCTGCTTTCTGTGTCCATTCGATGCATGCTCTCTGTGTCTGCTTGTCTTCTCTTTAGGAGGCACCAGTAACCAAACCTGCGACCTCCCATGTGGAAGAGAGGTGCTCAATCACCAGAGCCACTTCCACTCCCTGCTTTGTTGTCTCTCTCATTGTTTCCACTTTGTGTCTCTTGTTGTATCATCTCATAGCTCCAGCCTGCTATCTTGATTGTCTTCTCCAGGAGGCAAGGGAAACCAAACCCAGAACCTCCCATGTGGTAGGAGCTCAATCACTTGAGCCACATCCACTTCCCAAGGCGCTCTTGCTCTCTGGCTCCCGGTAGGATTCCACTTTGAGGAAGAATGGAAAGAGGTGAGAGATAGGGAGTTATGAGAGGTGGGAATATGTATTCCCCTGACATTCTGCCTGCTAGACTGTGTTTTGGTGGCAGCTGCATTTTTCTACCTATTGCCTCAGCTCTTGCAGGCAACCCCTCTCTCACAGCTCCAGTTCTTGCTATGTTCCAGCACCTATCTTTTTCCTTTAGTGCAAGGGGGTGTTATTAGCTTACCACTGTTTGCTAGCCCCAGGGTGCTGCCGTGTCCCTCTTTGGTTCCCTCAACCTTGCCCATACTATTGCAAATAGTCCCTTTATTAAAGAGTTTTTAGTGGAATCCTTCTGACTATGCCATCTGTTTTCTGCTGGGAGCCTGGTTATTACAAGGAAATGGACAGAGAAGTATATAAAGTATAGTGCAATAAATGTTTTAATAGAGATATACACAGGGTGTATTATAGAAGCAGAGAAGAGAGGCACATAACCCTAAGTGTTTTAAAATTTCTCTCCTATTCACTGTTAAATCCCTTTTCTTGCCCCGGATTTATGATATATTTTGTTTGCCTGTCTCTTTTGTGGACTAATTTAGCCAGTGGTTATTACGTCTGCTAATTTTTCAAAGAAACAACTATTGGGTGGCTTACCAAATTGATCTTTTTATATTTTCCATTTTGCCTATTTTTACATGGCTTTTCTATTTCTATTCTTCTTGGGGGGTGATTTATTCTCTTTTAAAGGGATTTAGCGATTTTATTCACTATGTTTCTCTCGGTATCCCTTTCTTACTTATTAAATCAAGGCATTTAGAGTGATAAGTTCTTTAAGTACTGTGTTGGCAGCATTCTATTATTATGAAATGCTGTATTTATGTTTCATTTGAAAATATTCTGTCATTTTGTTCTGCATTTCCTCCCTAACCTAGGTGTAACGTGGGAGTTTTAAAAATTCTATGTTGTTTATTATTTAATCCCATTCTTGATATCTCTTTTACTGGTATTTCATTGTAGTTTGAGAACGAGCTGTGTAGGTTTTTAAAAAATATTTACAAAATATATTTTTTGCTTTCCCTGTATGTGATTGATTTGGGTGACACTTCTGCATTAACCCAAACTGAAGTGTCTTCCATTGCTTGATCATGAGCTTGTCTCCATATGGTAATGCTATACAGCCCACTGAGGCACCTTTGAAAAGTTATTCCAGCCCCCGCTGCCCCTCACCATGTGCCACCACTTAAAAGGGGGGTCCCCTTGAGCACATGCTCCTTTTTAAAAACCAAGCCGTGGACAACTAATCTGACTCAAACCTCACATCTTGTCCTGTTTCTTTTTTTTGGGGGGGGGGCGGGGCAGAGTTTGGGAGTGGGGGAAGTTGCTTATTTACTTTTACTCTTCTAGCCCCCGGCTTTGTTATTCTTTTTCTACTGTGCCTTTGAAATGACCCTTTGGAATTAATGAATGAATGCTTTTTTTCTCCTCTTGGACATCTTTGACTGCTCTTATGACTCTACCTCAAATTTAGGCTCCTTCTGGCAATGCATCACCTGGTTTCATCTGCCCTTCAGCCTGCCAATGTACTCTTGGATAAATGCTACCTTATTTTCTATGTTTTTTTTTTTTTTTAAGATTTATCTATTTATTTATTTCTCTCCCCTTCCCCCTCTGTTCTCTGTGTCTATTTGCTGCATCTTCTTCTGTCCTCTTCTGTTGTTGTCAGTGGCACGGGAATCTGTGTCTCTTTTTGCTGAGTCATCTTGTTGTGTCAGCTCTCCGTGTGGGCGGTGCCATTCCTGGGCAGGCTGCATTTTCTTCCGCGTTGGGTGGCTCTCCTTACTGGGTGCACTCCTTGCGTGTGGGGCTCCCCTACGCGGGGGACACCCCTGCGTGGCACGGCACTCCTTGTGCACATCAGCATTGTGCATGGGCCAGCTCCACACGGGTCAAGGAGGCCCGGGGTTAGAACTGCGGACCTCCTGTGTGGTAGACGGATGCCCTAACCACTGGGCCAAGTCCACTTCCCTATTTTTCTATGTTTGACTTTGTTTAATTGTTAGTTCTTTGGTTATATGTGGCAGAGGTAGCTAGCTAGTCCATCAAAAATAATCCTGTTCCTTTTTGCATGGTAGAGAATTGTTCCTGGGATATGACTGCAGGACTAGGGATTTTTCCCAGTGCCCTTTGCATTCAGGTATGGTCAGGCTCTCTCCAATGGAATGTGAACTGATATTGTTTGTATCACTTCCAGGCTGGGGACTTTAATAAATATTGGGGGATTCTCCTCACTTGTGCTTCCCTTTTGATGGCTGGGGAAGAAGGCTCTGGAGCTGTATGGGAATGGTAGAAACACAAGGCGGAAGGAACTTTGTCACTTAATCAACACAGAAAGGAAAGGTTTCCACCAATCAGGAATGTCTAATTTTTTTTTTAGGTTTTAGATGTGTATTTATTAACATGAGAATGCATTTGCTATGTATAGTTCATTGAAAATTTATTAAATAGTAATTATTATTATTTTTTAAAGATTTATTTATTTATTTAATTCCCCCCCTCCCCTGGTTGTCTGTTCTTGGTGTCTATTTGCTGCGTCTTGTTTCTTTGTCCGCTTCTGTTGTCGTCAGCGGCACGGGAAGTGTGGGCGGCGCCATTCCTGGGCAGGCTGCTCTTTCTTTTCACGCTGGGCGGCTTTCCTCACGGGTGCACTCCTTGCGCGTGGGGCTCCCCCACGCGGGGGACACCCTTGCGTGGCATGGCACTCCTTGCGCGCATCAGCGCTGTGCATGGCCAGCTCCACATGGGTCAAGGAGGCCCGGGGTTTGAACCGCGGACCTCCCATATGGTAGACGGACGCCCTAACCACTGGGCCAAAGTCCGTTTCCCTTAAATAGTAATTATAATGCTATCTCTTTTGTAAGAGAAATAGACTTAGGTACAGAGGCAAATATATATGCACAATACACATAGACAAATACTTGAGAAGCTAGACATAAAATATTTCCAATAATTTTGTCTGTGGTGGGTGGTGAGATTTTTTTAATTTTTAAAATTTTAAAATTTTAAAAAATTTATTGAAATATATCACTCATACATAAACATACATAAACAATAAATATATAATAGTTGCAAACTTACAAAACATATATAACATCAAACATATGTAACATCTCACCTACCACCAGTAACTTGCATTGTTTTTAAACCTATTTAAGTAATGATTAAAGAGCATTGTAAAAATATTACTCCTAAACAAGGTATTTTTTCTCTAACCAATTCAATTATTATTATCTTTATATCATTTATATATGAACATACATAAACAATTAAGTGTATAGTAAAAGTTGTGAACTTACAATGCAAACATGCATAACATCATACAAGGGTCCAATACATCAACCATCCATCAACACCCTGCACTGTCATGAGACGCTTTTTACAAACTATGAAAGAACATCGACAAAATCTTACTACTAATCATAGTCCTTATCTTACATTTGGTGTGTTATCCCCCAACCCATCCTATTATTATTTTTAAAATATATTTTTTTATGACAGAAGTTGTAAACTTACAAAACAATCATGCACATGTGCAGAATTCCCAAACAATACCACTCCATCAACCCACCACAATGTGGTGTGTCATTTGCTACAGATAAAATAATATCATCTGATTATTGCCATGTCCATAGTGTACATTTGGCTCACATTTTCCATACTGCCTCAGTATCAACACAGTACATCTTTTGCATAAATGCAAGAATATTACACTATTACTTCTAACCACAGTCCATAGGTCACACCAGCTGTATTTTTCCCATACTTCTCCACATTCCCAAAACCTGCAGTAGTGATATACATTTGTTCTAGCTAACAAAGGACACTCACATCTGTACCATCAACCGCAATTCTCAACCACCTCTTGGTTTACTGTGCTCTCCAGTTCCTAGATTATTTTCAAGTGTTCTGTCAATTCGCATTTACATAATTAGACTACCATTTTCAGTCACATCCTCATTTAAAAATTAGCCGTTACTCACTGTGTGTTACTATCCACTCTATACATTTCCACAATTTTACAGTAAAGCTAATTAAAACTTCTACATACATTAAACATCAGTAGTCCACTCAGTCCTTATCTTATTTCCTTTAAGAATCCACTTCCGGGAAGCAGACTTGGCCCAGTGGTTAGGACGTCCATCTACCACATGGAAAGTTTGTGGTTCAAACCCCAGGCCTCCCTGAACCATGTGGAGCTGGCCCATGCGCAGTGCTGATGTGTGCAAGGAGTGCCCTGCCACACGGGGTGTCCCTGCGTAGGAGAACCCCACACTCAAGGAGTGCACCCCGTAAGGAGCGCTGCCCAGTGCAAAAGAATGTGCAGCCTGCTCAGGAATGGCGCCGCACACACAGAGAGCTGACGCAACAAAAAGAAACACAGATTCCCAGGCCACTGACAACAACAGAAGCGGACAAAGAAGAACATGCAAATAGATACAGAGAAGGGGAGAGAAATAAATAAATAAATAAATAAATCTTTGAAAAAAAAAAAAAGAATCCCCTACCTACCACCAGGTCTTGAAGGTATTTTCCAATAATTTCTTTTAGAAGTTTTATGGTTCTTTCTTTTATTATTAGTTTTTTGATCCATTTGGAGTTATTTTTGGAAAAGGTGTGAGATAGGGGTCCTCTTTCCTTCTTTCAGCTATGGATGTCCAATTCTTTCAGCATCATTTGTTGAATAGATTGTTCTGCCTGAGCTGTGTGAGTTTGACAGGCTAGTCAAAAATCACTTGACCATACATGTGAGGGTCTGTTTCTAAACCATCAGTTTGGTTCCATTGGTCTATTGTGTCTGTCTTTAGGCCAGTACCATGCTGTTTTTACCACTATAGGTAGGTATTACGATTTAAAGTCTGGAGATGAGGGTTCAATTTTCCTTTTTATGTTTCTGGCTGTTCAGGACTCTTTACCCTTCCAAATAAATTTAATGATCATGTTTTCAATTTTTTCTTTAATGGTGGTGGAATTTTTTATTGGGATTGCATTAAACCTGTATATCAATTTGAGTAGAATTGAAATCTTAATGATATTTAGTCTTCCAGTCCATGACTATGGAATGTTCTTCCAGTTATTTAGGGCTTTTGTGATTTGTTTTAACATTGAGTAGCAGTTTTCGGAATACAAGTGGTATACATCATTGGTTAAGTTTATTCCTGACTATTTGAGTTTTATCTGTCATATTTTATTTTCACAACTCTTTTGACACGTTTAGTTACTTTTATTGATCTAATCTTCATTTCTAGACTCTCTCCCAGGCCCCCGTCTCCTGTCTTTTCTTTTCAGGCTCTAGCACACCCTTTAGTATTTCCTGAAATTCTGGTCTCTTGCTTAGAAATTCTCTCAGTTTGTTTATTTGTGAATATTCTAATTTTGCCCTCATTTTTGAAAGACAGTCTTGCTGGATATAAGATTCTTGGCTGAAGTTTTTCTCTTGTATATCTTTATATATATAGTATCTTATTCCTACAATCATTAGATTATACTTTGTTATTTTTACTTTATGACTACAGTTTTTAATTATCTATTTAGTTTTTTTTTTCTTCTTTATTTTCTTTTAAATGTTACATTAAAAAAATACGGGGTCCCCATATAACCCCCACCCCACCAACCCCACCCCTCCCACATCAACAAACTCTTCCATCATTGTGGCACATCCACTGCACCCAGCCAATACATTCTGGAGCACCGCTGCTGCACAAGGACAGTGGCCCACATTGTAGTACACACTTTTTCCCAGTCCACCCAGTAGGCCACGACAGGACACATAACGTCCAGCATCCATCCCAGCAGCACCACCTAGGAAAACTCCAAATCCTGAAAATGCCCCCAAACCATATCTCTTCTTCCCTCTCCCGACAATCAGCAGCCACCGTGGCCACCCTCTCCACATCATTACTACAATTTCTTCCCTTACTAATCACAATAGTTCCCCAGCAGAATACCAGTAAGTCCACTCTAATCCATACTCTATTCCTCTGACTTGTGGCCCTGGGATGGCTATGTCCAGTCCCCCTCTACATCAAGAGGGGGTTTAGATTCCACATGGATGATGGATGCAATTCTCCTGCTGGAAGCTGTAGGCACTCTTGGCTCCCTGGTGTGGTGGTTGACCCTCTTCACCTCCCTGTCAGCTGGCCAGGGTAAGTCCAACAAACCAGAGGGTAGGAGCTGCATGTCTGCTGAGGCCCAGGGCCCGGCCATCACATGGGTATTCCAGAGATTCAGGTCTCCTGAGTATACACCAACTCAAACTCCAACCACAGGTCCAGTAAAAGTAACAGAAGAAGCATGTGTAGAAAGGTCATATCTGAGTCCAACTCCATCACACCCAGATACATAAACTCCAAAGTAGGGCCAACTGATATGGCCCTGAACTCCAGAGCCATCTGCCTTGACCATAGAACCTGTGCATTGCTGCAGCCCTCAGGCTAACCAGCACTTGGGTTTCCATCCACCTTGGCTGTCTCTAGTACCCTGCTGAGGCATGCATAAGCATCACCCCCTGATGACCTCCTGACTCTATTTTGGAGACTCTTAGCCATATAAACTCATTTGTTCTTTCCATTTCCCCCTTTTTTATCCAAAGTCAAAAAGCAGTTTTTAACACCTGATATTACATGTAGGCGGAGATATTCTGGCAGTCTGGGTTGACCTTTTTGTTCATAGCCTTTTTGTAATTACATCATCAGCTGGTCCTTGGTAGTAATCCCCCAGTGCCAGGGAGGCTCATGCCTGGGAGTCATGTCCCACGCTGGTGGGAAGGCAATACATCTACATGCTGAGTTTGGCTTAGAGAGTGGCCACATTTGAGCAAAATGGAGGTTCTCAGGAGGTAACTCTTAGGCCTACTACAGGCCTAGTTCATATTTCAGGCACACAGGCTCATAATTGGAACCATCAGTATCAAGGGCTAATCGTTGGACCATCCACCTTTATTGGTCTTTGCCATTGCACTTGGGGGATTGTTGTTGTTCCATTGGGGAGTGTGATAGACGTCCCCTGGTCAGGAATTCAGCACTCTCTTATCTGTTGTTTCCAACTGAAACCACTATGAAAATATCCAAAACTTTCTATTTACCCTGTGTACATTCCCTGGAGAAATCCCTCCCAACTCTGTGCCCCCAGTAATGACATCCCACACAAGTGCTCCTCCCCTGCCATAGATGAACTTCTCTGTATTCCAAAACTTCTTCAAAATGAAGCCCAATATATTGCCAGGTTCAATTAATAGAAAAGTGGAATATCGTGATGGGTTTAAAGGTTAGATATAGAATACATAGAAATTTAGGAAAATTCAATAAAGGAAGAATAAATTGGGTATCAAAGAAATGAAAAAATGAAAAAGCTTTGTTTTTGACATTTTGCCTTCCATCACTATTACAGGTGTTGCTCTGTATGCACAGTGGCAAGGCAATTTCTTCCATTTCTTCCTTAGTATCTACCTCCTTTCTTTCTTTCTTTTTCCTGATTATTAAATTTCTCTTGACATAAGTTTTAGGTCACAGTAATTCACATATACAATATATGGTACTCCCACATATCCAGCATCAAACCCTTTGTCCTTTCCCCAACAGTGATCTTTTTACATGTTCATATTATATTTGCTGCAGCTAATGTACAGATATTGAAATAATATCTTTCAAACATGGTTTCATTTGGGTTTATATCATGTTTTATATTTTAGACTATACAATTTTCTAATTTTTAGTTATCTTATGTTTTACATTATGTTTTACATTTTAGCCTATAGACTTTTTTACATTTTTGGTGTAATTTAACATGTCCTATTTCCATCATGGCATGATATTGTGGAACACTTTCATTGCCCCGCAGTTACCCTGATTCCATGTATTCAACACCTCTTTCCCCCTCCCCTCAGGGCCCAACCTGACAATCAATCTTCATTACTTGAGGGACCATATTCAGAGATACTTGCAAAAATGTTGAGGGCTTGACATACTTGACTGCCCTAACCTATTGGGAGCCACTGATTCTCTCAAGAGGTACAATTCCCTTTGTTTGAGAACATCAGTCCTCCCCAGGATATGGGTATACCTTCATTCTCATTGTATGGGTCTCCACCCAATGATACAATCCACTATGACAAAATGAGCACTCACACACTGTCCAGAAGCTTGCCCTGTGTCAAAGCCCCGCCCTTAAGCATCCCAACCAGGCAACCTTCCTCATTACATTCTCTAAAGAGTTTTCTCTGCACCACAGTTTCAACCACATGCCTGACAATCTCCCATGATCAAATGTTCCCTTCACCCTCTCCCCAATTTCGTGGGCAATCTGACCCATTCTCTCATTCCTAGCACCCCTGACGCTCATGCAGCCCCACCCAAAGTTATCCCTATGCCCCCATTTTATCCCTTCCTTGTACAAATCATAGATTTCACCTAATTAGCTGTCAGCTCACAACCTTCCTTTACCCTCCAACTACCTTAAAGTTTATCATCCAGTCTCTAGCTCACTGAGGCAGCTTGGTTTACTTATTTTGTATCAGAGAGGTCATGTGGTATTTGTCCTTCAATGCCTGGGTTGCTTCACTCAACATAAGGTTCTCAAGATTCATCCATGTTATCATGTGTGTTTGTACTGTATTTGTTCTTATAGCTGAGTAGTATTCCATTATATGTATATATCACATTTTATTTATCCATTCATCTGGTGATGGGCATTTGTGTTGATTCCAGCTTTTGGCAATAGTGAATAGTGCTGCTATGAACATTAGTGTGCATATATCAGATTGTGTCCTTGTTTTCAGATCTTCTGGGTATATAACCAGGAGTGGAATTGCTGGGTCATATGGCAAATCTATAGCTATTTTTTTGAGAAACCACCAAGCTGTCCTCCAGAATAGCTGGACCCTTTTGCATTCCCACCAGCAGTGGATGAGTGTTCCAATTCCTCCACATCCTTTCCAACAATTGTAGACTTCTGATTTTTTGATAGCTGCCAGTCTTCTGGGAGTAATATCGTATCTCACTGTTGTTTTGATTTTTATTTCCCTAATAGCTAGGGATTTTGAGCACTTTTTCATGCATTTTTTAGCCATTTGTATATCATCTTTGAAGAAGTGTCTGTTCAAATCTTTTTTCCATTTTTTAAATGGGCTGTTTGTCTTTTCACTTACAAGATATAGGAGTTCTTTATATATGCAAGATATAAGTTTCCTATCAGATATATGGTTACCAAATATTTTCTCCCATTGTGTAAGCTCTCTTTTCACTTTCCTGATAAACTCCTTTCAGGTGCAGAAGGCCTTAATTTTGAGGAAGTCCCATTTATCTATTTGTTCTTTTGCTGCTTGTGCTTTTCGTGTGAAATTCATGAAGCTCTTTCCTATTACAAGGTCTCCTATATACTTCCCTACTTTGCTTTCCAAGGTCTTTATGGTCTTGGGTCTTATATTTAGGCCTTTGATCCACCTTGAGTTGATTTTTGTATAAGGTGTGAGTTGGTAATCCTCTTTCATCTTTTACATATGGATATCCAGTTCTCCAGGCACCATTTGTTGAAGAGGCCATTCTCTCCCAGTTGAGAGGGTTTGGTGGCCTTGTCAAATACCATATGACTGTATATATGAGGATCTATATCAGAACTCTCAATTCGGTTCCATTGGTCAATTTGTCTATACTTGTGCCAATACCATGCTGTTTTCACTACTGTAGCTTTGTAGTATGTTTTGAAGTCAGGTAGTGTGATTCCTCCAATTTCCTTTTTCTTTTTCAGTATGTCTTTGGCTATTCGGGGTCTCCTTCCTTTCCAAATAAATATCATAGTTAGTTTCTTTCATTCATTAAAGAATGATGTGTTGATTTTTATTGGGATTGCATTGAATCTGTAGATCAGTTTTGGTAGGATAGATATCTTATTAATATTTAGTCTTCCTATCCATGATCAGGGACTATTCTTCCATTTATTTAGGTCTTCTTTGATTTCCTTGAACAGTGTTGTGAAGTTTTCTGTGAATAAGTCTTTTACCTCTTTAGTTAAATTTATTCCTAGGTGTTTGATATTTTTATTTACTATTGTGAATGGTATTTGATTCCTGATTTCCTCCTCAGATTGCTCATTATTGGTGTACAGAAATTCTACTGATTTTTGTGCATTTATCTTGTAACCTGTGACTTTACTGAACTCATTTATAAGTTCCAGAAGCTTTTTGTAGACTTCTCAGGGTTTTCTATGTATAGGATCATATCATCTGCAAATAATGAAATTTTGACTTTTTTCCAATTTGGATGCCTTTTATGCCTGGTTCTCGCCTCAGTGCTCAAGCAAGTACTTCCAAGACTGTTAAATAGGAAGGGTGATAGTGGGCATCCTTGTCTTGTTCCTGATCTTAGAGGGAAATATTTTAGGATTTCACCATTGTAAATGATGTTAGTTGTGGATTTTTCATATATACTCTTTATCATGTTCAGAAAGTTTCCTTCTATTCTGATCTTTCGCAGTGGTTTTATCAAGCCAGGGAGCAGTATTTTGTCAAATGCTTTTTCTGTATCTGTAGATATGATCATATGATTTTTTTCCTTCAATCAGTTTATCTGGTGTATTACATTAATTGATTTTCTTATGTTGAACCAGCCTTGCATGCCAGGAATGAACCCCACTTTGTCATTGTGTATAATTTGTTTAATGTGTTGTTGAATACAGTTAGCAAGTATTTTGTTGAGGATTTTCACATCAAGATGCGTTAGAGAGATTGGTCTGTAATTTTCTTTTCTTGTGGTGCCTTTGTTTGGCTTTGGTACTAGAGTAATGTTGGCATCATTGAATGAGTTAGTCAATGTTTCTTCTGTTTCAATTTTTTTAAAGAGTTTAAGCAAGATTGTTGTTATATCTTTCTGGAATCTTTTGTAGAATTCACCTGTGAAGCCATCTGTCCCACAGCTCTTTTTTTTTTTTTGGGGGGGGAGGTTTTTAATGACTGATTCCCTTTAGTTGGATTGCTTTGTTGAGATTGTCAAGTTCTTCGTTTGTCAATGTAGGCTGCGTATGTGTTTCTAAGAATTTGTCCATTTCCTCTAAATTGTCATTTTTGTTGGAATACAGTTTTTCAAAGTATCCTCTTATGAAAGTCTTTATTTCTGTAGGGTCAGTGGTGATATCTCCTTTCTCATTTCTTATTTTATGTATTTCCACCTTCTCTCTCTCTCTCTTTTTTTTTTTGTTAATCTAGCTAAGGGATTGTCAATTTTTTGATTTTCTTAAAGAGCCAGCTCTCGGTTTTGTTTATTTTTTCAAGTGCTTTCTTATTTTCTATTTCATTTAGTTCTGCTATGATCTTTGTTCTTTCTTTCTTTCTTCTTCCTTTGGGGTTAGTTTGTGGATTTTTAACTAATTCCTGCAAGTGTGCATTTAATTCTTCAACTTTAGCTCTTCTTTTCTGATGTATGGATTTATGGCTATAAATTTCCCTCTCAGCACTGCTTTGGCTGCATCCCATAAATTTAGATATGTTGTGTTATCATTTTCATTAGTTTCAAGGTAGTTATTAATTTCTTTTGAGATTTCATCCTTAACTCACTGTTTTTCTAAGTGTATGTTGTTTAACCTCTAAATCTTGTTGCCAAATTTGGGTCTCTGGTCCTTGCAGATTTCCAGCTTCATTCCACTGTGGTCAGAGAAATTATTTTGTATGATTTCCATCTTTCTGAATTCATTGAGACTTTTCTGTGGCCTAACATGTCATCTATCTTAGAGAATGGTCCATGTGCACTTGAGAAGAATGTATATCCTGCTGTATGTGGGTGTAATGTTCTGTATATGTCTATTAGGTCCAGCTTCTCTAATACATTTTTCAAAGTCTTTGTTTCTTTATTGGTTTTCTTCTGAGATGTTCTGTCCAAAGTTGATAGTGGTGTATTAAAGTCCCCCACTATAATTGTAGATGCATCTATTCCTTCACTTAGTTTTTCCAGTGTTTGCCTCATGTATGTGGAGGCAACCTTGTTAGAAGCATAAATGTTTATGACTGTTCTTTCTTCTTGAAAGATTATCCCTTTCACTAATATGTAGTGTCCATCTTTGTCTCTCACAATTGTTTTGCACGTAAAGTCTATTTTATCTGATATTAATATAGCTACTCCTGCTCTTTTTTGGTTATTGTTTGCTTGTAAGATTGTTTTCAGCCATTTGCTTTCAACCTCCTTGAATCCCTGGGTCTAAGATGTGTCTCTTGCAGACACATCTTATCTAATCTTCCAGTCTGAGTCTCTTAACAGGTGAGTTTAATCCATTGATATTCAGTGTTATTACTTTCAAGGAATTACTTATATTAGCCATATTTTCTTTGGATTTGTGTTTGTCATATTCTGTTTGATTTTATTTTTCTGTTTTTGTCTTTTCAGTTGCTCTTACACTCTCTTCCCTTTCTGTCTCTCTTGTTTTTTCCTTTTTTCCTGCAGAACTCCCTTTAGTATTTCTTGAATTGCAGGATTCTTGTTGGCATACTCTCTCAGTTTCTGTATCTGTGAATATTTTAAACTCTCCATCATTTTTGAATGCTAACTTTGCTGGATAGAGTGTTCTCGGATGGAAATTTTTTTCTTTTAGTATCTTGACTATATCATACCACTGTCTTGCCTCCATGGTTTCAGATGAGAAATCAGCACTTAATCTTATGGAGTCTCCTTTGTGTGTGATGGTTCTCTTTTCTCTTGCTGGTTTTAGTATTTTCTCTTTGTCTTGAGCGTTGGATAACTTGACAAGTATATGGCCTGTTGGGATTTATGCTGTTTGGGGTGTGTTGTGCTTCCTGGACATGTACATACATCTCCCTCAATGGGTTTGGGAAGTTTTCAGCCATTATTTCCTCCAACACCCGTTCTGTCCCCTTTGCCTACTCTGCTCCTTCTGGCACGCCTATAATATGTATGTTTGCATGTTTTGCATGGTCATTCAGGTCCCTAAGCCCCTACTGTTTTTTTTCTATCTTTTTATCGACCAGTTCCACTATCTGTTTGATTTCAGATGTACTGTCTTCCACATCTCTTAATCTATCCTCTGCCTCTTCTAGTCTGCTGTTATTTGCTGAGAGTGTATTTTTGATTTCTTTAATTATGTTGTTCATCAACATCATATCCGTTATATTTTTGCGTATGATGGCAATTTCTTCTGTATTCTCTCCAATCGTTTTCTTCATATTCTTTTTTTTAAAAGATTTATTTATTTATTTAATTCCGTCCCCCCTCCCCCAGTTGTCTGTTCTCTGTGTCTATTTGCTGTGTCTTGTTTCTTTGTCCACTTCTGTTGTCATCAGCGGCACGGGAAGTGTGGGCGGCGCCATTCCTGGGCAGGCTGCACTTTCTTTGACACTGGGCGGCTCTCCTTACGGGTGCACTCCTTGCGCGTGGGGCTCCCCTATGCGGGGACACCCCTGCGTGGCAGGGCACTCCTTGCGCGCATCAGCACTACGCATGGGCCAGCTGCACACGGGTCAAGGAGGCCCGGGGTTTGAACCGCAGACCTCCCATATGGTAGACGGACGCCCTGACCACTGGGCCAAGTCCGTTTCCCTCTTCATATTCTTAATTTCTTCCTTCACCTCATCAAATTGGTCCCTAGTATATGTTTTGAGATCTTTAATTATTTGTTTGATGTTCTGTTCCTCTTCCTGGTTTTTAGTTGGTTCATTGGATTGGAGCATGTTTTCCTGATTAATGGTTTGGTTTGTAGTTTTTTGTTGCTGTCTGGTCATCATTTTATCTTGATGGATTTAGTCAGTTGCTTAGTTTCTTTGTCTAGTTTGTACTTTAATTAGTTGTTGTTTTTCATGAATGTTAAGTCTTCTCTTTGTCCCTTTGTTCTTCTTATTGTATTTACTTGTTTTTGGCTAAGTTCACTTAAAGAAAAATCTTAGGGCCAGAGAAAGCAAAAGGAGTAGGAAAAGAAAATGAATAACATTAGTGTTGATAGTAAATATGAACATAGGAACCATGTGAGATATAGGAGAATGGATATTAGACTCACGTAAGGTATGTAGATTTATAATAGTAAGAAAAGTAGAGTACGTAAAAATAGGAATATGGGAAGAAATACAGTGTGAATTAAAAGGCCTTTGTGTTCAGGAGAGAGGGAAAGAGAAAAGAGAGGACAATAATATAAAGAGTGAATATAGGGAGAGGGGGCAAGATGGCGGCTGAGTGAACATCCCTGTTAGGGTCTTCTGCAGGGAATCAGCTGGGCGGCGTTGGAGACTCTTTGGGACCGGATTGTTTCGGGATTTTTGCTGGTCCGGAGGTGTCTGGACATCGATTTGGAGGGAAGGTAACAGAGAGGATCCGTCTGTGAAATATACACGGAGATCCCAGCTACCTGTAGAGGATTCCCTCCTTGGGTAGGCGGAGCCGAGGCATCTAGTGCCGCGTGGTGGGGCTGAGCCAGGCGGGGCCACAGCGGCAGACGCCGGAGCCGGGCCGGGCTGCGGTGGCCGTGAGTGGGGCCGGTCGGGACCAAGCCTGGCCCCAGCGGCGTGCGGAGCCGGGCGGGGCCGGTTCAGGCCGCAGCGGTGGGCAGCGGATGCCGGAGCCAGGCGGGGCCGCTGTAGCGAGCGTAGCTGGGCGTAGCCGGGCCGGGCTGTGGTGGCGTACGGAGCCGGGCGGGGCCGGTCCAGGCCGCGGCGGCGGGAGGCGGACGCCGGAGCCGGGCTGGACCGCTGTAGCGAGCGGAGCCGGGCGGAGCCGGGCCAGACCGCGGCGGCGTACGGAGCCAGGCGGGGCCGGTCCAGGCCACGGCGGTGGGAGGCGGACGCCGGAGCTGGGCCGGGCCGCTGCAGCGAGCGGAGCCGGGCGGAGCCAGTCCAGACCGTGGTGGCCCGGCATACGGAGCCGGATGGAGCTGGGCCGGGCCGCGCGGCGTACGGAGCCGGACGGAGCCGGTCCAGGCCTCGGCGGCGGGTGGCGGTGGGCAGAGCCGGGCCGGGCCACGGGGGGCGTACGGAGCCGGGTGGAGCCGGTCCAGGCCTTAGCGGCGGGCAGCGGCGGGTGGAGCCGGGCCTGCGGAGGGGTTTCTGTTCTTTGTGTTTTTTTTTGTTTTTTTTTTTAATTTATTTTACTTTATTTTTTTTGGAGCCTCTGCAGTACTGGGGAGTTCGTGGGCCCTGGGCGGCCTATTGGGGGTTTGTGGGAAGGGAGGTGCTTGCAGACCCATTTGGGCAGACAGACGGGGGTTTTAGGGCAAAGCGGGGGGAAGTTGTGATTGCGGACACAAACAATAGCGTTTCCGCCTAGAGCCACGCCCCCACCCCCCCCACCCCTGCTGCGGAACTACAGCAGTCTCAGAGTGATAGCAACAAAGAGATGCTACCAGGGTCTCACAGGGTGCCAGAAGTTTGGAACCTGATTAGGGGAATATTTTGTGAAGCGTGGGAATTTCGGGTTTGGACTCTGCTATTAGCGTTTCTGGCTGGAGCCCCTCCCCCGGACCTGGATATTTGATCTGAGTCATTAAATTGGCTGCAGCCTAGAGGAGCCCCCAGGTGGATGTTCCTGGGGACCACAGGGTGGGAGGGTTCCTGAACTCAATTGGTGATATATCCACACAATAGACCCTAGTGAGTGAACTGTAGGACACAGAACACAGGATAGAGCTTGTGGATGAGACCTCACCCATAGGGCTGGCACCCAGCTGCGGGGATCCCTGAAGGTTGTGATGCACTGTGGTGCTCCCAGGATTCCCGTTAACTGGACTTGAGGTTGCCAGGTCTGAGTTCCCTGGACTCTGGCGGCCCACACGCCAGAGACTCACACCTCTTGAGGCCTTAATACCTCAGACTGTCCATCCCTGAATCCACCACGCCCTGAGGTTCATCTGAGGCCCTTGAATATCCTAGCCCTCAAAGTTTGCGTTTTTTCTTCTTTATTTTATTTTGTTTTGCTTTTATTTTTATTCTATTTCTATTTTTTTTATTCAAGTTTTTTAATGTTCTGATTCCTGGCATTGCATTATCCCCTAGTATTTTCTCCCAGCGTATCCCCCAAAGTCTCTTTTTCCTTTTTTTTTTTTTTAAATCCTCTCTTTCTTGTCCCCGATCATCTTCTTATTCTATTTTATCTTAACAATACAATAGGTCCTGCAGGAAACACCTCACATTTACTGGGTTTCCTCATCTTCCACTGCCTCATTTCTCTGTGAATAGATTTAGGCTATCTACACTAACCCCTTTCCCCTACAACTTGATATCCTCCACCATCTGCTATCTCTCCTACATTCCAACTCCCTTTCTTTGATCCACTAATCGTCTAACTCTTAATTTCTAATACCTTTGTTTAGTTTTCCATCTGGTATCTGCCCTTGAAATGATTACCTTTCTTTTGTCTTTCCCTCTCTCACAAAAACAATAGCTTCTTAGTACGTACCATATTCCTCCCATATTCAGTCATCTACCTTATTATAGGTACTTTCCTACTACTATAACTCTACACAATTTACATGATCTAACCTCCATCCTCCCAGAACTCATATTGATGCTTTGTTAACATATATCACAAATACTAATTTACACTTTTTCCTTCCTTACACAATTGCCTTTCCCCAGCACTAATACTTTCCTTTAAAGTGAACTTAACTGGCAATAAGAAATTTGAATAGGAAGAACAAAGTGACAAAGAGAAGATATAATGCTTATGCAAAAAAAAAACCAATTAATTAATCACGAAGACTAGACAAAGAAGCTACGGATCCGATTAAACGCGTCAAGGAACAATGATGACAAGACAGCAACAAAAATCTACAAACCAAACCAGTAATCAGGAAAACATGACTGAATCCAATCAACAAACTAAAAATCAGGAAGGGGAGCAGAACTTCGCACAAGCAATGAAAGATCTCAAAACATTTATCACTGACAAATTTGATGAAGTAATGAAAGAGGTTAACAACATGAAGACAACACTAGGAGGGGAAATTGCAGACATGCGCAAAAAAATAACAGATATGATGGAAATGAACACCACAATTCAAGAAATCAAAAATACACTTGCAGCAAATATCAGCAGACTAGAAGAGGCAGAGCAGAGAATTAGTGATGTGGAAGACAGTGCATTGGAAATCAAACAGATAGTAGAAGTGGTCAATAAAAAGGTAGAAAAAATCCAGATAGGACTTAGGGACCTGAATGATAATGCAAAACACTCAAACATACGTATTATAGGCATTCCAGAAGGAGAAGAGAAGGGAAAGGGGTCAGAAGGAGTGTTGCAGGAAATAATGACTGAAAACTTCCCAAATCTACTGAAAGAGACAGATGTACATATCCAAGAAGCACAATGCACTCCACTGGTCATAAACCCCAACAGGCCCACCCCAAGACATATACTTGTCAAATTATCCAATGCTCAAGACAAAGAGAAAATTCTAAAAGCAGCAAGAGAAAAGAAAACCATCACATACAAGGGAAACTCCATAGGATTAAGTGCTGATTTCTCATCTGAAACCATGGAAGCAAGAAGGCAGTGGTATGATATAGTCAAGGTACTAAAGGAAAAAAATTTCCAACCAAGAATACTCTATCCAGCTAAACTAGCATTCACAAATGATGGGGAGTTCAAAATATTCACAGATAAACAGAAACTGAAAGAGTATATCAACAAGAAACCTCCTCTTCAAGAAATTCTAAAGGGAGTTCTGCAGGAAGAAAGGAAAAAACAGGACAGTCAGAGATGGAGGAGAGTGTAAGAGCAACAAAAAGACAAAAATAGAAGGGGAAAATATAATAATACAAACAAAATATAACAAACACAAATCCAACCAAAATATGGCTACCAGAAATTATTCTCTGAACGTAATAACACTGAATGTCAATGGATTAAACTCACCTATCAAAAGATTCAGACTGGAACACTGGATAAGGAAATATGACCCATCCATATGCTGTCTACAAGAGACACATCTTAGACCCAGAGACGCATGGAGATTGAAAGTGAATGGCTGGAAAACAATCATACAAGCAAACAACAACCAAAAAAAGGCAGGAGTAGCTATATTAATATCGGACAAAATAGACTTTAAATGTGAAACAATTGTGAGAGACAAAGAAGGATACTACATTTTAGTGAAAGCGACAATCTGTCAAGAAGACCGAACGATCATAAATATTTATGCTCCTAACAAGGGTGCCTCTAAATACGTGAGACAAACGCTGGAAAAACTAAGTGAAAAAAATAGATGCATCTACAATTATAGTGGGGGACTTTAATACACCACTATCAACTCTGGACAGAACATCTCAAAAGAGAATCACTAAGGAAACAAAACATTTGAACAGTATATTAGAAGAGCTGGATCTAATAGACATATATAGATCATTACACCCAAACACAGCAGGATATACATTTTTCTCAAGTGCACATGGAATATTCTCCAAGATAGACCATATGCTAGGCCACAAAGAAAGGCTTAACGAATTCAGAAAGATCGAAATCATACAAAACAATATCTCTGACCACAGTGGAGTGAAGCTGGAAATTTGCAAGGGACGGAGGCCCAGACTTCACACCACAATTTGGCAATTAAACAGCACACTCTTAGAAAAACAGTGGGTCAATGAGGAAATCTCAAAAGAAATCAATAACTACCTTGAAACAAATGATAATGATAACACAACATAACAAAATTCATGGGACACAGCAAAAGCAGTACTGAGAGGGAAATTTATAGCCATAAATTCACATATCAAAAAAGAAGAAAGAGCAAAAATTGAAGAACTAACTGCTCTTTTGACGGAATTAGAAAAACAACAACAAATAACCCAACAGGAAGAAGAAGGAAGGAAATAAGAAAGATAAGAGCAGAACTAAATGAAATAGAAAATAAGAAAGCACTTGAAAAAATAAACAAGACCAAGAGCTGGTTTTTTGAGAAGATCAACAAAATAGACAAACCTTTAGCAAGACTATCAAAGAAAAAAAGAGAAAAGATGCAAATACACAAAATAAGAAATGAGAAAGGCGATATCACCACTGACCCCACAGAAATAAAGACTATCATAAGAGGATACTTTGAAAAACTATATTCCAACAAAAATGACAATTTAGAGGAAATGGACAAATTCCTAGAAACACATAAGCAGCCCATATTGACGAAAGAAGAAATTGATGATCTTAACAAACCAATCACAAGCAAAGAGATAGAATCAGTCATTAAAAATCTCCCAACTAAGAAGAGCCCAGGGCCAGACGGCTTCACAGGTGAATTCTACAAAACATTCCGGAATGAACTAACACCAATCCTGTTGAAACTATTCCAAAAAATCGAAACAGAAGGAACATTGCTGAACTCCTTCTATGAGGACAACATTATCCTAGTACCAAAGCCAAACAAAGACACCACAAGAAAGGAAAATTGCAGACCAATTTCTCTAATGAACCTAGATGCAAAAATACTTAACAAAATACTTGCTAATCGTATTCAACAACACATTAAACGAATTATACACCATGACCAAGTGGGATTTATTCCAGGTATGCAAGGATGGTTCAACATAAGAAAATCAATCAATGTGATACACCATATAAACAGATTGAAGGAAAAAAATCACATGATTATATCTATAGATGCAGAAAAGGCATTTGACAAAATACAGCACCCCTTCTTGATAAAAACACTCCAAAAGATTGGAATACAAGGAAACTTTTTGAACATGATAAAGAGTATATATGAAAAACCTACAGCCAACATTGTTTACAATGGAGAAATCTTGAAATCCTTCCCTCTAAACTCAGGAACAAGACAAGGATGCCCATTGTCTCTGCTCCTATTTAACATTGTCTTGGAAGTACTTGCTCGAGCACTGAGGCAAGAACCAGATATAAAAGGCATTCAAATTGGAAGGGAAGAAGTCAAAATTTCATTATTTGCAGATGACATGATCCTATACATAGAAAACCCTGAGAGATCTACAACAAAGTTTCTAGAACTCATAAATGAGTTCAGCAAAGTCGCTGGTTATAAGATCAATGCGCAAAAATCAGTAGCATTTCTCTACATCAATAATGAGCAAGATCAGGAGGAAATCAAGAACAAATACCATTCACAATAGTAAATAAAAAAATCAAATACTTAGGAATAAATTTAACTAAAGAGGTAAAAAACCTATACACCAAGAACTATACAAGACTGTTCAAGGAAATCAAAGAAGACCTAAATAAATGGAAGAATATTCCCTGTTCATGGATAGGAAGACTGAATATTATTAAGATGTCTATCCTACCAAAACTGATATACACATTCAATGCAATCCCAATAAAAATCAACACAGCCTTCTTTAAGGAACTAGAAAAACTAACTATGAAATTTATTTGGAAAGGAAAGAGGCCCCGAATAGCCAAAGACGTACTGAAAAAGAAAAACGAAATAGGAGGAATCACACTTCCTGAGTTCAAAACATACTACAAAGCTACAGTAGTGAAAACAGCATGGTATTGGCATAAGGAGAGACACACAGACCAATGGAATCGATTTGAAAGTTCAGATATAGAACCTCATGTATATAGCCATATAATATTCGATAAAGCCATCAAACCCTCACAACTGGGAGAGAATGGCCTATTCAACAAATGGTGCCTGGAGAACTGGATAGCCATATGTAGAAGAATGAAAGAGGATTACCATCTCACACCTTATACAAAGATCAACTCAAGATGGATCAAAGACCTAAATATAAGAGCCAAGACCATAAAGATCTTGGAAAGCAGTGTAGGGAAACATCTACAGGACCTTGTAATAGGAAATGGCTTCATGAATATCACACCAAAAGCACGAGCAGCAAAAGAACAAATAGATAAATGGGACTTCCTCAAAATTAAAGCCTTCTGCACCTCAAAGGATTTTGTCAAGAAAGTAAAAAGGGAACCCACTCAATGGGAGAAAATATTTGGCAACCATATATCTGATAAGAGACTTATATCTTGCATATATAAAGAACTCATATATCTTGAAAACAAAAAGATAAACAACCCATTTAAAAAATGGGAAAAAGATTTAAACAGACACTTCTCCAAAGAAGAAATACAAATGGCTAAAAAGCACATGAAAAAATGCTCCAAATCTCTAGCTATCAGGGAAATGCAAATCAAAACGACAATGAGATACCATCTTACACCCATGAGATTGGCAGCTATGAAAAAAACAGAAGAATACAAATGCTGGAGAGGATGTGAAGAAAGGGGAACACTCATCCACTGCTGGTGGGAATGCAGAAGGATCCAACCATTCTGGAGGACAGTTTGGCGGTTTCTCAAAAACCTAACCATAGATCTGCCATATGACCCAGTAATACCACTGCTGGGTATATACCCATCAGAACTGAAAACAAGGACACAAACCGATATATGTACACCAATGTTCATAGCAGCATTGTTCACTATCGCCAAAAGTTGGAATCAATCCAAATGCCCATCAACAAACGAGTGGATCAATAAAATGTGGTATATACACACAATCGAATACTACTCGGCTGTAAGAACAAATACACTACAATCACACGTGATAACATGGATGAATCTAGAGAATCTTATGTTGAGTGAAGCAACCCAGGCATTGAAGGACAAATACTACATGACCTCAATGATATGAAATAAGCAAACTGCCTCAAAGAGCTAGAGTCTGGAAAAGAGGCTTACAGGAAATCGGGGGGTGGAGGAAGGATGTGAGTTAACGTCTGCAGGGGTGGAATCTGTGATGAGCTGGCGTTAAGTATGAGCAAAAAGAAGGGACAAAATGGGGGCAAGGGGTTGCCTTTGGGTGGGGTTTTGTGGGTTTGAGGGGGGCTGGGGATGGGAAGCGGGGTAATATTGTCCAAAAATTCGGGGGAGGGAGGGGCAACATACAAACATGGGAGAGTGTCAGGTGTCCGTTGAGAACAAAAAGTTGAGAAAATCGTATCAAAGTATAAGTAGGAGGGACACCTGGTTAGGATGCTCAGGGGGTATGGTCTGATGCTGGACGGACTCCGGGGGAATAGCTGAAGGCTCATTTTGCCAAGGTGGGTTGTACCATTGGGAAGAGACCCAAGAAGTGAGAGTTGGGGTGGACCCACACCCTTGGGAGGACTAATGCCATCAAATAGAGAGAACTGTATCTCTCGAAAGAAAGGATGGCTCCCAGGGCATTAGGGCAGTTGAGAAAGTCAGGCCCTGAATACTGCTGCAAGGATCTCTGAACAGGGCTTCTTGGGAAATAGAGATTGGCTGGTGTTGTGGGCCTCAAGGGGAGGGGGAAAATGGATGAGGAATGGAAGGAACCAAGGTGAATATGGGGGCAAGAGAGGAGTTCTGTGAGAGTACACCAGGATGAATATAAAATGTGTAATATTACACCAGAAACATATAGGGGACGACAGACTAATAATGTAAACCATAAGGCAAAACATAGGATAACTAAAAAATTTAGAAAACTGTACAATCTAAAGTATGGACCACATAGTAAGCACAGATGTCACCTTGTTTGAAAGCTATTGTCCCGGAAACTGTACATCAGTATCAGGAAATATGATATGAATAAGCTAAAAGATTATCGCTATGGAAGGGAAAAGGTTTTATGGTGGATCTGGGGAAGTACTGTATATTGTATATATGAATTTCGGTGATCTAAGAGTCTTGTGAAGCTGACTTTATGTTGGGATTCACTTTACAGGAAGTTTTGAATATAGAGTGGTTCAACAATGGCAGCAGAGGAATACTGATATAGGATGTTATTGACAGGATATATATGGCTGACAGGGAGTTATACAGGGCATATGCCCAGGGTATATAGTAATGTCTATATATACTCATAGTGGAAACAATTAAAAACAACAGCTGGGGCGGGTACTGGGCGCCTGGCCGGGGGGTCACAGTCATGGACCCTGGGGAGCAGCGGCAGTCCGCCAGGGGCAACGGCAAGAATCAGGAAGGAAGGAGGGCCCAACAGTGGGTTCCTAATACTAATGGCTATGCTTTTGAGCCTATACATCTGTAATAAGAACAAGGCCTAGAGTAGCACTGTGCCTGGGAGTTTCCTCCTGATAGCCTTCATGTTACTCAAATGTGGCCACTCTCACAGGCAAACTCAGCATGTAGATGCAGTGCATTCCCCCCAACGTGGGACATGACACCCGGGGATGAGCCTCCCTGGCACGGAGGGATCACTACCACATACCAGCTGAAGATGCAACTAGAAAATGACCTTGAATTAAAGGTTCAATACGGATCAGCAGAATATCCCTGTCTACATATAATAACATGACTTCAAAATGCTGTTTGACCTAATATAAGGGGGAAATGGAAAGGAGAAATGAGATTATAAGGCTATGAGTCTCTAAAAAAGAGTCTGGAGGTTGTCAGAAGGAATGCCCTTATGCACACCTGAGCAGAGTCTAAGAGACAGATAAAGTAGATACAACCCCAGGTATTGGTTCTTCTGAGGGATAAAGAGACCCACGGGTTCTATGGTCATGGCAGATGGGGTTCACTGCCATGGAAGATGGCCCTTCTTTGGAGCTGGTGTTTCTACATGATGGAATTGAACTCGGAGGGGATCTCTTCCCACAAGACTTGCATGCTACTTTATTGGAATTGTAGTTGGTGCTGGGGTTTAAGATATATTTAGGGGATTTGAATCTCTGGACTGATAATAAGACACCCAGGCCCAGAGCCTCAACAGACTTCAGCTCCTACACTTTGATTTATTGGACTGACCCCACTCAGCTAACATGGAGTTGAAGAAGGTCAACCACCACACCATGGAGCCTAGAGTGTCTACAGCTGAAAGCAGGGGGAGTGCATCCAGTGTCCATGTGGAATCTGGGCCCCCACTTGACATGGATGTGCAATGGACACAGCCAATCCAATGTCCACAGAGAAAATGTGGAATGGGTGTGGGAAGGGTAGCCATGGTGGCTGCTGGGTTAGGGGAATGGGAGCAAGAGATGAGATGTGGAGGCGTTTTCGGGACGTGGAGTTGTCCTGGGTGGTGCTTCACGGACAATTACAGGACGTTGTGGACCCCCCCAGGGCCCACTGGATGGAACGTGGGAGAGTGTGGGCTATGATGTGGACCACTGACTATGGGGTGCAGTGATGTTCAGAGATGTACTTACTGGGTGCAGTGGATGTCTCATGATGATGGGAGAGAGTATTGCTGTGGGGGGAGTGGGGGGTGGGGGCGGTGGGGTTGATTGGGACCTCGTGTTTTTTGAATGTATTTCGTAAAAATAAATAATTTTAATTAAAAAAAAGAGTGAATATAAGGCAGAAAACAGAACAAAGGTATTTGTAATAAAAAATTAAAAAAATATAGGGGCAAACAAAGCGAGGTGTAATGTAAGAAAAACAATCAATGATGGAGGGCAGATAGATGTAGAGGAAAGGGAATAGTGTTGGTGGCCAAAATCCATACACAAAGAAAAGAGTAAATGGAGGATGAGGAGATACAGCAAATGTGAACCTCTCCCTGCAGCACCTAATGCAAGAAGAAAAAGAAAGCAGAGAAAGGAAGAAAGAGGAAAAAAAGGGAGTGGGGAAGTAAGCAGGAAAAAGAAAAAGAGAAAGAAGAAAAAAGGGCCTTGGTGGGATAAAGAGGAAGGAAAAGCAAGGAAAAACCAACCAAATACTAGGGAAAGTTTCAAGCAAGGAATCCTGTTTGTAGTTAAATAAAATGCTTAGGGATCTGACATTCCCCTTTTCTCCCTTCTTCTCTTCCCTCTCTCCCAAGCAGCAGAAAAGCTGCCTGAGAGGTCTGGTAGGAGATTCAAGTGGGTCCTTGTTGAATCAGCTCCACACAGAAAACAATGACTCTTAATTTCCAGAGAGAGAGCACCCACACCTCACCAGGAACCCCAAGTATGCTATTGGAGACTTGGAAAGCAGCTCCTACAGTCCCTCTCCTTTAAGTGTGCCATGAGAGGGCTTGTTGATTTTTTTCACTCCACCTTCTCCTAGGCCAGGTTTCCTATCCCAGTGTATTTGGGTGAATTGGGCTTTCTCATCAGATTCGCCACTCCTCTCTTCCCAGACTTTCCCTAAGCCGGCTGGTATGCTCCTCCAATTGCAAGAAAAGAAAAAAAGAAAAGAAAAAAATGGGGGGAAACACCAGAAAATCGAACCCACACTAGCCCGGCCCCCCTACTGCACCCCCCACCAAATCCCTCCCATCCATGGAGTCAGCCCAAAACCAGAGGGCTTGGGCAACCCCAGACCTCTGGGAGTGCTGGACTTGGGAAAGCGAAGTTCAGGACTCTGCAGACCCAGGGCACGTAGGTCCGTGGAACACGGGCTATGGGGACTCAGGGGACATGGACCTGAGGAACACGCATCTGGGATCCACAGGGCCCAAGAACGCCACCGCACAATCGACAGACCTCAGGAAATGCCACGGCCGCCAACCCCATGGGAAGGGTTCCACCAGTCCACAGCTTCCGACCTCTATATTGGTAAGCAGCAATTCTACCTTTAGCAAGCACCACCTCTGCCACTCTCTCTTTAAATCGATGTCCACACACCCTTTGCCCTGCAATCCCCCAAGACAGCTCACTCTGGCAAGACTGCAATCCCACTCGGCCGCATCTTCCCAGGAGAGACCATAAGGTGCACTCACTCAGATGCCATCTTGCCCCGTCTCCTCTTGTAGTATCTTAAATTTATCAGACCACTCTCTTCTTGCCTCCATGGTTTCTGGTGAGAAATCAGCACTTAATTTTATTGTATATCCCTTATATTTTATGCATTGCTTTTCTCTTGCTGCTCTCAGAATTCTCTCTTTGTCTTTGGCCTTTGACATTCTGATGAGTACGTGTCTTGGAGTTGGTTTTTTTTGGATTTTTTCGGATGGGCAGGAATATCTATGTCCTTCAATAGGGTTCAGAAGTTTCCTACCATCATTTCTTTAAATATTCCTTCTGCTCCTTTTCCCTTCTCTTTTCCTTCTGGGACACCCATAATACGTATGTTTGCCTGCCTTTTGCTGTCATTTAGTTCCCTGAGACTTTGTTCAATTTTTTTCCATTCTTTTCTTCATCTCCTCTTTTGTATGTTCACTTTCAGAGGTCACTTATTCAAGCTCACCAATACATTCTTCTGCCTTCTCAAATCTTCTATTATATGATTCCAGTGTTTTTTAAATTTCATTGATTGTACCTTTCATTCCCATAAGATCTGCTATTTTTCTATGCATGCTTTCAAATTCTTCTTTGTGTTCATCCAGTGTCTTCTAAATATCTTAATCTCTTTAGCCATCTCATTGAATTTATTAAGGAGATTCGTTTGAACATCTATGATTAGTTGTCCCAACTCCTTTATGTCATCTAGAGGCTTATCTTGTTCCTTTAACTGGGTCATAGTTTCCTCTTTCTTGGCGTGGATTGTAATTTTTGATTGGTGTCTTGGCATGTGTATTACTAGAGTATTTATTATGGGTGCAGTTTTTCTCTTTAGTTTAGGGCTTTCTGTCCTTCCTCTCTTGCTGGTTGTGCAGTAGGAGCCAAGCATGCAATTGGTGCTGTAAGCTGTGGAGACTCAAGCTGCACTCATTACACTAGGGACCAATGAAGGTTCTTCCAACTTTCTCCTTTGCCACGGGTAGGGACAGAGTCACAGCTATGTGGAATAATCCACATGCAGGCCTAGACTGTAGTTGCCAAGAGAGACTGATGAAGATTCACACCCCTTTCTCCCCTGGCTGGGGTGGGGATGGAGCTGCAGGTGTGGGCAGCGATCTATGCAGTGTGGGTCCAAGATGACCACAGCTGGTAGACGTCTGATTTTCAGTCTATGTCAGCCAAAGTTCCCTGCAGTTACCTGTATAAGGAATGCCTACATTTTATTAAGTGAGAAATAAATTTCTAATGTGTTAAGCCACTGAAATGTTGGGATCTGTTTTTATTACAGCAGCTAACATTGCCCTAACTAATCTTCTATTTGAACTGTCTGATTCCAAATTTTAAGACCTGTAGTTAAATTTAAGTTGACTATTTCTTCTGGAATTTTTTGCCAGTTTTATTTTCAATTATATATTGTTGCTTTGTTGTTTGAGACATATATATTCAGAATATAAGTTTTGTTAACTTTTTGCCATGGTTTCCTTTTTTCATATCTTTTAATCTTATTTTGCTATGAAATCGATTTCATTTTTTGTGATTAATAATCCTTGTCTTACTTCTACTTGCATAAGCCATAATAGATCTTAAACCACATTTTTTTAAGCATTTATTTATTTCCCCAACTCCCCCCCAATGTTTTGTACTCACTGTCTCCTCTCTCTGTCCATTTGCTGTGTGTTCTTCTGTGTCTGCTTGTCTTCTCTAGGTGGAACTGGGAACCAATCCTGGGACCTTCTGGAGTGGGAGAGAGGCACTCAATCTTTTGTACCACAACCTTCTGGTCTGCTGCGTTTCTTATTGTCTCTCCTCTTTGTCTCTCTTTGTTGTGTCATCTTGCTGTGCCAGCTTTCTCTGTGGGTCAGCTCACCATGTGGGCCAGCTTGCCTTCACCAGGAGACCCCGGGAATCAAACCCTGGGCCTCCCATATGGTAGACAGGAGCCCAATCACTTGAGTCACATCCACTTCCCACCTTCAATCACTCTTAACTTTGATTCCATTTATATATATTTTTTATCTTGGTGAAACCAGCTCCTCCTTCTGAACCTCAGTTTACTTATTTATAAAATGTGAACCAAATATTAAAGGTTTATGTGATAGTGAAATGTAATAAAATACTTAAAAAGTCCTTGTGGGACTCTGCTGATAAATTGTCTCAGTTTTTTATTTTTTATTTTTAAAAAGATTTATTATTTATTTATTTAATTCAGCGCCCCCTCCCCCGGTTGTCTGTTCTCTGTGTCTATTTGCTGCGTCTTGTTGTCTTGTTTCTTTGTCCGCTTCTGTTGTTGTCAGCGGCACGGGAAGTGTGGGCAGCGCCATTCCTGGGCAGGCTGCACTTTCTTTCGCGCTGGGCGGCTCTCCTTACGGGCGCACTCCTTGCGCGTGGGGCTCCCCTACGCAGGGGACACTGCTGTGTGGCACGGCACTCCTTGCGTGCATCAGCACTGTACGTGGGCCAGCTCCACACGGGTCAAGGAGGCCCGGGGTTTGAACCGCGGACCTCCCATGTGGTAGATGGACGCCCTAACCACTGGGCCAAGTCCGTTTCCCCTGTCTCAGTTTTTTAAAACCTAAAATACACTAGTTTCCAAAAGCAACTCCAGTTTGTTTGGATCCCTGTGGTAATAGCTCCAGATCACTTTGTTTTGCATAGATTTTTCCCCATGCTTTTTTTTTTCTTCTCCAGAGTATGAGGGGTAAGGTTTGGAGTCATTCTTTAAGTATTTTCTTCCTGTTCTGTGGGCAGCACAGTAGTAGTATCTTTCATCTTAATGTTTAGGTAATGTAGAAGATTTGAACCCAGATTTTCTGACTCTTAATTCTAGACCTCTTTCCAGTGCAATAAAGATTTCTCATAGACAATGAGGCAATAGCTTCCCTCCTCATCTTTCACTACCACCACCATTAAAACAAGGATACAAACCCCATAACCCTTCATATTATTTGAAACATCATGAAAGGTGTGGCAGGTGGTTTGGGCCATTGAGGTTGTATCAAATTCTGGGATTTCCCCCCTTCGATTAACTTGACAATCCCTAGATATAATACCTTTCTGGAAGATTAAGAGATTGCAAAACAATGATGCAACAGAAGTTCTATGAGAGACAACCTTATAATGCTGCTGATTCATTATATAATTGTCCCAAGTCTGAATGCTGGTGGTATCAAACAATGCTTTGTTGTTCTCAGAAATGTTGAGAGAACAACTCTGGCATAACATCTTTCACTTCCCAGAGAAAATATAGCTTTCAATAAGCAATCCAATTGTGGGTTTAGGAAGAACGCATTCTGGGGACAGAGAATGAGTATTCAGTGTTGTGGTTTTGCAGTGAGATCCATAATTGCGTGTTCTCAAGGGAAGGGGTTCAAGAAGGGCATCACAGAGGGAAATTTCAACCCTTCTCTGGGGCTCAAGTATGACTATGGGAACCGGAAGAATAGGAGACGTATACAAAGGATAAAGCCAGGAAGAAAGTATCTTGCATGGTGTACTTTGAAGGGTATCAGAAAAGCTTCCCTACTCAACACACTCTCCCACCCCCAAGCCCCACCCACCTTCAACGCTGATACCAGCAATTTCACCCAGAGCATTCTTGTGGTAAGCATTGCCTTCATTAGAAAAACAATCACCCTGGCAACAGTGCACTTTAAGCACCTCGCCCCCCTCCTAGTGAAGGAGTTTCTCAGATCCCTTTTCTTCCAGACCATAGGACCAAGGCTTTGGTGGCTTTTGGTGGGGGGAGGGGTGGGCTTGGAATGCAGAGAAGTCTTGTCCGGGTCCAATTTTCCCGAGGCATTTTGGACCCAGTTGCCTTCTTGGAGCTGTGAGAAAGTTCCTTCTCCGTATATCACCTGCCCTACCAAGGTTGTAGGTTCGAGCCTTGGGTCTCAGCAGGAGCCTTGGAGGCCTTTGCAGGAGTTGTTCTTTGTGGCAGGGTTGATCGGAGGTGCTCAGTGGGCTCTGTATCTAGGAACACCCGCTGGGGTGCCAGCAGAGATATATGGGAGGGGAAGCAATGTGGTTGAGCCCCCTGGCTGGAGATCCAGAGCTGGAGCTGTGCCTCTGCAGGCTGGATGACATGCTGGCTCTTGTGGCTGCAGCTGCCTTTCCAGCCCTATCTGCTGCTGAGCCACAGAGGGAGCTTCTTGATCATGGGAAGACCAGGCTCCTTTGGTCTTCCTTGAAAGGGCTGGCCGAGGAGGAGGGGAATGTGCTAGGAAATGAAAGGCAAATGCTCACATTCGAAAGGGGAAGGGTGGAGTTCAGAAGTAGGATACAACTGACTTATGGATATTATCTCATGTATAAAAGGAAAAAAAAAACCTTTACCTGACTCATACCTGTTGGAGGGTAGAAAGGAGAAAGAATACTGTGGGGGAGATGCAGTGTTTCTCTGTCCTAGCTTCTGAGTATCAAAGGCCTGTGCGGGTCTCCTACTGGTCCCCAAGGCCTGTGCCTCCTTGGGCCATTGACTACCACAGAGGACCTGCGGCTGAATCATGAAGCAGGTAGAGCTGGGCTTTGCTGTGTCCCTCCTGACCTCTACCTGCAGCCCTCACCCTGCAGTCCCCCTGCCCCCCGCCCCCTTTCCTGTCCCTTCTCCTGTGAGTTGAATGCTTCTGGGGTTCCTCTCCCGTCTTAGGACAAAACACCTAAGGCCTCATTTACACTTCAGGGGGTGACGTCTTCAAATGGCATCCTTCTCAGAAGAATTACCTTCTTAAAGAGGATGGTGCAAGTAGTGGAGACTGACTAACCACAAGGCCTGAATCTCTAAGGGGGAACTCTCAGGACAGGGGGTTTGGTGTCAGTGTCCTTGGAAAGTAGAGGCCTGGTTTGAGGAGCCTCGAAGAACAGTCCACATTGGAATTGCCCTGCATGACACTGCAATGACAGATACAGGCCATTATATGTTTTGTCAAAACCTATAAAAGTGTACGGTGCAAAGTGTAAACCATAATGTCACTATAGACCCTAGTTAGCAGCAATGTGTCAATATGTGTTCATCAATTGTAACAAATGTACCATGCTGATGTAAGATGTTATTAACAGGGGGAAATGTGAGAGGGAAGGGGGTGGGGCATATGGGAATCCCCTCTATTTATTTTCAATGTAACTTTCCTGTAATCTAAAACTTCTCTAAAAGTAAAATTCATTATATGAAAAAAAAAAAAAAAAAAAGAAGAGCAGTCCAGGAACTACCATCCCTGGAAAAGGGGATTCTGAGCTATTTTCGAGCCCTGTGACTGCCTGTCCTGGGTCCTCTCCTGCATCCCAGAATGGACCTCTCTAGCACTTTGGCGACTGCAGCCATCCTTCCTTTCTGCCTACTCCCTTCAGTGTACACAACGATACTTTAGGCTGAGGCTGTGTTTGAATAAAATCCAAACACTCTGCCCTGCCTTAGATCAGAATTCAGACAAGCAGGAAAACTCTCCAAGCCTCACCTGTTTGTGGTTAATCTCCACCAATCACAGCTTTACACTGTAAATGCAGTTACAGAGAATTAGAGTATTCAAACGGAGGGATGAATCTCATAATCCCCCTTTCCCAGGCGCAGAACCAAAGAGCGCTGAGCAGAGAAGATGGCTTTTAATGGAGTCCGAGAGGCTCCTAAACAAACGTCAATTTAACATTAATGTGTTTAGAAAAGTCACCCAAGATTATTCCTTTTAAATCTATTTTGTAAACTGCCAGCAAGCAGGCCTCCCAGGATCATTTTTTTTTACATTAGAATTTTTTTAGGTGAAATGCACATAACATGCATTAACCATTTTATAGTGTACAATTCCGTGACATTTAGTGTATTCACAATGCTGTGCAACAACCCCCTCTCTCTTGTTTCAAATCCCAGGATCATTTTTAATTTGTCAGGTCTCGCAAATGAAAATTGCTCCTCAGAGACCCAGGCAGCCAGAAACATCCTCTCTTTTTTTCCCACTTTTTTTATTTTTTAAAAGATACTTCGATCACATAAATGTTACAGAGAATATATAGGAGATTCCCATATGCCCTACTCCCCACACCTCCCACATTTTCCCACATTAGCAACATCTTTCATTAGTGTGGTACATTCATTGCAATTGATAAACACATTTTGGAGTATTGCCACTAAGCATGGATTATAGTTTACATTGTAGTTTACACTCTTTCCCATTCGACGCTGTAGGTTATGGCCAGATATATAATGGCCTGTATCTGTCTTGTAATGTCATTCAGTAACATCCTCGTCTTGATAAGCAAGAAAGACGACTCGTAAGAAGAGAATTTTAGAGCAAGAGCTGAAAGTATTCAAGGTGAATTAAAATTAGGAGTCAGCCTGAAGAGACACATGGTTTGAAAATGGCCACTCCAACTTCCATCCGGGAGTTTGCCGTTGTCTAAGTCAGCCCCTTAAGTGCATCCCTGTGCAACCAAACAGACGTGCCCAGACCCGGGCTTCAGGCGATTGTGTGAATCAATTGCCTTCTTGTTTGGTGAAGAGAGTAAGCCATTATTTACAGTTGTCTCTCAGGAGCCCCCGGGAGATGCAAAATAATTGTAGCTCTCAGCAATGTCATTAAATTATGGTCAAGATACGCCCTGCAGTGAGAACTGAACAGAAAAGTGAGGAAGTACTTTGTTCCAATGGTTGTTTAAATTGGAAGAGCTTGCACCTTACTTGCCAGCTAAACAAAGGGGGAAAGTTAAAGGACATCTTTAAAATACATTCTTAAGGCTTGTTGGGGCAAAGGTCTTTCTTGGATTTCGGGCATCAATTCAGACTGCTGTCCCCAGAGCGGGCTGGAGGGCGTGGTTTGTAAGGAGGGGATATGGGGTGGGTGAGGGGGGTTGGGGGTTGCCGGAGCAGGAAGCCCAAGCCGTGTGAATTATGGGCTCAGTTTGTGTCTAGGAGGAAGCTGGTTTTAGAGTGGGCCTTTCTGGACACTCCAAACCTCCAAACTTTCAGAAGTTCCAGGGAGGGAGTCTCCACCTAAGCCTTTGAGAGATGGGGAGAGGGGAGAAGGTTATGGGAAAATGGAGGGGATACACATTCTGAAAGACCTGGGTGAAGCCTCTAGAGAATTCCTGCTTTTTCCTAAATCTGCTACTTGAAGTTTAAACGTGTGTGCTTTTTTTTCTTCTTCTTTCCATCATTTCTTATTTAGAAACTCGGTGGCAAATCCCTTAGCTCTGGGCTGAGAGATCAGGTTTGTCAGCTGGAAAGCACACCTGCACTGGATGATGGGGGGTGGGGCGGGGTACATTTCCTTTCATCTGAACATTTGTCTTTTATTTGCACAAATCAGGAAAAGGACTTTCTCTCAAGCCAACTGACACTCTGTGGAGGAAAGGAGGCCACTGGGGTAGAGAAAGAGAGAATACTCATCTGAGAATAAGGAAAGTTAGCTTCTAGGCCCAGCTTTCCCCGTCCTTCAGGTTATATGACTTTGGTCCAATCACTTCCCATCTTGGGGCCTTAGTTTTCTCATCTTTAATATGAGGAAATTAATCATGTTTAAAATCCCTTCTCTTTCTAGGAATCTGGGCTCTGAGGAAAAAAGCTGCCATCTTGGGTCCTATGTGTTATGCTCAGGCTCATTTTCTCCTTCTCAAGGGAAATGCTTCCAGCAGTTTAGAGCTCATACTGTTCCCCAATTTCGTTTCCATCATCCAGAATATTTTCCTTGGCAGTGAGCTCATCTTGAAGACACCAAGAAGCTGAACCTACTTTTATTCTAGTCTAACTGATTAGTGTAGTTTGATTAATCATTCTCTCAGGGCATCCCGTCAAAGCTGTGTACCTAGTAATTTTATGAGCATTTGTGATTTTATTAGGCCCTATCCTAAATGAGTTCTGGGGATAATTGGTTGTCAACAGATTTGCCACTGAGTTTCTAAGTAAGAAATGATAGAAAGAAAAAAAAAAGCACAGTTTGCTCATCTGTGAAAAGGGTGGTGAACAAATTCTCATAGGCTTTTGGTGAGAATTAAACAAGCTTACACATAGAAAGCACTAGTACAGTGCCTGAGATATAATCAGTATTCAATCGATGTAGCTTTTGTTATTATTATTTCGCAGCAGCCACCTCTGGTTGCTGTGGTGTGTGGTTACAACCACCCATTTCCTTCCCTTCATTGACTGTTTGCTGTTGGACTCTCTGCCTCCTTTCTGCCCCTCTCGATCCCTCTTCCTACCTTTTTTCCTCTTCTTCCACACCCTTCCTCCTTTCCCCCTTGTTCTTGCCCCCATCCTGCCATTCCTCATACATCCACTTTCATGGAAGTACCCTTTGTACCTACCTTGGCTGCTTTCCTGGTTAAGACTAACTAAGGATGTGACTGAAGTTAATAATAATAGCAGCTAACCCATATAACCCATGCTACGTGCTTATGCATAGTAACTCACTTCACCCTCACCATCCACTGAGGTAGCTACTATTACTTTCCCCATTATATAGATGAATCCATGAAGCAGAGAGGTTTTGTAACCGGCTCCAGGTCCTATAGCGAGTGGTGGAAATGGCATTCCAGACTGGAAAGTTTGGCTCCAGCCACTCTTAGTCAGTATGGAAGAGTGCCTCTGGGAAACACAGAGACTCAAGATTCTCAGGTCTCCACAAATAAGCCAAACAATGAGCAATACCTTTCTTGATAACTGAAGAGAGTTTGAATGCCTATGTGTCAGAGGTAGTTGAACACTGAGTTGAATTTTTGAGGGCCAAGACAGGGTGGTAGAGTAGAAAGGGGTGTGGGGAATGGGCACAAGATGGATGAAATTGCCCTTCATTCCAAACCTTTCCCAAGCAGCATTGCTCTGAGCAGGACATGGGAGCTTATTTGCAGGCACCAGCCTTTGGGGTCCTTGACTGGCAGTGGAACTTCCACTTCCCCTGAGGCCCCTTTTGTTGTCAGCTCTTGAATGGCCTAGCCCTTCCCATAGTTGCTGAGGCCAGTCTTTCTGGGGTGGCTAAGGGCTGTCTTCCCACTAGGCTTAAGTGCTTGGTTTAGTTCTCTTGCACCTCATGTGTGAAATGGGAATTTTCATACCTACCTTTTATGGTAAAGTAACTGTGAGGTCTTAAAGAAGGCAGGGTATATAATGCACAATTAATCCTATTCCTGGCTCACAGTGGGTGCTATTAGTAGGCTTCCAAAAGAATGACTGGTATCTTTCAGTTTCCTTACTGGCCCATCTTCTCTATCCCTCACCTCCATTCCCAATCTTTTGTGGAAATTGGGACAAGTCCTCCCTGGGTAACTGTGGCCGCCGCTGCGGTACCGCGGGCGGGTCACTGCCGGGGGTCGGGGCGAGCTCACAGCCGGACCGGGGCGGCAGCGGGCGGCTCAAGGCTTGGTGGGGACGCGCGGTTAGGTGGAAGAAACCACGGAGACGAGGTCTATGCGCAGGTCTGATTTATTAAGGAAGTACATGGGGTTTTATAGCCTCGTGGAGGCGGGGAGGTTGTGGGAGGGGCAGGTCCGCGGGGCAGCTGAGGATTGGCTGCAGAGGCAAGGGCGGACCTGCGGTTTAGGCCGTAAGCAGTTGATGGCAGAGGAGGTTGTTTCAGAGGTTGTGCCGGGGCGGATGCGGGATGAGGGCGGTTGGAATGAGGCGGGGAGAACAGCAACGGCTGGGAGGGGGAAGATAACAGTGGCTGGGAGGAGGGGCGGAGGGAGGCAGCAGCATAAGCTGCTGCCGAGAAGGGCCATAATACAGAGAGGTTATGAAGAACAGGCGGGTAAAGTTTAAGGAAGCGAAAAGCAGGGTGGGAGCAGGGGACAGGTAACGGCTTCCAGGGGGAAATTCCTTGCCCATCTGGGATACACTCTTTTCCACCTTCACCAGCTCCTGGGGCTAGAAATAGTAACCTTTGACTTTTCTCTTTGTTTGAGACCTTAATTCAAGTGTTTGGGATTCCCTTATGACAAGGTGTGTGAACTTGTACAAGTCATATCTCTTAAACAGGCTTCCCTGTATATTAGATAAGAAGGTTGATCTAATTTCATGGTTCATAACTTGGGGCCCCAGCAGGTTGTGGTAGGGATCTGTGCATATTTACTGGCCTAGAAAACTCAAACATCTGATGTCTCTACTGAGACAGTGCACATATCTTATTAGAAAGTATGGTGCCACCGGCTGAGCCCTGAATCTCAACAGCATTGCAATGTCTACTCTCCAGGTCATTGGGCTCACCCAGGACAACTAACAAGTAGATGATGATGGACAACGACCATCCCAAGAAACAGAGAGTGTCTGCAACTGCAAGCAAGTTAGTTCCATCCGTCTTTCCCATGGGCTCTAAGCCCCTTCTCAAGTAGAAACAGAGTGGTCATCACCATCCCCAAATCCTCAAGATTGGGGAATGAACAAAGGACTAAGGTAGACTTATTATTAGTCTATTATAGATTTGTTATTATTCTAGCAATGGAAGAACTTGCAACATTGATATAAAGGCAGTGGCCATGAGAGGGTCTGAGGGGAGGGAGAGAGAAGAATAAGTGCAACATGGGCCATTTTGGGGACATTGGAATTGTCCTGCATGACATTGCAATGATGGGTGCAGGCCATTATACAGTTTGTCATAACCTATAAAATATTGTGGGACAGAGTATAAACTATGGTGTAAACTATAGTCCATGGTTAGTAGCAATGCTTTAATATGTGTTCATCAATTGTAACGAGTGTACCACACTAATGAAGGACGTTGTTAGTGTGGGAAAGCATAGGAGGGAGAGGAGGTGAGGCATATGGAATCCCTTATAATTTTTATGCAATATTTTTTTTAAAAATTTTTTTATTTTTTATTGACTTTGTAATAATATTACATTAAAAATATATATGTGAGGTCCCATTCAACCCCACCCCCCCACCCCCCCTCTCCCCCCCCCCCAACAACACTCGTTCCCATCATCATGACACATCCATTGGATTTGGTAAGTACATCTTTGGGCACCTCTGCACCTCATATACATTGGTTCACATCATGGCCCATACTCTCCTCTATTCCATCATGTAGGCCCTGTGAGGATTTACAATGTCCGGTGATTACCTCTGAAGCACCATCCAGGGCAGCTCCATGTCCCGAAGACGCCTCCACCTCTCATCTCTTCCTGCCTTTCCCCATACCCTTTGTCCATTATGTCCACTTTTCCCAATCCAATGCCACCTCTTCTATGTGGACACTGGATTGGTTGTGTCCATTGCACCTTTATGTCAAGAGGAGGCTCAGATTCCACCTGGATGCTGGATGCAATCCTCCCATTTTCAGTTGTAATCACTCTAGGCTCCATGGTGTGGTGGTTGTCCTTCTTCAACTCCATCTTAGCTGAGTGTGGTAAGTCCAATAAATCAGATTGTAGGTGCTGGAGTCTGTTGAGGCTCAGGATCTGGCTATCACATTGTCAGTCCAGAGATTCAAATCCCCTAAATATATCTTTAACCCCAACATTAACTGCACCTCCAGCACATTAGCATGAAAGTCTTATGAAGGGAGATCCCATCTGAGTCCAGATTCATCACACATAAACACCATTTCCAAAGAGGGGCCATCTGCCCTGGTAGTTAACCCCATCGGCCATGACCATAACTCCCATGGGTCTCTTTAGCCCTCAAAGGAACCAATATCTGGGGGTTGTATCTGCTTTATCTGTCTCTCTGACTCTGCTCAGTTGTGCATGAGGGCAAACCTTCTGCCAGCCTCCAGACTCTTTTTTAGAAACTCGTAGCCATATAAACTCATTTCTCCTTTCCATTTCCCCCTTACTTTAGGTCAAACAGCATTTTAAAGTCATGGTATTTTATGTAGACATGGATATTCTGCTGATCCGCATTGAACCTTCCGTATAAGGTCATTTTCCAATTGCATCATCAGTTGGTAGTTGATAGTGGTCCCTCGTTGCCAGGGAGGCTCATCCCCGGGTGTCATGTCCCACGCTGGGGGGAAGGTTTATGCAATATTTATATAATCTAAAGCTTCTTTAAAAAGAAAAAATAAAATAAAAAAAAAAATGGGTGGCTTGGACCTATCGACTCCAGAAAAAAATGTTCTTAAACCTAATCCTTTCCCTTTTCTATGTATGTGAACCAACTATAAATAGGATCTTTTGAGGAGGTTACTTCATTTAAGGTGTGGCCCAGCTGAATCAGGATGGGTCTTAATCCTACTAGTGAAGACCTTATAGGGAAGGTCACAGAGGAAGAGAAAGATACAGAGGAAGCAGCCAGAAGCTTAGCATCAACAGAACCAGGAGAGGACTTTGCCATATGTGCATTGCCATGTGACAGAAAAGCCAAGCACCGAGGAGCACAGGCAGGCAGCCCTAGAACACCACAGTCTTCTGAAGGAAAACAACACCTTGAGTATGCCTTGATTTGAGGCTTCTCTTAGCTTCAAAACTGAGCCAATAAATTCCCCTTGTTTAAGTCAACCCATTGCTTGGTATTTGAATTAGCAGTCAGGAAACTAAAACAAAGTTACATGCATCTTTAAACATGCTAGTTACTACAGGTTTGCGGATATTTTCCCATTGGTTAATTCTTCACATTAGTTCTGTTCCGTGAGCTATTCCTTAATGATGGAGTCCTTAATTTATCTAATGATGGTGGTAAGCACCTCATTCATTCTCCAAATTCATTATCCTCCAAAAGAGTAGGAATCCGAACTGGAAGGTGATGTTGATATTGCTTTGACAGTAATTTGGTAACCCTTCAGTTATCTGATGAACTTGGGCAATGAGGAATCTAGGTTATCTGGTGAGGGGTGGGGAATTCCTCTTTATATAATAAAGTGGCTCCGGAGGAAAAGTATCTTCTCACATCCCTTTGGCCAGGGAATATCACTCTCCATTGTGCCTTAGCTCCTTTCCAAGCAAAGGCTTTCAATCCTCTAGCTAGATCAGGGGACAGCAAATAAATTCTCTCTTCTCACTTCTAGCTTTCTCCATGTCCCCCTTTCTTCTTTCTCCTCCTTATCCTCTCTATCTCTCCCACACACACATACACACTCAAAAGAGTTCCAATGACCATCCATCACTTACCCAAAAACTATTTCTGGAGACAAAATCCTAGGGTCCTTCAGGCAGATATATTCCATTTCTGTAAGTTATCCTAATTCAGATGAGCTTGATTTTTCTCTTTCTCTAGGGATTGAGGGACTTACCAGAAATCTGCACTGCATTTTCTTAAATTCTTCTTCTGACTACTTTTCTTGTTTCCCAAAGGCTACTAAAGTTACTTTTCTTCTGAGGATAGTTTTGTTGTTGCTATTGTTCTTCCTTTTGAGAATTGTTGTAAAACTTGCTTTCCTGCTTTGAAGTTCGTTTGGTCATTTTTATATTGGTTGTAATTAAGGAATTAATTTGTCAAATGATGAAAGTCAATGTAACTATAAGGAAACTTTGGAAAATAAAGAGAAGAAGAAAAGCATCTGGAATCCTATCACCATGGCACTGTTATCATTTGGCAGGAGAGTTTGTAGGGGCCTAGGCTCTGAAGTCAGGCTAAATGGGTTTGGATTCCCAGCTGTGCACTTACTCATTCTGTTAATTAATCTTTCTAATCTTCTCTTTCCTCAACTGGAAGATGGAGAATCACCTAAGGTCAGCATGAAGATCCAATGAGAAAGTGTAAAAAGCATGGCCCTGCATTTTGCATAGAATAGCTGCTCAATAAGTATTTATCGAATGAATAGTTTATTTTATCCCAGTCCATTTTCCTAAGAAAAGTCAAATCATTATAATAATGGATAAGATTTTTTAATCTTGTGTTTCTTCACTGAACCTAAGTTTCCATGGAACTCCCTAGTCTTCCTGGTCATTGTTTTTTTATTTTGTTTTGTTTTCTTAAGAGCTTATAGTATATTTAATATAAAAATAAGGAATTCTCCCAAAAATGTGTGTTAAAAATATAAAGTTTATGGACTTAATGTACAGAGAAAATTTATTTTACATTTCATTCACCCCAAAACAGCAGCTGTGGTCTCTTCCAATCATACACAATGGGAGAGTCCAATGCCAGGAAAGGCCAAATCAGTGGCTACACAGTCAGTAAGAATAAGTCTGAGTGGGTCCTGAATGCTGAATTTGAAACTGGCTTGTCATTTTGCCAGGATAACCAGTGGTTGCCAATAAGTTTTCATTAACTGTGGACCACCTGAATAAAAAGGCTTGAACCGCGTGGACAGGTCTCTTCTCCCAAGGATAACTCGGATATCTCAAATTAACCTATCACACCCTGTAACAGCTCCAACTTTGAAGGTGTTCTTTAAACACTGGTGTGCTGACATTAATGTCATCTGTTCTGATTCTAGAGACAAAATGGCTTGTTGAGAAACAAGATCATAGAACCAGGCTGTTCCATTCTTCTCTGCAAACTTCATCTTGTAAATTTCCTCAGGATGCCAGCATACTTTCATTCTAGGGGAATGAAGAACAAAATGAGCTGGCTGAATTCCTCCTAAGTCCTAAATCCTGCAGGTATGATCATCACTCATACATGCAATTTTACTGCCTTCTTTGGGACCGAATACCAAACCATAATGAAATCTCAATGGCCCTCTAAAACCTTATTTATTCATTTTTATCCTGAAAATCTAAAGTAAATAATCTAATTTTCTTATCAGAAGCTAAAGTACAAAATCTGACTACTGGACGCAATGTATCAAGTCTAGCCTCTGGCATCCAAGCTTTGCCATCCATCCTGACACCATGGTGAAATGTTTCAAGTGTTTTATGCTGAATTCCTTAGATGTATGCTTTTTCCTCCTGAAATGTATATGTGCCCTTGACCACATAATTATTGCCACCATGTGCAATTAGGTTTCCTGAATTCCCACTTTGAAAGGGCATAGAGAAGCGGACATGGCTCAACTAATAGAGCGTCCGTCTACTATATGGAGGGTCCAGGGTTTGATCCCCAAAGCCTCCTGACCTGTGTGATGAGCTGTCCCACGCACAGTGCTGCCACATGCAAGGAGTGCCATGCCATGCAGGGGCACCCCCATGCATGAGGTGTGCACCCCACAAGGAGGGCCGCCCCACGTGAAAAAAACGCAGCCTGCCCAGGAGTGGCACCACACACTTGGAGAGCTGATGCAGCAAAATCACGCAACAAAAAAGAGACGTAGTTTCCCAGTGCCGCCAAATAATGCAAGCGGATGCAGAAGAACACGGAGCAAATGGACACAGAGAGCAGACAATGGCGGGAAGGGGAGAGAAATATATAAAAACAAATCTTTAAAAAAAGAAAGGGCTTAAATTCTCTCACCTACACATAATCTTCACAATCTGTAGTGCAGCTAGCATTTCTGGTGGCATTTTGCTTCATCCTGTCTGTTGAACCTTGAGCAAGGATTTATTTGTAAAAATAAAGTAGACTTCTACTGGGTAAGGTCAAGAATCTGAGGGCACTGGGTCATGGCCAGAGGGAGCTAGTCTCCACAGGGGCTTGGCCATTGTTTTATTTTGTTTTGTTTGTTGTTGTTATTGTTGTTGTTTTAGGTAAGGGACTAAAAGAGTTTATTAAGAAACAAGAAAAGAGATAAGTACACCACAATCCGAGACATGGATTGTGGGCCCTGCTGCAGGGTGAGTTGCAGGCATGGGGCCCGGGTTAGGCCTTTTAAGACCTCTCCTCAGCCCCTTTCTTAATGTTGGGGAGGGGCCCCACTTATGTTGAACATCTGTGTGTGTGTGTATCACTTACCTTATTTTGGAAAGGTACTGATAGGTTCCTTACATGCAATATTTTGTAATGTTGGTGGTCTTTCTTTAATCTAACTAAACATATTAGGAACATTTAAAAATAACCAGAATAAAACTGGTACCTAAAGCATTTCCACTTTGCAAACGGGGGGCTGAATTCTCACTCTGTGCTGATCATTTGGGGCTTTGTAGCTCCTGAACCATGTGCTCAGCCCCAGAAGAGAACCATCGTGTAAGGGTAAAGAGATCCCCCCTCCCCGTTTATACTTTAAGGTTCCCCACATACAAACAATTTACCTGTTACCAAGGCTAGAGATCTCGAATGAAATTATTTCATTTTCATTGGTGGCCGTGCTTGGGAGATACTTTAAATTCCCTAACCTTGAGCGATAGGCTGACCATCGAATTGGAAGAACTTTTATTGAATGCTTCAGAAATTAAAGAACAAGAGGCTAGAATATCACTTACTTCCTCATATTAGATGCTGCCTTCTCAATAGCCCTTTGAGTTCTCTTTCCTCCAGCCCCATATCTACTACCTTGACCTCACAGCTGGGGTTAGGATGAGGGGAGTAAGTCATTCCAGGTAGGAGTTTGCACAAACCTTAGGGGAAATTTAAGGGGGTGCTAAAAACCTTGGTAATCAAGATAAAAGGCATTTTAATGCAATATTTTAAAAATCCACCAATTCAAAAAAATCTATGTTGAACAAAATATCAAAACATTAAATATAGGATCACACACTGTCGCCCCAACCCATATTAAAGCTCAAGGCAAAAGAGAAAATGATGAGGTTGCTTCCATTAAAACCAGGAAAGTATAATAAATTCTGTTTGGGGGCATAAAATATTTTAAGCCTACAATAACGTTGTGAATTTTAATATAACTACTTTTCACTTTTTCAGTAGTTCTTCAACTACTTTAGTTTTCGATTTTGTGAAATAAGTCTCCTGTTTCTCCTGTTTGGCTTGACACATTCATCCATTAGACCAGCAAACATTTATTAAGGGATTACTATCTGTGCAGCACTGGTCTGGATCCTGGGAGCAATATAAATACGAGTAGAACAAAGTGGTTGACTCTCAGGAGCTAATGGCCTACTAGGAGAAATAAGACGAGAAAATCTAATGGGAGACAAATGTGATAAATGTCACAAAAGAAGTTCAGACAGTGCCCTCTAGGGCTTCAGGGGAGACAGGGGCTGCTGTCCGTTCATCGGCCAGGTAAGAGTTCTTGGAAGACTGACATTTAAGCTGGGAAAAGAATGTGCCAAAGCCAGAAAGACAGACCTACTGGCAAAAGCTTTGAGTATATGTAGAAGGAACTAGAGAAAGATGATTTATGGATGGTAGGTGGGCCCAGAAATAAATAATCTGATACAGGAGTTGAGAATGGGCCCTGGTGTCAGATAGGTCTGGGTTCAATTTGCAACTCCACCTCTTCCTAGCTGGGTGAGTTATTTGGCCCCATGTTGCTTTCTTATAAAATGAGGGTGGGATGGATATTCTCTGCATGTCCCTTCCTATCCCTTCTCCACCCTTCTCTACCCTGCTCTGTTACCCAGGAGACTGATCTTAGTCAGGATCCCATCCCTTCTGGGTTCTGGCTGTATTCAACCAATGAGAGGCACTAACAGGAGACTAGCGATTAGGAGATCAGGGTATTTACTTGCCTGACTTCCTCCCTGCCACATTGCTACTGGTTGATAGCATCACTCTCCCCATTGCCATACACAGCTTCTTTTAAGCACAGTTGACCTAAGCCAGAGCTCTTTTGCTCCCTCAGCCTGGGGTGGTAAAAGCTCCTAGGTGATGGCAGCCCAAAGGTGCTTCATCATCATCTCCTGTTGGTTACCTTAACCATGCCCATACCTTTGTAAATAGTCTCTTCCCTAGACACTCATTATTGACCTGTGTTTTAAAAATACACTTTTCATTATTTTTTAAAAAGATATTTGGATTACATAAATGTTACATAAAAATATAGGGGATTCCCATATGCCCCACTCCCCATACCTCCCACATTAACAGCATCCCTCATTAATGTGATACGTTTGGATGAAAACATTTGGAGCATGCCACTAATTAAGGATTATAGTTTACATTGTAGTTTACACTCTCTTCTGCACAATTTTGTAGGTTATGGCAAGATATGTAATGGCCTGTATCTGTCATTGCAATGTCATTCAGGACAATTCCCAAGTCCCAAAAATGCCCCTGTATTACACCTGTTTTTCCCTCTCCCTGCCCTCAGAACTTCCAGTGGCTGCTGTCTCCACATCAGCGATGTAATTTCTTCCATTGCTAGAACCACAGTAAGTCTATAGTAGAATACCAGTAAGCCTACTTTAGTCCATAGTTCATTGCCCAATCCTGAGGATTCTGGGATGGTGATGCCCACTCCACTTCTAATTGAGAAGGGACTTCGATATCATGGGGTAGATGGATGGAACTCTCTTGTTTACAGGTGTAGACTCTCTCGGTTCCTTGGGATAGTTGTTGTCCATCATCATCTCCTCGTTAGTTGTCCTGGGTGGGTCCAATAAACTGGAGAGTGGGTGTTGTAACTCTGTTGAGATTCAGGGCCCAGCTGGCACATGGACAGCCCAAAGATATTAGACTCTTGGACATACAACTATCAACCCTAGTACCAATTGTAGTATTGACCTGTTTTGAATGTACAGTCTGTTTTCTACTGGTACCTGGCATATAGTAATCACTCAGTGAGCGTTAGCCCTTATACTACACTGCCTAGATGAGCCCTTTGATGGTGAAGTCTCATGCTAGAATTCTCCATCCAGATAGCCTTTGTAAAGTTGGCCCAGAGCTCCTGGGTTAGCCTATGTGTTGGCACAACAGAGCAAAATATTTTCACTTCAAAGTCAGCAGCAATGCCAGGGTAAACGTCATTATGCCTTCCCGAACAGGTTGGCTTGGTGATGCCAGCCAGATAATTATTCCAGACAATTTCTCCTGCCATTGTCCAGTTGGACTGGGTCCATCACTTTGTCACCAGGTTTGGAAGCTTCAGTGAGCAGTGTATCGACATTCATTGTAAGCGGCCGTGTTTCCGTTTCGGTTTTTATTTCCGTTTTTGGATTAGTGCAGGTCAGCCGTACATTGAACTCAGTCTGTAAGATAAAGACCTCGGCTAAGGCTCGCTCTCCTGCCACCCCCCCGCTCACGTTCACATTGACAAGACAATGTGAAAGCCCAGTATTGTCAAAATCACAACTGCAGTACCATCGGGTGTGATATCAGGGACCTCCCTGGATTGATTTTTATACTGTGTTGATCAGGCAGTGGAGAGGGACTCTCCCTTCATTGTTGATGTCACTAGTAAAGATGCTGTTCAGAGAAAAGTGCCTCTGATTTACCATTTAAGTTTGCAAAATCTGCATGAACTGTTTGTAGAAGACACACATCAATTCTTCTGGCGATCTTACAGTTGCCAGTGACGTGTGCACTTAACACCTACTGACCAGTAATTCAGAGAGACTCCTTGTTTATGACTGGTGTGTCTGCTCTAGTCCCTTCTCTTCCAAGCAGAGCCCAGAGACCTTGGAGTATTAACAAAAGTGGGAAGGAAATAATAGCATAGATAATCTAAGCCAGAAACAAGTGAAAGGGTATGCAAAAACCCACTCCACTCTAAACTCTCTGTTTAACTAGTTTAACTAGTGAGATCCAACCGTCAGATAAAACGCTTAGCCAATCTGGCAAGTTCTGCTTTGGAGAAACCACAGAGACCTTACTTATTGCTCTACCGACCTATGCAAATAGTTCAGAATCCCATATGTTGCTGCGGCTGATGTGAAACTGGTATGCGTGTGTGTGGTGGGGGGTGCGGGGAGATGCAGGGGCACAGCTGCAGCCCAGCCCTTGGAACTGCATTTCTCTTCTTCCTCTTCTCTTTCTGATAAAGGTGCAAAGGAAGCAGGAAAAAGCCTCAAGGTAGAGAAGCAGGAGCGAAATGGATTTTAGAGTGTTTTGTAGGCTGACCAGATAGGAATTCAATATATTGAGTCATGTCCATTGCAATTCTTTGCACCACCAACAAATAGAAGTTCAATAAAAAGATACTAGTTGAAATAGCAACCCTTGTGTAAATTATTGGAATAAATACAACAAAGAATGTGAGCCTTATAATACTTTATTTAAAGGCAATAAGGAAAATTGAGAGAGAGAGAGAAAGAGAGAGAGAGAGAGAGAGAGAGAGAGAGAGAGAGAGAGAGAGAGAGAGAGAGAGAGAGAGAGAGAGAGAAGCAGTGCTGCATGGCTCCTGCATAGGCACAGTCATATGTTGGCGCAGGCTATGGCTATTTGGAAGAAGGACAGAAACATGGCCCGGCAGCATGAGTAGTGAAACCATGGCTTTGTTGCCATTACCCCACCTGCCTATAACGTAGGTGGTATTTGCATTGTTGCTGCAGTATCTGGCCCTCCAGGTCTCTCTGGGGTCCAATCTCTCTTATAGGGTCTCTATCCCTCTTCTTGATAACAAAGACCAGGCCCTGGGATTCTTTAACAACTGCAATTTCTTCTCAGGTCCACTTGACAAAACCTATCTCCAAAAGTGATTTGAAGTACAGGCCTATGAAAAGTAAATACCTTCCCCCCCCCCCCCACCCGCCCAATAATTCTGGGGAAGGGAGTACTGTGCAAACAGAATGCACACTGTTTCGAAAGTATCCAGCTAATCAACGGTATCATTAAGATTCCACTCCAGCCGGTCACTGCCTCAGTTTTGTGTCTCTAGGCAGGTCCCTTTGTTTGCTGTGTCACTATGTCATTCTTCCACTGTTTGCTTCCTTTCTGGAGGCGATGGGCTCCGATCGCAGTACGTGCCTCTTTACTCCACAGGTCTGGAACCTCAGCAGTATTTTTCACCCCGTTCATTTATTTTTATTGTGAACTTAAACAACTCTACTGTGCCCAGAAACCTAATGCACATTCAGTTCTATTTGTGTCATAACAAGTTCACTTCTGATCTTGGCTGATATATAGACTGGATTCTTGCAGGGTAGTAATCAATGTGTACATACTGTTTCACTTCACATGATTGTGTATACACATTTCCATAGATCAACAAAGTCCACATACTTGTCAGATTTAACGGCCACAGAGAATTCCACTGCGGCACCACAGCACTTTAGAAGACATTGCATTTGCATGTTTTCCTATTTGTGGGTGGCACTTGAAAACGTGCTAGCTGTAAAGAGAGCTCTGCTTAACTCTGGCCACAAATCAATAACAAGGCACGCTCTTTATTGTCACATCAGAGCTAAGCCTTGCCAAGTTGAATTTAATTAGTGTATATTGTTACGGGGTAGTCTGTTCTCTCCTAGGTTCCCCTCAGCCAAGTACAAGAGACATGATTTAAAACAAACCCGAGCTGTTTTGGACTCTGGTTCTAAGTGAGATTGACTCTCATTCATCCTCATGACCCCCACATTATGCTGGATTCTTCTGTTTGTATCCAGATTCTTAACATTTACACCACAGGGAACTGGATCTATGTTTTTTTCCTCTAGATGTTCCTATCTTTCTGATTCCCTAGCTATTGTGGTCTGCAAAACTTCCCCAGCCTTAAGCCCTGTGAGATGGCTAACTTACAAGTTGGTGAGATGCTACGGCACTTTATTTATTCATGTTGCCACTGGTTGTTTTAAAGATTACGAGGAATATTTCGCTCCTGGCACCATGGTGCCTCTTACTTTAAGGGAGCGATTTTTATTTTCCAAAATCTCTTTTGTATCCCTTGTTAGTTGGAGTTGGGAGTAACTTCGTTTCCCTCTCAGTGAGAGGTAAGTAGATGGTCTCCTGCTGAGGATAAACTAGTCCCCTGGATATGATCATTTAAGGCTGGTGAAAACGTTTTGACTTATCTACCTGTTTCAGCCAAATTTAGGTATTATTCTGTGTATCTGTGATGGATTCTAGTCCAACAATAATATCTCTATCATCCTGAAATAGCTGAGAGAAAGACCTTATCATTTGCAAGGTAGGTCAAGTGGATGAGAGAGGTCACTGATGTGTTTGTTCACAAGGAATTTCAGAGTAGCCAAGGGCTGCACTATGTCTTTGGTGACTGGAAGCTTCACTGGGTGGAGGCAGTTGAGTAGAGAAGACCCCTCTACTGACAGTGGCTCCAAAGAGTGTTTGGCCCCATAGCCATCCTAGGCAGCTTTCTTTATACCTGGCACCTGAGGGAGCCTAGAAGATCTAATGTGCTTTGTCCCACAATGAAACTCTTCGCCTGTCAAAAGGACTGATAGCTCTATCTGCAGAAATGGGGCCAAGCATCAAAAGCTTCTCCAGACTCATACATCAACAACTTCCTTTAACAACTGGCTCAAACTCACAAGTCACCTGACTGGAGTTAGGGATGTGCTCCAAGGGCAGGATTCATAATTAAGTGAACTGGCCTATGTGAAAGCCAAGCCCATGACCTTGGCCTCTTTTAAACTATAGTCTAAGCAGCTGAGCTAACCAGTTAATGCTGACAAGCCATCCCTACTCCTGGAAAAATAATTCATGCACGTTTCTTACTGATAACAGGATGTAATAAGCCAATACAGTGGGTGCTCCAGGAAATTGGTCTTTACAAGTCTGAAAAGGCAGTAACTAGTGTGGTAATCCTTTGGATATTGAAGACGTTCTGCTTAGCATTCATAGGAATTTTGCACCAGCAAGTTTTCACTCTTTGCTCATTGATTCATGAGTTCATTTATTTAATCATTCATTCATTTACCAAATATTTATTAAGTACCTTCTTTGTGCCAGGCATCGCAATAGGCTTGGAGGCTACAAAGACAAGTAAGGCAGCTTCTATTCTTAGGTCCTCACATGTAAATGAAGACTACCACTACTACTCATGTTAATTCAATAACTAATTATTATTAGTTTAGGATTATAGTGTGATAAAGACTTAACCCAAAGCATATATATGTACTGTGGGATCTCAGATGAAGAAATGACTAATTTGGTCTTGGGTTTGGAGGGTTCACAGAGGATGACAGACTAAGGGTTGAAAGTTGAGTAGGAGATTCACAAACAGAGAATGGAGAAGAGACATCAGGTTATTAAGATCAGGCAATTTCCACAAGTGGTGTACAAATATTGATACATAGCTACCAACCATGGTCAATGGTTCACATTATGGTTGAAGGACAGGATTCATAGTTACTTGCAGCAACACTAAGGGCTTGATACACTGGTCTGTCCTCCCCTATTAGGAACTGCCCATGCTCTTGAAAGACACCCTTTCCTCTGTTTGAGAACATATCAGGCCTCCCCAGGATGGGAGTCCAATGCATTCCCTCTAGTTATGTGGGTCTCCCCCCGCCCAATACAACACACTATGACAAAATAATCACTTGTACATTCTCTAGAAGACTGCTCCAGGGGCCGCCCTGTCCCAAATGCCCAACACCATGTAACACTCTAAACCAGGAACACTTCCTTGTCATATTGCCAAGAGTGCTTTCTGAACATTGTAGTTTCAGCCACATACCCATTAATCCCCAAAGTTCACCTGTTCCCTCCCCCGACCCTCCCCCTAGTTCCATGGACTGTCCAATCCATCATCCCCACCCTAGCCCCCTGTCAAGCTTGCACCACCCAACCCAAAGTATCACTACACCCAGTCATAATATTGTACACCAGTTGTGGCAAATGTACCATCCACATGTAAAAAGGTTATTGATAAATGAGGAGGGAAAGCAGAGAGGATGTGGGGTGAATGGTAGTCCCCTATATTCTGTATATGACTTTACTGTGACCTAAAACCTCTTTGAAGACAAAATGAAAAAAAGTAAGTCACCGGGGAAGAAAAGGAAGAAAATCCCACTGTACATATAGGATGACAGATATTACAGTGATGAAAGGCAAAATGTAAAATAATTGTTTTTAAAAACTTTTCATTTTTTTAATATCCCAATTTTTTTTACTTTATTTTAGCTTCAGTTTTTCTAAATTATAAAGTATTTTGTTTCTTATGTTTAAACCTATCCTCATTATTTCTTTTTCCTAAAAATTGTATTTGGTGATATTCTGGGCTTCATTTTTGAAAAAGTTTTGGATCACAAAAGGGTTACAACTATGGCAGGGGAGAATCATTGATGTGGGGTGTCAGTGAAGGGGGATAGATGGGAGGAAGTTCACCTGGGCATACATAAAAGATATATAAAAGTGTTCAGGTGTTAATGGGGCATAGCTGCAGTGTGTAGAGATTCACACAGTAATTGAAAGAATACTGAATTCCCATCCTGGGGAGCTCTTCCACATTCTCTAATGCAATAGCAACAATCATCCAAGTATAGGGGCAATGACTAATGAAGCAGGGTGGGCCATTTTTAGGCCCTTGATATTGACAACTATGCTTATGAGCCTTTGTTCCTGAAGGTGCAATGTAGCCTAGTGTTGTAAGGTGCCTAAGAGTTACCTCCTGAGAGCCTCCCTTTTGCTCAAATGTGGCCTCTTTCTAAGCTGAACTCAGCATATAAATGCATTACCTTCCCCCCAGTGTGGGACATGACTTGCAGGGATAAGCCTCCCTGGCGCCAAGGGATTACTCCCAAATACCAATGAGTAATGCAACTTGACAATGACCTTGAATAAAAGGAGGAAAAGGTAAAGACAAATGAGATTATATGGCTAAGAGGCTTCAAAGTGAGTCGGGAGGTCATCCCAGAAGTAATGCTTATGCTTATCTCAGCAGGATCTCTTAGACTGCCAAAGTAGATACTACCCCAAATAGTGGGGTTCCTGAGGGCTTTGGAGACACCCATGTCCTATGGTCATGGCAGATAGCTCCAGACGTTAGTGACTCACCAGTGAGCCTTACTTTGGAGTTTGTTCTCCCAAGTGTGACAGAGTTGAACTCAGATATGACTTCTCTACATATGCCTCTTCTGTCCCTTTATTTGAACCTTTAGTTGGTGCTGGAGTTGGTAGGTGTACGTCCAATAGACTTGAATATCTGGGCTCTCCATGTGCCAGCCCTGAGCCTCAGGAGCCTCAGGAGAGTTGCAGCTGCTACTCTCCAGTTCATTGGACTCACCCAGCACAACTAAGAAGGATGTGAGGATGGACAACCACCACATCAAAGAACTGAGAGAGTCTACAACTGCAAGCAAGAGAGGCCCATCCATCAACCATATAGGACTGAATCTCCCTCTCAATTAGAGGTGGAGTGGGCATCATCATCTCAGAATGCTCAGGATTGGAGAATAAAATATGAATTAGAGTGGACTTCCTGGTATTCTACTATAGACTTATTGTGATTCTAGCAATGGAAGAAATTATATTACTGATGTGGAGACAGTTGCCACTGGAGTTGCTGAAGGCAGGGAGAGGGAAAAAGAGGTGTGACATTGGGGCATTTTGGGGACTTGGAGTTGTCCTGAATGGTATTGCAAAGACAGATGCAGGACATTATGTATCCTGCCATAACCTAAAGAATAGAGTGGGAGAGAGTGTAAACTAAAATGTAAACTATAATCCATGCTGTGTGGCAATTCTGCAAATGTGTTCATCAATTGCGATGAATGTACCACACTAATGAAAGAGGTTGTTAATGTGGGGGAAAGTGGGAGGTGTGGGGTGCAGGGTATATGGGAATCCCTTATTTTTTTATGTAACATTTTATGTAATCTAAGTTATCTTTTTAAAATAAATATACATTAAAAAACAAACAAAAAAAGATTAGGCAATTTTTCTATTTTAATGCAAAAAGAAGGAAATTTCTCTTTTACAAAGAAACCAAGTTCTTATTCTTCCTAAATTCTTTTGTATCATTCATTCATTCTTTCAGTATTTATTGAGCATATGCCATGTGCTATGTACTATTCCAGGTACTCAGGATACAGCTCTGGAAAAAACACAAAAACAATAAAAGTTCTGGTCACCTGGAGCTTACCTTTTATTAGGGAAGGAGGCAGACAATAAATTAAAGGAATAAGAAAAACATATAATCTATCAGAGGTTTAATAAGTTCTCCAGAGAAAAATAAAGTAGGAAAGGGATATAGGGTATGAGGCATTCACACTTAAATAGGGTGGTAGGGAATTACCTTGCTGGGAAGGTAACATTTGAGTGAGGGGGCAAGTCATTAGGCTATAGAGAAGAAGAGTGGGCCAGGTAGACCAGTGTGACTGGGACAGTTTGGGAGGAATAGGAGCAGGAAATGAAGTCGAAGAGGCAACAGGAGGTCAGATCATGTAGGACCTTGTAAGATATGGCAAGGCATCTGGCTTTTACTCTGAACAAGAAGCCATTAGAACAGGGATTCTTAACTTTTAGGTTCCACGGACCCCTTTGTTAGTCAGGTGAAAGCCACAGACCCCTTCTTAAGTCCACAGAATACTTTGCATTATTTAATAAATACATCACATCCGCACCAATGTGTCCCCACAAGAATAATATAGTAGTAGTTGTTTTGTTGAATTTAATTTCCAACCTCACGGACCCCTTGTTAAGAACTCCTGCATTAGAAACAACAAAATCATGGATTCTGGTGGTAAATTTTGCTCTCAGACTTTTAGCTAATTCCATCAATGAAAGAAACCTTAACATTTTCCAATATAAACCACAATGTGTATTTCAAAAACATTTTTCACAATAAATGAGTTTAAAGGGGACTTTAAAATCACTTTTACAAAGTTAAAACATTAAGAGGCTTTTATTAAGGTAATTATTTTAGAATCTTTTCTTTTGTAGTTGAGCATTTCTCTTTATTATGACTTGTAGCTGATTATAACTCTCCATATACCCCCCTTTTGCCCCACATTTAGAAAACTGTGTGTATGAGATTTCAGATGGGCTGGTAAGAGGGGGTAAATGCATCACCAAAACATTGTTCCAAAGTAAAGGGCATAGAGGTGAGCACAAGTGGAATGAATTGTCAGGAAGTGTATATTTGGGGGATCTTGAGAGAAAAATGCTTGCAGAGGAATCTTTGAGGCACTTTCTGAACTTCTGGAAAATACATGTGATAAGAATTTTTTGAACGGTTTTTCAAACTTATTAAAAATTAAGAGTAGAATAGTTTCTTTAAATGAAATGTTACATGCAACCCCAATATATGGAACAGATTATATGGGAGATGCTTGCGTGAATTCAAATTAGAAATGTGGAGCCTGTGGAGCCTACTCACCATGACATGTGATATGAATTTTAAATAAATAGGTCAACGAGATAGACAGTTATAAAATCCTACCGTTGCAGGATAGGATATGTTATTGCCTAAAATTTAATAACATATTCAACTAACATGGATTTCAACATGTTCTTTTAAGAAATTAAGAACATAAAATATCATTCAAGCATTCATATTTGGCCTTCTCTAGATAAATAAATAAATAAATAAATAAATAAATAAATAAATAAAAAAAACACAAAAGAACCAACTAGAATTTATAGAATTGGCAGCCTTCTTCTGAGTATTTCTCCAAATGGCCACTGAGTGGCAGTCCAGGTAAAATTATCATTAAAGGACAACCTTGCTGAATACATATTTATTAAATAAACCTAACATGATGCATCGGGTGAAAACATTTTCTGCCCCCAGATGCTTCAATTCTCTGAGTACTTCTGTGGACGCACTGGAGACAAAGACGGGGTCATTTGTCAGTGGTTCACCATCAGCAAAGGCCACACATCTTTCAAGTGCCCTCCAGGGACTGTGTGAGGATGTTGTATGCAGATACGTATGTATCGTGAAAATTAATCTGCCTATGCTGATCAAATGGCATCTCTGAAGCTTCTTGTTTAGCTGCATAACGTACTCTTGAAGTATAACTAAACCAATTTGGGAATACAACCCTATTCAGCAATTTGGTGATGTGGTAGTGAGAGAAAAGGGGAAGATATAGTGCTGCCAACATTTAATAGTTGAAAACGGTAATAGTAGGAGCTAGGAGATGGCAGGAAGGGGCCTGGAAAGGAAGCTATTGAAATTTACTCATTTCTAGAAGTCAAGGCTACTCCCTGTTCCATCAGTCTTCTATACTGGCTGACCCTTGGAAGCCCATTAAAATTGCTAGGTTCTAGTGTTTTATCTCTGAATGCCACTCAAATGTAAGCATTCCCAGAGGTTCTGCCTTTGGCCCTGTTATTTTCTTCTGCTATAGTCTTTCCCTGTGAGTTCTTGTTTGCTCTTTATTATGAGGAGGATTCCCAACTGCAGCTCTAGAGCATGTACTAGAAGATATCTCAACTGGCTGCCCCACAAACACCTCAACAAACATACATCCCAAACACAGCTCAATTTTGCTATATCCTAGTTGACAACATCCCTATTTGGTACTTCACCCAGGCTAGAAATCAGAGTCATCTTAGAGACCTCCATATTCTCTTTGCCCTCCAAGTCCCTTGCCTACCTCTATATAAAGGGACCTATCCTGTCAGTGAAATGACTCCTGAATCCATCTGCTCCATTCAGTCCTCATTTCCATTGTCTCAACTCAGTCCATGTCATCTCCCATCTGAACAGTGCAATAACCTCTTAAAGTATATATATATATATATTTTTTTTAAAGATTTATTTGTTTATTTATTTAATTCCCCCCCCCCCCCCGGTTGTCTGTTCTCTGTGTCTATTTGCTGCATCTTGTTTCTTTGTCCTCTTCTGTTGTCGTCAGTGGCACGGGAAGTGTGGGCGGTGCCATTCCTGGGCAGGTTGCACTTTCTTTCGCGCTGGGCGGCTCTCCTTACGGGGCGCTCTTCTTGCGCGTGGGGCTCCCCTACGCAGGGGACACCCCTGCGTGGCAGGGCACTCCTTGTGTGCATCAGCACTGCGCATGGGCCAGCTCTACATGGGTTAAGGAGGCCTGGGGTTTGAACCGTGGACCTCCTATGTGGTAGACGGACGCCCTAACCACTGGGCCAAGTCCGTTTCCCTTAAAGTATATTTGCCCTCTCATCTCTCCCCTCCTCCATCTATCTATTACTCTTCCACCACTTTGCACTTTAGATGCAAGAAACAAGCACATGATTGTATACTGATAGGAATAATCCAGTAGAGGGGGGAAATGATGCAGAAGAGACGTGGTACAATTTCCTGACTGGGCATAGACAAGATGGAAGGGGTACTAGTATATGAGTGCTGGACACATGTAAACATCCTTAAGTAGGAACACATATAGCTTATCTATAGTATCAGGAGAGAAGGTAGGGAATGGGGATGTGGATGCAGTAGTGTAGACTTGGTGGTGGTAATGTACAGATGCCCTCTATTGCTCTCTTTTTTTCAGTTACTAAATTCTTTAATATATTTTGTTGGAATTTAATTTTTATGAGATTTTATAAATTTTTGTAAAATTTACAAACTCTATTGTTTTCTTAATGAGAGAGGAAGCATGTTCCTCAGTCACCTGAGAGAGAGAATGGTGAGGGCAAGTAGCAGATTTGAGAAGGAAAAACATATGGTATCATCATCTAGGGGTGTGGGAGAGAGACTAGACTCAGAAAGATAGCATAAGGTTGGGACACATTGTGGGCACACTGGAAGTTTGCAGACCTGGAGGTAAAGTGAGAGCATGGTGTGGTGCTTTTCTCCAGCCATGCTGGACTGCTCAGGTGCAGGTCAAGTGCTGGTGGAGAGATGGATTTACTAGGTTGGCATTTCCAGGTGAATATAACAGAGGAAGAGGGAAACAAAAAGTTTGAGGATGTGTTCAATGGAACAACCATAATGATGGACTATAGACTTTAATACCAGTAGGAAAACGAAGACTTGAGTGGGTGAGTCTCAGTGAAGTGTGGTAGGATCAATGGATTTTAGGACCCCATGACGATGAGGGATTATTGGACTTGGGATTATAGGGCAAGTGAGCCAGAAAGATTAGAGAAGGTGCTCAGAGAGTGGGAGGTTTAAAATTGAGTTTTTGGTGGGGGGTGGAAGAGATATTCTGGGGTGAAAGGTGGAGGCAGCATGGAGGACAAGATCATTGGTGGAGAGGAGTTCAAAGAATTGAGAGGCCAGAGTGTGAGAAGGATCACCACTATGTGTTTTGAAACCACCAAAAATGATGAAAGGTATAAAGTTTTAGACAGATGGTGAGCACATGACCAAAAGCAAAATCAGGGACACGTGGCTTGGAACCTTTGGAAAAAACATAACTCAATCAGTACAAAACAAAGTCATCTATAATTTCTGACAATATCACTTTTCATGTCTGTCACACACCCCCATCCTCACCACTTCTTGACTTGTTCTCCTGAAACTATCAACTTTACTGCTTTGATACACACAGCCTTAGTTAACATGTCTCTAATTCCCACAGCAAGTGCCTTCACTAAAGCAGTTTTTTCCTTTTAAAATTTCCCCAAACACTGGTCCAACATTTAAAAACATTTTCAAATAAAGTGTGCCCTTGACATTCACAGTCTTAACATTTGAGATCTATACCTTTTAAGGAAGATCCTGAATGTTCCCACCATCCACAACATGTAGTGATTTGCGGTATTGCTGAGACGTGAATTTGAACTTAGTTCCTTACCAGGCTGGAGTGCAGAGTGAGACATTCATTTACCTACACTTGTTGAACCTAGCCAACACCCAGCTTCCACAGCTCAGAGCAGGAACTCCTATGAAGTAAAAAAAAATTGTTTCCCTCCCCTCAGTATAAAAAAAGGCCCTGGAAAGTGTGTTAACAAATAAAAAGTGAGAAGAAATGTAGAGTGTCTAAGAAGACAATAAATCTTTTCCAGATCGCAGGAGTTTTATATTGTAAATCGTGTACTATGTGATAGTTGGGAATTGGGGGACTGCTAACAGAATGTCAAGGGTCTCCCATATATGTACACAGAAGAAATACACATATGTATATGCTTTCTCAAACCCTTTGGCTCTAGAATAGGCAAGCATATCCTAATGTATATCCCTTCACCCCATAATGACACTCACCCCGACTGTACTGTTTGCAAATAAAGTACGATACCAAGCACTTGCTTCATATAAAGATAAATAAAAAACACAAATAATGGGATCTCCTCTATACCTTAAAATGCTAAGTTTCTCTCTTATGGAGTTTAGGATAAAACTACCAATTTTGGTGTCTCGTCAAACTTGTTAAAATAGGATTCTACATGTATAGGCAAAATCTCACGAAGGCCAAAGGAAGATTTAGGTCAGACAGATGAGGATGTTCATTATCAGCTGTGCACATTTTCAGCTCTTAAAGCCCTTTGTAAAAATCCCCCAGATGACTGCCCTAGGAACTATTATTGAAGTGAATTGGAGAGGACCTCTTCAGGGAGACTATACTCAGAAGTGTCATTTATCCTAAATTTCTTTCTTAAAAGACAAGATCCAGGACACAAAGCCAAGAATCCCATATATTTGGAATATTTTTGAGTATTCAAATGGAAGCATGCTTCAGTGTAAAGTTTAATGTTCAGAGTTCTCTTGAGATAACAACTTTTTAAAAGGAGGGCAAATAATAGATACTTAACTTGTGGCAATCTCAAAGGTCTCTTCTATTCCTAAAGTTCTGTTATTATAGGTCTAATCAGACAATTTTAAAGAAGTCACACAAGGGACAACTACAAATGAGCTGTCTTGGTGGGATTTTTAATGATCAGTTGGTCTGTGTTGTAAGACATGTAAAACCACACCTTGAACTTCTTTGGTATCCACCATAGGGTCTAACAGTAAGTTAAACCTATAGAATTCTATCTAAGTAACTCCTTTGCTGACAGTTACTTAAGAATAATGAAGTTAGAGATCACGATTATGAGCTGTAAAATCATAGATCTTCAGAGCTTGAAGAGACCTTTGGAATAATCTAATCCAGTGCTTTCATTTTTTAAAAAAAGTCTCAGAATCCTTTCTTCAAACAGGATATGTTTGTTTTGTAGTGTCTGTGGGCATCCTGGAGACCTAGGTCCCTGCAGGACACAGTTTTTCAAAGTACTGATATAGTGGATCAAAGGAACATAAAGAAATAAGGAGGGAAACGGATTTGGCTCAACTGATAGAGTGTCCATCTACCATATGGGAAGTCCAAGGTTCAAATCCAGGGCCTCCTGACCTGTGTGGTGAGCTGGCCCATGCACAGTGCTGATGTGCACAAGGAGTGCCATGCCATGCAAGGGTGTCCTTTATGTAGGAGAGCCCCCCACACAAGGGGTGTGCCCTGCAAGGAGAGCACCCCACAAGAAAAACGTGCAGCCTGCCCAGGAGTGCACTGCACACATGGAGAGCTGACGCAGCAAGATGACGTAACAAAAAGAGACACAGATTCCCAGTGTTGCTGACAAAATGCAAGTGGACACAGAAGAACACACAGTGAATGGACACAGAGAGCAGACAACAGGTGGGGGGGGGGGAAGGGGAGAGAAAGAAAAACAAACAAACAAATAAATACATCTTTAAAAAAAAGAAAGACCTCCAGTAGCCAGTAAAGGTAATCATATAGATAATTATAAATGCTAGTATGATTGAATTGTATTTTTTTGGTATGTAACTCCACTTTTTACTTCTTACAGTTTCTAAAATGCAAATGCATAAAAATAATAGTAAATCTATGATTCTGGGCAAAGAATGTATAAAGAAGTAAGGAACAAGTCCAATAAAAAGATGGGGAGAGGGGTGTTTTAGGAACAGTGTTTGTATAGCTATTGAAGTTAAGTTAGTATACTATGTAAAATGTGGTTGTTGTAGATTTAAAATGTTAAATATTAACCCCATGGTAAACACAAGGAAAATATCTGAATGATATATACAGAAGGAAATCAGAAGTAACTCTAAAAGGTACATGAAAAAAATTCAATAAATATGGAAGATAGGAATGGGAGAATTGAGGAATACAAAAGAATAAGATTGACAAAGACCAAATAGCAAAATGGCAGAAGAAAGTCCTGCATTATCCGTAGTTACTTTAGATATAAATGTCTTTAACTCTCCAGTCAAAAGGAAGAGATTGGCAGAATGGATAAAAAAGCATTACCCAATTGTGCTGTTTACAAGAGACTCATCTTAAAATAAAAACACTAGTAGGTTGAAAGTGAAAGGAAGGGAAAATATACTAGACAAATAGCATCCAAAATAAAGCTGGGGGGAAGCAGACTTGGCCCAATGGATAGGGCGTCCACCTACCACATGGGAGGTCTGGGTTTCAAACCTCGGACCTCCTTGACCCATGTGGAGCTGGCCCATGCATGGTGCTAATGCGCACAAGGAGTGCCCTGCCACGCAGGGGTGTCCCCTGGGTAGGAGAGCCCCACATGCAAAGAATGTGCCCCATAAGGAGAGCTGCCCAGCATGAAGAAATTGCAGCCTGCCTAAGAATGGCGCTGCCCACATGGAGAGCTGACACAAGATGACACAACAAACAGAAACACAGATTCCCGGTACCACTGATAAGGATAGAAGCGGTCACAGAAGAACACGCAGTGAATGGACACAGAGAGCAGACAACTTGGGGGGTGGGGGGAAGGGGAGAGAAATTAAAAAAAAGAAAGTTGGGGTAGCTATACTAATATCAGATAAAATAAACAAAGTAAAAAATTTGCTTCATGAATATGTTTCAATAACATTGATTAAAAACCACTTCTGAGGGACAAAGAAGGTCACCATATACTGATAAAGGCATCAATTCAACAAAATGACATAACAGTTCTAAATATATATGCACCTAGGCAGAGTCCCCAAAATATATGTAGCATGTATTGCAGATTTGAAGGGAGAAATAGATGGTTCCATATTAATAGCAAGAGAATTTAATATAGTGCTTTCAGTAATGGATAGAAACATCTATACAGAAAATCAATAAGGAAATAGAAGATTTGAATAATACTCAAAGGCATTTTGGTATCTCCTCAAAAGGTAACTATTGAACTACCATATGATCCAGCAATTCCACTACTCACTATATACCCCAAAGAACTGAAAGCAGGGACTTGAGCAGGTATTTGCACACTGGTGTTCATAGCAGAATTACAATTGTTAAACAATGGAAGTCACTGAAGTATCCATCAATCAGTGAATGTATTAATAAAATGTGGTATATACATACAATGGAATATTTTTCAGTTGTAAGAAAGAATGAAGTCCTGATAAATAAGATAACATGGATGAACCTTGAAGAAATGTTGAGTGCCATAATCCAGACAACAAAGGACAAATATATTGTCCTGGTTATAGTCTTTTGTGGACCCCAGAAAATTATGTTCTCAAAGCAAACTCATTCCTGTGCCTTTAAAACTATTTTATGTGAAACCTTTTGATTAGATCCCTTTTAATTACATCGCTTCAGTTAAGGGCCTTTGATTAGATTGTAGAACACTTTGATTTGATTGAATTCAGTTAGGTGCCTTTGATTGGAGTACTTCAGTGAAGTATGACCCAGGCTACGTGTTGGCCCTCCTGTTGAAGTCTTATATAAATGAGAGAAACATGAAGAGACATGTAGAGAAAGAGAACTGCCATATTACCCTGCCATGCAAGAGAGGACTTCAGGATCACCTGCAGTCACAGGAAGACAGGGAAAGTCCAAGAAGCTGAGAGAGATGCTGGAGGCTGGTACCAGTGGAGGAGCAGGAGCTGAAGCAATAAAGAGAGGTAAGAGATGAGACATATGCTTGATCACCCACAACTGAACTCAGGGAGAAAGTGTACCTGATTCAGAGGCAGAGATCAGTCACCATTTTGCCTTGCCACATGGCAGGAGTTCAGGACTGCCAGTGGTGAGATAGCATGTCTGATGATGCCTTGATTTGGACATATTCACAGCCTCAGAACTGTAAGATAAATTGCCAGTATAAAAGTCAATCTATTTCTGGTATATTGCATTGGCTGCCCTTAGTAAACTTAAACAGAAATTGGTCCTGAGAGAGTGTGGTGGTGGTGCTGCTATGTGAATACTAAAAATGTTTGAACGATTTTACAGATGGGTAAGGGGAAGATTCTGGAGGAATTTTGAGATGCTTGATAGAAAAGGCCTAGACTGTTTTGAGAGGCTCTTGGTAGAAATATGGATGCTAAATGAGGTTTTAGGATGAAATGATGAATGTCTTATTGGAAACTGGAGGAAAGGCAACCCTTGTTTGAAAGTTGCAGAGCCCTTGGCATAATTGACTCCTGATATTAGATGGGAGGCAGAATTTGAAAGTGGTGAGCTTGGACATTTAGCTGAGAAGATTTCAAAACTAAATGTGGAAAATATGGCCTGGCTTCTCCTTACAGTTATAACAAAGTGGGAGAGGAAAAAGATAAGCTGACAACCGAACTCCTGGGTAAAAAAGAAACCAGAAATTGATGGTTTGGGAAATTCCAGCTTTTGGAAAAAAAGTCCCCAGAGTATAGTGCTCCATGTGAAGACTTAACTAAACTTGAAACAAGCCAGCCATTTCCTTGCAAGTAAGGGTTGAAAATAGTTATCCAGAAAGGATCTGTGGAAAGACCTATTGTCTTATGGTTTTGACCCCTGTGAACTGCATGCTAAACCAACAAGAGTTATGTAAAACCACTGCCAGCCTGGACTAAAAGGAACAGAAAAGGGAGCTGTTGAAGGAAAAATAACTTCAAGGTCAAAACCATGGTAGCTGAGGTCTGGACTTAAGGCATCTTCTCAAGCCAAGAAAGCAACCCTACCTATGTGGTGGAAAGGATGAGTTGTCCCTGGCTTTTGAAGAGTATAGGTCTTCAGCCCCATTGTTCAGGGAGAGTTCTGCCACCCCAGGTGTTAGAGAGGGTGGATCACATCTTTTGGGAGTTGGGAAGAGTTAGATCACCACCCCACTGTTCTGAGGGGTTTGAGCACATGCCCCAGAGATTGGGAATAGTGTGACCATCACCCTGGTGTTCTTGGAGGGTGAGGCCTAGAACCCTGCTACAACCCAGTGCTTGATGAGTATGGAGCTGAGAAGATGGCCTCTGGGCAAGGCCTTGAAGTGATTGTTCTCCCACTCCCTGAGGCCCTGAGGAGAAGAAACCATTGTTCTATAGATGACTTTCAGACTTTGGAATCTAATGGAGTAAGTCCTGCAGGTTTTTGGAACTGTTTGGCACCTATGTCAGGTGACCCATTTTCCTTCCAATTTCTCCCTATAGTAACGGGAATGTTTATTCTGTGACTGTCCCTCCTTGGTATACTAGTAGCAGATAACTTGTTTTTTAAGTTTCACAGATCCATAGCCAAAGGGGAATGTTTACCCGAGACAGACTGTGTGCCTATAACAGAATTTTTATGAGCTTTTGTATTTAGCATTGTTAGTGAAATAATTTAAGGTTTTTTGAAATACTGTGATGAAATGAATACATTTTTCACATGGTAAGAACATGGATTTTTTGGACCCAGATGGTAAAATGGCCAGGTTTGGGTCTTTTGTAGACCTCAGAATATTATATTCTTAAAGCAAGCCCATTCCTGTGTTGGTAAACCTATTTTATGTGGGAACTTTTTGTTAGATTCAGTTAAGGGACCTTTTGATTAGATCACTGTTGATTAACTTGCTTGAATTAAGAGCCTTTGATTAGATTGTGGAATACTTTCATTTGATTGAATTCAGTTGTAGGCATTTGATTGGCGTACTTCAGTGATGCATGACTCAGAATGGGTCTAGACCCTCTTGTTGGAGTCCTTTATATAAATGAGAGAAACATGAGGAGACACACAGAGAAAGAGAGCTGCCATTTTACCTGGCAAGTGAGAGAGGACTCCAGGATCACACATAGGCACAGAAAGACAGTCTGAGAGACTGAGAGAGAGGCTGGAGACTAGAGTCAGCAGAGGAGCAGAAGCTGAAGCAACAAAGAGAGGGAAGAAATGAGACATATAACTGATCTCCCCAGTCTGCACTCAGGGAGAAATTGAGCCTGGATGAGGAGGCAGAGACCAGCCACCATTTTGCCTTGCCACACGGTAGGAGTCCAAGATTGCCAGTGGCCAGTCTTTGGTGAGACAGCATCTCTGATGATGCCTTGATATGGGCATTTTCACAGCCTCAGAACTGTAAGATTTTATCCTAATAAATTGCCATTATAAAAGCCAACCCATTTCTGGTACATTGGGTTGGTAGCCCTTATCACACTGAAACATATGTTCTCACTGATTTGAAACAAATAGAATAAGCAAACTCACAGAGTCAAAATTCAAATTATAGGTTACCAGGATATGAAGTGGTGATAGGGAATGGGAAGTTAATGCTTAAAATATACAGGGTTCCTATCGGAATGATGGAAATATTTTGGTAAAGGACAGGGGTGATGGCAGCACAACATTTTTGTGAATATATTTAACAGCACTCAAATATATACCTGAATATGGCTTAAAGGGGAAATGTTAAGTTGTTTATATGGTAACAGAATAAAAATTGTAAAAAAAAAATTCCATGAAACCCACTACACAGTGAACCATAAGTTAAACCATGGACAATAGTTAATAGTACAGTTATAAAAATGTTCTCTCATCAATTGTAACAAATGTACCACACCAATGCAAGGTGTTGGTGGTGGGGTGATGTATGAGAATCATATATTTTACTCATGATTTTTCTGTATAACCCCAACTTCTATAGTAAAAATAAATAGGAAGGTAAGAAAAAAGAAATCTCTCAAATCAGAGACCTAAACTCACAACTGTAGGGTCTAGAAAAAGAAAAGAAAACTAAACCCATAGATAACAGCAGGATGAAAATAACCATGATTAGAATAGAGAAAAATGAAATAGAGAATATAGAATAATAGAGAGAATCAATGAAACCAAAAGCTGGTTCTTTGAGAAGTTCAATAAAATTGACAAGCCTTTAGCTAGACTGACAGAGAAAATAAAGGAAGATGCAAATAACTAAAATCAGAAACAAAAGGGGGGCATTAATAATAACTTCACAGAAATAAAAAAGATTGTAGGAGATTACTATGAACAACTGTATGAAAACACCTTAGATAACAAAAGATGAAATGGAAAAATTCATAGAAACATACAAATTTCCTGAAGTATCTCAAAAAGAAATATAAGATCAACAGATAACTAAAAACTAAAATGATTGAATTGGAGAGGGGATGTGGCTCAAGAGGTTGAGCCATGGGAGGTCCCAGGTTTGGTTCCCAGTGCCCCCTGAAAAAACAAAAAAAAAACAACAACAAGCGAAACAAACTATAAATCCAACTCAGGGAAGCCAATGTGGCTCAGTAGTTGAGTGCTGGCTTTCCACATATGAGGACCCAGGTTCAATCTCTACCCCTGGTACCTCAAAAAAAAAAAAGATTTAATCGGTCATCAGAAACTTTCAGCAAAGAAAAAACCCAGGACCCTGGTAAGTTTCACTAAACATTTCAAGAAAAAGTAACACCAACTCTACTCAAACTCTTCCAAAATATTGGAGAGGAAAGAAGACTTCTTTTTTTTTTTTAATTATTTATTTATTTTTTTAAATTACATTATGAAAAATATGAGGTCCCATTCAACCCCACCGCCCCCGCCCCCCACTCCCCCCACAGCAACACTCTCTCCCATCATCATGACACATCCATTGCACCTGGTAAGTTCATCTCTGAGCATCACTGCACCCCATAGTCAATGGTCCACATCATAGCCCAGACTCTCTCACGTTCCATCCAGTGGGCCCTGGGGGGATCTATAATGTCCCGTAATTGTCCTTGAAGCACTATCCAGGACAACTCCACGTCCCGAAAACGCCTCCACATCTCATCTCTTCCTCCCGTTCCCCACACCCAGCAGCCACCATGGCTACCATTCCCACACCCATTCCACATTTTCTCTGTGGACATTGGATTGGTTGTGTCCATTGCACATCTATGTCAAGTGAGGGCTTAGATTCCATATGGGTACTGGATGCACTCCTCCCGCTTCCAGTTGTAGACACTTTAGGCTCCATGTTGTGGTGGTTGACCTTCTTCAACTCCATGTTAGCTGAGTGGAGTAAGTCCAATAAATCAAAGTGTAGGAGCTGAAGTCTGTTGAGGCTCTGGGCCTGGGTGTCATATTATCAGTCCAGAGATTCAAATCCCCTACATATATCTTAAACCCAGCACCGACTACAATTCCAATAAAGTAGCATGCAAGTCTTGTGAAAAGAGATCCCCTCTGAGTCCAATTCCATCACGCAGAAACACCAGGTCCAAAGAAGGGCTATCTGTCATGGCAGTGAACCCCTTCTGCCATGACCATAGAACCCGTGGGTCTCTTTGTCCCTCAAAAGAACCAATACCTGGGGTTGTATCTACCTTATCTGTCTCTTAGACTCTGTTCAGTTGTACATAGGGGTATTCCTTCTGACAACCTCCAGACTCTTTTTTAGAGACTCACAGCCTTATAATCTCATTTCTCCTTTCCATTTCCCTCTTACATTAGGTCAAACAGCTTCCCGAAGTCATGTTATTATATGTAGACAGGTATATTCTGCTGTTCCGCATTGAATCTTTAATTCAAGGTCATTTTATAGTTGCTTCTTCAGCTGGTATGTGGTAGTGATCCCTCGGTGGCAGGGAGGCTCATCCCCAGGTGTCATGTCCCACGCTGGGGGGAATGCATCACATCTACACGCTGAGTTTGGCTGTGAGAGTGGCCACATTTGAGTAACATGCAGGCTGTCAGGAGGAAACCCCCAGGCACAATGCTACTCTAGGCCTTGTTCTTATTGCAGGTGTATAGGCTCAAAAGTGTAACCATTAGTATCACGAGCCCACTGTTGGCCCTCCTTCCTTCCTGGTTCTTGCCGTTGCACCTGGAGGATTGCCGCTGCTCTCCCAGGGCCCACAACAGTGACCCCCCGGCCAGGAGCCCAGTACCCCCCCAGCTGTTGTTTTTGTTTCCACTATGAGTATATATAGACATTACCATATACCCTGGGCATATGCCCTGTATAACTCCCTGTCAACCATATATATCCTGTCAATAACATCCCATATCAGTATTCCTCCGCTGCCATTGTTGAACCACTCTGTGATCCAAAACTTCCCATAAAGTGAATCCCAACATAATGTCAGCTTCAGAAGAGTCTTAGATCACCGAAATTCATATATACAATATACAGTATTTCCCCAGATCCACCATAAAACCTTTTCCCTTGCACAGCAATAATCTTTTAACTTATTCATATCATATTTCCTGAAACTGATGTACAGATTCCAACACTATAGTTTTCAAACAAGGTGACATTTGTGCTTACTATGTGGTCCATATTTTAGGCTGTACAGTTTTCTAAATTTTTTAGTTATCCTATGTTTTGTCTTATGGTTTTCATTATTAGTCTGTCGTCCCCTATATATTTTTGGTGTAATATTAGCTGTTTTATATTCATCCTCGTGCACTCTCACATAACTCCTCTTTTGCCCCCTTATTTACCTTTGTTCCATCCATGCCACATCCATTTTCCCCTCCCCTTAGGGCCCACAACGCCTGCCAATCTAATACCCTGGGAGCCGTCCTTTCTCACGAGAGATACAGTTCTCTCTATTCGACGGCATTAGTCTTCCCCAGGATATGGGTCCACCCCACCCAATGGTAGAACCCACCTTGGCAAAATGATCCTTCAGCTATTCCCTCCGGAGTCCGTCACGCATCAGACCATACGCCCTGAGCGTCCTAACCAGGTAACCCTCCTACTTATACTTTGATACGTTTTACTCAACATTTAGTTCTCAGCGAACTTCTGACACTCTCCCATATTCGTATGTTGCCCCTCCCTCCCACCTATTTCTTGGACAATATTACCCCTCTTCCCATCCCCAGCCCCCCTCAAACCCAGAAAACCCCACCCGAAGGTAACCCCTTGCCCCCATTTTGTCCCTTCTTTGTGCTCATACTTACCGCCAGCTCATCACAGATTCCACCCCTGCAGACATTAACTCACATCCTTCCTCCACCCCCCGATTTCCTGTAAGCCACTTTTCCAGACTCTAGCTCTCTGAGGCAGTTAACTTATTTCATATCATTGAGGTCATATAGTATTTGTCCTTCAATGCCTGGGTTGCTTCACTCAACATAAGATTCTCAAGGTTCATCCATGTTATCACGTGCGATTGTAGTGCATTGGTTCTGACAGCTGAGTAGTATTCCATTGTGTGTATATACCACATTTTATTGATCCACTCATCTGTTGATGGACATTTGGATTGATTCCAACTTTTGGCGATAGTGAACAATGCTGCTATGAACATTGGTGTACATATATCGGTTTGTGTCCTTGTTTTCAGATCTGATGGGTATATACCCAGCAGTGGTATTGCTGGGTCATATGGCAAATCTATGGATAATTTTTTGAGAAACCGCCAAACTGTCCTCCAGAATGGTTGGATCCTTCTGCATTCCCACCAGCAATGGATGAGTGTTCCCCTTTCTTCACATCCTCTCCAGCATTTGTATTCTATTGTTTTTTTCATGGCTGCCAATCTTATGGGAGTAAGATGGTATCTCATTGTCGTTTTGATTTGCATTTCCCTGATAGCTAGAGATTTGGAGCATTTTTTCATGTGCTTTTTAGCCATTTGTATTTCTTCTTTGGAGAAGTGTCTTTTTAAGTCTTTTTCCCATTTTTTAAATGGGTTGTTTATGTTTTTGTTTTCAAGATATATGAGTTCTTTATATATGCAAGTTATAAGTCTCTTATCAGATATATGGTTGCCAAATATTTTCTCCCATTGTGTGGGTTCCCTTTTTATTTTCTTGACAAACTCCTTTGAGGTGCAGAAGGCTTTAATTCTAAGGTAGTCCTATTTATCTATTTGTTATTTTGCTGCTCGTGCTTTTGGTGTGATATTCATGAAGCCATTTCCTATTACAAGGTCCTGTAGATGTTTCCCTACACTGCTTTCTAAGGTCTTTATGGTCTTGGCTCTTATATTTAGGTCTTTGATCCATCTTGAGTTGATCTTTGTATAAGGTGTGAGATGGTAATCCTCTTTTATTCTTCTACATATGGCTATCCAGTTCTCCAGGCACCATTTGTTGAATAGGCCATTCTCTCCCAGTTGAGAGGGTTTGGTGGCTTTATCGAATATTATATGGCTATATACATGAGGTTCTATATCTGAACTTTCAATTTGATTCCATTGGTCTGTGTGTCTCTCCTTATGCCAGTACCATGCTGTTTTCACTACTGTAGCTTTGTAGTATGTTTTGAAGTCAGGAAGTGTGATTCCTCCTATTTCGTTTTTCTTTTTCAATATGTCTTTGGCTATTTGGGGCCTCTTTCCTTTCCAAATAAATTTCATAGTTAGTTTTTCTAGTTCCTTAAAGAAGGCTGTGTTGATTTTTATTGGGATTGCATTGAATGTGTATATCAGTTTTGGTAGGATAGACATCTTAATAATATTCAGTCTTCCTATCCATGAACAGGGAATATTCTTCCATTTATTTAGGTCTTCTTTGATTTCCTTGAACAATCTTGTATAGTTCTCGATGTATAAGTTTTTTACCTCTTTAGTTAAATTTATTCCTAAGTATTTGATTTTTTTATTTACTATTGTGAATGGTATTTGTTTCTTGATTTCCTCCTGAACTTGCTCATTATTGGTGTACAGAAATGCTACTGATTTTTGCGCATTGATCTTATAACCTGCGACTTTGCTAAACTCATTTATGAGTTCTAGGAGCTTTGTTGTAGATCTCTCAGGGTTTTCTATATATAGGATCATGTCATCTGCAAATAATGAAATTTTGACTTCTTCCCTTCCAATTTGAATGCCTTTTATATCTGGTTCTTGTCTCAGTGCTCGAGCAAGTACTTCCAAGACAATGTTAAATAGGAGCGGAGACAATGGGCATCCTTGTCTTGTTCCTGAGTTTAGAGGGAAGGATTTCAGGATTTCGCCATTGTAAACAATGTTGGCTTTCGGTTTTTCATATATACTCTTTATCATGTTCAAAAAATTTCCTTGTATTCTGATCTTTTGGAGTGTTTTTATCAGGAAGGGGTGCTGTATTTTGTCAAATGCCTTTTCTGCATCTATAGATATAATCATGTGGATTTTTTCTCTCAATCTGTTTATATGGTGTATTACATTGATTGATTTTCTTATGTTGAACCATCCTTGCATACCTGGAACAAATCCCACTTGGTCATGGTGTATAATTTGTTTAATGTGTTGTTGAATACGATTAGCAAGTATTTTGTTAAGTATTTTTGCGTCTAGGTTCATTAGAGAAATTGGTCTGTAATTTTCCTTTCTTGTGGTGTCTTTGTTTGGCTTTGGTACTAGGGTAATGTTGGCATCATAGAAGGAATTAAGCAGTGTTCCTTCTGTTTCAATTTTTTGGAATAGTTTCAACAGGATTGGTGTTAGTTCTTTCCGGAATGTTTTGTAGAATTCACCTGTGAAGCCGTCTGGCCCTGGGCTCTTCTTAGTTGGGAGATTTTTAATGACTGATTCTATCTCTTTGCTTGTGATTGGTTTGTTAAGATCATCAATTTCTTCTTTTGTCAGTATGGGCTGCTTATGTGTTTCTAGGAATTTGTCCATTTCCTCTAAATTGTCATTTTTGTTGGAATATAGTTTTTCAAAGTATCCTCTTATGATAGTCTTTATTTCTGTGGGGTCAGTGGTGATATCACCTTTCTCATTTCTTATTTTGTGTATTTGCATCTTTTCTCTTTTTTTCTTTGTTAGTCTCGCTAAAGGTTTGTCAATTTTGTTGATCTTCTCAAAAAACCAGCTCTTGGTCTTGTTTATTTTTTCAAGTGCTTTCTTATTTTCTATTTCATTTAGTTCTGCTCTTATCTTTGTTATTTCCTTCCTTCTTCTTCCTGTTGGGTTACTTTGTTGTTGTTTTTCTAATTCCGTCAAAAGTGCAGTTAGTTCTCCAATTTTTGCTCTTTCTTCTTTTTTGATATATGAATTTATGGCTATAAATTTCCCTCTCAGTACCGCTTTTGCTGCATCCCATAAATTTTGGTATGTTGTGTTATCATTATCATTTGTTTCAAGGTAGTCATTGATTTCTTTTGAGATTTCCTCTTTGACCCACTGTTTTTCTAAGAGTGTGCTGTTTAATTTCCAAATTGTCGTGTGGAGTCTGGGTCTCTGTCCCTTGCAAATTTCCAGCTTCACTCCACTGTGGTCAGAGATATTGTTTTGTATGATTTTGATCTTTCTGAATTCATTAAGCCTTTCTTTGTGGCCTAGCATATGGTCAATCTTGGAGAATGTTCCATGTGCGCTTGAGAAAAATGTATATCCTTCTGTGTTTGGGTGTAATGATCTATATATGTCTATTAGATCCAGCTCTTCTAATATACTGTTCAAATGTTTTGTTTCTTTAGTGATTCTCTTTTGAGATGTTCTGTCCAGAGTTGATAGTGGTGTATTAAAATCCCCCACTATAATTGTAGATGCATCTATTCTTTCACTTAGTTTTTCCAGCGTTTGCCTCACATATTTAGAGGCGCCCTTGTTAGGAGCATAAATATTTATGATTGTTCGATCTTCTTGACAGATTGTCCCTTTCACTAAAATATAGTATCCTTCTTTGTCTCTCACAATTCTTTCGCATTTAAAGTCTATTTTGTCTGATATTAATATAGCTACTCCTGCCTTTTTTTGGTTGTTGTTTGCTTGTATGATTGTTTTCCAGCCATTCACTTTCAACCTCCATGAGTCTCTGGGTCTAAGATGTGTCTCTTGTAGGCAGCATATAGATGGGTCGTATTTCCTTATCCAGTGTTCCAGTCTGAATCTTTTGATAGGTGAGTTTAGTCCGTTGACATTCAGTGTTATTCCGTTTAGAGAGTTATTTATGGTAGCCATATTTTGGTTGGATTTGTGTTTGTTATATTTTGTTTGTATTATTTTATTTTCCCCTTCTATTTTTGTCTTTCTTGTTGCTTTTACACTCTCCTCCATCTCTGACTGTCCTGTTTTTTCCTTTCTTCCTGCAGAACTCCCTTAAGAATTTCTTGAAGGGGAGGTTTCTTGTTGATATACTCTTTCAGTTTCTGTTTATCTGTGAATATTTTGAACTCTCCATCATTTTTGAATGCTAGTTTAGCTGGATAGAGTATTCTTGGTTGGAAATTTTTTTCCTTTAGTACCTTGACTATATCATACCACTGCCTTCTTGCCTCCATCGTTTCAGATGAGAAATCAGCACTTAATCTTATGGAGTTTCCCTTGTATGTGATGGTTTTCTTTTCTCTTGCTGCTTTTAGAATTTTTTCTTTGTCTTGAGCATTGGATAATTTGACAAGTATATGTCCTGGGGTGGGCCTGTTGGGGTTTATGACCAGTGGAATGCGCTGTGCTTCTTGGATATGTACATCTGTCTCTTTCAGTAGATTTGGGAAGTTTTCATTCATTATTTCCTGCAACACTCCTTCTGACCCCTTTCCCTTCTCTTCTCCTTCTGGAATGCCTATAATACGTATGTTTGAGCGTTTTGCGTTATCATTCAGGTCCCTAAGTCCTATCTGGTTTTTTTCTACCTTTTTATTGACCACTTCTACTATCTGTTTGATTTCCAATGCACTGTCTTCCACATCACTAATTCTCTGCTCTGCCTCTTCTGTTTGCTGCAAGTGTATTTGCTGCAAGTGTATTTTTGATTTCTTGAATTGTGGTGTTCATTTCCATCATATCTGTTATTTTTTTGCGCATGTCTGCAATTTCCCCTCCAAGTGTTGTCTTCATGCTGTTAACCTTTTTCATTACTTCATCAAATTTGTCGGTGATAAATGTTCTGAGATCTTTCATTGCTTGTGCGAAGTCCTGCCCCCCTTCCTGATTGGATTCAGCCATGTTTTCCTGCTTACTGGTTTGGTTTGTAGATTTTTGTTGCTGTCTTGTCAACATTTTTTTCTTGACGGGTTTAATCAGTTCCTTAGCTTCTTTGTCTAGTCTTGGAGATTAATTAGCTGTTGTTTTTGCATAAGTGTTATATCTTCTCTTTGTCACTTTGTTCTTCTTATTCCAATTTCTTATTGCTAGTAAAGCTCACTTTAAAGGAAAGTATTAGTGCTGGGGAAAGGCAATTGTGTAAGGGAGGAAAAAGTGTGAAGTAGTATTGGTGATATATGTTAACAAAGCAACAATATGAGTTCTGGGAGGATGGAGGTTAGATCATGTAAATTGTGTAGAGTTATAGTAGTAGGAAAGTACCTATAATGAGGTAGACGACTGAATATGGGAGGGTTGTGGTATGTACTAAGAGGCTATTGTTTTCGTGAGAGAGGGAAAGAGAAAAGAAAGGTAATAGTTTCAGGGACGAATACCAGATGGAAAACTAAACAAAGGTATTAGAAATTAAGAGTTAGACAGTTTGTGGATCAAAGAAAGGGAGATGGAATATAGGAGAGATATCAGATGGTGGAGGATATCAAGTTGTAGGGGAAAGGGGATATTGTAGATAGGTTAAATCTATTCACAGAGAAATGAGGCAGTGGAGGGTGAGGAAACCCAGCAAATGTGAGGTATTTCCTGTAGGACCTATTGTACTGTTAAGATAAAATAGTATAAGAAGAATAATGGGGACAGGAAAGAGAGGATTAAAACAACAACAACAACAACAGCAAAAATAAAATAAAATTAAATTTAAAAAAAAAAACAAAAAAAAACAAAAAACAAAGAACAGAAACCCCGCCGCCAGGCTCGGCTGGGCTCGGCTGGGCTCGGCTGCGCTCTGGTCCCCCGCCCTCCGCGGCTCGGCTGGGCTTGGCTAGGCTCGGCTGGGCTCGGGTCCCCTGCCCTCCGCGGCTCAGCTGTGCTCGGCTGGGCTCGGCTTTCCCACCCGCTGCCCGCCGCAGCGCAGCGCGGCTCGGCTCTCCCGCCCGGCACGGCGCGGCTGGGCTCGGCCAAGCTCATCTGGGCTCGGCCAAGCTCGTCTGGGCTCGGCTCCCTTGCCCGCCGCGGCTCGGCTGGGCTCGGCTGGGCCCGGCTGGGCTCGGCTTCCCTGCCTGCCACCCGCAGCGGCGCAGCGCGACTCGGCTCTCCCGCTCGCCGCCCTCTGCGGCGCAGCCGGGCTCGACTGAGCTCGGCTGGGCTCGGCTGGGCTTGGCCCCCTCGCCCTCCGCGGCTCAGCTGTGCTCGGCTGGGCTCGGCTTCCCCGCCTGCCGCCCGCCGCGGCGCGGCTAGGCTCGGCTGGGCTCGGCTCCCTTGCCCGCCGCCCACCGGGGCACAGCGCGGCTCGGCTCTCCCACCCGCCGCCCGCCGCCCGCCGCAGCTCGGCTGGGCTCGGCTCCCTCGCCCGCCGCCCGCCGTGGCACAGCGCGGCTCGGCTCTCCCGCCCGCCGCCCACTGCAGCGTGGCTCGGATCCCCCACCCGCTGCCCACTGCGGCCCAGCTAGGCTTCCCTGGCCGCCGCCCGCCGGGGCTCGGCGCGGTGCTAGCTGCCTCGGCTCTGCCTACTCAAGGAGGGAATCCTCCACATGTAGCTGGGATCTCCGTGTATATTTCACAGACAGATCCTCTCTGTTACCTTCCCTCCAAATCGATGTCTAAACACCTTGGGACCAGGAAAAATCCCGAAACAGCCCGGTCCCAAAGAGTCTCCGACGCCTCCCAGCTGATTCCCTCCAGGAGCTAGTAACCGGGAAGTTCACTCAGCCGCCATCTTGCCTCCTCTCCTCGAAAGAAGACTTCTTAAGTTATTTTATGAGTCCAGTATCATCTTAAGACTAAAGCCAGATTAAGATACCATGAGAAAAGAAAATTACCCTTATGAATATTGATTTAAAAATCCTCAACAAAATACTAGCAAACAGAATGCAGCAGCACATTAAAGGAATTATACATCATAATGAAGTTGGATTTATCTCAGTTATGCAAGGGTGGTTTGACAAAGAAAATCAATTAATGTAATACACCACATTAACAGAAATAAGGAAAAAACACAAATGATCATCTCAACTGACACACTTGACAAAATCCAGCACCCCTTCTTGATAAAAATACTTGGAAAATTAAGAAGAGGAGGAAAATTTTTCAACACAATAAAGAGCATATATGAAAAGCCCACTGCTAACATCATATGCAAAGGTAAAAGTTCACACTCTAAGATCAGCAACAAGCCAACCCCTGTTATTCAAAGTTGCACTGGAAGTTTTTACCAGAACAATTAGACAAGAAAAAGAAGAAAAGGTCATCTAAACTGCAAAGGAAGATGTAAAACATTCCTTATTTGCAAATGACACTGCCTTATATATAGAAAATGCCAATAAATGAACAACCAAGCTACTAGAGCTAATAAAGAACTATGGCCAAGACCATAAAGACTTTGGAAGACAATGTAGGGAAGCATCTAAAGGACCTTGTAATAAGAAATGGCTGAATGATCTTCATACCCAAAGCATGAGCAATGAAGGAAAAAATAGATAAATGGGGGCTCCTCAAAATTAAAGCCTTTTGTATCTCAAAGGACTTTATCAAGAAAGTAAAAAGACAGTCTATCCAATGGGAGAAAATATTTGGTAACCATATATCTTACAGGAGCCTAATATCCTGCATATATAAAGAAATCCTATATCTCAAAAATAAAAAGACAAACACCCCATTTAAAAATTAGGCAAGAGATTTGAACAGATGCTTCTCCAAAGAAATACAAATGGCTAAAAAGCACATGAAAAGATCCTCAAAATCACTAGCTATTACGGAAATGCAAATCAAAACTACAATAAAACTGGCGGCTATTAAAAAAACAGAGGACTACAAGTGTTGGAGAGGATGTGGAGGGATGGGAACCTTCATTCACTGCTGGTGGGAATGTCGAAGGATCCAGCCATTCTGGAGGACAGTTTGGTAGCTCCTCAAAAAACTAGCTATAGATTTGCCATATGACCTAGCAATTCTACTGGTGGGTATATTGCCAAAAGAACTGAAAACAAGGGCATGAATAAATATATGCATGCCAATATTCATAGCGGCATAATTCACTATTACCAAAAGTTAGAATCAACCCAAATGCCCATTAACAGATGAATAGATAAACAAAATGAGGTATATACATACAATGGAATACGACTCAGTTGTAAGAAGGAATACAGTACTAACACATGGGATAACATGGATGAATCTTTAGGACCATATGTTGAGTGAAGCAAAGCAGGTATTGAAGGACAAATAGTACATGACTTCTCTGATATGAATTAAGCAAATCAAGCTGTCTCAGAGAGCTAGAGATTGGGAGATAGGCTTACAGGTAATAATGGGGGAGAGGAGAGTTGTGAAACAATGCCCACATGGGCACAATCTATGATAAAGTAGAGGTAAGAAGTTGTGCAGTGAAGGGATAAGACGGGGGCATAGGGATACTATTAGGTGTGGCTTTGCAGGCTTGAGTGGGGATAGGGTTGGGAGGATGGGTCAGATTGCCCAAGGAATTGGGGGGAAACTGGGGAAGAGCAAGTGAACACAGGAGATTGTTGGCTGTATGGTTGAAACTATAATGTTGAGAAAACTCTTTAGAAAATATCATAAGGAAGGGTTACTGGTTTAAGATGTTTGATGGGGTCATCTGGCACAGGGTGCACCGGGGGCAGGCTTCTAGGGAGTGTGTGAGTACTCATCTTGTCATAGTGTGTTATATCGGTGGGTGGAGTGGAAAGGTGTTTTACCTGAATCCTGGGGAAGCCTAATATTCTCAAACAGAGGGGAGGGTGTCTCTCAAGAGCATGGGTGTCTCCCAGTGGGGGAGGACAGACTAGTGTGTCAAGTCGTCAGCATTGTTGCAAGTATCTATGAATCTTGTCCTTCAAGTAGTGAAGTTTGTTTGTCACTGTGGGCCCCAAGGGGAGGGGGAGAGAGGTCTAGAATAAATGGAAGAGGGGGTAACTGAGGGGCAATGGGAATGTTCTTCATGGTCATGCAATGATGGATACAGGCCATGTTAAATTTCACCAAAAACTTATAGAAGTGTATAGTCTAAAATGTAAATCATAATGTAAGCCATAATGTAACCAAAAAATTTATAAAAGTGTACTATCTAAAATGTAAACCATAATGTAAATCATAATGGAATCATGGTTAATAGTTATGTTTCAATATCTGTACATCAGTTGCAACAAATGTAACATCCACATGTAAAAAGATCATTGCTGGGGAAGGGGGAAAAGGGTTTGATGTTGGGTATATGGGAGTCCCCTAAATTCTATATATGACTTTACTATGACCTAAAACTTTTTTGACAATGTAATAAAAAAATTGAAGACATAATAAAAAAAAAAGGATGGAGACACTGAGGAAAAAAATGGAAAAGATTGCCTTGCCACTGTACATAGAGGGCAACACCTATTACAGCAATGAAAGGCAAAAGTCAAAAAACATTTAGGTTATTTTTCATTTTTTAATACCCTAATTTATTTTTTACTTTATTTTAGGTTTTCTAAATTATTATGTATCCCACTTCTAATCTTTAAAGTATCATTACTATTTCATTTTCCTATTAATTGAATTTGGCAATGTATTAGACTTAATTTTTGAATAAGTTTTGGATCACAGAGGGGTTCAGCTATGGCAGGGGAGGAGCACTGATGTGGGGTGTCATTGATGAGGGATGCATGTGTGGGAGGGAGTTCTCTAGGGCATACATATAAGGTATATAGATAAATTCAGATGTTTGTTGGGTATTGACATAGGGGGTAGAGTTTCACACAACAACTGAGGGAATGCTGAGTTCCCATTCTGGGGAACTCTATCACACTCCCCCATGGAGCATGAACAATCCCCCAAGTGCAAGAGCAAAGACCTGTAAAGAAGGATGGTCCAATAATGGGCCCTTGATACTAATGACTATGCTTATGAGCCTATGTGCTTGAAATTCCAACTAGATGTAGAGCTCCAGGGGGCCTAACAGTTACCTCCTGAGAGCCTCCATGTTGTTCAAATGTGGCCACTCTCGAAGCCAAACCCAGCATGTAAATGCATTACCATCCCCCCAGTGTGGGACGTGACTCCCAGGAATGAGCCTCCCTGCCTCCAAGGGATTATTACAAGCACCAGCTGATGAAGCAGCTAGAAAAAGACCTTGAATAAAAGGGGGAAATGGTAAAGACAAATGAATTTATATGACTAAGAGACATCAAAATGAGTTGGGAAGTCATCAGAGGTCATCAGATGTTTATACACATCTCAGCAGGATCTCAGAGACAGCCAAAGTAGATATAACCACAGGTAGTGGTGCTCCTGAGGCCCCAGGTCCTACAGTCATAACAGATGGTTCTGGAGTTCAGTGCCTTGACAGTGGGCCCTACTTTGGAATTTGTGCTCCTGAGTGTGATGGAGTTCGACTCAGATGTGACCTCTCTACACATGGCCTCTTTTGTTACTTTTACTGAACCTGTGGTTAGCACTGGGGTTGGTGTATGCTCAGGAGACTTGAATCTCTTGACTGTCCATGTGCCAGCTGGGCCCTGAGCCTCAGCAGAGTTGCAAAACACATTTACTTACCAAGGTCTGCTAACAGGGAGGTGAGGATGGTCAACAACCATACCAGGAAACCGAGAGAGTCTACTACTGCAAGCAGTAGAACGGCATCCATCAGCCAGGTGAGATCTAAGCCCCCTCTCAATTTAGAGGTGGAGTGGACATCGCCATTCCTGGGTCCTCAGGATGGAGGAATAAAATGTGGATTACATTTGTCTTACTGGTATTCTACTATAGAATTATTGTGGCTCTAGCAATGGAAGAAAGTATATCATTGATGTGGAGACATTGGCCACGGGAGTTGATGAGGGCAGGCAGAGGGGAGAAGAGGTGTGATATGGGGGCATTTTCAGGACTTGGAGTTGTCCTGAATGATATTGCAGGAACAGATGCAAGACATCATATATCCTGCCATAACCCACTGAATGGACTGGGAGAGAGTGTAAACTACAATGTAAACTATAATCCATGCTGTGCAGCAGTGTTCCAAAATGTATTCATCAAATGCAATGAATGTGCCACACTGATGAAAGTGGTTTTGATGTGGGAGGAGTGGGGGGGATGGGGAGTGCAGGTATATGGGAACCACTTATATTTTTTAATGTAACATTTTGTGTGATCTATGTATCTTAAAGAAAGATCATTTAAAAATTTTTATAAAAGAACTATGGCAAAGCAGTGTGGTGCAAGATCAACAGGCAAAAATCAATAGTGTTTCCATACAATAGTCCTGAACAGTCTGAAGAGGAATTCAAGGGAAAAATTCCATTGAATTGTACACAGAATTGAACACAGAAAATGATAAAACATTGCTAAAAGAAATCAAAGAAGACCTAATGAAATGGAAGGATGTTCTGTGCTCATGAAATGATAGACTAAATATCAAGATATCAGTTTCCCCCAAATCAATGTATAGATTCAACATAATCTCAATCAAAATTCCAACAGCCTTCTTTTATAAATGGAGAAACCAATGATTAACTTTATATGACAGAGTAAGGGGACGTGAATAGTCAAAAGTATCTTGAGAAATAACAAAGTTGGAGGACTCACACTTCTCAATTTTAAAACTGATTACAAAGCTACAGGAATCAAAACAGCATAGTATTGGAATAAGGAAAGACTTATTGACCAATGGAATAAAATTGAGAGTGCAAGAATCAACCCTTGTATTTATGGCCACCTTTTTTTGAAAAGGGTGTCTGGCCCATTCAATTAAGGAAGAATAATCTCTTCAACAACTGATGCTGGGAAAACTGGATACCCATATGCAAAAGAATGACAGTGAATCCCTCCCTCATACCATGTACAAAAATCAACTCAAAATTTATCGAAGACCCAAATATAAGAACCAGAACTATGAACCTCCTAGAAGAAAATGTAGGGAAACATTTTCAAGACCTTGTGTTAGGCAACAGTTTCTTAGATCTTATACCCAAAGCATAAACAACAAAAGAAAAACTAAATAAATGGTGATCATCAAAATTTTTAAAAAAACTTTTGTGCATCAAAGGACTTTATCATGAAAATAAATCGACAACACACATAATGTGAGAATATATTTGGTAACCACATATCTTATAGGCATATAATATCCAGAATATATAAAGAAATCCTACAACTCAACAACAAAAAGACTAACAACCAAATTTAAAATGGGCAAAAGACTTGAGTAGATATTCCTCAAAAGCAGATATACAAATAGCCAAAAATCACAGGAAAAGATGCTCACGAACACTAACTATTAGGGAAATGCAAATAAAACCACAATGAGATATAATTTTACACCCACTAGAAAGGCTACTATCCACAAATGAAAAATAACCAGCGTTAGAAAAGATGAGGCATGATAGGGACATTTATTCATCGTTATTACGAATGTAAAATGGTGTCGCTGCTGTGGAAAATAGTTTGGCAATTCCTCAGAAACCTAAGTCTAGAATTATCATATGACCTAGGAACCCCACTTCTAGATATATATATACCCAAAAGACTTGAAAGCAAGGACTTGAATGGATATTTGCACACCATTGTTCATACCGGCATTATTCACAATTATCAAAAGGTGGAAGCAGTCCAAGTGTCCATCAACAGATGAATGGATGAAAAAATGTGATATCGACATACAATGTAGTATTATTCATCCATAAAAGGAAATGAAATTCTGATAAATGCAACAACATGGGTGAACCTTGAACACACTATATTGAGTGAAATGAATCCAAAACAAAGATACAGATATTGTATCTTCTCACTCATATGAAATAATTAGCATAAGAAAATTCATAGTGAAAAACCAGGACAGTTTACTAGGGGGCAGTGAGGGGGAAGGGAATAGGGAGTTAATGCTTAATTGGTACAGAATTTCTGTTTGGGTAAATGAAAAGTTCTGGTAATGTATGGTGGTCATGGTAGCACAACATTGTGAATGTAATTAACATCACTGAATTATATAATTAAATGTGGTTAGAACAGGCAATTTTAGATTATGTGTATGTAACTAGAATAAGTATTTGGTAAAAATCCATAGGACTGTACAACTCGAAGAGTGAACTCTAACATAAACTATGGACAGTAGTCAACAGTGTAATTATGATAATATTGTTTCCTCAGTAGTACCAAAGTTACCACACAATGCAGATTGTTAATAACAAGGAAAACTGTGGGCGGCGGGAGTATATGAGTACTGGGTATTTTCTGCCTGATTTTTCTTTAAACGTATAACTTCCCTAATAAAAAACAGCACAAATGAACAGGAAAAAAACACTGAGGTTGCCCTCACTTGGATGAGGCAACCAAGCCCCAGAGTAGAAAAGCAACTTCATCAAATTTATACAGTGAATCAGCCATGGAGCCCTGGACCATTCTTTGACACATGCCTTTTCTTGAATTCTCACACAGATGACGTGGAGTTGTCCTGTGTGGTGCTTCACGGACAATTACAGGACATTGTAGATCCCCCCAGGGCCCACTGGATGGAACGTGGGAGAGTGTGGGCTATGATGTGGACCATTGACTACGGGGTGCAGTGATGTTCAGAGATGTACTTACTGGGTGCAATGGATGTCTCACGATGATGGGAGAGAGTGTTGCTGTGGGGGGAGTGGGGGGTGGGGGCGGTGGGGTTGATTGGGACCTCGTATTTTTTTAATGTAATTTGTAAAAATAAATAATTTTAATAAAAAAATAAATAAACCTACTTGAAAGAGAGAAAAAAAAATCAGTTCCAATACCTGTGTTCATTTGGTCACCACACCCCTACGCAAACTGAAATCTTTTTGTTCAACCACCTTTATTTCATTGGGGAAGGATAAGTGTAAATTCCATTGGATATTTGACAAGAAGCCAGCTTTTTAAATGACTTCTCCATACCATGTGAAGTCCAATACTGAAGAAAGGAACCAGGAAGTAATATTAATGCATTTATGGTAATTTTTTTCTGAAATTCATAACCACGGAATTTCAGGGAATAGGGAATGCCCTATTATGCACATAATGAAGGAATATGAAGATAAAAAGAAAGTTCCATGAAGGCAGGGATGTTGCTTGTTAGCTCACTGCCATATCACCAGCACTTAGTACAATGCCCCAACTGATAAAGTTTAATTAAATATTTATTGAATGAATGATGTAAACGGTCCTTACCTTGATGATATCTGGACAAGGTAGAGGTCTATGTATTCCCTAACACTATATGGATGCTGTATATGCTCTGTTGTCTTGTCATTTGTCAACTGTTGGCTGGAGTGGTGGAAGTAAATTTCCAGATGTATGAAACATGATTCTTACCTTTAAGGAACTAACCATTGAAATAATATTAAGAAGCTATTAGCAAGTGTTCAAGAAACAAGTACAATATAGTAAAATTAAAATGATATCATTAGAAGGACTGGTGTATTAAGGTGTGTGCGTATAATAGAGCAGATGAGACTCAGGAAGGCAGTTTCTGGAAGCAGACTCTTGAAAGGACTCAATGGCAAAGAAGAGAGTGTTCCAAGTTGAGGGCCCAGATTGGGAAAAAGCAGTGTGGTGGAAAGAATCATGGTCTGTGCAAGGAGCATACTGTGACAGGATGGATGAGATCTGTCTGAGAGAGATGAAAGGTCACCTTAGCAAGGTAGTGAGATGCCTAGCTGTGGGGAGCTGTAACTACAGGCCAAAGGAGCTTGGGCTTTACCTTGTTGATAATAAGAAATTCATATGCATTTTTGCACATAAAAATGGTTTTCAATGATAAAGAGCATTTTAAAAAGATTAAACTCATGTAAGAGGTTGGGATAGCTAAGAAAGAGGTATGCTTGGAGTGTGGGAAGTCAATCATTTAAGTGAGAGAGGTGTTGATGTCGATTGGGATCCCTATAAGAAGAGTTTTATGAAAGCGATTTATTCTGGGCATTCATTTTGGAGAAACCTGGAAGTGAATGAGAAAATCAGGATAGGACAGGAATAGAAGCTAGGCAAAGAAGTGGTGTCCTGATATGTCTAGTTCACTTGATCCCATGGAGTTTGTCTCAAACTCCTGTCAGTCATTGACCTTGGACCACTCCCTGGGTGTAACATAAACTCCTGGGCATTTCTGAGCAAGGTGGCAGTCATTGGTTTAGGGAGATCCTCTAGAAAATGTGTGAAATGGTAGCAACTAACACACGCAGCAGCTAGGGGATGGGTGCACTATCCTGCTAAAAGATTATCTGGACAGGACCTCAACAGCATCTGTTACAGGTGGAGACCATGGGCCTTGGTACCAAATCATATCAATAAGAAAAGCCCAACAGAGGAACTGCATCTTTTTCATATGTAGTTAGGGAAAAAATTACCTCCTCATCTTTGGTAACAATTCAACTTAAGTTATTCCTTCAGCTGGCAATCATTTACTGAACATGTCCTTGACTAGTTTCTGGAAACAAAAAGAGGAATAAGACACAGGACACGGAAACTTCCCTGAATGAGCTCATAGCCTAGTGAGGAATACAGATAGGAAAACAGGCAGGACAAAATGATCACTGCTATGGATAGGGAAATGTATCACAGGGTATAAGATTGACTTTTCTACTCTGGTTGGAGTGAGGAGTATGCACTTTAGGGAGCAAGATAGGGGCTGGGCAGATCAGTGGAAGCTGTTAAAGAGTCTAGAAATGCAATGGAACTGCAACTAAAATAGTGGCAATTAAGATGGAGAGAATTAGAATAATCCAAGACAAGGAGGAAGGCAATTTAGGGATTGGTGATTGATTGACTTTGGAGGGGGCAGAGAGGAGAAGAGGGAGGAATCAGAGGTGACATTTATTTCTGGGATTGGCGATTGTATAAAGTTGTGCAACTTACCGAGATAATGGCCAATGAAGGAGGAACAGTTTTGTAGGAGAGGATAATTTCAGTTTGAGACATATGGAGTTTGAGGCACACTTGAAATATCCAAGAACATATTCCTGGAACGCGGGAGAGAACCGAGTTGGAGATGTCAATTTAGAAACCACAGGCACAGAGATGGCAAGTGAAACTAGGAGGCTGCAAGAGATGGCTCAGGGAGAGTATGTGGAGTGAGAAGACAGGGATAAATATAGAAGCATGGGAACACTGATAATTGATAAATGAGCAAAGGAAGAGAAGCCCTCAAAGGAAACTGTAGAGTCACCCATGAGGATAATGGAAAATCAGGTGTATGTGATGTCAGGGAAACCAAGAGAAGGAGTTGTGGACAAAAAGTGCTAAATACTGCAGAGAGGGTCAAATGAGATCAAGACTAAAATGTGTCTATTATTTGGTTTAGAAAAAACGACGACTTTGGTGACCTTGGAAAAAGCAACCGAGTGAAAGCAGTAAAGCCTGATTGTAGTAGGTTAAGAAGCAAATGAAACATTTTACTTTTTTATTCCAATAAGCATAGAAAATAACTTAATTAGTTTCTATTAAATTTATTGGTATAATAAATTAGGTGATATTAATGTGTGGCTCTGCTTCATTGGGATTATGCAAACCTAATTACAGAATCTGTAATTGTATAATATTATACGCAGTTCTCCATTCTCCTCTAAAAAAACAAAGCATAAACTTCCCATTGGTTGTAAACGTCGATTCATTTTCTTTCTTTGCATTTAAGAAGGAAGTAATTAAAGAGTCTCTGTTTGTCTAGTGAACTGATGGGAGTCAGGAGACTTAACTAGTCAGATGACCTCAAACCTTCAGTTATTTTCTAGACTCTGTAAAATGAAAACACTAGATTATGGTTTCATGGGTTGTACTCAATCCGGTATCTACTCATTTGCTTATTTTGGGTCCTTTTAGACCTCTTTTAAAAATTTTTAATAGACTTTATTTTCTAGAATAGTTTGATTTACACAAAAATTGAGTACATTGTATACCAAGCATCCCATTCTCCTATATTCACATCTTAGGTTAGCATGGTACATTGGCACATTTGGTAAAATTAATGAATTGATATTGATAAATTATTATTCAGCTAAGCCCATAGTTTATTTGGATTTCCATTTTTACCTAATGTTCTTTTATTAAAAAAACAACTTTTTATTTTGAAATAGTTTCAAACTTAGAAAACATTTGCAGAATTATTGCAAACCCCAAACAAAGAGCTCCAACATACCCTTATCCCCCCAGAAACCCAGATCCAACAATTTTAACACTTCACCACATTTGTCATATCTTTCTGTCTGTCTGTCTACCTATCTCTCCATCCATCTGTCTATCTATCTGACTTTATAAATCCCCTTTTTGAAGATTTGAGTGTAGTTTGTATACACTTAATACTGTCCACTTACTATAATTAATACTGGCAAGGGCTCTTCCAAAAACTTTGGATATTCACTTATGTAACCACTTTTTATGAAAGAAATTGTATGATTATAGAAAAATCCTGCATAAAATACAGAGTTCCATAAGCCACCCTATTATTAACACCTTGCATTAGTGTGTTGTATGATTTTTACAGTTCATGAACCAACATTTTTATAATAGTACTATTAACTATATTCCATCATTTACAATAGGTTTCAACTTTTGTGTTGTACAGTCCTTTGATTTTTAAAATTTTTATTCTGGTAATATATTTACAACCTAGTCTTTCCCCTTTAAACCATATCCGAATATATATTTCAGTGTGGTTATGTCCACAATGTTGGGCTATCATCACGACCATCCTTTACCAAAACTTTAGGTTCAACACAAATAGAAAATCTGTACAATTTAAGCATTGATTCCCTATTTCTTATCCCCAACCCTCTGATAACCTATATTCTAGTTTCTGATTCTATGAATTTACTTATTGTAATTATATTCCGTTGTATGTATATACCACATTTTATTTTTCTTTTCATTGGTTTATGTACACTTGGTTTGCTTCTATCTTTTGGCAATTGTGAGTAATGCCACTAAGAACATCAGTATACAAATGTCTGTTAAAGTTCCTGCCTTCAATTCTCTAGGGTTTATACCTAGAAATGGATTGTGAGGTCATATGATAATTCTATACTGTCTTCAACAGTGGTTGCACCATTTTACTTTTCCATCAAAAATGAATGAGCATTCCTTTCTCTCCATATCTTCTCTAACATTTTATTTTTCCATTTTTTAAATAGGAGTCTTTCTAGTGGTGTGAAATGGTATCTCATTGTGGTTTTGATTTGCATTTCCCTAATAATAATGATGTTGAGCATCTTTTCAAGTGATTTTTGACAAACGTGTATCTTCTTTGGGGAAATGTCTCATCAAGTCTTTTTCCCATTTTGAAACTGGATTGTCTTTTTTTAAAAGATTTATTTATTTATTTATCCCACTCCCCCCCCTTTGTTTTTACACTTGCTGTCTGCTTTCTGTGTCCATTTGCTGTGCATTCTTCTGTGGCTGCTTGTCTTCTCTTTAGGCAGCACTGGGAACTGATCTTGGGAAATTCCAAGTGGGAGAGAAGAGCTCAATCTCTTGCTTCACCTCAGCTCCCTTGTCTATTATGTTTCTTATTGTCATTCCTCTATATCTCTTATTGTGTCATCTTGCTGTGCCAGCTCTCTGTGCAGGCCAGCCCTTCTGTGTGGGCCAGCTCACTGTGTGGGCCAGCTTGCCTGGAGGTCCTGGGAATCGAACCCTGAAAGTATAATATAGTAGATGAGAGCCCAATAGCTAGAGCCACATCTGCTTCCCTGGATTGTCTTTTTATTGTTGAATTGTAGGATTCCATTATATATTCTGGATATTAAACCCCTATCACATATATGGTGTCCAAATATTTTTTCCCATTGAGTAGGTTGTCATTTAACTTTCAGGATAAGTCCTTTGATGCATAAAATTTTCTATTTTGATGAGGTCAACTTACCTTATTTTTTCTTTTGTTGCTTGTGCTTTGGGTGTAAGGTCTAAGAAACTATTGACTAACACAAGGTCCTGAAGACACTTCTCTATGTTTTCTCCTACAAGTTTTATAGCTTTGATTCTTATACTTAGGATTTTGATACATATTTAATTGATTTTTGTACATGGTGTAAGGTAGGAGTCCACTGTTATTCTTTTGCAAATGGAGTTCCAGTTTCCCCAGCGCCATTTGTTGAAGAGATTATTCCTTACCAGTTGAGTGGTCTTTGTGTCCTTGTCAAAAATCATATGGCAACTCCTATTTTCCAGTTCTTTGGGCTTGCCTTGGATAACAAACAAAATGATAATGATGGACCAGTCCCATCACAATAAGGAATATCTTCCGCTGCAAGCAAAACAATTTCTTTCTGATGTTCCATAATTTCTACATTCCTTCTCAGTCTGAAGCAGTCAGAGTGGAAATCATCCCAAATCCCTCAGAACAGTAATGAACAAAAATTAAGGGGGAGTTCAACCAGGGGCCAAAGCAGATTTATTGTTATTGTTTTTATTATCATGTGTTAATGGAGTAATTTGTAGCATTGTTATAACATTTTTAAAAATAATTTAAATAAACCAGTTGGCCATGAGTGTGAGGGGTGTTTTTTATTGAAGTATGATAATTGTATTATGATTGCATATATTCATACATGAATAAACAATAATTGTATAGCAAAAGTTGTGAACTTACAAAATAAACATTCATAACATCATACAGTGGTCCCATATATCACCCCACTACCAACACCTTGCATTATTTTGAAACATTTGTTACAATTTGTACAAAAGCATCTTCAAAATATTACCACTAATTGTAGTCCATATCTTACGTTTGGTGTATTTCCCCACCAACCCACCTTATTTTTTAAAATACTTTTTTTTACAGAGTTTATGAAATTACAAAACAATGTGTAGCATTCCATACAGCACCCATTCACCAACATACCACACTGTGGTGGAATATTGTTACAGATTATGAGATAATTTCCTCAGACGATAACCACCAACCGTGGTCCATAGTGTACATGTGGTGCACTTTTTCCATACTCCCCCGTTATCAACATAGTACTTCTTTGGCACTGATGCAAGAATATTACAGCATTGCTGTTAACCACAGTCCATAGGTCACACCAATTGTATTTTTCCTATGCTTTTCCATATTCCTACCACCCTGCAATAGTGACTTACATCTGCTCTAGCTCACAGAAGGACACTCTTGCATCTGTACATCAACCACAATTCTCATCCACCTCTGGGTTCACAGTGTTATTCAGTTGCTAAATTATTCTTTAGCTTTCTTTAAATTAGCATTTACATGCCTAGACTACCCTTTTCATCCACAATTCCATTTTTAAGCCAGCTGTTAATCACCATAATATGTTATCATCAACTCTATTCATTTCCACACATTTACAGTCAAGTTAATTAAAACATCTACATAAGTTAAGCATCAGTACTCCTTCACAACCCTCCACTTATCTCCAAATAACCTATACTCTAGGTTTAAACTCCATGTGTTTATTCTTCATATTTAGTTCATATTAATGAGACCATGCAATATTTTTCCTTTTGTACCCTGCTTATTTCATTTAGCATAATGTCTTAAAGATTCATCCATGTTATCACATGTCCCAATTTCATTTCTTTTTACTGTGGCATAGTATTCCATCATATGTATATACCACATTTTGTTTATCCATTCATTGGTTGATGGACACTTGGGATGTTTCCATCTTTTGGCAATGGTGAATAACGCTGCTATGAACATTGGTGTGCAGATGTCTGTTGGTGTCACAATTTTCACTTCTGGATATATTCCTAGTAGAGGAATTGGTAGGTCATATGGAAATTCTATATATAGTTTCCTGAGGAACCACCAAACTGTTCACCACAGAGGCTGCACCATTTTACATTCCCACCAATGATGAAGAAGTGTTCCTATTTCATCACATCCTCTCCAGCAATTATTTTTTCTTTTTTTACTTTTTAATTAATTAATTTCTTCTTTATTTTTTTAATGTTACTTTAAAAAATATGAGGTCCCCGTATACCCCCCACCCCTCCCACATCAACAACCTCTTTCATGACTGTGGCAAATCCACTGCAACTGGTGAATACACTCTGGAGCACTGCTGCAGCACATGGACAGGGGTCCACATTGTAGTCTACACTCTCCTCCAGTCCACCCAGTGGGCCACGGCAGGACACACAACGTCCAGCATCCGTCCCTGCAGCACCACCCAGGACAACTCCATATCCTGTAAATGTCCCCACACCATATCTCTTCTTCTGTCTCCCTACCATCAGCAGTTGTTTGTTTACTGTTTTTTTAAATATAATGACGATTCTGTTAGGTGTGAGGTGATATCTCATTGTCATTTTGATTTGTGTTTCATGAGAGGTGGTTTTTGAGCTCTCAATTCCATTCCATTGGTTTATGTATCCTTGTGTCAAAATCACATTGTTTTCACCACAGTAGTTTTGTGGTAAACTTGACAGCCTTGTCAAAAATCACTTGACCATAGATGTGAAGGTCTGTTTCTGAACCATTAGTTCAGTTCCATTGATCTGGATGTCTCTTTATGCCAGTACCATGCTGTTTTAACCACTGTAGCTAGGACATATTCTTTAAAGTCCAAAAGCGTGAGTCCTTCAGCTTCATTCTTCTTTTTCAAGATGTTTTGGCTATTCGCAGCTCCTTAATGTTCTGAATAAATTTGATATTTGGCTTTTCTGTTTCTGCAAAGTAACAGTTGGAATTTAATTCTAATTGCATTGAATCTGTAAATCATTTTGGGTAGAACTGACATCTTATTGATATTTAGTCTTCCAATTCATGAACCGGAATATCCTTTTTATTTAGATCTTTGATTTCTCTTAGCAAAACTTTGTAGTTTTCTGTGCATAAGCCCTTTACATCCTTGGTTAAATTTATTGCTAGATATTTGAATTTTTAGTTGCTATTGTAAATGGGACTTTTTCTTGATATCTTCCTCAGATTGATCATTAATAGTGTTTAAAAACACTACTGAGTTTTACATATTGAACTTGTACCCTACCACCTTGCTGAATTTATTAGCTCTAAAAACTGGTTGTAGAATTTTTGTTACTTTCTATATTCATCCATATATAGGATCATGCCATCTGCATGATAGTGAAAGTTTAACATCTTCCTTTCCAATTTGGATACCACTTATTTATTTTTACCTAACTTCTCTGGCTAGAACTTCCTGTACAATGTTGAATAACGGTGGTGACAGAGGACATCCTTGTCTTTTTCCAGATATTAAAGGGAATGATTTCAGTCTTTCACCATGGAGTAGGTTGTCAGCTGTGCGTTTTTCATAGGTGCCCTTCATCATGATGAGGAAGTTTTCTTCTATTCCTATTTTAATGAGTGTTTTTATCAGGAAATGATGCTGGATTTTGTCAAATGTCTTTTTGGCATCAGTTGAGATGATCATGTATTTCTTCCCTTTGTCTTCTTAATGTGGTGTATTGAATTAATTGACTTCCTTATGTTGAACCACCCTTGCAATCTGGGGTAAAATACACTTGATCATGGTGTGTATTTCTTTTAATGTGCTGTTGGATTCTATTTGCAAGAATTTTTGTTGAGGATTTTTGCATCTATATTCATAAGAAAAATTGGCCTGTAATTTTCTTTTCTTTTAGTGTCTTAATCTGGCTTTGGTATTAGGGTGATGATGGCTTTACAGAACGAATTAGGGAGTGTTACCTCTTGTTCAATTTTTTCGAAGAGTTTAAGCAGAACTGGGGTTAAATCTTCTTGAAATTCTTGGTAGAAATGACCTGTGAGGACATCTGTTCCTAGGCTTTCCTTGTGAGGTTTTTGATGACTCACTTCATCTCTTTACTTGTAACTGGTCTGTTGAGATCTACTTCTTCTAGAGTCAATGTAGGTCATGTGTGTGTTTCCAGGAATTTACCCATTTCATCTAGGTTGTCTAATTTATTGCCACATAACTGTTCATGGTGTCCTTTTACCAAACTTTTTTTCCTTGGAGTCAGTAATAATGCCCCCCTTCTCATTTCTGATTTTATTTATTTGTATCCTTATTCTTTGTCAGTCTAGCTAAGGGTTGGCCAATTTTATTGATCTTTTCAAAGAACAACTTTTGGTTTTGTTAATGCTCTTTTTTTTTATTCTCTATTTCATTTATTTATGCTGTAATCTTTGTTATTTCTTTCCTTCTGCTTGATTTGGGTTTTGTTCTCTATTCTTCTTCTAGATTCTCCAGGTGTGCACTTAGGTCTTTGATTTTAATTCTTTCTTCTTCTTTAATATAAGCATTTAAGGTTATAAATTTCCCTCTCAGCACTACCTTTGCTGTGTCCCATAATTTCTGATATGTTGTGTTTTTGTTTTCATTCATCTTAAGATATTTACTAATTTCTATTGTAATTTCTTCATTGTCCCACTGATTATTTAAGAGTGTGTTATTTATCTTTCATGTATTTGTAGATTTTCCAGTTCTCTGCCTGTTAATGTTTTCCAATTTGTTTCCATTATGGTCAGAAATGATGCTTTGTATAATATCAATATTTTTAAACTTACTAAGACTTGTTTTATTATGCAACATATGCTCTATCCTGGAGAATGATCCATGTTCAATTAAGAAGAATGTATATCCTGCAGTTTTAGGTTCAATGTTCTGCATATGTCTGTTAGTTCTAGTTCTTTTATAATATTTTTTAAGTTCTCTGTTTCCTTATTGATATTCTATCTAGATGTTCTATCTATTGATGAGAGGAATGTATTGAAGTTTCCAATAAGAATTGTAGTGGTGTCTATTTTCCCTTCAGTTTTGCTAGTATTTGCCTTGTTATTTTGGAGCACCATGATTAGGTTCATAAGTATTTATGATTGCTATTTCTTCTTGATGGATTTTCCCTTATATTAATATAAATTGGTCTTATTTGTCTCTTACAATATCTTTTTTAAAGATTTATTTTTTAATTATTTCTCTCCTCCCCCCCACCAATTTGTTTGCTTTCTGTGTCCATTTGCTGTGTGTTTTTCTGTGTCTGCTTGTATTCTTGTTAGCAGCACTAGGAATCTGTGTTTCTTTTTGTTGTTGTTGTGTCATCTTGCTGCGTCAGCTCTCCATGTGTGCGGCGCCACTCCTGGACAGGCTGCAACTTTTTTTGCACAGGGTGGCTCTCCTTATGGGGCACACTCATTGAAATTGGGGCTCCCCTAAGCAGGGGACAGCCCTGTGTGTCACGGCACTCCTTGCACACATCAGGACTGCAGCCCTTCTGCAGCTCACCACATGGGTCAGGAGGCCCTGGGTTTGAACCCTGGACCTCCCATGTTTTAGGCAGATGCTCTATCAGTTGAGCCAAATCCACTTCCCAATATCTTTTCATTTAAAGTCTATTTTGTCTTTATATTAGCATAACTACCCCAGCTCTTTTTGGTTACTATTTGCATGGGCTACCTTTTACATCCTTTCATTTTCAATCTATTAGTGTTTTTGTGTCTAAAGTGAGTCTCTTGTAACAACATATAGTTGGATCATGCTTTTTTTAAAATCCATTCTGACAATCTGCATCTTTTGATTGGGGAGTTTAATCCATTAATTTCCAGTGTTATTATTGAATATGCAGTCGTTACTTCAGCCATTTTGTCCTTAAGTTTACATATGTCTTATTTTTTGCCTCTCTTTTCTTTATTGTGACTTCCTTTCTGTATAGTTGATAATTTGTGATGTATCTAACTAATCCTTTCTTCCTTTCTCCTTTCATGTATTTTAAAAAATACTTTGTGGTTATGCTAGGGTTTGCATTACATAACATAAATCTATAACCTACTAATTTGAAAAGGGACCAACTTAGCTTCAGTAGCATACACTTTCTCTGCTTCTGTATCCTTCTATTTCCCCCTTTATGTTGTTTTGTTCCACATTACTTCTTTGTATTTTGCATGTCCATGATCAGGAAATATTCATTTTTCTGGTTCAATTGTATTCTGTCTCTAACAGGAATTAGAGTAGAGGTGTACACTGAGGATACAGTACTGTTGGGTTTTGCATTTGCCTTTTATTTAACCTTACTAAAGATCTTACTTCTTCACACTACTCCAAGCCACTCCTTCCTGTCTTTTCCTTTCAACTTGCAGAACTCCCTTCATAAAGTCTTGTAAGTTAAGTCTTTTGTTGATGAACTCTCTCATTTTGTGTTTATTTGTGACTATTTTAACCTCTCATTTCTGAAGGACAGTTTTGCCAGGTAAATAATTTTTGGCAGGCAGTTTTTCTCTTTTGGTACCTTAAATATATCATACCACTGCCTTCTCATTTCCATGTTTTTTTTATTAGAAATCATCACTTAGTCTTATTGAGGATCTCTTGTATATGACAAATTGCTTCTCTCTTACTGCTTTCAGGATTCCCTCTTTATGTTTGGTATTTGACTTTCTGATTAGTATGTGTTTTGGAGTAGATCTATTAGGATTTATTCTGTTTGGAGTATGATGTGCTTCTTGGACATGTGTATTGTGTATTTATGTCTTTCAAAACAGTTGGGAAATTGTCAACCTTTTTCCCCTCAACTATATTTTCTGCCCATTATTCTTTCTCTTTCCCATGCTGTCACTCAAATCCCTAAGACACTGCTCAGTCTTTTCTATTCTTTTTTCTATCTGTTCTTCTGACAGTATGATGTTAATTGTCCTGTCTTCTAGTTTACTGATTCTGTCTTCTGCATGTTCAAATTGGCTGTTTTATGCCTCTAGTGTATTTTAAATCTTCATTATTGTGCCTTCATCCCCATAATTTCTGGTATGTTTCTTATTAAATTTTCCAATTCTTATTAATGCTCATACATTGCCTTATTTAGCTGTGTATACATATTTTCCTTCATATCCTTGAATTGTTTTAGGAGATTTGTTTGATCTTCTTTGATTAGTTGTTCCAAATGCTGTGTCTCTTCTGAAGTTTTAATTTTTTCCCTTGACTGACCCATATCTTCCTCTTTCTTAGTATGGCTTGTAATATTTCTTAACGTCTGGGCATCTGATTATTTTGATGGTTTAACTCTGATGATCAGTTTCTCCCGCTGGATTGTGTGTGTGCCCCTCTTGCCAAATGTTCTGCTTTGGTATCTTTTTCTTCCCCCACACTCCAGGGGACCTTTTGTTTCTACCACTCCTCAGTGGCTTGTATTCTATCCTGGGTCTCTGCAGACTTGGGTCACAGTTCCTGGAAACTACCATGAGGTGTTATCTATGCTCAGCATCTGAGGCAAGAGGGCCCAGGCCATGCTGCCTCTATATGACTCCCAAGCTGTGTGAGACTGAATGAAGGGGAGGGAAACACTGTCAGGTCCAGGAAGAATATTGCCTACCTGATCTTGAAGATTACTTTTCTCTTTTTTCGATTAGCATTTGTGGTGTCCTTTTCCAGTTTCTATCCTCCTCCGAGTTCCAAGCAAGTGGGATTTGTCCTTTAATAGTTAATTCTTAGGGGAAACTTTTCCAGGGGATATTTTACATAACTATGTTCATGACATCACTCTACCATGATGTTTTCATTATTGTGGCTTCATAATAAGTTTTAAGATTGGGAAGTGTGAGCCTTCTAACTTTATTCTTTTTTTCAAGATGGCTTTGGGAATTCAGAGCCCATTACTGCATAACTTTGCCTTCCCTGTAAAGAAGGTTGTTGGAATTTTGATTGGGATAGCATTGAATCTATAAATCACTTAGGGTAGATTTGACATCTTATTATTTAGCCTTCCAATCCATGAACATAGACTGTCCTTCCATTTATTTAGGTCTTTGATTTCTTTTCACACTCTCTTTTAGTTTTCTGTACACAAATCATTTACATCCTTGGTTAAATTTATTCTTAGATATTTGATTCTTTTAGTTGCTATTGTAAATCAATTTTTTTTCTTAATTTCTTCTTCAGATTGTTACTGATGCATAGAAACAGTACTAATTTTTGTGTGTTGTTCCTGTACCCTGGCACTTTGTCAAATTTGTATATTAGGACCTAGAGAGTTATTGTGAGAATAAAGCAAGTTAAGGTATTTAAAGTGCTGTGAACATAATACTTACTAAGTAATATATAGCTGCTTTGATGATGATGGTGATTGTGGGGCTCTTTTTAAAAATATTTATTTTTATTAGAGATGTTGTGAACTTACAAAACAATCATGCACATTTGTGGAATTCCTTTATAACACCCCTACACAAGCATACACATTGTTGTGGAATATCTATTACAGATTAAGAGATAATATCATCAGACCATTACCACTACCTATGGTCTTTAGTGTATTTGGTATACTTTTCCCACATGTCAGGCTCTTTGAGCCAGGATTTATCTGCTTGCCAGTAGGGAGACTATACAGAGGACCTTGCTGCTAAGGTGGCACTTAGTGTAGTCCATGAAAACAACTTTTAAGTCCTCCTTAAATCACCCTGATGGCACCTAAACTGCTAGCCTCCAGCTCTTTCTCTCACCAGACTCCCACACCTTTCTCACTGCTGTCAAAACCATATTAACATCCTACACAGACTATTTCAATAGGAAGAACCAAAACATTTCACCTTCAAACCTTTCTTTCTAACCTCCCCCTAACTGAATGTCACCCCTACCAATAAACAACTTTCTATGTATTAGGCACTCCCAGCACAATGGAATTGGGGCTGCCAAAGTCTCAGGCTTTACCTGCGAAAAGAACTAGAGAAGTGATTTTTACTCTAGAACTTTATATTTTAGCCTTCTTCCTTTAACTCCAAACAGCAAGGTCTCAGAATCAGTGATCTGAATCAATCTCCCCTCCCCCCCACCCCCCGTGGATGTGTGTGTCTGCCTCTCTCATTCTCTCATTAAAGAAGATGACAGGTAGGAGCCAAGTATCTGGAATGCCAGTAGGAGCCAACTGTCTGGAATGCCAAATACCTGCCTTTCTGAATAGTCTACAAAAAGAAAAAGAAGAGGACAACTCTATGAAGAAAGGCCTTTTTAAAGTATTTTAAAGGTTCCCTGGGTGGGGATTCCCAAAGCAAGATTTCTATATAGGAAAACACTCCATGGTAGAGAATTACTGGTTGGAAAAGAAGAGCACCAAAGTGGCCTAAGCCACTGCTTTCAGTGGTTATTGGAGCCCAGCAAAACTAGTAGAAATAATTAGTGATCCTATACGCATAAGACAAATAACTTGATAATATGGAGCTCACTTGCTTATCACATTTTTATGCCACTTGTTATTTCATTTTAGTAGAAGAAAATGTCACTGTGCTATCAGTGAACCACATTGTTACCTTGTTCCCAGGAGGCCTTCATGTGCTAGGGAAGAAATAGCAAAAATGGAATGGGAACAAAATGATAATTTGACTGTAAAAATCTATTCTTAGTAACCAGGTAGAGTCACTACAGTGATATATGTGAAAGAAAAGATGTACAATGGACATTGCACAACTGTCCCAAGGCAGAGCCAGCATCCCTTTACCGTGGGTTCCACGAACCTTTGACAGATTGGACACTCTCCATGATTCGAGGCTATTCTTTGTCTCTGTTTCTGTCTGTTAACTCTGTGCTCCATTTGCCCTCTTTCATTTTCTCCCTCTCTCTCTCCCCTCACGCCTACCTTGTTGTTGTTTGTGTGTGCTTTTCTAGAGTGTATGTAGTTTTCAGTCAGCCATGCAATTTTATACAAGCCGAGTTTTAGTTCTTCCTACCTTTGGGAGAGTGGGAGCAAGTTGAGAGAAGGGAGTATATGGAGAGATTTTCTTTGTAGTTTATCATAACCATCCATTTGGCTTCAGGTGAATACTAGAAACCATGAATCTTTGGTGCATGACACCTTGTAAACAGTAGCAGGCTGGCCTCACAGCACCATTCACTCTTCTCTGCGGGCTATGGAAACATGCAAAGAAAATACCAAGATGAGGGCGGGGAGAGGGAAGAAGAGGTGTGATGTGGGGACTTGGAGTTGTCCTGAATGATGTTGCAGGGTCATATGCAGGACATTATATATCCTGCTATAACCCACTGAATGGACTGGGGAAGAGTGTAAACTATTATCCATGTGGTGCAGCAGTGCTCCAAAATGTATTCACCAAATGCAATGAATGTCCTATGATGATGAAAGAGGTTGGTGATGTGGGAGGAGTTGGGGGTGGTATATGGGAAATTCTTATATTTTTTAAGGTAACATTTTTGGGATATATGTATGTTTAAGAAAAAGAATCTAAAAAAAGAAAAATCGCTATAAAAATAAATAAAAATTTAAAAATTTACCAAGATACCAGGCTAAATCCATGGCTAGGAATATTAAGGGGATCTGAAGCAGCAGCAGCAACATAGCTGGTACAAATTATATCTGGAATTTGACTCTGACATCAACAGGAAGGAAATACAGTAAACTGCTCTTCTGGTTGGTAAATAGTCTAGAAATACATGCCAGTGGTTTTGAAAGAAGATTTTTTTTCTTTATTTTCTTTTAAATGTTACACTAAAAAAATATGAGGTCCCCATATACCCCCCTCACCCCACTCCTCCCACATCAACAACGTCTTCCATCATTGTGACACATTCACTGCACCTGGTGAATATGTTTTGGAGCACTGCTGCATCACATGGACAGTGGTCTACATTGTAGTCTACACTCTCCCCCAGTCCATGGCAATACACACAATGTACAACATCTAATCAGATTTTAATGTCACCTTGTTCTCCAAAGCATACAGAACAATGTCAAAATGAGAATTTCCATTCAGCAGACATCCCTAACAGGTTTCAGTAAACTGTCACATTTTATGTGGTTCCTTTACTTCCCAGTTATCTGTGCCCACAAAAATCTGACAGATAAAAAATGCTGAAGGTTATGTAAATGCCAAGTGTCTTTTTCCTTGGGATTTCTTATGCTCTTGATTAGATTAGTGAGTGCTCCTCTGCTAGTGAACATTAGCAACAACAACCTTTTGGAGACTCCCAGCATGCTCACTTTATCCCCACCTATCTTTGCAATTTAATCCAATGGTTGTTTTGGCTTAAAAGAGCTGCTCTCTAGATTTCATGTTCTCTTCATGTGTTTTGATTTTAGTTTTGTTTTAAAGACTCCTGCAGTGCGCTATCATTATGTTAGCAGGAACATCAGAAGATGAACTCTTTCCAATATATTGGTCACGTTGATGGTGGGGACAGCCCCTTCAGATCTTCGTATTCTGACCCTTTGTTCCTGAGACAGGAGTGGACTGGCAGACAGCTCCTCCATGAGCCTTCTGAAGATCTGGCTTTCAAAATTCAGGCAGAGGGAAGTGGATTTGTCTCAACAGATAGAGCGTCTGCTACCACATGGGAGGTCCAGGGTTCAAACCCAGGGCCTCCTGACCCATGTGGTGAAGTTGGCCCATGCACCGTGTTGATGCGTGCAAGGAATGCCATGCCATGCAGGGGTGTCCCTCACAAAGGGGAGCCCCATGCACAAGAAGTGCGCCCAGTAAGGAGAGCCACCCAGCACGAAAAAAGTGCAGCCTGCCCAGGAGTGGCGCTGCACACACGGAGAGCTAACGCAGCAAGATGATGTAAAAAAAAGAAACAGATTCCGGGTACCACTGACAGGAATACAAGCGGACACAGAAGAACACACAGCAAATGGGCACAGAGAGCAGACAACTGGGGGAGGGGAGGGCAGGGAAGGGGAGAGAAATTTTTAAAGAATAATAAATCTTTTTAAAAAAGAGGACTATTTAAAAGAAAATTCAGGAAGAAGACTATATATATAGAAGTCCCCCAACATCTGGCTGAACTGTTTTGATTTCCAACAGTGACATCTAACACTGAATAAGATCAGTGACCACAAAGCAGGGATTCTTCCCATCCATCAGCCATGTGTGATCTAAGACCCCTCTCGATTCAGAGGTGAAGTGGGCATCACCATCCCAGGGTCCTCAAGATGGAAGAATAAAATATGGAGTAGAGTGGACTTTTTGGTATTCTACTATAGAATTATTGTGACTCTAGCAACGGGAGAAATTATATCATTGATGTGCAGACAGTGGCCACGGGAGTTGCTGATGGCAGGGAGAGGGAACAATAGGTGTGATATGGGGGCATTTTCGGGACTTGGAGTTGTCCTCAATGATATTGCAAGGACAGATGCAGGACATTATATATCCTACCATAACCCACTGAATGTACTGGGAGAGACTGTAAACTACAACATAAACTATAATCCATGCTCTGAAACACTGCTCCAAAATATACTCATCAAATGCAATGAATGTACCACACTAATGAAAGAAGTTGTCGATGTGGGAGCAGTGTGGGGATGTGAGGAGTGAGGTATATGGGAACCTCATATTTTTTTTCATGTAACATTTTCTGTAATCTATGTATATGTAAAAAATAAAAGAAAGATTAAATAAAAAAAAAACAGGAATTATCTTTCTCTCCTCCTTACTAGTGGGCACTAAGGCAATTCTACAAACTACTCTTCTCCCCTCTACAATTTTCTTCTAGGGGAGGAAATGATAATGTATTCTGTTTCTACTTTTCAGTTATTTCATTGACAGAGACCTGGGTTCACATCTCAGGGAGAATGTGGAAGTTAATGTTGAATGCAAATGAAATCTTTGTATTTTGTCTAGCCACCATATTAGTTCCTTAAAATGACTTGAACAGGGAAGCAGATATAGCTTAGTGGTTGAGCACCTGCTTCCCATGTACAAGGTCCTGGGTTCAATCCCCAGTATCTACTAAAAAATAAAATATAAAAAGTATAAAATAAAATAAAATAAAATAATAATGACTTGAAACAGTTTTACTCCTTCACTCTGATGGATCTTTAACCTTAACTTAGGAAACTAGAAATCTCTTTTCTTTCTCCTGTTTTATAGTTATTTTTCAGCCCCTAAAATTTTTATTTAGAGTGGGAGAAATTTTTGTTTGGAAAAATGGGTTAAATAAATATAAATACCTTTGGTTAGCACATTTCTGCTTCCCTTCTTGAAGGTCAAATACATAGCTGGTTATTAAAACTTTAGATCCACAGTGTTCTTTTAGGGACATGGCTTAGTAGAAGTTTTTAAAAATATGTATATTTTTATTAGAGAGATTGTGAACTTACATAACAATCACGTACATGTTTGGAATTCCCATGTAACACCCTTCCACCAAAACACTACTTTGTTATGGAACATTTGTTTCAGATTATGAGATAACATCATAAACTATTACCATTAACTGTAGCCTATAGCATACATTTGGTATATATTTTCCCATACCCACCCCCCTATTATTAACACAGTATGTCTTTGGCACTGATGCAAGAATACTGCAATATTGTTGTTATCTATAGTTCACAGATTACATTAAGTGTATTTTTCCCTGCTTCTCCACATTCTTACCACCTTGCAGTAGTGATGTGTATTTGTTCTGGTTCATAGAAGGACATTATTGTGTTTGTACTATTAACCACAAATCTCATCCACCTCTGGGTTCACTATGTTATTCAGTCCCTAGATTATTCTCTAGCTTTCTTTCAGTTGGCATTTATATCCATAGACTACCCTTTTCAGCCATAATCCCATTTATAAACCTGCTGTGTTGGTTCTACTCACCATGATGTGTTACCATCAACTCTATCCACTTCCACACTTTTACTGTCAAATTAATTAAAATTTCTACATACATTAAGCATCAGTACACCTTCTCAGCCCTCCTCCATGTTTATTATTCATATTTAGTTCATATTAGGATGACCATGTAGTATTTATTCTTTACTGTCTGACTTATTTCACTTAACAAAATGTCTTCAAGGTTCATCCATACTATCTTATGTGTCCCAATTTCATTTCTTCTCACTGCAGCATAGTATTCCATCGTATGTATATACCACATTTTGTTTATCTATTCATCAGCTGATGGTCACTTGGGTTGTTTCCATCTTTTAGCAATTGTGAATAATGCTGCTATGGACATTGGTGTGCAAATCTATCCACATCACAATTGTCAGTTCTTCTGGATACATTCCTAGTAGAATTGCTGGATCATCTGGCAGTTCTATGTTTAGCTTCCTGAGGAACCATCAAACTGTCTTCTACAGAATCTGCATAATTTTACAATCCCACCAACAGTGAAGGAGTGTTCCTTTTTCTTCACATCCTCTCCAGCGCTTAGGGCTTTCTGTTTTTTGTTTTTTTAATAATGTCCATTCTATGCAGTGTGCGATATCTCATTATCATTTTGATTTGCATTTCCTTAATAGCTAGTGATGTAGAACATTTTTTCATGGGCTTTTTGCCCATTTGTATTTCTTCTTTGGAGAAATGTCTATTTAAGTCTTTTGCCCATTTTTAAATTGGATGGCTTGTTCTTTCATTTTTGAGTTCTATGATCTCTTTACATAGAAAGGAGATCAAACCCTTATCAGATATGTGGCTTCCAAGTATTTTCTCGCACTGAGTGGGCTGCCTTTTTACCTTCTTGATGAAGTCTTTGAATCACAAAAGTGTTTAAACTTAAGGAGGTCCCATTTATCCATGTTTTCTTTCATTGCATGTGCTGTTGGTGGAAGGTTTAAGAATCTACCACCTACCACCAGGTCTTGAAGATGTTTCCCTACAGTTTCTTCTAGGAACTTTATGTTTGTAGATTTTATTGTTAGATCTTTGATCCATTTTGAGTTAATTTTTGTATAAGGTATGAGATAGGGGTCTGCTTTCTTTCTTTTGGATAGGGATATACAGTTATCCCAGCACCATTTTTTGAATAGACTGTTCTGCCCCAGCTGGGTGGATTTGACAGACTTGTCAAAAATCACTTGACCGTAGATGTGAAGGTCTATTTCTGAACCATCAGTTTGGCTCCATTGGTCTATGTGTCTATCTTTATGACAATACCATGCCGTTTTTACCACTGTAGGTAGATAATACGATATAAAGTCCAGAAGTGAGAGTCCTCCAACTATGCTCTTCCTTTTTATGATATTTCTGGCTATTCAGGGCCCTTTGCCCTTATGAATAGTTTTGATAATTGTGTTTTCCATTTGTTTAAAAAAATGCTCCTGGATGGAAAGCAGATGAGGCTCAAGCAGTTGGGTTCCTGCCTATGACATGGGAGGTCCCGGGTTTGGTTCCTGGTGCCTCCTAAAGAAAGACTAGCAGACAAAGAGAGCAGACTATGACCACAAACAAAGGGGGGGATAAAAAAATAAAATAAAGTTTTAAAAATGCTTGTGGAACTTTTATTGAAATTGCATTGAATCTGTATATCAATTTGGGTAGAATTGACATCTTAATGATATTTAGTCTTCCAACCCATGAACACAGAATGTTTCTCCATTTATTGAGGTCTTTTTAAACTTCTTTTAGCAATGCATTGTAGTTTTCTGAATACAGGTGCTTTACATCCTTGGTTAAGTTTATTCCTAAATATTTGATTATTTTCTTTGCTATTGTAAATGGAATTTTTTCTTGACTTCCTCCTCAGATTATGCATTACTAGTATATAAAAACACCACTGATTTTCGTGTATTGATCTTGTATCCTTGCCACTCTGTTGAAATCGTTTATGAGCCCTAGCAATTTTGTTGCAGATTTTTCAAGACTTTCTAGGTATAGGATCATATCATCTGTGAATAATGAAAGTTTTACTCTTTCCTTTCTGATTTGGATGCCTTATATTTCTTTTTCTTGCCTGATTGGTCTAGCTAGAATCTCTAGCTCTATATTGAACAATAGTGGTGAGAGTGGGCATCCTTATCTTTTTCCCAATCTCAATGAGAAAGCTTTCAAACTTTCACCATTGAGTACAATGTTTGCTATGGGTTATTTATATATGGCCTTTATCATGATGAAAAATTTCCCTTCAATTCTGTTACTTTGTAATATTTTTATCAAGAAAGAACGCTGTATTTTGTCAAATGCCTTCTCTCTGTCAATCAGGATGATTATGTGATTTTTTTCTTCTTCAATTTATTAATGTAGTGTATTATGCTGAACTTGTGTTGAACCATGCTTGCATGCCTGGTATAAAACCCACTTGATTGTGAGGAATAATTATTTTAATATGTTGTTGGATTCAATTAGCAAGTATTTTGTTGAGGATTTTTGTATCTGTACTCATTAGGGAAATGGGTCTGTAATTTTTCTTTCATAGTATCTTAATCTGGCTTTGGTGTTAGGGTGATAATGGCTTCATAGTACAAGTTTGGTAGCATTCCTTCTTGTTAAATTTTTGGAAGTTTGAGTAAGATAGGTATTAAATATTCTTTGAATGCTTGGAAGAACTCATGTGTGAAACCATCTGGTCCTAGGCTTTTCATTTTGGGGATTTATTTGATTACTGCTTCAATCTCTTTACTTATAATTTGTTTGTTGAGGTCTTCTATTTCTTCTAGAGTCAATGTAGGTTGTTCATACATTCCCAGAATTTTTCCATTTCTTCTACATTGTCTAGTTTGTTGACATACAGTTGTACATAGCATCCTCTAATGATCTCTTTTATTTCTGTGAGTCCAGTAGTAATGTCCCCATTTTCATTTTTATTTTATTTCCTTCTCTCTTTTATTCTTTGTCAGTCTAGCTAAGGGCTTGTTAGTTTTTTAATTTTCTCGAAAAACCAACTTTTGGTTTTTTTTTTTTTTTTTTTTCATTTTTTTAAATATATATATATATATATTTTTTTCATTTTTTTATTTTTTATTGACTTTGTAATAATATTACATTAAAAATATATATGTGAGGTCCCATTCAACCCCACCCCCCCACCCCCCCTCTCCCCCCCCCCCCAACAACACTCGTTCCCATCATCATGACACATCCATTGGATTTGGTAAGTACATCTTTGGGCACCTCTGTACCTCATATACATTGGTTCACATCATGGCCCATACTCTCCTCTATTCCATCATGTAGGCCCTGTGAGGATTTACAATGTCCGGTGAAGCACCATCCAGGGCAGCTCCATGTCCCGAAGACGCCTCCACCTCTCATCTCTTCCTGCCTTTCCCCATACCCTTTGTCCATTATGTCCACTTTTCCCAATCCAATGCCACCTCTTCTATGTGGACACTGGATTGGTTGTGTCCATTGCACCTTTATGTCAAGAGGAGGCTCAGATTCCACCTGGATGCTGGATGCAATCCTCCCATTTTCAGTTGTAATCACTCTAGGCTCCATGGTGTGGTGGTTGTCCTTCTTCACCTCCATCTTAGCTGAGTGTGGTAAGTCCAATAAATCAGATTGTAGGTGCTGGAGTCTGTTGAGGCTCAGGATCTAGCTATCACATTGTCAGTCCAGAGATTCAAATCCCCTAAATATATCTTAAACCCCAACATTAACTGCACCTCCAGCACATTAGCATGAAAGTCTTATGAAGGGAGATCCCATCTGAGTCCAGATTCATCACACATACACACCATTTCCAAAGAGGGGCCATCTGCCCTGGTAGTTAACCCCATCGGCCATGACCATAACTCCCATGGGTCTCTTTAGCCCTCAAAGGAACCAATATCTGGGGGTTGTATCTGCTTTATCTGTCTCTCTGACTCTGCTCAGTTGTGCATGAGGGCAAACCTTCTGCCAGCCTCCAGACTCTTTTTTAGAAACTCGTAGCCATATAAACTCATTTCTCCTTTCCATTTCCCCCTTACTTTAGGTCAAACAGCATTTTAAAGTCATGGTATTTTATGTAGACATGGATATTCTGCTGATCCGCATTGAACCTTCCGTATAAGGTCATTTTCCAGTTGCATCATCAGTTGGTAGTTGATAGTGGTCCCTCGTTGCCAGGGAGGCTCATCCCCGGGTGTCATGTCCCACGCTGGGGGGAAGGCATTGCATTTACATGCTGAGTTTGGCTTTGAGACTGGCCACATTTGAGTAACATGAAGGCTGACAGAAGGAAATTCCCAGGCACAAAGTTGCTCTAGGCCTTGTTATTATTTTGGGTTTATCAGCTCACAAGCATAGTCATTAGTATCAGGGGCTCACTGTTGAACCCTCACTCCCTCCCGGTCCCCACCACTGTACCTGGGAGACTGTCGCTGCTCCCCTAGGGACCACGACAGAGCACCACTGGCCAGGAACCCAGTACCCCCCCTACTGTGGTTTTTAATTGTTGCCACTGTGAGTATATCCAAACATTACCATGCACCCTGGACATATGTTCTGTACAGCTCCCTGTCAGTCATATATCACCTGTCATTGGTATCCCATACCAGTATCCCTCCATTGCCATTGTTGAAACACTCTGTGATCCAGAACTCCCCGAAATTTGAAGCCCAATATAATGTCATGGTCCCTTACTAGGGAATGGCATATAGCGATGAGTTTAAAGGATAGATAAAGAACTTGGATAAAGTTAGATAAAGAACTTAGATAAAGAATGTTGACTTGAAAAAATTCCACATCCTATTTTTTTCTTTTTTTTTTTTTTTTCCCCCCCCCTAATTATTCAGCTTTTCTTCGCAGGAGTCCTAGACCACAGCAATGTATATATATAATATACAGCACTCCCACACATCCACCAGAAAACCTTTTCCCTTCCACAGTGATACTCTTACGCCCTATTCATATCATATTTACTTAAAGTGATGTACAGAGTCTGAGACATTAGCTTTCTAACAAGGTGACATCTGTGTTTACATTATGGTGCATACTTTAGGATACACAGTTCTTTACATTTTTAGTTATCCTATGTTTTACATTATGGTTTACATTATCAGTCTGTCATCTCCTATATGTTATGGTGTAATATTACATGTTTTATATCCATCCTTGTGTACTCTCAAGAAACTCCTCTCTTACCCCCCATTTACTTTGGTTCCACACATTTAACGTCCATTTTCCCTTCCACCTTGGTGCCCTCAGTGATAGCCAACCTCCGTTTCCTGAGGAGCCACTTCCAGAGATAGATGGAATAGTGTTCAGGGCCTAACTTGCTCAACTGCCCCAATGCCCTGGGAGCCACCCTTTCTCTCGAGGGATACAGTTCCCTCTATTGGATGGCATTAGTCCTCCCCAGGATGTGGGTCCACCCCCACTCTCACTACTTGGGTTTCTACCCCATGGTGTCACCCACTCTGGCAGAATGAGCATTTAGACATTCCCCAGGAGCCCGTCCTGCATCAGACCCTCCCCTCCGAGCATTCTAAACAGGTAACCCTCTTTATTATATTTTGATATGATTTTCTCGGCATTTTACTCTCCACCAACACCTGACCCTCTCCTGGTTCGTATGCTACCCCCCCCTCCCCCCACTTTTGGGCAACGTTACCCACCCGTCCCTCCCCAGCCACCCTCAAACCCGCAAAGCCCCAAGCAAAGGCAACCCCTTGCCCCCCTTTTATCTCTTCTTTGTGTTCATACTTACCACCATCTCGTCTTAAATTCCACCCCTGCAGACATCGGCTCATATCCTTCCTCCACCCTCCGATTTCCTGCAAGCCTATCGTTCAGTCTCTTGCTATCTAGGGCAGCTTGTTTATTTCATATCATTGAGGTCATGTAGTATTTGTCCTTCAATGTCTGGGTTGCTTCACTCAACATAAGGTTCTCAAGATTCATCCATGTTATCACATGTGTTTGTAGTGTGTTTGTTCTTACAGCCGAGTAGTATTCCATTGTGTGTATATACCACATTTTATTGATCCACTCGTCTGTTGATGGGCATTTGGGTTGATTCCAACTTTTGGCAATAGTGAACAATGCTGCTATGAACATTGGTGTACATATATTGGTTTGTGTTTTTGTTTTCAGTTCTGCTGGGTATATTCCCAGCAGTGGTATTGCTGGGTCATATGGCAAATCTATGGCTAGTTTTTTGAGAAACCGCCATACTGTTCTCCAGAATGGTTGGATCCTTCTGCATTCCCACCAGCAGTGGATGAGTGTTCCCCTTCCTTCACATCCTCTCCAGCACTTGTATTCTTCTGTTTTTTTCATAGCTGCCAATCTTATGGGTGTAAGATGGTATCTCATTGTGGTTTTGATTTGCATTTCCCTGATAGCTAGAGATTTGGAACATTTTTTCATGTGCTTTCTTGCCATTTGTATTTCTTCTTCGGAGAAGTGTCTGTTTAAGTCTTTTTCCCATTTTTTAAATGGATTGTTTATCTTTTTATTTTCAAGATGTAGGAGTTCTTTATATATGCAAGTTATAAGTTTCTTATCAGATATATGATTGCCAAATATTTTCTCCCACTGTGTGGGCTCCCTTTTTACTTTCTTGACAAACTCCTTTGAGGTGCAGAAGGCTTTAATTTTGAGGAAGTCCCATTTATCTATTAGTTCTTTTGCTGCTCGTGCTTTTGGTGAGATATTCATAAATCCATTACCTATTACAAGGTCCTGTAGATGTTTCCCTACACTGCTTTCTAAGGTTTTTATGGTCTTGGCTCTTATATTTAGGTCTTTGATCCATCTTGAGTTGATCTTTGTATAAGGTGTGAGATGGTAATCCTCTTTCATTCTTCTACATATGGCTATCCAGTTCTCCAGACACCATTTGTTGAATAGGCCACTCTCTCCCAGTTGAGAGGGTTTGGTGGCTTTATCGAATATTATGTGGTTGTATATGTGAGGTTCTATATCAGAGCTTTCAATTCGATTCCATTGGTCTATATGTCTCTCCTTATGCCAATACCATGCTGTTTTCACCACCGTAGCTTTATAGTATGTTTTGAAGTCAGGTAGTGTGATTCCTCCAATTTCGTTTTTCTTTTTCAGTATGTCTTTGGCTATTCGGGGTCTCTTTCCTTTCCAAATAAATTTCATAGTTAGTTTTTCTAGTTCCT